>NC_050081.1:23038944-23788944 GCF_009764565.3 Dermochelys coriacea
AGCCTTCCAAATCCTGCTACGGTTGATGTTCTGTGGGGTGGTTTGGTTGGCTGTTCATGTGGATATTAGAGGGAGGTCCATCAGTGGTGGCTGGTTGTTAGGGCTTACTAGTGCTAAACTCCACCAATAATGTCACTACAGTGTAGGATGGTTGTGGTACCACTGGGGGGATCTCCTGGTTGGGCTGAAAGGACTCCAGCTCTGTGTGGGAAGTGGGGCAGCTAACAATTCATGAATACTATATGGTTTTGTCTGATTGTTGTATGGGGGCTTACTGTCTGAATATGAGGTTAATTCAAGACAAGGCTGACTGCACATAGGGAGGAAAGTGTACTATGATTTCAGATAGCCACCCATTTGCCAACACTGAAGGGATAATGCAAAAGCCATTCCCATTGATAGTCTTCCTCCAATCCCCTGCTGAGCTCACCAGACCAGTTTGTCAAGGGGACAGGAGTCTGAGTCTTGGAAATTAAGATAAAGGGCTTCTGGCTGGACTAAAAGACTCTCTCTAGGGAGGGGAGGCAGTTACTGCTGAAAAGATGTTCTCACACACACAGACCCCCTGTGGAGGGTTTGAAGAAGCAATGGTGGTGTTTGTTCTCTGGGGGCCCCAGCAAAGCTTCGTTCTGGGATTGGGAGGAAAATGGGGGCAGTGAGGGTACTGGGAGAGGCCCAGAGAAGCAGTGGGTGACTCCCTCCAGAGCTGGTCCTGTCCCCCACCTTCCCCTGCCTGTGCTCAGCTCCTGCTCCCAGCTGGGGGCTCTGCTGTCTGGGCATTCCTGTTACTCAGCTCTGGCTCTAGGCTCCCAGCAGCTGGCTCCCCTGCCTGTTCCCAGTGTGCAGTGTCCCTGCGCAGACCCACATCTGAATCTCCTCCCCAATCCCCTCTGCCCGGCCAGGGGAGGGAAAAGGGCCAGAGCCGCCAGTAAGGGCCTTCTGCTTGGCTCACTGGGCATCAGCTGTTCCTTCCCGTTCCCTACTGGGCATGCCACTGTAAAGAGAGTCCTGCTACCTGGCTCCGGCTGGCTCTGGGCTCCTGGCAGCTCCGGCCCTTGCACTCCCTGGCTGTCAGGTAGCCCCTTTCACTCCCAGCTACAGGGCGTCCTCCAGGGTGGGGGCTCAGAGACAGATCAGCGTGGGTCCATGGTGAAGTGCAGGTGCCGGAGCCACCCTGAGCCTTGGGTGGAGCTACAGCTGGGTAGTGGGGCTGTCCTTACAGCAGAGCCCCCAGCGGGAGCAGGAGGAAGTAGTGGACACTGGCAGGCCAAATGAAAAGCCCTCACAGGCTGGTCTGAGCTTCAGGGTCCCCCCTGCTTCAGAGTCCTCTGTGGTTGCATGGTTTGCAGTGGCCTAGCACTGCCACTGTGAAGAAGCTAGACTGTCCTCAGCTCCCATCACAGGGGACTGAGCTCCGGGAAGATAGACATGCCTGCAGATCTTTTGTTCTTTGACAGTTCCTTTTTGCTCTTTATGTTTTATTCCTACTGTTAAGATTAAACCAACCTGTGCTTAAGACGGCTGCTCTGGTGTAAGCAGGCTGTCTGGTAACTATATACTCCACTAAGCACAGCTCCCAAAGGGAAGAACTGCAGGCACTGAACCCAGGTAGACTGCTGGGGAAGCCTGATAGTCCAGGGCTAGTCTGAGACTGTGAGAATTCTGCCCCAGGAGAGGTAAAGGCACGAGGGCTGACACCTGTGGGAATGCAAAGAGGGGTCAGAGGTGCTGCTAACCCTGTAACCATGACACAGTACTACTGAGGGTCTCCTGGTTTGGCGAGAGCCTGCTGCAGCTCCAACAGGCTACACTGTACCTTACACTGCAGGGTTTATTGCACCGAGAAGCATGGACTAGAGGGATGGAATGGAGAAGATACTGAGCTAGATGGATCTGACCTGACATAGGGATTTCTATGTTCCCCTGCATTCTCTTCTATCAGGACTGAGGAGCACTGGTGAATTGTCTCTAGTATCTCCCTGCTGTGCTATCTGAATTCTACAAGGGGTAACAAAAACCTCAACTAACCTTTAAAATATACAAATCATAAACAAGATACAGCAGGAAACAGAATCAGACTTACACTGAAAACAAAGCATTCTCCTGTTCCAAAGAAGCTGGACCTTCCCCCACTCTTTTTCCTTTCATTCCAGTCAGAAGAGAGGAATGCACCGCACACCTTGAAGGGGAGAGTAAGAAGAACAGTTTGGAGTTCACGACTCAGTCCAGCAGGAAAAGCATTACAAAGAGTGAATCCTGAAAACGACATACTGGCGAGCAGGGGTGAGGGCCGGGGTGGCAAAAGTAGATTTACCCACACATTCCTTTGAGTACCTTGATGTGGGCCCCATGTGGGAATTTCGAGAGCTGAGGTCCCCTGGGCAATATTTTTCCCAAAAGTGCAGTTCTACACAGAAAGGAAACTAAGGCTATGTCTACACTGCGCGCTTACAATGGCACGCCTTACAATGGCACGGCTGTACCGCTGCAGCCACGCTGTTGTAAGGTGTGCCATGTGGCTGCTCTTTATCACCGGGAGAGCTCTCTCCCAGCGAGAAAATAAAACCACCCCTAACAAGGGGCAGTAACTTCGTTGATGGGAGTGCGGCTCCCGCCGACAAAGTGCTGTTCACACCGGGGCTTTTCATTACTAAAACTTTTGTCATTCAGGGGGGAGGGACAGGGGGGCGTTCACACCCATTAGCGACGAAAGTGCCAGTGTAGACAGAGCCTAAGTAAAAATGGTCCCTTCTCACTCACCTGATCTGCCCCATATGTGGATCCAGGGCCACTACTTTAGTTTTAGTGACTAATATAAATTTTAAATCTTATTAGCCCTGCAGGGCCAGCCCAGCTATAGGAGAGGGGGATGGAATCTCTTCCTCCTTGTACATCTTCAGTGGGGTGGGTTACAAAGTTCCAATCAGTACTTTGGTGCAAACTCACAGAAGGCAATGGGACAGCCCAGTTATTCCAGTATAACTATCCTGATTCCCGAATAAGTATGAACACAAGAACGGCCATACTGAGTCAGACCAAGGCCCACCTAGTCCAGCATCCTGTCTTCTGACAGTGGCCAATCCCAGGTGCCCCAGAGGGAATAAACTGAACAGGTAATCATAAAGTGATCCATTCCCTGTCGCCCATTCCAAGCCTCTGTTTACCAAAGCTGGTGCAGCATATGGCTGCCATCTATGCATTTCTCCCCAGACCAGTCAGAAACTGGGACACACTCACAGCACTCTTCAATGTTTGGGAAATACTTACTTCCCCCTGCGTCGTTTTTATGAGCAGTACTGTTGGTTCGTAACCTTCACAGCATGAGTAAAACCTACAGTTGACAACAAAGAAAGTGGATTGGTTTGAGTTTGAAACTGATGAGAGAGAGACCTGGTTTGGCAATTTACCCTAGAGTTATTGGGTAGTGAGCCCAGCGGGTTGGCACATTCCTCGTTACTGGCCTTTGCAAAGTGGGATATAAATATATTAATACAGCCAGCACATGGTTGTGGCCTAACATTTCTTCCTAAGTGCTTCTTTGCCTGACTCCTTCAGGTATTGGAACATGATTGTGACAGGGTCACTCCCGACCTCACAAAAAACACTGCTGAGTCCCAGATCAGGTGCAAAAGACAAAAGGATTTTACCTGGCCATCGCTCCCTTCAGGCAGGGCCCCACCTGCAGCTGTCTTACCCAGCAACAACAGACTAGTCACTGGTAGCGAACCCAAGACAACAGCATTGCAACAGGCCTACCTGCCGTTGGGGAGGCGGCAGTCTCTAGTCAATTCCTGGCTCCCAGCTCAGCTTCTCTCACAGGGTACAGCTGCATTTGAGCTGGGAAGTGATGCCCTGGGTAAGTTTGTGGGTGGCTAGCCCAAGCTGCCACCGATACTGCTGTGGACACAGTGCTATTCTTAGGTGTGGGCACATCTGTGGGAGCTGGGAATCACACTCACAGAGGGAGAGCTGGAGGTCTGCTCTCCCACCCAGACAGCCCCCCAATGGGCTCTCCTCTTTTAGCCCTTCCCTTGCCACTGTAGTGGGACAGCGCTTCTTGACTACACAGCAGCTTGTTAACCCTTTCCAGGCCAGCATGGGGTTTGTACACTGCATCGCAGCGTGCTTTCCCATTGGTGGGCAATTTGCGGAATCACTGCTGTTGGAGGTACATGCAATTGCTCAGACAGGTTAATATTCATTAACTGGTTAATGAAACGGACAAGCAAGGCAGAGGCTGAGGCAACATCCCGTGCAGAGATTCAGGGACAGGCTGAACGACACCATTTCTGGTCTTGCACATTGCAGGCCTCAGACAAGCCAAGCCAATCCCCACAGCCTGTGATGTCCCCTCCCTATTACTGCTTATTTTTATCTCTGTTTTACCGCATTTCCTTCCAAACTGTCTCTTGACTTTTCTTTTCTCATGCTGCTCTCATGTTTTTCCTTGTTTTTTTGTCCTTGTATTTTATCCATGTGTGCCTTTTTTAATCATTGCAAAGCACCTTGGCTTCTGAATATAATTAAATAAAGACTCACGTGGGGGGTGGAGGGGGCTCTCTTCTGGCCTTCAGATTTGAGTCTGTGAAATTCCCTGTGGTTCCAAGTTTAAAGGGAAGAACCGACCCAGTTGTGATGGGAACTGGTTGAGACCCACCTCGTGTCTTTAAGAAAGAGCAGTCAAAATGAGGCTATTTCCCGGACAGCAGCTGCTCAGAGGGGGTGTGACACTAGAGATGGCATCACTAGGGGCAGACAGTCCCACCTGTATCACTGAGGCTCAGGTTGGGAGAGAGGAGACACAAATGGCCAGATCCACAAAATATTTAGGCACCTAATTCCCCTTGATTTCAGTGGAAGTTAGGCACCTAAATACTTCCGAGGATCTGGGCCAGAGAGCTCACAAGTACAGGTTAACACGGTTACCATAGCCGTGAAACTGATGTCCCCAGGTCCACCACGGTGGAGTGGAGGGTGAGCGAGTGAGAGAGCTACAGCAGAATGGAGATGGTTAGCAAAGGCTGTGGCATCTCCTGGGTCACTTCATTCTGCCGTGCTGCCACATCATAGAGAGAAGATACCTCATTCCTGAGCCAGTAATGCCATCTGTATCTCTGCATGGTGATATAATTCAGGTGATTACATCTCCTGCTGTAGGACATCACCTGGTCCCAAGAAGGGTTCAGGGGGAATTTCCCCCTCCTGCACTATCGACCAGGTGTGTCATAGGGTTTTTCACCTTCCTCTCAAGTATCAGCTGTTGGCCATTGCTGGAGGCAGGGTCTTGGATGAGGTGGACCTGAGGTGATACAGGAAGTTATCTGTCACCAGATGTCTAACTGCAGAGATTCCTGATCATTGGCACAGGATTAAATTGATCCCTGGGGTTAGGGGTCAGAAGGAATTTCCCGTTAGGGCAGACTGGCAGGACCATGGGGTTGAGGGAGTTCACCTTCTTCTAGACCACTGAGCCAGAGTCCCTTGTTAGCTCCTTGCCACAGGGGTGTTAGGTATCAGTGGCCCTCTGCCATTCTGCATTTGTTGCTCCATCACGCGTTTGGGCAGGTTCTACAGCAGTCAGGGCACCCTAGAGAGCCGCCATCTCCATCACATTCCCAGGGGCTCACAGAGATGGGGCTACAGACCCTGCAGGAGAGTGAAACAGTCCCTTGTCATTCCACTGTCTGGCCCCTTGATGTGGCAGCAAATTGGATGTGATGTGTCCAGCCCCTCCCCAAAGTGCCCTGGGTCCCAGCAGTTTGCTCGTTTTTCCAGCAGCATCGATTATGGTGGCTGTCAGCCCGCAGTTTCCTTGCCATTTGGTTTCCCTTCCCCAGTAACCAGATTTCCCTTCTGAGCCATGTCTGATGCCCTCTCCTCCCTCCTCTTCCCCCATCCCGGCTGCCTGTCCTGCTTACACTGTAGGAAAATAGGAGAGCATTTTCCTGCCTCCCTCTGCAGTGGGGTGGTCAGCAAGAGGGAGCTTGATCTGTATGTTGAATTGCACCTTCCACCTCAAAGCATTTTACACCCATTCATTGTCACCCCCATTTCTCAGCTAGGGAAACAGCCACAGACTGGTTAAGGTCACAAATGGAATCGCATCAGCGCCAGAAACAGTCCTGGCTTTAGAAGCCCTCACCACAGCATGTAGCTGGAAGAGCAAGGGTTCCAGTTCAGGAGAGGAGAGTCTCTTTGCCAGCCAGACTGGGAGGAGAGAGAGTGAGAAGTAGAGCAGCCAGAGGAGGAGGGGAAAGAGCAGCAAGGATGGAGAGGACTCCAGAATACTTATGTGAGCCTCTAGATCAGGAGCCATTTTTGTGCACTGCAAGATAAGGTAGCAAGGACCCCGATCCTGGAATTGTTAGGCCCAGCACACATGATGGCACGTTGGTAGGGTGATCAGATGTCCCAATTTTATAGGGACAGTCCTGATTTTGGGGACTTTTTCTTATATAGGTACCTATTATCCCTCACCCCCGTCCCGATTTTTCACACTTGCTGTCTGGTCACCCTACACATTAGATTTGTAAGAGTTACTGATGACCAGGGCTGCATTGATGGATACAGATATTGAATTGATGTGTTCTCGCTCCTTCTGTACAGGGTGATTCCAGATGAGTTGCCCCTCCCTCTTTCTCCAAGGCCATGTCCCCATTATTAGATGGTCTTTCCTTGCATTTTTCCCATCACTTCCTCTCTGTGGATTGCAGCTTATGTAATTCCCTGTCTAGGTTTTACAGGAGTTTCCATTGCCATCCTGGAGGTGGTGATGGTATATTGTGGGGGATCAGGTGCCATATTTTACACTACTAGCATTTACAACCCAAGGGCTTTACTCATCCTCGACAGAACCCATGTGATTTATCTTGTAGGGAAGCACTTGACCCAGGATCTCTTTGGTTAGGGGTTCAGAGAACCTGTTTCAAATACAAAAAGAAAAGGAGTACTTGTGGCACCTTAGAGACTAACAAATTTATTAGAGCATAAGCTTTCGTGAGCTACAGCTCACTTCATCGGATGCATTTCTTGTCACCATGGAAGGTTTTCCTCCTTTTTGAGAATACAGACTAACACGGCTGCTACTCTGAAACCTGTTTCAAATACAGCAAGCCACAGCAACCTGTAAAAGATTGAGGAGAACAATAGCTGCTCTATTGTTATGTTAAACAGCCTGCCCGTGCAAACTCATAAAAGGGGAGTGGCAGAAGCCATTCATCATTTAGCTCCAGCAACTTGTGTGTTGGTGTAGTAACTGAGGAAGTCGCCATATTATGGATATGCTAAAGCCATAAGTTTTGCTCAGCGAAGCGGGCAATTGTTCAGCTCAATCCAGACATAAAATCTCGCCACACATCCTAAGCTTGATTCCCAGGCTTAGAATAAAAAGACCGAACTGGGTGGTGTGGTTGCAGGGCAAGCTTTGTTTTAACCTGGATGTTTTTCTTAAATGTTATGAACCTGAGATTCTTCAGTCTTTGTGCCCTTGGAGCCAGATTCTGCCCTGTGGTTT
Organism: Dermochelys coriacea; assembly: GCF_009764565.3. Taxonomy (NCBI): domain Eukaryota; kingdom Metazoa; phylum Chordata; order Testudines; family Dermochelyidae; genus Dermochelys; species Dermochelys coriacea. Next base: position 23,046,458 of record NC_050081.1, read on the forward strand.
CTGAGCGGCTCCGGTCTGGAGGCTTTAGGCCCCCTTGGGACTGCCGGGATTCCAGCCCAGCCCACCCTGTGTAAGTCAGAGCAGCTGCACTGCAGCACAGATTCTGCATAGCAGGAGAGGACTCGCAGGTCTGGAACCTCAGGCCTGCTGGTTCCTGCCATGTCCATGCTGCTGCTCAACAGCTCTGGCAAAGTGGGGAATGGCAGCGAGTGAGCCCTACCGGTTCAAGCAGCACTGGATGTTCTGCCCACGCAGGTCCTGACTGATGGAGCCAAATGCGTTCCCTGATTGGCCCAGGTGCACTATTTAAGGCCTAGGGAAAACACCTGGAGGCCGTCTGTCTGTGGTGGATCTGTGGCTTGCTGCTGAAAACAGATTCTGTTATGTACTCCTGATACCTTGTCTGGTTCCTGCCCCTGCCCCCGTCCCTGTCCCTGATACTTGGCCTCACTCCTACTTCCCTGCTGCACTCCTGACGCCTCGCCCTGCCTCGATTTCACTAATGCTACTTCATCTGACTTGCTCAGCTCTGACCTGATTCCAGAGCATGATGGATTGCTGCTTCTAGCCTTGACCCTCTAGACTGACCTTGGACCATGTTATCAAGTCCTCTCCAACCCAAGCTCTGGCCTTGACCTGCACTCCCATAGCTGGGGTCCTGACACTGCATATACTTCCCTTCCATGCCCCCAGCATGCCCTCTGTGCTGGGATTAGCGAGGGTGGGTGGCAGAGGACCAATTATGTTAGCCCTGCACTGCTCCTGCATCCACTGAAGTCTTCCCCAGCCCCTTGCGTGTTATTTGCAGCCTGGGGCCAGGCACCGGAGTGGCAGCCAGAACCAACCCATTACCATCAATCAAGGGCTCATTTAGTAGCACAGTATCAGCTCCGTGTCTGTATGCTGGCGCAGAGAGCCTCCCCTCCCTTTGGAGTTGGCTGCCTGATCTAAACACAAGAGGAGCAGCGAGCGCGCTGTAGAACATGTTAATTCCATTTAAGCAGGGTTTTGGTGGAGACCATAAAAATAGCACCTGCTGGAAAGGGAGGGGTATAAAATCAAGGCCTGACTCTGATTTTACAGTCATTCTTCTCGGGTGTAACCCCATTTGACTCAGTTACTCCTGGTTTACCCCACTGTAATCGAGATCAGAATAAAAGGCCGGACCCTGCTGAGATCAGTGGCCAAACTCTCCAATGCCAGAAGGCCACAGTCTGCTTTTTGTCTAAACTGTGAAACCTGCATAAATAAATAATTTCACAAGCATCCCTCGCTACATGCAGTTAAGAAGAAGCATGACCTTTTTTTAGCAAACACTTATGGGAAAGGAAAGAGAAGTACAAAGGAGTAATATGTGCCTTAAGATACTAGAAGAATCTTGTCAAGGTTGCTAAGTATACAATATATTCTACTTTAGCTGTCCTGTGTTGAGAAGTAAGTGTGGCCTGACTGTCTAAGATGAGACGAGGGTTGCTAATGAAAGTGGCATCTCAGTTTTAGCTGAAGCAAATGCTCCAACGTGAGTGTTTGCACATCTCATGTCATTATTCTTTGGTTTCTTTTATCCAAAGAAGTCTTTAAATGCCCTTTTATCCCACCACATTCCCACCCCCCAAAAAAACAACAAAAAACAAAACCCAAGTCCAGAAGCCCAGCACTTGTGAGCCCTGGCTAGAATCGCAAATGTGGTGTGCGTAGCCCAGGCACTCAGGACTTGGGTTTGATGGGGTCCTCAATCAGGGAGCCCCACAATCTGCTGCAAAACTGGCTCTGAACACTGCGATCTGGGAAGCAGCGGAAGGTATCCTGAGATGCCTACCCATACTGCAGTGTGCTGCAATTGACCAATTGACGCTGTGTACATGCATGGGGTGGGTGTTTCAAAAGCATTCTGCACTGTCCTAACTCCAAGTCAATGGAAGTACTGACATCAGTAGAGTTAGGTAAGCACTGAATGCTTTGGAAAATCTCACTCATGGCTTCAAATGCAATATGGGGTGCACCGGTGCAAGCCCTAATGCAATGTGACCTCACACACTCAGTAGTTGCATTGGTTTAGCTAAGTCAGTGTCAGCTCTCCTGGGGCAACTTGTGTCTACACAAGCCCCAGAGTGGAGTAGAGGGGAATCATACATAGGGTTAGAAGGGACCATAAGGGTCAGCTAGTCTAAGATTATTCTAGGGAAGATGATTATTTTTGGAAGGGGGCAGTAAGATCTTTGGAGGAAGAAGGATTGGAAGATGTGTGTGTGTGGGGGGTGGAAAATCATGAGAAAGAAAGGAAGAAAGACCAGGATCAGTTTAAGTCCTGGTGCCTATCTAGCACGTGTAGTGCAGCTACTGCTACTAGCTGGTCCCTTTGGCTATCTCAGTTTGGGCTTGGCTGCCCCAGTGTTTTACTTTCTCCTCTGCCCCAGAGAAGGCGCCTCTGGGAACCAGTAACACACAGGAGCTGCCTTTTATTATGAAGCATTGTGGGGACAGGAGCTGTGCCCTGTCTGTGAGCTGACATTCCAGCGCTGCTCCCTGCCATGCACTGAAGGCTGCTGCCTTTGCATCCTGTGCTGCAGGCTCCCTCTCTTGTTCTTAGGACACGCTGCATCTGCACAGGCCAAGGGGAGGGAAAGCAAGTTCTGAGCCTGGCAGACAAATGTGAGCTGGAGCCAAGAGGGGATGATCAATGCCTGGGCACTGGCTGTCGCTGGAGTGAAAGGAGGGGTTGGAAATCCTCATTCACAAGCCCATTACAATTGGCTCCACTGCACGTTGGATCAGGGCTGGGGAGCCCATTTAACGCTCAACTATTTGCTAATTTTCAAACTGGAGAGGTGACGGTGAAGTTCACCACTTGCCATTTGCTCTGTGGTGCTTCCATAAGTTGGATCAGAGAGCAGGAGCAAAGTCTGACTGCCTGTCTGTCTGTCCAGGCATTTACACCTTGCTCGCCACTGTGGTCACTGCGTGTCTGGTCCTCTAACACTGCCAGCTAAGGAGGGCTCGGCAGAAGCCACAGCCACGTGAAGCGAACAGCAGTTTAATGTATGAGACTGTACTTCCTCTGCAGGAAGGATGGAGGGGGCAGAACACAGACTGGGGATTGGTGTGCCCAGTACATGCTTGCTCAGGGGAGGAGGAGCAAGATAGGCTTTTTCCCAAGGTTCATACTTAACAAGCTCCAAGGGCAAAGGGAGCTTTTATTCCTTATACATGGACTCACAGCTCTAGACACATCCCCTCTTAACATGCCTCAGCCTTGACCTAGAGGGACCACCTCTAGAGAGAGAGAGAGAACTGAGTTCAGTCTTCATGACCCATTCAGTCCTTGGCCTCTCCCCAGCAAGGATGAGAGTGAGGGTGGTTTTGTGCTGTGGACACCTGTCCCCAGTGGATTGGACCGAGACTCAGCAAACTCATTGCACCCCAGGTAAAACAGCCATCAAACAGAATATGTGCGTTTAAGATTTAGAAAGGAGTGACTCTACAGAAACCTTTGTCAAGCTATCTATGCCATGGGCCTAAGGGAAGTTCATCCAACAGACCATCTGTCTTTGGAACCTGCTCAGATATTATTTCCTTTCCTTGGCTAAACATGTTGGGCCAGATCCTCCACTGATGTAAATCAGGGTAGTGCCATTGACGATGATGGCACTATGCCTATTTACATCACCTGAGGATCTGGTCCATTGTCTCTAATTTTGCAGTTGTCCCTGTACCTTTGCAGGCTGTATCCGTTTTCTGAGGTGGAGAATAACAGGACAGGTGGGAATAAGGAGAATCGCTCAGGAATCCAAGACCACACGATGCGCATCTCCTGAGCAGTTACGATGGCGGAGCTGAAATTCAGCATGTCTACTGCCAGGTGGAACAGCTGCCTGTGGGAGGGAGGAAAAATTTCAGCGGCGCACAGCTACCTTCACTTTCAGTAGTTCAAGACTGCGGTGTGTCTAAAAAATGGCGAACACAAGCACTTATTAAGTAATAACCTAGTCCCCAATGCTTCAGCTTTTCTTATGTCTTTTAGATTGGAAGCTCCCTGTTATTAATAAATTAATATCTCAATAGCTGCCCAGTCTTGAGCCTTGTTGTGTTAGGTGCTACACAGGAGGAGGGGCCATCTCTTCATCTTTGTTTGTCCACCACCTAGCACAACGGGGTCCTGATCCTGATTAACAGTAATCAGCTAAAATGCTCATCAATGTAACAGCACATGATTATGCATGGGGGCTGAGGACAGCATTGACAGACGTCTGTGGAGTCCCAAGCCAGGCAGAAGGGATGGCTAGGATGACCAGATGTCCCAATTTTATAGGGACAGTCCCGATATTTTGGGCTTTGTCTTACATAGGCACCTATTATCCCCTGCCCCCGTCCTGATTTTTCACACTTGCTATCTGGTCACCCTCGGGATGGCACTGGCAGGTTGGGTATAAGATGCATCAATGGGTCTATGTGGGTCAGCAGCTGGAATAGCAGAGTGCTGCAGGTCAGGCTGAGAAGCCCTGGCAGAGCTGTGTGTGTTTGTCATAGCACAGTACTAAGCACCAATGTCCTTAGCCCTTCACTGATACTAGTACAGTGCACTATGGTTAAATAGGAGACCCTTTCACAGGAAATGTACTTAACTGGGGACATCTCCCAGGCATGGGCATAGTTTGGGGAGATGGGGAACAGAGGAGGCATTGCCCCCCCAAAACTGCAAGCCTTGGACAGGTGTGGAATTCCCCTCCCCCCACCTACTTGTGGCCCTGTTGGCCTGACTGAAGATGCTCCCTCAAAAATAGATGTCAAACTACACCTATGCTCCCAGGAAACTTATTTAAGTGCTATGATACTTAATAGTCATGACTGCTGTTTGATTGCAATGGTGGTTCTGTTTAACAGGGACACCATCCATTGATTTTGTGGTGCTTAGTTACTTTGTGAGTTTCGAATTCATTGTGGTGCTCTGTGTTTGCTTCCCTAAAAATCATTCTCAGTCTCTCCATAGCTGGGAAACATCACAGGGTGTGTGACTTGCTTCACAACTGCCTTTTCCTGTCTGCTCCTTTCATGCCAACCACACCCGCTGGGCTGCCCCTTGCAGCTGTCCCAGTCAAGCTTAGTTCCTTTCCCAGTGCAGTTGGCACTTCTTTCTGACTCCATGCTCCAACTCTTCATCATGGAGGGCTCTGCAAGTCCCCAAACACCAGCATTACTGTTAAAAATGTGGTTTCTGCTCATCAGATATTCTAGTTAACAAGGCCAGCCAATGTGTGTGTGTGTGTGTGTGTGTAGTGGAGGGCCCAATTCAGCAATTTCTCCTTTATTTAATTTCTTTCCCTTATCAAAAAAGAAGGGAACCAGTGAGTACTGCTGTTTTCTGAATGCCACTCATCCTTCATGTAGTTAGTTACTCCAGTGACAATTTGTCTCTGAAGCAGCTGCAGAGATTGCATTGGAGAGAGGAATTAATTTGGCCCAATTTGTATAATTTCTGTTCATTCCCATTCTCTGTCAAGCATCTGTAAGGCCATCTCTCCCCAGTGGAGTTTGTAGTAGCAGTGAGGAACATCACGTGGCTATGCTGGTGAATTAATCAGTCTTACCTGCGCTGCACCACAGTTATGCCTTTCTCAGCCAGTGCTTTCCTGTTGGCCATCTGAAGAAGCCAGATTTCCTTGCGGGAGAACAGCCGAATACCAAAGGCTCTCTCCAGGAGCTTGTCAGCCGTCATGTACTCCCTAATGTTCTGCACGAAAGCCTTCAGTTCTCCCTTGACATTGGTCACTTCCAGTTCTCCGGAGGTCACTGAGAGCCTGTGTTGCCTCAGCAAGGCCAGAGCGATCCGGTAGAGGACTTTCTGTCCCTCCAGCAGGTACACATCAAGTATGCGGATAGCGTAATCAAACGGAAGGTCACCAAATATCCACTCCAACCATTCAGAATAGACCTCAAAGACATTCTCAGAGGTGCTGGCTATTAATCTGTGGGCTGCTGGGCAGTGCTTGTTGGCCAGATCCCCAAAAGTCATACAGGAGGCCTGGTGGGCCAGGAAGGACTGGTCTATGTAGCTGGTATGGGAGTCATTACAAGCGAGAAGGCGAGAGACATTCCCAAAGCACTGAGCTTCATCTTCACTGTAGTGCAGCAGCAGAGCCACCACAGCAGGGAGGATTGGGCTGTAGGTGATGTCGGGGAAGAGGTTGCCAAGGCAGATGAGTATTTTCTTCACGGCGGTTACACCTTCCATAGTCAAGCAGTAAGTTGGCATCCTGCACCCTCCAAGGAATTCAGGCAAGGGGTGGGAACTCACACTCTGCTTTCCAAATAGCCTGCTTGTGACATCCCTGTAAACCAGCGCGTCAGGGGTCACAAGCCGGCATGGGATGTGCTGGATGATCTGCTGGTAAGCCCGAGCTCTTAGCACATGGTTGGTAGCCCAATGGCCTTCTCTTGCCAGCTTTTTAAGCTCTTTGCTGGTTTGGGTGAGACTCTGACTGTGAGCACTTGGCTGCTGATCCAACTCGGGCATCTTATCCCAATCCACAAACTGTCCACAGTCCATGCAAGAGGATGCATCGATGTCCCAAGTCTCAGCCTCAGAGATGATCAGCGCTGGGACTTGAGGAGAATCAGCTGGCCCTATAGAGCAAAGACAAGGCAGGTGAGGTAATATCTGTTATTAGACCAACTTCTGTTGGTGAAAGAGACAAGCTTTCACGCTTACACAGAGCTCTTCCATAGAACAGACACTTTATTCAACACGATTCACCACCATCTGCCGGAGTGCTTGATTCTGTTTGACAGCTGCAGCTAAGGCCTGAGTCAACCTATTTGTATTTAAATAGTAAGAACATGTCTCTGCCCAAAGCAGGAAGTTCTTGTATTGGCTTTGGAGAACTAGAGCAGTTCTCATCATCTTCACCTATTCACAGGTGCTCTTTTACTGAACCTTCTGAACCAATATAATTGATTCATATCCCACTGAAATACTGGCCCTTCCCTGAATAAACCTGATATAGAGAGAACCTGTACCTGGTGCTGGTGGTATCTGGTGCCTTTTTAGCAGCATGCCAGGTGTCTTCTACCTAGATGTACCTGGCACCTTTAGCAGCATGGCAGGTACATTAAAAACTTAATTTAAAAAAAGTTAATATTTTAAGTCTCAAACTCTGACTTTGAGGCAATTAATAATTTGTGCCACTCAGGTAAATCAAACTTGGTGCGTATATGGGATGGACTGGCTGGGCCATCGAACAGGACAATATGCTACCAGTTCAGATCACAGTGGATATACCTCATGCCTGTTGCAGATTCTGTACCACTCAGAGACACTAACAGCTTCCTCCACAGTCCCCTCTCCCAACTCTCCTCTTCATGTGTCTGGTGAATGGCTGTATTTTTATCTGATGGGGAATACTAAAGAATTGTGCCCTGTCAGGCAAAAATGCAGTACCAGACAGTTCAGGATGCTGTGAGCTTCTCAAGCAGACTGGACCAGTCCATCCCCTGCTTATGTTACCGGAGATGGATTAAATTAAGGCTGTGCAGCTTCTGGATCCAAATCGCAATGCTGCTGACATAAAGCCAGGCAAAAGCAAAGGAGTGCAAACAATAGGCTTTACATCTTGCTCAAACTAGGCAGGTGACCCCTTCAGAGTTAGGTGCCTGGCTGCTGGTCCCCAGAGAGAGTCTGTTGTTGGATAATGTTTGAATAAGTGTGGAGGAAATGTTAGTCCTCCTCCTTCTCACCCGTCCCAATCCTTCCTGCCTTCTTAGCCACGGAAGATCCTGAACACAGCAGAACTTGCTCAGTTCCACAGAGCAGTGGAGAAGGGCATTCTGGGAGAGAGCATATAGCTTTGCTCAGGAGATGGGGTGGCAGAGAGGACCCTACCTATCCACCATCTATTCCCCCCAGTGCAGTGGGAGCAGGGCATTGGCAACCGGAGCCACTGCAATCCTGAGACCATCATGGCAACCGCTGAAATCACTGTGGTGTCGCTCATGGTTTGGGAGAGGATTCTTGGCTTCCCTTCCCAGCTCGGGGGTCTGTGTAATCAGGCTCTGAGCTGGGGTCAGGATTCGCCTCCAAAGATGCATGCTTTGGTCCGTGTACCCCATCGGATCTCTGGAAAGAGCCTGCTCTGGAACAGCAGCAGCATTGCACCGCAATCAAATATAATACACAGTGGGTGCCTCCTCCCAGGGACCTTTTAAGCAGCCAAGAGGCAGGTTACTGGACCACATTGATTCCACTACAATGGCAGCTCAACCACATGCTCTACAGTTTTCATTCAGCTTGTTATTCTTTATTGTTGACTGAGTGTTGTCACTGAGCCCGGCACCATGCAGGGTCAGGTACGCCCCCCCACCAGCATCAATGGAGCAGAGTGAAAACCACCAAAACCTGCTAGGGGGCCAAACTCTATGGCCTGCTCCCTCTCCCCCTAAATCCCACAGAAGCCCATGAAAAGTGTCCTGCCTTGTAGGCACCCTGACACCCGACTACGATTCCCTGAATTATTGGCACCTAGAAGTCACTGTGTTCTACTCTGAGGCTGGAAACTCCTGCCAATCTGCCCTCTGCTTCCAGGCACTTCAGGAGAGAACATGCGGGGACGGGGGTGCTGGAAAAGGAGTCCTTCTCTGCCCCTATTCAGGTGTGTCGTTGTTTGGTTCACTGTTTACTGCTTATACACAACATTTTGTAAACATGGTGTCTGTTCATGAGTCTTTTTTCTTTTACACCAGAGCCAGCCTGAACTTCAATTTGAACAGATCACCAAGATCTTGGGGAAAACGCCTCATGTTAGAAAGGAAGCCCCTTGTTTCCTCCCTCCCTGCTACAGGTCTCAAATCCACATGAGTCTGGCTTTGCATTGGATCTGTGCTTTAGCCAAAAGAGGGAAAAAGCCACCTGTAGGCAGGGAACTCTCTCTGGATCACTCATCTGAGGAGATCCCTATGTGTTCGTTATTTCAGCAAATTTATACAGTGCCTATCTGTTTATCCTAACCCTGAGACTGGCCAAAAATGAGCGCCTCGGAGAAGAACCTTTTGAAACGTTTCCCCTAGAGCTGTAAAGAGAGCTCAACTACAGCCTCTATGATGGGATGCTAATGCACTCCAGGTGGATGAGTTTCGCTAGAAATTTATTAATTGAAAGGATAGTTGATTAGCAGAACACATTAATTCTCTACTTACAATGGCTGGGCCCGGCCTTGGCAGGGAAGAGTCTTTGGTATGGAATATACTGCATTCACCAAGTGTGTTCTGGATGCACTGCTTTCAGACTGTGTATGTGTACAGCAAGTGTACAAGACTACAGACTCCCACTCCAGTCCAGATTGTACCCGCTGTAGGTATTACTGCTGTACTGATCAATCTCCCATGTAAGCAGCCACTCGGATTGAATAGGGTGTGTATGGGTGAAAGCAAGACAGTGGATTCATAGGTTCAGTGTGGGAGAAACACCTATTCTGAAGCAGAGACTTTAAAAATGGAAAAGTCTGATTTTAAAAAGTCGCTCCAGAGGAAATTCTGACCTGGCCAATCCACCCAAAGAATTAGCTGGCTTTCTGCCCTTGTGAGTAGTCAGCAATTTCCTTATTAATCTTACACATGTAGCTTGTGAATAATATACCAGGCCAACAGCAGCATTTGCATTTCATAATGCACTAAAATGGTGACACTTGGTACAAATACATGCATACAGGGGGAACAGCTGTCCCCAAGTATCAAGTCTCCCAGTGCATTCTGGGCTGGGGGTGGGTTTTTCCATAGGGATTATATGCATGACTGCTTTGCTCTTATATTGTAGTGTATAGCAAATTTAGGTATAATCCTACTCAAAAGCAGGCACTGGTTGTTTGTGTGGATGCTAGATTTTCTAATGTTTACCTTTCAAGATGTCTACGGTAGCACAAGCCAGTATGTAACCAGCATACGTAGAGTAATGGCTCCCATTGAAAATGGGACCCAATCTATGATATAATCTGAGTTCGCTGTCCTTACAACAGAGACAGTATAACTGAAGGCTGGCGGTAATTTTAGGAGCAGGATATATTCAGCTCACAAGGTTTATTTTGATCCAATATGTCTATATTCAAGCACAAACTAATGCTGGGAAGCTCCAGAGGGAGTTTCATAAGACCAGAGTCTTCTGGATCACCAGTACTTCCCAGAGCTCAGCTAGTCACAGGAAAATAGATGAATATTTCAGCCCTAGTCACTGGCCAGAAACCCTGACGTGCAATGACAAGAGGAAATGGAAATTTTGGGACCACTAACCAGGCTTCAGTGGGTACAAAATGGGCAGCTATAGTGCAAGCTTCCCCGTCCTATTGCACCCAGTCGTTCCCAGCAGTATGCCCCATCCCAGACCTGGGGCAAAGGAGAGTTCAGTCTCCGTGGTCTACTCCGTGGGGGCAGTCAGAGCACATTGTGATAGGCTGTTGTGTTGATTTTGATTAGATAGAGGCCCACCAACTCATTTCACACACGTCATTGAGCAACTGTCAGATGATAGCCAGATTTCTGTCTGTCAGTATAGATCCAAGCCAGGGACCTAGAGGTGCAAAGCCCCATCTCCCATTTACAGTCCCTTGAGCTATCCACTCCCTTGGTTCCATTTGGGTCAGACTAGTTCACCCATACATGTTGTAAAATATCTCTGTTTGATTTTAGCCTGTTAGCAATGAAGCACGTCCTTCAAAGCACCAGTGTGTCTCTAGAAAGCCAGCATCGCAGTGAAACATAGCAGAAACATGGCAGAGCACTAGAGGGGGGTTAGCGGGGCCCAACAGACCTCACACATAATGCAGCACTCGCATGGTTAAAAGAGATCAAATGCATCCTTTTTGTACCAGTTCTCTACCAGCTGCTGTACTTGTCTGTCTAGAAGGACATGGCTCCCTCTCAGGAGTGGCCTTACCTTGTGTGGCTTCCATATCACCTCCCCCTGAGCTCACCAGGGCCAAGTAGGACCTGCTCTTCTTTTCCAGCTGATCCAAAAGGAAATCTTCTGAAGCACCCCTTGGGGAGCCAGGCAGGCCCAGCCCAACCTGTAACATCTCTCCGGGATTATGTGTGAAATTATAACTCACCTAGCAAGCAGCTTCCGCTGGGCTTGGCTCCCACGCTGAATTTATTGCACCTGAGTCCTCGTAGGGTTAGCGCCCTTCACCCCCCCAAACACTTATTTGATGTAAACAATACAAGGGGTGGAGCTGTTAAAAAGTTCCACCAGCCACTTCCTAGCCCAGACCTCTTGTCTAGTGACAGGATGGGATGTAAATAAGCAACAGGGAGAGATAGTGATCAAAACAGCAATCATTTTCCCCCCAAGGGTAAACTTTATTTTCTTGTTCTTCAATTTATTCCTTACTTCAGTGTCACCAGAAAATTAGAGCCGTGTGCCAAACAGAGAGGCGGGGGCGGGGGTGGGGATTGCTCAATGTGTGTCCTCTAGTGACTGTCTGTCCTTGACCTGATGAAACATAAACCCAAAATATAATTTCCAGCCGCTTCCTGCTGAACTGTTTGGTTCTTGTTGAAGACCGAAATAGAATCATGTGTACAGCAAATGTCACGTGGCTCACCAGCGGGCTGCAGGATGCAAAGAGGAAAAACAAAATTATAGTCACTTACAGATGTGCCGCTTTGTTGAGCTGGGAGAGGAGCTTTTGATCAATAGGACGCATGTTGAAATGCAATTCTGGCTTGAACAACATGAAAGCAACACTTTGTCAGTACGTGCACCAGGGCCATTCAGGCCTTGCCTAGACAAGGACATTAGGAGTTATTTAAAATCATGTCAGCTAACCTCATTTGAAACACCACGAGACATAGTGTAAATGCAGCTGAACACCTTTAAGCCATATTAGCCGGGTGGGGTTTACGTTGGATTCAGTTTTGCCCTAGCTGGGGCAAAGCCTCGGAGAAGAACTGCCACAGCATTTCCCTCAGGGCCAAATGCTCCGTTGCCCTGCACCTTATAAAGTCATTTACACCTGTGTAAGATGCTACCATTCTCATTGCACCCATGTGGAGCACCCACTTTGTACTGTGTGAACGAGCACACATAGTGCAGGGCAGTGGAGAATTGATCCTTTATCTTCATGTCAAGAGAATACTCTCACCACTCCAGGGAACACCAATGTCAGTAAAAGGGGTTCACCCACTTCTGCTGTCAGGCTGTTCCTGCACATTGGCTTGACCTTGGGCTAAGGATTCTGGTACCAGGATAATATCTGATATCTCCTCTGCTCTCCTGAGTGTACACAGCCCCCGAAGAGGGCGGATCTGATGACCTTGTAGGTCTTTTCTATCTCAGTTCTATACAGTGTAATCCTTATGCTCAATTCTATCCCCTGGAGCAAGGAGGGAATTATGCCTTCCCTGGGGTTGTCCTGGAGCAGCACAACAATGCCTGCCCTGTACTGTGTCCTGGGTCCTAGGCACAATTGTGCTACCCTGACTCATGCCAAGTAGTCACTTACCACATGCACAGATCCCATTATTTCAATGCGCTGAAGTTATTTGCAGAGTAAGGGCTTGGCTACACTTACATTGTATAGCGCTCAAACTTGCTGGCTCAGGGGTGTGAAAAATCACCCCCCCACACCCGAGCGCAGCAAGTCTGAGAGCTTTAAAGCGCTAGTGTAAACAGGCTCCAAGTGCTCAGAGCTAATCCCCTCGTGGAGGTGGATTACCAGGAGCGCTAGGAGAGCTCTCTCCCAGCGCTCGCGAGCGACCACACTTGCACTTCAAAGCGCTGCCGTGGGAGCGTTCCCAAGACAGCGCTTTGAAGTTTCCAGTGTAGCCATGTTACTGCTCAGCTTGAGAAAGGGTGCCAGAGTCTGGCCTTTCATGTTGGAAGGTGCTAACAGCTGTTATATTACAAGCACAAAAGCATAGTAATTCCAGGCACATTTCCAATGCATTATCATTTTCTGGTTTGTTCCAGCTCAAGTTATTACTGATTGATTTATAGAGCCACAAAATGCTTTACAGAATTCCAAACTCTACATATATTCAAAAAAACATTGTTAAGGTTAAGAGTATAGCTCAATAGTTTAAAGGGGGAAAATACTTGACAAGAACATGGAAATGATCAAAAACCAAACATTAGAAACCTAGGAAATTCAGAGTTAAGGTTAGACTTAAAAGCAAGTCACATTTTTGAAAATACAGAAATCCTTCACTCAAGTAACCTTAATTCACTAATGACAGCAACAGCTGATCTTTCCTTCTTTGTTACTTTCGCATTTAATCCTGAATTTGCAGCGTCTGTCTATCTGTCTAATGTATTTAGGTCATGCTCTGATCAGATGTTTTTGTAAGTGTCTTATTTTTATCTCAAGGACTTCCTCTAAGAGCTTAAAGAAATGCTGTTCAGAATGGCATATGAAGTCCACCCCTCCTCATATATTGCTACTAGCAGTCTTATATTGGACCTCTATTCTTCATGCCAGCACTTGGTTTCACTCTCATCATTCAGGCACTCTGCCAAAGATTTTGGGGTCTTCTCTCCTGAGCCTTAAATCCTTACCTCCAGCCTTTCATAGCAGCAGGCTCCTGAGGCTCTGTTTATTTCCTGTACACTTTTTCCTAACTAGTCTTCTTCTTCAACGCTTAGCCAAATGGTCAGATGTAGCGATCATTCGTCATTCGGTCTGTTCCTGTGCGGCGGAAGGGCTTGACAGCCCAAGAGTCCAACCTTGGAACAGTCTTTATGAACTCATGTAATAGGGGGTCTGCTGGGCCACCTCCACCCCTCGGCTGATGGAATTTTATCCCGGATGTTGCAAGTCAGCCGGAGAACACCGTTCACTGGAATGTTGTGTGGCATGCTCGCAACATGTCTGAAAAGTGCAAGGCGCGATCTGCAGACAATAACCCCAATAGTCTGTAGACTGGAGCAACCATAAAAATCTGCATTGCAGATGAAGTCATTCCACTTTATGCCCAATATACAACATTAGCATTTTGTGTGGAAAGCCTCCAGCTTTGCTTAGTCTGAGCGGTGTAGTGTCCATGTTTCGCAGCCATAGAAAAGTACAGGGAGGATACAGCTTGACTAGATCCTGAAATAGTCTCATTCTCCTATATTTCTCTTTATAGACCTGCAGACACCACATTCTCACCCATGGTCAGAGTCTAAGTACATCTGAAGTGTCCTATGCTGCTTTCTTTCTAGGTATTTATTGCCTCTGCTGCCTTGCTCTTGTTTGGCACTATCAGGACATTTCATCAACCTTCTTCCGCACCACTGACAACCAGCACAAAGGAGATGGGGGAAAGATTCCCTTCCTTCTTCTAGATGAAACAAAACAGTCCACCCGGAGGTGGGAAATGGAAGCTGATTAGGGACTTGTGAGAAAAGGTTCATTGTTTCATGAGTTTTTAATGGAAAAAAATTAAATATGTAGAGACCCCATTCCCTCCAGATGAGATGTGAAGCTGAACACAATAAATGTTTCATGGTTACTGCATGTCAGATGTGCACAGAAAAGAATCAAACCTGTCTTCATCCCATTTGCCAAGGAATTCAGACATGTAAAGAGAGCAAAGAGAATTTGGAGGGACAGGCTAGTGGTGCCCAGTGGCTGCCTCGGGACAAGCTATTTTGCTGTCAATGGCACTGAGCATACCAGTGTTTCTCAGCACAGGGGGAGCGACCCCCAAGTCTGGCATGAGGAGGGCGCCCAGTGGGTTGCAACCCCGGGGTTCAGAAAAAAATAGTGGCAGGATGCTGCAGTCACTGGAACTCAGCCAGAGCTAGGGAGGAGAAGGAAACAGCCATTTCCTTCCTGCTTCTGCTGCTGCTCTGACCCCGCTCCCTGATTTTGTCCCTAAGCTGTCAACCCCACCGAAGACCCCCCTCAGTTCCAGGGCAGAGGAAGCAGCACTTTTAGAGGCTGTGGAGCAGGATTTACTGTCTCCAGGAGCAGCATCGTGAGAGAGGGAAAGCAACCACAACCAGCACCCAGTCCAGAAGCAGCCCTACCCCTAGATCTCCTTCTAGGATTGCCAGGCATCCGGTTGTCAACAGAACTTGTGGTCGAAAAGGGGTTGCTGACTGGGCCATTAAAAGTGTGGTCAGCAGGGCTAAGGCAGGCTCCTTCATCCCCAGACCCACCCCAGAGCCCACACCCCAGCTGGAGCCCTCACCCCCTCCCTCACCCTAACCGCCTGCCCCAGCCAGTGAAAGTGAGTGAGGGTGAGAGAGAGTGAGTGATGGAGGGAGGCGAGCTGGAGCGAGTGGGGGCAGGGCAGGAGGCGGGGCAAGGGTGTTTGGTTTTGTGCAATTAGAAAGTTGGCAAGCCTAACTGCTTACCATACTGCACCCAAACTCCTTCCATTGTGTCTTTGGTGACCTAAATCCCATGAGCCTTTGCAGCTGCAAGACCCGTGGGTTTTGGTAGCTGTGGGTTGATTTTTTTTTTTCCATGCTGGGCCTTGTGGACATGGAAAGGTTGAGAACCAAAGTGCACAGGTTGAGGGTTGGTTTAATTAGCTTTATAATCCATGGAGGTTTATAACAAACTAGGGCTAGAAGTATGTGTGTGTGGGGAGGGAGTGTAAGCCAACTTGGGGTAATAGCCCTGTCCATTGCTTTTCTCATTTAGCATGGCCTGAGGCTTGAGAGGTGGGCAGGCACTCATTGCTTTCTTTTTCCCGACGTAGACCTATGAGAGGACCAATGAACTGCCTGAATTACTCAGTCCTACATTTGGTATCCTGCCTCCAGTAGTGGTCACTGTCACAGTTCAGGCTACTGCACCTGTATTCCCCTGCTATAGTCCAGTAAGGGCACCCACGCTCAGGCTTCTGGCTCCCCTGGCTGCCGTGTCTCATGCTCTTCTAACCAGGATATCTCCAGCCGGCACAGCTCCGCGATTCTACTGCAACCTCCCCAGCAATGTCAGAGCAGGCCTGCTTTGCCTATCTCCTCAGGGGTGGTTAACTGTGCAATTGCCATGGTCGTAAGTTACCATGCAGCACTTCTTCTGCAAGCACATTTACTCTATAGGTAAATGCACTACAGAGAAAACATATTAAAGACACTAAGAGAACCTACCCGCAGGCTAATGAGTCTAGCAGAGACCTCTCCTACTGTCTTCAACATGGGTTCTGGCAGGTGAATACTTCAGCCCCCCACCCCTCCAGGGGTCTCTTGTGGTTACAGGTTCATGACAGCCACAATTGAGAACAAGCACCCACATGAACATTTCAGTCCTTCCTTTATACAGTTGCGGGGGAGGGCGGCTTTGATCAGGAGTTTCCAGAAGCAGCTAATTGGTAGACGATGGATCTCTCTCCCCAGATGTAGCTTCAAAAGGCTGGCTTCAGAGGGGAGAATTTGTATTTTCTATTTCACAAGTATTGTACCAAACAGTTCTTTGAATTTCCCAACATTTCCCCCAAGGTTTACATTAGTCACTCTCCTAGAAAAAAGAAAAGGAGTACGTGTGACTTGTGTTAGAGACTAACAAAAAGGAGTACTTGTGTTAGAGACTAACAAATTTATTGGAGCATAAGCTTTCGTGAGCTACAGCTCACTATGCTCAAATAAGTTTGTTAGTCTCTAAGGTGCCACAAGTACTCCTTTTCTTTTTGCGGATACAGACTAACATGCTACTCTGAAACCTCTCCTAGAAAAGTTACCTACAATCCTAGAACACAGTTACATTTTTAATACAATGGATCCAAAGATATTAAACTTTATTCAATAAGGTTTAGTTTAATTCAGTAAAGTTTATTGAGGATACCACAGGAAATTGCCAGCATGCACCACAAGCTTAAGGGAAGGAGCAAGAAGCCCCATAACGGATCATTATCTAATAACCTGCCCATAAGAGAAGCTTCACTTTAAGCACAGTCATTCGGTAGGTAGCTTACATCTATGCTCTGGTCTACACTAGGCATTGAGGTCAAATTTAGCAGCGTTAAATCGATGTAACCCTGCACCCGTCCACATGACGAAGCCCTTTTTTTCGACTTAAGGGGCTCTTAAAATCGATTTCCTTACTCCACCCCCGACAAGGGGATTAGCGCTGAAATCGATTTTGTTGGGTCGAATTTGGGGTACTGTGGACGAAATTAGATGGTATTGGCCTCCGGGTGCTACCCCAGAGTGCTCCATTGTGACCGCTCTGGACAGCACTCTCAACTCAGATGCACTGATCAGGTAGACAGAAAAAGGCCTGCGAACTTTTGAATTTCAATTTCCTCTTTGGCCAGTGTGGCAAGCTGCAGGTGACCATGCAGAGCTCATCAGCAGAGGTGACCATGCAGAGCTCATCAGCAGAGGTGACCATGATGGAGTCCCAGAATCGCAAAAGAGCTCCAGCATGGACCGAAAGGGAGATACGGGATTTGATCACTGTATGGGGAGAGGAATCCGTGCTATCAGAACTATGTTCCAGTTTTGGAAATGCCAAAACATTTGTGAAAATCTCCCAGGGCATGAAGGACAGAGGCCATAACAAGGACCCGAAGCAGTGCCACGTGAAACTTAAGGAGCTGAGGCAAGCCTACCAGAAAACCAGAGAGGCGAACGGCCGCTCCGGCTGAGAGCCCCAAACATGCTGCTTCTATGATGAGATGCATGCCATTTTAGGGGGTTCAGCCACCACTACCCCAGCCATGTTGTTTGACTCCTTCAATGGAGATGGAGGCAACACGGAAGCAGATTTTGGGGATGAGGAAGACGATGATGAGGAGGCTGTAGATGGCTCACAGCAAACAAGCAGATAAACTGGTTTTCCCGACAGCCAGGAACTATTTCTCACCCTGGACCTGGAGCCACTACCCCCCGAAACCATCCAAGGCTGCCTCCCGGACCCACCAGGCAGAGAAGGGACCTCTGGTGAGTGTACCTTTTAAAATACTATACATGGTTTAAAAGCTAGCATGTTTAATGATTAATTTGCCCTGGCATTCGTGGCTCTCCTGGATATACTCCCAAAGGCTTTGCAAAAGGTTTCTGGGGAGGGCAGCCTTATTCCATCCACCATGGTAGGACACTTTACCATTCCAGGCCAATAGCATGTACTCGGGAATCATGGTAGAACAAAGCATTGCAGTGTATGTTTGCTGGCATTTAAACAACATCCGTTCTTTATCTCTCTGTATTATCCTCAGGAGAGTGATATCATTCATGGTCACCTGGTTGAAATAGGGTGCTTTTCTTAAGGGGACATTCAGAGGTGCCTGTTCCTGCTGGGCTGTTTGCCTATGGTTGAACAAAAATGTTCCCCACTGTTAGCCACGCGGTGGGGGGAGGCAAAATGCGACCTTGTAACGAAAGCACATGTGCTATGTATGTAATGTTAACAGCAAGGTTTACTGTGAATGAGTGTACCCATTGTTCTATAAAATGTGTCTTTTCAAATACCACTGTACCTTTTTTTTTCTCCCCCAGCTGCATGTGTTTCAAGGATCACAGGATCTTCTCCTTCCCAGAGGCTAGTGAATTTAGAAGGCAAAAAAAAACGCACTCGCGATGAAATGTTCTCTGAGCTCATGCTGTCCTCCTACACTGACAGAGCACAGACGAATGCATGGAGGCAGACAATGTCAGAGTGTAGGAAAGCACAAAATAACTGGGAGGAGAGGTGGCGGGCTGAAGAGAGTAAGTGGCGGGCTGAAGAGAGGGCTGAAGCTGAAAGGTGGCAGCAGCATGATGAGAGGAGGCAGGATGCAATGCTGAGGCTGCTGGAGGATCAAACTAATATGCTCCAGCGTATGGTTGAGCTGCAGGAAAGGCAGCAGGAACACAGATCGCCGCTACAGCCCCTGTGTAGCCAACCGCCCTCCTCCCCAAGTTCCATAGCCTCCTCACCCAGATGCCCAAGAACACGGTAGGGGGGCCTCTGGCCACCCAGCCACTCCACCCCAGAGGATTGCCCAAGTAACAGAAGGCTGGCATTCAATAAGTTTTAAACTTTTAAAGTGCTGTGTGGCCTTGTCCTTCCCTCCTCCACCACCCCTACTGGGCTACCTTGGTAATTATCCCCCTATTTGTGTGATGAATTAATAAAGAATGCATAAATGTGAAGCAACAATGACTTTATTGCCTCTGCAAGCTGTGATCGAAGGGAGGTGGGGAGGGTGGTTAGCTTACAGGGAAGTGGAGTGAACCAAGGGGTGGGAGATTTCATCAAGGAGAAACAAACAGAACTTTCACACCGTAGCCTGGCCAGTCATGAAACTGGTTTTCAAAGCTTCTCTGATGCGCACCGCACCCTCATGTGCTCTTCTAACTGCCCTGGTGTCTGGCTGTGTGTAACCAGAAGCCAGGCGATTTGCCTCAACCTCCCACCCCGCCATAAATGTCTCCCCCTTACTCTCACAGATATTGTGGAGCGCACAGCAAGCAGTAATAACAGTGGGAATATTGGTTTCGCTGGGGTCTAACCGAGTCAGTAAACTGCGCCAGCGCGCTTTTAAACATCCAAATGCACATTCTACCACCATTCTGCACTTGCTCAGCCTGTAGTTGAACAGCTCCTGACTACTCTCCAGGCTGCCTATGTATGGCTTCATATCCCCAAGGATAACTATAGGCATTTCAACATCCCCAATGGTTATTTTCTGGTCTGGGAAAAAAGTCCCTTCCTGCAGCTTTTGAAACAGATCAGAGTTCCTGAAGATGCGAGCGTCATGTACCTTTCCCAGCCATCCCACGTTGATGTTGGTGAAATGTCCCTTGTGATCCACCAGTGCTTGCAGTACTATTGAAAAGTACCCCTTGCGGTTTATGTACTCGCTGGCTTGGTGCTCCGGTGCCAAGATAGGGATATGGGTTCCGTCTATGGCCCCACCACAGTTAGGGAATCCCATTGTAGCAAAGCCATCCACTATGACCTGCACATTTCCCAGAGTCACTACCCTTGATATCAGAAGATCTTTGATTGCATTGGCTACTTGCATCACAGCAACCTCCACAGTAGGTTTGCCCACTCCAAATTGATTCCTGACTGACCGGTAGCTGTCTGGCGTTGCAAGCTTCCACAGGGCTATTGCCACTCGCTTCTCAACTGTGAGGGCTGCTCTCATCTTGGCATTCTTGCACTTCAGGGCAGGGGAAAGCAAGTCACAAAGTTCCATGAAAGTGCCCTTACACATGTGAAAGTTTCGCAGCCACTGGGAATCGTCCCAGACCTGCAACACTATGTGGTCCCACCAATCTGTGCTTGTTTCCCGAGCCCAGAATCGGCGTTCTACCGCATGAACCTGCCCCATTAGCACCATGATGCCCACATTGGCAGGGCCCGTGCTTTGAGAGAAGTCTGTGTCCATGTACTCATCACTCTCGTCACCGCGCTGATGTCGCCTACTCGCCCGGTTTCGCTTTGCCAGGTTCTGGTGCTGCATATACTACTGGATAATGCATGTGGTGTTTAATGTGCTCCTAATTGCCAAAGTGATCTGAGCGGGCTCCATGCTTGCCGTGGTATGGTGTCTGGACAGAAAAAAGGTGCGGAACAATTGTCTGCTGTTGCCCTGACGGAGGGAGGGGCAACTGATGACATGGCTTACAGGGTTGGCTTACAGGGAATTAAAATCAACAAAGGGGGTGGCTTTGCGAGAAACTGAATGGCCGCCTCAAAGATAGAACTCAAAACCTCAAGGATAGAACTCAAAACTGGGTTTAGCAGGCCGTTGATTTCACAGAGGGAGGGAGGAGAAAATGAATACAAAACAAATCTGGTCTATTTCTTGTTTTGAGCCACTTCATCTATCTTTATACATCATGCTGGCAGCAGACTGTGCAGTATGACCGCTAGCCATTGTCACCTCCTGGGTGCTCGGCAGAAGACGGTGCAGGATGACTACTGGCCATTGTCTTCTGCTAGCTGCCGATTAAAAGACAGTGCACTGCCGGTAGGACTCAATCGCCATGAGAGGAAACAAGGGAAATGACCTGGCTGAGTCACTCCCATGTTTGCCCAGGCGCCCGGTTAAAAGAGCACCCAGGACTACGTCAACGACGGCTACCAGTTATACTGCACTGTCTTCTGCCAAAAGGCAATAAACTGCTGCTGTGTAGCAATGCAGTACCATGTCTGCCAGCACCCAGGAGACATATGGTGACGGTTAGCTGAGCAGGCTCCATGCTTGCTGTGGTATGGTGTCTGCACAGGTAACTCAAGAAAAAAGGCGCAAAACGATTGTCTGCCCTTGCTTTTACGGAGCGAGGGAGGGAACGGGGGCCTGATGATAGGTACCCAGAACCACCCGCAATAATATTTTAGCCCCATCAGGCACTGGGATTTCTACCCAGAATTCAAATGGGCGGTGGAGACTGCGAGAACTATGGGATAGCTACCCACAGTACAAAGCTCCGGAAGTCGACTGTTGCCTCGGTACTGTGGACACAGTCCGCCGACTACATGCACTTAGAGCATTTGTGTGTGGACACACACACTTGACTGTATAAAAACGCTTTCTACAAAACCGACTTCTATAAATTCGACCTAATTTCGTAGTGTAGACATACCCTATGATTGTGCTTTTGTTGTCCAAAATGTTATGTGACTGGATAAATAACACTTCCTTATTCACTTTCTCCACACCATTCATAATTTTATAGACCTCTATCATATCCCCCCTTAGTTGTCTCTTTTCTAAATTGAACAGTCCAGCCTTTTTAATCTCTCCTCATACAGAAGCTGTTCCATAACCCTACGCTTTTTTTGTTGCCCTTCTCTGTACCTCCTCTTCAATTTCTAATATATCTTTTTTGAGATGGGGTGACCAGAACTGCCTGCAGTATTCAAGATGTCGACATACCATGGATTTATATAGTGGCACTATGACATTTACTGTTTTATGAGCTAGCCCTTTCCTAATGGTTCCTAACATTCTGCTAGCTTTTTTGATTGTGCTGCACCTTGATTGGATGTTTTCAGAGAACTCTCCACAGTGACTGCCAGATCTCTCTCTGGAGTGGTAACAGCTAATTTAGACCCCATTATTTTGTATGTATAGTTGGGATTATGTTTTCCTATGAGCATTTATCAACATTGAATTTAATCTACCATTTTATTGCCCAATCACCCAGTTTTGTGAGACCTTTTGTAATTCTTAGCAGTTTGCTTTGAGTCCTACAGGCTAATTATGCTTTGTGTAAGAAATTCCTTTAATCAATTTTATATTTGTTGTCTTCCAATTCCTTTCTTGTATTATGAGAGAAATGGTAAACAGAAGTTCCTGCTCTCCTTTCTCCATGCCACGCACTATTTTGTATACCTCTGTCATGTCTCCTTTTATTCACCACCTTTGCAATCCCTCATCCCATTAGAGTTTTTTCAGGCCTCTAATCATTGTTGTCACTCACCCCTGAAACCCCCCACCCCATTTCTTCTCTGTTGTATAAGAGATGGGGTGACCAGAACTGAGCACAGTATCCCAGGTGAAGGCATCACATCAGTTTCTCTATCAGCAATCCAATATTTTCTGTCCCCTTTTTTACACCACTCTGTAAGTGGTTTGCTTTTCTCCCCATCGCTGCACAATGCGTTCCACCTAAGCCCTATGGATGCATTCCCCACCAGTGAATATCAAAGTCTGTAGTTAGGGATCAGATTTCAGAGTAGCAGCCGTGTTAGTCTGTATTCGCAAAAAGAAAAGGAGTACCGGTGGCACCTTAGAGACTAACAAATTTATTAGAGCATAAGCTTTCGTGAGCTACAACTCACTTAGAATTCAGTTAGTCTTTGGTTTACCTTCCTTTCTGGGAGGTAAGGGTGAAGGATTAAGGGTGAAATTCACCCTTGTACAGGGGTCTGGAGCAAGGCCTGGGCATTCCTTAAGGAGATGGGGGTGAAATTCTGGCCCACTGAAATCAATGGGAGTATTTGTCACTATTTCATGGAGCCAGGATTTCACTGTACATCTTTAGTGGGTGTGAATCCACAGAGGTCCAGGATCTGACCCCATAACCCAAAATAGGTTTGTGCCTCAAAAACCCTGAGGAGCATCTCTGAGGATCAATACCATTCTCTTACTGCAACTTGTTCTGAAGTCACTACAGTTGGTGCAGGTCTGCCATTCTCCTCTCCCTGCAGGCTGCCACATTCGGTACGGGGCCAGAGGTCACCCTAGGTAAGTTTTCTCCTCTCCGGTAGGACTGCAGAGTTTACCTCAGAATGCACAAGGACATCATCCTTCTGCTCTCTCCTCATGAGTTCCACTTGTCACACTGTCTGGAGTGGCTCACAACTGTGAGTGCCTATTTCAGGGCAGACTGTCAGAAAAGGGCAGACATCCCAAACTGGTGGTATATTCTATAATTAGATTTCACCAAGCCGATAATAAAATGTGAACTCCAGGTCTTACCATGGAGTCACAGACAATCCCCTTAGACTCACCAGTCTGTCTTTTCACCCAGACAAACAGAATTTTGTGATAAAAGGTCACTTAATCCCAAAATCACACCACATCAAGTTTCTCCTTGTCCCAAGAGAACAGTCACTCACCCCAATTCAATAGGTACTCCAGATCTTACACCAAAGAAAATGCTGGCAGCTAATGCTTTAGTAAACTAATGATAGGTTTATTAGGCTAAGAAAAGAAAACGAGAGTTATTGAGAGCGTAAAACAGGTAAAATATATTAACAGGTAAGTCACAGTTTGTAAGTCCAAGTAGTAAAAGCAATGATGTAATAAACTGCCAGTTTTCCAAAAGTCTCTCAGGACTACCCAGAACAACTCTGGGGATCTCCATCTTCTAGTTCAGTTATTCTGCCCTGTTAGAATCCAAACAGTCCAGAGATGATGGATTATTTCTTGAATCCATATTTATAGCTCCTTTACACAGAAATTCATTTACACAGAAAGCCAGCCAAGAGTGTCTTTACCCATATGGGTTTTTCCTTTGATGGTGTTGAGTGAGGAATGCACTTTGAGTTTCTGATCTCAGGTCATCACCACAATGACCCGTTTGCTTTGGAATTAGCGCCTCTTCTGAGAAACAGGTTTCAGAGTAGCAGCCGTGTTAGTCTGTATTCGCAAAAAGAAAAGGAGTACTTGTGGCACCTTAGAGACTAACAAATTTGTTAAAATTTGTTAGTCTCTAAGGTGCCACAAGTACTCCTTTTCTTTCTTCTGAGAAAGTCCTTCATCAGCATTCCCCAAGGCTTCCTCCAGGTCTGGTGAGTTGTTTTGTTACAGAGGTATTTACAATGTAAATGTTTGCTATTACATTATACAAGAACATAAATGAAAACAATGCAAAGAACATCCCATTAGTTTTCATGAAGTTTAAATATCCAATACACTTTTATACAGCTAACAACTACTTGAACTACACAAGTGAATTGACCTGAATACACTCTAGCATGACCTGGTCAGCCAGTATCAAACCTGCGATGGAGCATTCCTCTGTTTATGGAGGAGAATCACTGTCACAGGGTGCTCCACTCACCGCTAGTCCAGCGATTCCTCCTGGCCGCTCTGGGGATTAGCTCATCAGATTGTTGCCCCTTCCCACGGCTGTACACCATCACTCCATCTCTGCCGCTAGTCTGTAGTCCCTCTTTCACTCCAAAAACTGCAGCATCCTCTTCATGACTCAATCCTCCGGCCAGGTCATTCAGTGTTCCCTCCTTCCAGCATATATCAAAGTCTTTCCTTCAGCAGCCCCAGGCAGTTTTCCCATTCACTGCTGCAGGTGCCACTCCCTCAGTGGCTGGTAGGGGAACCCAGACCCGCTCTCTACTCTGGGTGCCAGTCCTGCAGTTCTGGGCTTTCCTCTCCCAACCCTCACTGCTCCTTCTCTAGATTGCTTCCTATCGCTACTGGCTCTCCGCCGCCTTTCTCTGGGAATAGCAGCTCCAAACCCTCTTCCCAGGGAGTGACTGCTGCCCCTGTCTGTTGCCAGCTTCCTGGCTTTATGGGCCTTGCCTCCTCTTGCCCAGCTAAGCCTGCTTGCAATCAATTCCTTGCTCCCTGGCTCGTCTTCCAAGTGCAGCCTGTGGAGTTAACAGGCCGACCTGACCGCCTTAATCCCTTCCAGTCCTGTGTGGGGTGGACACCCCCATCACAATCACTTTCATTCAGTGGAGTGAGGTGGGGTCAGGTGCAGAGCACACAACAGGAAGTAACCGCAAAGGCATGAGCACCAAGCAGCAACATTTACTCAGAGAGCAGTCTCTAAGGTGCCACAAGTACTCCTTTTCTTTTTGAGAATACAGACTAACACGGCTGCTACTCTGAAACCAGTAGTTGCAGGGAGTTTGTAAATATGATGACAGGAAACATCTCTTTGTCATAACTTGCAGAAATACTGCAATAATAAACTTGTATTGTGAGGACAATAAAGCATTGCTATCAATGTCCCCCAGCAACTTCTGGAGCATCAATCCGTATATAAATATCTGGATATGTTTGCAGCAATCATACAGGGGAAAAAATGTGCCTAGCAGATCTTGCATGATAAATTTCCCACTTTATTCTTATTTGACTACAGTGGATTGGAAAGGAATTGGCTCTAAGAGGGCCTGGCGAAACTGCCTTGTTTTACTGGGTAGGCTCACTTGGCTTAGCCTATGTATTTCCCCCTAGTAGGCACCCACATCCAAAATATTTACCATGTCAACATTCAGCTATGTCCTGACTTCCTTATAGTCCAGCCCTGCCAGTGCCCTCCATATCCGGTCAAAATGCCTATGCATTTCCAATCTAGAGGAGCACACCTTGGGGAGCATGGTTATTGGGGAACATGTGGCCTTGTGGGAGGGGAAATACTGTCACGGGGTATGCAGAGGGGGCAGAGAGAGCAGTGTCAGCCTGGCCCACAATCCACAAATGGAGTACCAGCTAAGGACCTGCAGAAGAGAAGCTGGGGGGATTTGGAGAGGGAATGGGGAGGACTGGAGGGTAGTGTGTGTGTGTGTGTGTGGGTGTGAGAGAGAGACAGACAGACAGAGCATGACTGGAGGGGCATGGTTGGGTGAGGGGACTGTCAGCTGGCAAAGTCAGAAGGTTTGCCAGCTCACGGAGCTGTCGCTGAATAGGTGTTGCCCTTCTGCAAATACTGTTTGTGGTACATTGTTTAGAGGCCCTACAGGCCTGGATGCCAAAATATTATATTAATGGGGATTATTATCATAAGATCAGGAGCTCAAAGTGAAAACATTAACTTGTTGCCTGTGTGATAGGATCAAGGTGAGACAGACTGGCTGAAGCCAAGAAGACAGCCATCAGTGTTCTCAGCCCACTACAACAACCTGAGGAAGACACAATTCCTGCCTCCAAGGAGCTTCAGGAGATAGGGGTCTTCTGTAAACCGGCAAAAAGAAAAGGAGTATTTGTGGCACCTTAGAGACTAACAAATTTTATGAGTTTTTTCATGAAGTTGACAGATTTCCACTCTATACGGCTAAATTCAGTGCCTTGCATAATGACAGGTTTCAGAGTAGCAGCCGTGTTAGTCTGTATTCACAAAAAGAAAAGGAGCACTTGTGGCACCTTAGAGACTAACAAATTTACGAGTTTTTTCATGAAGTTGACAGATTTCCATTCTATACGGCTAAATTCAGTGTCTTGCATAATGAAAGGTTTCAGAGTAGCAGCCGTGTTAGTCTCTAAGGTGCCACAAGTACTCCTTTTCTTTTTGCGAATACAGACTAACACGGCTGCTACTCTGAAACCTGTAAACCGACAGACATACAATGTGGATGCATCATGGTAGGAGTGACCGTGAGCTGGGGTTGAGCACAACAAGGATTTTTCCCCACTATCTCTAACGGTGCTCCTGTGTTGGAGGCAGCACAAGGCATGTGCATTTTAAAGAGAAACAAGAACGTCTAAAGCTGCGATCCATCATGACCAAGCTGGTAACCTCTGCTTGTCCTTCTGCTCACATGGCCTGCTGGGATGTGCAGAGATATATGGAGAAAACTGGTCAACTGTAAATGATCTGAGCCATCATTATTTAGTTAATAGTAACAATAATAATAAATAACCTTTCCTATCACACCTCTCATCTCCAAGGATGCCACGTCATTTTATAAACATAACCTGTATCTAGAGATGAGGTAATAATATGGTCAGGAGGTAGTGATAAGTTTAGTGTCACTCAGTGCAGCCACCTCTGGGGTGGACGTGGCAGCTGTTTGACAGTAAAGAGTAATATCACACAAACAGTTAAGGACCATAGTCTGCACATGGATGCTTACTCTCATGCAGAGTCCTAGTTGGACTTTTCAATCAGTTGTAACTTCAGGTGGGACTTAAGGATGCAGATGTAGTGACCCACTGCCAGGTTTGGCCAGCATGATGAGTAAACAGCTCTTCTCTTCCAAAACATCTCCTGGAATTGTTAATGAGCATAAGCAGTCAGGTCACTGGTTTTCAGCTCTCCAGAAATAAAGCAGCTCCAGCATGGCAGCACCAGCCTGCAGACAGCATGCCGTTTTCAGGCTCTCTGCACAGGTACAACAGTGGAGAATGGTTTGGAAAAGTCATCTGAGGGAAGGGATCAGAAGGAGACCTCATCGACCGGAATGCATGGGATGCATTGTCCTCGGGATGGGGGTTTACCGGCCACCACTCCCAAGAGGAGGAAACGGGTGATGGTGGTCGGGGACTCCCTCCTAAGGGGGATGCAGTCATAGAATCTAATTTGGATATGGATAGAACTCTTTTTAATGTTTTTAATAAAGTAAATACTAATGGAAACTGCATGATCATGGGAGACTTTAACTTCCCAGATATAGACTGGAGGACCAGTGCTAGTAATAATAATAGGGCTCAGATTTTGCTAGATGTGATAGCTGATGGATTCCTTCATCAAGTAGTTGCTGAACCAGCTAGAGGGGATGCCATTTTAGATTTGGTTTTGGTGAGTAGTGAGGACCTCATAGAAGAAATGGTTGTAGGGGAGAATCTTGGTTCAAGTGATCATGAGCTAATTCAGTTCAAACTGAACAGAAGGATTAACAAAAATAAATCTGCAACTAGGATTTTTGATTTCAAAAGGGCTGACTTTCAAAAATTAAGGAAATTAGTTAGGGAAATGGATTGGATTGAAGAATTTATGTATCTAAAGGTAGAGGAGGCCTGGGATTATTTTAAATCAAAGCTGCAGAAGCTATCGGAAGCCTGCATCCCAAGAAAGGGGAAAAAATTCATAGGCAGAAGTTGTAGACCAAGCTGGATGAGCAAACATCTCAGAGAGGTGATTAAGAAAAAGCAGAAAGCATACAGGGAGTGGAAGATGGGAGGGATCAGCAAGGAAAGCTACCTTATTGAGGTCAGAACATGTAGGGATAAAGTGAGACAGGCTAAAAGTCAAGTAGAGTTGTACCTTGCAAAGGGAATTAAAACCAATAGTAAAAGGTTCTATAGCCATATAAATAAGAAGAAAACAAAGAAAGAAGAAGTGGGATCGCTAAACACTGAGGATGGAGTGGAGGTTAAGGATAATCTAGGCATGGCCCAATATCTAAACAAATATTTTACCTCAGTCTTTAATAAGGCTAAAGAGGATCTTAGGGATAATGGTAGCATGACAAATGGGAATGAGGATATGGAGGTAGATATTACCATATCTGAGATAGAAGCGAAACTTAAATAGCTTAATGGGACTAAATCGGGGGGCCCAAATAATCTTCATCCAAGAATATTGAAGGAATTGGCACCCGAAATTGCAAGCCCATTAGCAAGAATTTTTAATGAATCTGTAAACTCAGGAGTTGTACCATATGATTGGAGAATTGCTAATATAGTTCCTATTTTTAAGAATGGAAAAAAAGTGATCCGGGTAACTACAGGCCTGTTAGTTTGACATCTGTATTATGCAAGGTCTTGGAAAAAATTTTGAAGGAGAAAGTAGTTAAGGACATTGAAGTCAATGGTAAATGGGACAAAATACAACATGGTTTTACAAAAGGTAGATCGTGCCAAACCAACCTGATCTCCTTTGAGAAAGTAACAGATTTTTTAGACAAAGGAAATGCAGTGGATCTAATTTACCTAGATTTCAGTAAGGCGTCTGATACCATGCCATATGGGGAATTATTAGTTAAATTGGAAAAGATGGGGATCAATATGAACATTGAAAGGTGGATAAGGAATTGGTTAAAGGGGAGACTACAACGGGTCCTACTGAAAGGTGAACTGTCAGGCTGGAGGGAGGTTACCAGTGGAGTTCCTCAGGGATCAGTTTTGGGACCAATCTTATTTAATCTTTTTATTACTGACCTCGGCACAAAAAGTGGGAGTGTGCTAATAAAGTTTGCAGATGATACAAAGCTGGGAGGTATTGCCAATTTAGAGAAGGACCGGGATATCATACAGAAGGATCTGAATGACCTTATAAACTGGAATAATAGTAATAGGATGAAATTTAATAGTGAGAAGTGTAAAGTTATGCATTTAGGGATTAATAACAAGAATTTTAGTTATAAGCTGGGGATGCATCAATTAGAAGCAATGGAGGAGGAGAAGGACCTTGGAGTATTGGTTGACCACAGGATGACTATGAGCTGCCAATGTGATATTGCTGTGAAAAAAGCTAATGCGGTTTTGGGATGCATCAGGAGAGGTATTTCCAGTAGGGATAAGGAGGATTTAGTACCGTTATACAAGGCACTGGTGAGACCTCACCTGGAATACTGTGTGCAGTTCTGGTCTCTCATGTTTAAAAAGGATGAATTCAAATTGGAACAGGTACAGAAAAGGGCTACTAGGATGATCCGAGGAATGGAAAACTTGTCTTATGAAAGGAGACTCAAGGAGCTTGGCTTGTTTAGCCTAACTAAAAGAAGGTTGAGGGGAGATATGATTGCTCTTTATAAATATATCAGAGGGATAAATACAGGAGAGGGAGAGGAATTATTTAAGCTCAGTACCAATGTGGACACAAGAACAAATGGATATAAACTGGCCACCAGGAAGTTTAGACTTGAAATTAGATGAAGGTTTCCAACCATCAGAGGAGTGAAGTTTTGGAATAGCCTTCCAAGGGAAGCAGTGGGGGCAAAAGATCTATCTGGTTTTAAAATTAAACTTGATAAGTTTATGGAGGAGATGGTATGATGGGATAACGTGATTTTGGTAATTAATTGATCTTTAAATATTCATGGTAAATAGGCCTAATCTCCTGTGATGGGATATTAGATGGGTGGGATCTGAGTTACCCAGGAAAGAAATTTCTGTAGTATCTGGCCAGTGAATATTGCCCATATGCTCAGGGTTTAGCTGATCGCCATATTTGGGGTCGGGAAGGAATTTTCCTCCAGGGCAGATTGGAAGAGACCCTGGAGGTTTTTCGCTTTCCTCTGTAGCATGGGGCACGGGTCACTTGCTGGAGGATTCTCTGCTCCTTGAAGTCTTTAAACCATGATATGAGGATTTCAATGGCTCAGACATAGGTGAGGTTTTTCGCAGGAGTGGGTGGGTGAGATTCTGTGGCCTGCGTTGTGCAGGAGGTCAGACTAGATGATCAGAATGGTCCCTTCTGACCTTAGTATCTATGAATCTATGAATCATAGAATCTCAGGGTTGGAAGGGACCTCTGGAGGTCATCTAGTCCAACCCTCTGCTCAAAGCAGGACCAACCCCAATTAAATCATCCCAGCCAGGGCTTTGTCAAGCTGGGCCTTAAAAATCTCTAAGGAAGGAGATTTCACCACCTCCCTAGGTAACCCATTCCAGTGCTTCATCACCCTCCTAGTGAAAAAGTTTTTCCTAATATCCAACCTAAACCTCCACCACTGCAACTTGAGACCATTACTCCTTGTTCTGTCATCGGCTACCACTGAGAACAGTCTAGATCCATTCTCTTTGGAACCCCCTTTCAGGTAGTTGAAAGCAGCTATCAAATCTCCCCTCATTCTTCTCTTCTGCAGACTAAATAATCCCAGTTCCTTCAGCCTCTCCTCATAAATCATGTGCTCCAGCCCCCAAATAATTTTTGTTGCCCTCTGCTGGACTCTTTCCAATTTTTCCACATCCTTCTTGTAGTGTGGGGCCCAAAACTGGACATAGTACTCCAGATGAGGCCTCACAAATGCCGAAGAGAGGGGAACGATCACGTCCCTCGATCTCCTGGCAATGCTCCTTATACAGGCCAAAATGCCGTTAGCCTTCTTGGGAACAAGGGCACACTATTGACTCATATCCAGCTTCTTGTCCACTGTAACTCCTAGGTCCTTTTCTGCAGAACTGCTGCCTAGCCACTCGGTTCCTCATCTGTAGCAGTGCATGGGATTCTTCTGTCCTAAGTGCAGGACTCTGCACTTGTCCTTGTTGAACCTTGTTGAATCTCATCAGTCATCCACTGCTGTTCATACTGGGAAACTCGAGAAGTGTGCTGCTTGCCTGGAGCTAGAATTCAGGATGTGACGGAGTGTCTGCTGAGATTGATCAAGCCCTCGGACCACTACCGCTTCCTACTTCTCTACATGGGCACCAATAATACTGCCAAGAATGACCTTGAGCGGGTCACTGGAGACTATATGGCTCTGGGAAGAAGGTTAAAGGCGTTTGAGGTAAAAAGAAAAGGAGTACTTGTGGCACCTTAGAGATTAACAAATTTATTTGAGCATAAGCTTTCGTGAGCTACAGCTCACTTCATTGGATGCATTCGGTGGAAAATACAGTGGGGAGATTTATATACACAAACAGAGAACATGAAACAATGGATTTTATCATACACACTGTAAGGAGAGTGATCACTTAAGATGAGCTATTAGCAGCAGGAATCGGGGGTGGGGGGAAGGAGGAAAACCTTTTGTGGTGATAATGAAGGTGGGCCATTCCAGCAGTTAACAAGAACGTCTGAGAAACAGTGGGGAGTGGGGTGGGGGGAGAAATAACATGGAGAAATAGTTTTACTTTATGTAATGACCCATCCACTTCCAGTCTCTATTCAAGCCTAAGCTAATTGTATCTAGTTTGCAAATTAATTCCAATTCAGCAGTCTCTTGTTGGAGTCTGTTTTTGAAGCTTTTTTGTTGAAGTATAGCCACTCTTAGGTCTGTGATCGAGTGACCAGAGAGATTGAAGTGTTCTCCAACTGGTTTTTGAATGTTATAATTCTTGACGTCTGATTTGTGTCCATTCATTCTTTTACGTAGAGACTGTCCAGTTTGACCAATGTACATGGCAGAGGGCATTGCTGGCACATGATGGCATATATACATTGGTAGATGTGCAGGTGAACGAGACTCTGATAGTATGGCTGATGTGATTAGGCCCTATGATGGTGTCCCCTGAATAGATATGTGGACAGAGTTGGCAACGGGCTTTGTTGCAAGGATAGGTTCCTGGGTTAGTTGTTCTGTTGTGTGGTGTGTGGTTGCTGGTGAGTATTTGCTTCAGGTTGGGGGGCTGTCTGTAAGCAAGGACTGGCCTGTCTCCCAAGATCTGTGAGATTGATGGGTCATCCTTCAGGATAGGTTGTAGATCCTTGATGATGCGTTGGAGAGGTTTTAGTTGGGGGCTAAAGGTGATGACTAGTGGCGTTCTGTTATTTTCTTTGTTGGGCCTGTCCTGTAGTAGGTGACTTCTGGGTACTCTTCTGGCTCTGTCAATCTGTTTCTTCACTTCAGCAGGTGGGTGTTGTAGTTGTAAGAATGCATGATAGAGATCTTGTAGGTGTTTGTCTCTGTCTGAGGGGTTGGAGCAAATGCGGTTATATCATAGAGCTTGGCTGTAGACAATGGATCGTGTGGTGTGGTCTGGATGAAAGCTAGAGGCATGTAGGTAGGAATAGCGGTCAGTAGGTTTCCGATATAGGGTGGTGTTTATGTGACCATTGCTTATTAGCACCGTAGTGTCCAGGAAGTGGATCTCTTGTGTGGACTGGTCCAGGCTGAGGTTGATGGTGGGATGGAAATTGTTGAAATCATGGTGGAATTCCTCAAGGGCTTCTTTTCCATGGGTCCAGATGATGAAGATATCATCAATGTAGCGCAAGTAGAGTAGGGGCATTAGGGGATGAGAGCTGAGGAAGAGTTGTTCTAAGTCAGCCATAAAAATGTTGGCATACTGTGGGGCCATGCGGGTACCCATCGCAGTGCTTCTGATTTGAAGGTATACATTGTCCCCAAATGTGAAATAGTTATGGGTGAGGACAAAGTCACAAAGTTCAGCCACCAGGTTAGCAGTGACCTTATTGGGGATACTGTTCCTGACGGCTTGTCGTCCATCTTTGTGTGGAATGTTGGTGTAGAGGGCTTCTACATCCATAGTGGCTAGGATGGTGTTTTTAGGAAGATCACCAATGGACTGTAGTTTCCTCAGGAAGTCAGTGGTGTTTCGAAGATAGCTGGGAGTGCTGGTAGCGTAGGGCCTGAGGAGGGAGTCTCCATAGCCAGATAATTCTGCTGTCAGGATGCCAATGCCTGAGATGATGGGGCATCCAGGATTTCCAGGTTTATGGATCTTGGGTAGCAGATAGAATACCCCAGGTTGTGGTTCCAGGGGTGTGTCTGTGCGGATTTGTTCTTGTGCTTTTTCAGGGAGTTTCTTGAGCAAATGGTGTAGTTTCTTTTGGTAACCCTCAGTGGGATCAGAGGTTTCAGAGTAGCAGCCGTGTTAGTCTGTATTCGCAAAAAGAAAAGGAGTACTTGTGGCACCTTAGAGACTAACAAATTTATTAGAACATAAGCTTTCGTGAGCTACAGCTCACTTCATCGGATCAGAGGGTAATGGCTTGTAGAAAGTGGTGTTGGAGAGCTGCCTAGTAGCCTCTTGTTCATATTCCGACCTATTCATGATGACGACAGCACCTCCTTTGTCAGCCTTTTTGATTATGATGTCAGAGTTGTTTCTGAGGCTGTGTATGGCATTGTGTTCTGCACGGCTGAGGTTATGGGACAAGTGATGCTGCTTTTCCACAATTTCAGCCTGTGCACGTCAGCAGAAGCACTCTGTGTAGAAGTCCAGTTTGATGTTTCGACCTTCAGGAGGAGTCCACCCAGAATCCTTCTTTTTGTGGTGTTGGTAGGAAGGTCTCTGTGGGTTAATATGTTGGTCAAAGGTGTGTTGGAAATATTCCTTGAGTCGGAGACGTCGAAAATAGGATTCTAGGTCACCACAGAATTGTATCATGTTTGTGGGGGTGGAGGGGCAAAAGGAAAGGCCCCAAGATAGGACAGATTCTTCTGCTGGACTAAGAGTATAGTTGGATAGATTAACAATATTGCTGGGTGGGTTAAGGGAACCATTGTTGTGGCCCCTTGTGGCATGTAGTAGTTTCGAGAGTTTAGTGTCCTTTTTCTTTTGTAGAGAAGCAAAGTGTGTGTTGTAGATGGCTTGTCTACTTTTTGTAAAGTCCAGCCACGAGGAAGTTTGCGTGGAAGATTGGGAGAGCAATACAGCAGTGCACAGACAATCCAGGAAGTTTTTGGAGAGTGTTGGGGACAAATTCCTGGTGCAAGTGCCGGCGGAATCAACTAGGGGCTGTGCTCCTCTTGAACTGCTGCTCACAAACAGGTGCAAGTTGTGTTCTCGTCCATCCTCCCTGTTGAAGAAAAAGGCCCAGGTAGAGACCACCGAATTGTGGAGGTAAATGTGTGGTTGTGCAGTTGGTGTCGGAGAGGAGGCTTTGTATTCTTCGACCATGCAATGTTGTTCCAGGAAGAAGGATTGCTAGGAAGAGATGGGATCCACCTAACGAAGACAGGGAAGAACATCTTTTCAGGCAGGCTTGCTAACCTAGTGAGGAGGGCTTTAAACTAGGTTTGCCAGGGGATGGAGACCTAAGCCCTGAGGTAAGTGGGGAAGTGGGATACTGGGAGGAAACACAAGAAGGAGGGTGCAACAGGGGAGGCCTCTTGATTCATACTGAGAAAGTAGGGCAATTGGCTAGTTATCTTAGGTGTCTGTAAACAAACGCAAGAAACCTGGGAAACAAGCAGGAAGAATTGGAAGTCCTGGCAAAGTCAAGGAACTATGATGTGATTGGAATAACAGAGACTTGGTAGGGTAACTCACATAACTGGAGCACTGTCATGGATGGGTATAAATTCTTCAGGAAGGACAGGCAGGGGAGAAAAGGTGAAGGAGTTACACTGTATGTAAGAGAGCAATATGATTGCTCAGAGCTCTAGTATGAAACTGGAGAAAAGCCTGTTGAGAGTCTTTGGGCTAAGTTTAGAGGCTAGAGCAACAAGGGTGCTGTCATGGTGGGCGTTTGCTATAGACCATGAGACCAGGAGGATGAGGTAGATGAGGCTTTCTTCGGACAACTAACAGAAGTTTCCAGATTACAGGCCTTGGTTCTCATGGGGGACTTCAATCACCCGGACATCTGCTGGGAGAGCAATACAGCAGTGCACAGACAATCCAGGAAGTTTTTGGAGAGTGTTGGGGACAAATACCTGGTGCAAGTGCTGGCGAAACCAATTAGGGGCCGTGCTCCTCTTGAACTGCTGCTCACAAACAGGGAAGAATTGGTAGGGGAAGTAGAAGTGGGTGGCAACCTGGGCAGGAGTGACCATGAGATGGTCAAATTCAGGATCCTGACAAAAGGAAGAAAGGAGAGCAGCAGAATACGGACCCTGGACTTCAGAAAAGTAGACTTTGACTCCCTCAGGGAACTAATGAATGGGCAGGATACCCTGGGAGCCTAATATGAGGGGGAAAGGAGTCCAGGAGAACTAGCTGTATTTTAAAGAAGCCTTATTGAGGGCACAGGAACAAACCATCCCAAAGTGCAGAAAGAATAGTAAATATGGCAGGCGACCAACTTGGCTTAACAGAGAAATCTTTGGTGAGCTTAAACACAAAAAGGAAGCTTGCAAGAAGTGGAAACTTGGATAGATGACAAGGGAGGAGTATAAAAATATTGCTTGAGCATGCAGGAGTGTAATCAGCAAGGCCAAAGCACAATTGGAGTTACAGTTAGCAAGGGATGTTAAGGGTAACAAGAAGGGTTTCTACGGGTATGTTAGCAACAAGAAGAAGGTCAGGGAAAGTGTGGGATCCTTACTGAATGGGGGAGGCAACTTAGTGACAGATGATGTGGAAAAAATGGAAGTACTCAATGCTTTTTTTGCCTTGGTCTTCGCAGGCAAGGTCAGCTCCCAGACTCCTGCACTTGGCAGCACAGTATGGGGAGGAGTTGAGGAGCCCTCATTGGTGAAAGAACAGGTTAAGGACTATTTAGAAAAGCTGGACATGCACAAGTCCACAGTATTCTTGCCATCAAGTTAAAGTCTTGCTTGGATGAATGGAATATAAGGTGGATAGAAAGCTGGCTCAATGGGTAGTGAACAATGGCTCGATGTCTAGTTAGCAGACAATATCAAGCGGGGTCAGTGCTGAGGCCAGTTTTGTTCAAGATCTTCATTAATGATCTGGATGATGGGATGGATTGCACCCTCAGCAAGTTTGAAGATGATACTAAGATGGGGGGAGAGGTAGATATGCTGGAGGGTAGCGATAGGGTCAGGAGTGACCTAGAGAAATTGGAGGATTGGGCCAAAAGAAATCTGATGAGGTACAACAAGGACAAGTGCAGAGTCCTGCACTTAGGACGGAAGAATCCCATGCACTGCTACAGTCTGGGGATCGACTGGCTAAGCAGCCGTTCTGCAGAAAAGGACCTGGGGATTACAGTGGATGAGAAGCAGCATATGAGGCAGTAGTGTGCCCTTGTTACCAAGAAGGCTAGCGGCATATTGAGCTGCATTAGTAGGAGCATTGCCAGCAGATAGAGGGAAGTGATTATTCCTCTCTATTCGGCACTGGAGAGGCCATATCTGGAGTATTGCGTCCAGTTTTGGGTCCCTACTACAGAAAGGATGTGGACAAATTGGAAGGAGTCCAGAGGAGGGCAAAGAAAATGATTGGGGGTTGGAGCACATGACTTATAAGGAAAGGAACTGGGGTTATTTAGTCTGCAGAAGAGAAGAGTGAGGGGGGATTTGATAGCAGCCTTCAACTACCTGAAGGGGAGTTACAAAGAGGATGGAGCTAGGCTGTTCTCAGTGGTAGCAGATTATAGAACAAGGAGCAATGGTCTCAAGTTGCAGTGGGGGAGGTTTAGGTAGGATATTAGGAAACACTATTTCTCTAGGAGGATGGTGAAGCACTGGAATGAGTTACCTAGGGAGGTGGTGGAATCCATCCTTAGAGGTTTTTAAGGCTGGCTTGTCAAAGCCCTGGCTGGGATGCTTTAGTGGGGGTTGGTCCTGCTTTGAGCAGGGGGTTGGGACTTGATGACCTCCTGAGGTCTCTTCCAACCCTAATCTTCCATGATTCTGTGCCAGACCGGGGTGAAAGTAACATAAAAGTCTTACTGGTACAGGGGCCCGCCTCCAGGCCCCCCCAGAAGGGGTGGGGCCTCGGGTGGAAGGGGCGGGGCCTCAGGCGGAAGGTCGGGGCTGGGGGTCAGCCTGCCCGAGCCAGCCCTTCCGTGCTGCCCGGCTTGCGCCACCCAGGGCTTTGGCAGCGATTTAAAGGGCCCGGGGCTCTGGGCGCTGCTGCAGTAGTGGTGGCTGGGAGCCCCAAGCCTTTTTAAATCACTGAGCCCTGAGGCAGCTGCCCCTTTTGCCGCCCACTCTTGGCAGCGCTGGGGGGGGGCAAAAGGAGCAGAGATGTTAAAGTGCTGCCACCGAGGTGCTTTAACGTCGGCTGTGTACGGGCCTGTCCCAGCGGCCACTTCTTACCAGTATGCTGTACTGGCCTGTACCAGCCCACTTTCACCTCTGGCCAGAGCATAGGTCCACTGCTGAAATAGGAACAAAGAAAAATGGCCACTTTGGTGTTATCAGGGCAAACTCCATTTCTATTGACTTCGGTGGAGTAACTCCAGGCATGAATTTAGCCCCAGCAGTTTAGGAGCTATGGGAGCAGGCATTTGGGGCCAGTCTAAAAGCATTTGAAAAATAAATGAAATATATTCATGATAAAATATGAGACGTCTTAACTGGTAAAATCTATTTCACTGACTCTGACCAAGCCACTGTAATGACTAGGGGATTTCAGTAGTACTTTCATTGGAGGTAACTGTTTATATGGGGAATACAGCTTGATTCTTTCAAGTATAAAGGCCTATTTCACAGCTCTGTAAATGCTGGATTCAGAACTTCCTCAAAGAGCTTGGAACATTCATACTCTCCCACTCAGAGCAGTAAGTTGGTCAGACACTAGAGATTATCAACTCACTGAAGGACACAGCCTGAAAAATTACATAAATATGGAACAATTGCTCATTTATTTGCCTCTATCTGTTTCTTTGCTTCTTCCTATATTTGCCCCTTTATAATGGAACAAAAGAAGGTTTCTCTATATTATCATAACAGCATTCAGAAACAGAATCAGGGCTCCCCGTGCTATATTGCTGTACAGATACCTAAGAAGAGACAATCTCTTCCCCCAGGTTTCAGAGTAGCAGCCGTGTTAGTCTGTATTCGCAAAAAGAAAAGGAGTACTTGTGGCACCTTAGAGACTAACAAATTTATTAGAGCATAAGCTTTCGTGAGCTACAGCTCACTGTGAGCTGTAGCTCACGAAAGCTTATGCTCTAATAAATTTGTTAGTCTCTAAGGTGCCACAAGTACTCCTTTTCTTTTTTCTCTTCCCCCAAGCGTTTACAATCTAATGTAAAGTAGTTTTTGAAGATTACATAGGAGCCATATAAATTTAAAAGCAACAATTAAATGGATACATTTGTTCCACAAACCCTAGGGCCAAGAGCCAGGTGAAAGGTGGCCTTTTACACAAAAAGAGCAGTGAGTTTTGTTAGGAGTGTTTCCATTAAATTAAAAAATAATGAAGTGGAAACAGCTTTATTAAAGAAATAAACATGACCTAACAATGTTTGCAACACAAACACTGCTGCTCCTTGCACGTACACTGAGCAAAGCCACCCACTCCCATCTGTGGCTGGCCAGAAGGTTGTGCCATTTCATATTTTGGTGGTGGTGGTGGTGGGGGGGCAACTTTAACCGTTATTCCTGGGGCTACTTAGGCACTTGAAAACTCTAGTTTTTTGGCAGATAACTTAGCAGTTAGCTGACAGGAGCCCTGTATCTAATTCCTCTATAAAAGAAAGAAAATTAAATAAATATTAGACCCACTCAGCTCTAAGAACATGTTCTGACATCTTGTGGCAAGTCATTTTAGGAACACTGGTTAGGTTTAAAATCTTAATTTATATTCTTACTTTATTACTAACTCTGTGGAGATAGATACCCCGTCGGGACTCCTGGGTTCTACCCCAGCTCTGGGAAGAGAGTGGGGTCTAGTGGGAAACAGCAGAGAGCAGATAAATCTGGGTTCTATATAAGAACATCAGAATGGCCATACTGGATAAGACCAATGGTCCACCTAGCCCAGTATCCTGTCTTCCAACAGTGGCCAATGCCAGGTGTCCAGGGGGAATGAACAGAACAGGTCATCGTCAAGTTGACCTGTTGCCCACTCCCAGCTTCTGGCAAACAAAGGCAAGGGAGATGCAGAACATGGTGTTGGATCCCTGCCCATCCTGGCTAATAGCCATTGCTGGACCTATCCTCCATGAACTTATCTAGTTCTTATTGGAACCCAGTTATAGTTTTGGCCTTCACAACATCCCCTGGCAAAGAGTTCCACATGTTGACTGTGAAGAAATACTTTTTTTTGTTTGTTTTAAATCTGCAGCCTATTAATTTCCTCTGGTGACCCCCTAGTTCTTGTGTTTTGTGAAGGAGTAAATAACGTTTCCTTATTCCATTTTTCTACACCATTCATGATTTTATAGACCTCTATCATATCCCCCCTTAGTCATCTCTTTTCCAAGCTGTAAAGTCCCTGTTTTTTTAATCTCTCCTCATACAGAAAGTATTCTGTACCCCTAATCATTTTTGTTGCCCTTCTCTGTACCTTTTCCAAATCCAATATATCTTTTTTGAGATGGGGTAACCAAATCTGCATGCATTATTCAATATGTTGGTGTACCGTGGATTTATATAGAGGCAATACAATATTTTTCTCTTATTATCTGTCCCTTTCCTAATGATTCCCAATATTCTGTTCACTTTTTAAATTGCCACTGCACATTGAGCAGGTGTTTTCAGAGAACTATCCACAATGACTCCAAGATCTCTTTTTGACGGATTCAACTAATTTAGACCCCATCATTTTGTATGTATAGTTGGGATTATATTTTGCCAAGTGCATTACTTTGCATTTATCAACATTGAATTGGTTCTACCCTTGTGTTGCCAAGTCACCCAGTTTTGTGAGATCCCTTTGTAACTCTTCGCAGTCTGCTTTGGACTTAACAGTCTTGAGTAATTTTGTATCATCTGCAAATTTTACCACCTCACTGCATACCCCTTTTTCCAGATCATTTATGAATATGTTGAATAGGACTGGGCCCACTACAGACCCCTGGGGGACACCACTATTTACCTCTCTCCAGTCTCACCTTTTATTCCTACCCTTTGTTTCCTATCTTTTAACTGAAAGAAAAGGAGTACTTGTGGCACCTTAGAGACTAACAAATTTATTAGAGCATAAGCTTTCGTGAGCTACAGAAAGCTTATGCTCTAATAAATTTGTTAGTCTCTAAGGTGCCACAAGTACTCCTTTTCTTTTTGCGAATACAGACTAACACGGCTGCTACTCTGAAACCTATCTTTTAACTGAAGTGCTTGGCAGTGCTTTCAAGATCATCAATTTACTTTAATGATAAGCCTTTTGTTATCTTAATCACCCTGCCTCTGTTTATAAACAAACTCCCTGCCCCAAAGGCTGTGCTGCTCCCAGCTTCCAAACTCATCACATATCACAGTCAAGCTGTTGCAATTAAGAGTTCAGTCTGGGGCTAGGGTGAATAGACCTCCCCTATGAAACTCGGGGGAGGAGTGGCCCTAGAGCTGTTCCCTGCCCCCACTAAATGGTGCCCCTACCCCCAGCCTGTTTGACTCAGCCATCTGTACTTTGATTATGTCTAGGCTTGACTGTTGCAGATCTCTGTATCTAGGAATGGAGCCCTATGCCCTGGCAAAACTCCAGCTCGTTCAGATTGTAAATGGCCCACCTGCTTGCCATTGCATGTTAATGGCATGCATCTCCCTGCTTTGCTGCTGTCTATGCTGATTCTTCACTCAGCACAGAGACCACTTGAAGGTCTCTGTCCTAATATGTGAAGCCCTCCTGATATGGGTCCTGGCTGCCTGACAGACCAATTCCCGCTCTGCAGCTCCAGGACTGCCAATCCCAAGCCTTCAAATATCACGAGTCAGGCCCACAAAACTATTGAGATAGTTTAAAAAAATATGAGATTAAAAGAAAGGAATCTTTTTATTTGCCTTCTGGTTTTTGAGCCCTCAGGGGGGTCATCTTTTCAAGCTTTTCTCCACTAACCTTGTGGCATCTGGGGCTAAATGCAAACCTCACTTCTTCAGCCAAGCTTTCCTCCCTCATGCTTTTATATTTTAGTTCCCTCCTGCTTTTAAAAACTAATTTAATCCTGCTTCTTGCCAGCAGGGAAGGAAGAAATATTGTCATCAGTTTTTACTCTTGGTAGATACTCTGCTATTGTAGCAATGGGTACCAATATAAGAAAGAAAGAAAGACACTTCAAGAGAACCAGCTAGTGAAAAGGGCTAAAATCAAATGTGAAATTAATTAGCCTAGTTTCACTGTCCCAAACTATTTTCATTTAACCTGAGGGCTGTTAGCTCGATCACTTCATCTAACTCCCATGCTACAGGATCACATGAAAAATGAAATGATCTCTAAGTGCTTGTGTAACCCACACAACTACAGGGTGTGGTGTTCTGTCCCATGTAGTGGCACTGAGACCACTTAGAGAGAAGGATAAAATGAGTTTGCTTAACAGCCAGTTGGTTTTTAGCTCATACACTAAGCTCCAGAGGTCCCAGGTTTGATCCTGTCCACCACTGACCAAGATCTGTCAGTGTT
This sequence comes from Dermochelys coriacea, assembly GCF_009764565.3. Taxonomy (NCBI): domain Eukaryota; kingdom Metazoa; phylum Chordata; order Testudines; family Dermochelyidae; genus Dermochelys; species Dermochelys coriacea. The sequence goes on from NC_050081.1 coordinate 23,088,326, forward strand.
ACACTTGTTGATAGTAGGAACTTTTTGCTAAATTTTTCCACTCCCAGTTTAGCTCCAGAGATTGTGGCAATGGTGGGACAGAGAGTGTAGACAAAGACAAGTGCATTTTCAAAGCTTTGTGTTGTGCAGACCAGCTCTGAACAGGGCCAGATGACACAGTGCCCAGTAGGGTCGTCCAGTGTAGCCCTTTCAACATTGCTACAATCAAGGGAGCTGACTGAGTGAAGCAACAAAGGGAAATCCTAGGATACAGGAAGCCTATAATGGATTGTTAAACTGTATTGCACTATTTGGCCAGTATATGACGCTGTATGTAATATACCTGATTTAAAGGAACTTTTATACCTGGCAGAGCCTTAAGGGATCTGGGACAGAAGAATGTGACAGCCTAACAGCAGGCCCTAGGCCACCTGCTCCTCTGTGTTTCATGACAGTAAAGAAGGAAAGTAGGCTGCAGGTGCCAGTTGGTAAGCTGCGCCCCCCGGCACCTGGTGTCTATAGGGGTTTCACAGGCACCAGGTAGCTGGAGGCAGACATGTACAGAAGATGCACAGTGCAGTTGTGTGGGTGCAACAAGGGGCCTGCGCTGGGACGCCTGATGTGCACCTAACACTGCCCCTTGACGGTGTGACCTGCCCCCCGCACCCCCGGGGGTATGCGACCAGCCTCCCATCTCCAGCGACCGGGGGCCTGAGGGGCAGGGCTTGTCTGATGAAGCCTCCTCTCGGGCAGGACCCGGATGTAGATCGCTCGCCTCGCCTTCACTTTCTGAGCCCCTGCGCGCGCCGTAGTCAGCTGACCTAGCCCGGAAGCGCCCGGAGCCCGGCTCCGGACTCAGGAGTGCCGACGGGCGGCAGCGATGGCTCCGGACCCCTGGTGAGCGGGGGGGGGGGGGGGCCGGGCCCCCTCCCCCGAGCCTTTGGTGTGCGACACCTGCGGGGGGCCCGCCCCCCGCGAAGCGAGCTCAGGTCCCCAGCTCGGGGGAGAGACCCCCGGAGGGCCAGCGCCCCATCCACCCTCCCCCCCCGACGGGCTGTGCGGGGAGGGACGGGGGCCTTACGGGCAGGCTCGGATTTCCTGGGGGGAACCTCTCTCCTCCCATCCCCCCCCTAGGCTTGGTGTCCGTGACACTGGCCTTGCCCCCCGGCTGCGCCCCCGGCAGGCCGCGCTGTCGGCATGGTCAAGGCGGGTTTTTTTTTGGAGGGGGCTGTATTATTGCAGGGGCCCGGTCCCAGAGCAGGACCCCCTGCGCTAGGTGCTGTACAAACCCAGAACAAATGCGCCCCACCGCCCAAAGAGCTGCCTATCCAAGTTGGGGCTGTTTGGTTAGTGCAGGCGTTTGCAGTCTGTAAATATCTGTGGGGAACAAATACTTAATAATGGGCTCTTCAGTGTAGCAGAGATCACTCTAACATGATCCATTAGCTGCAATTAGAAGCTAGACATTTTAAAATGAGGTTTACATTTTTGACAGTGAGTGTAATTAATCATTTGAACAATTTACCAAGGATTGTGGTGTATTCTTTGTCACTGAGCATTTTTAAATCAAGACAGGATGTTTTTCTAAAATATATGCTCTAGGAATTATTTTGAGAAAATTCTATGACCAGTGTAACAAAGGATCCTTCATGATTACAGCCTTGGAATCTACAAATCCGTTAATGAAAATTAGTAGATTTTTGGCATCATATTTAATAGTGTGTGCTTCTTATAATTGTGCAGTAGGTACATGGCTATAACTTAGTTTACTTTTGCTTTTTTGGCACCCAAATAGCATCTCTTTTGTCTCGTCTATTGGATTAGTTTTAAACTATTGATCAGTTACTTTTATAAACTTAGTATATGTAGATCAACATGCAAATGTATTGGTATTACTAAATTTTATTATTGAACTTCTAGATATAAGGGTACTGTGATGAGGTTCCTGGGGTGCAACCTGGTCTCACCAACCTGGGGTATCCCTCTCACGCTGTGGTGTTGTTTAGCCACACCAAACCTCTGGCAGGTACTGCATTTACACAGACCTCCATAGACAGGGACACGCCCAGCTGAGTTACATGAATGCTTTGCCAGCCACTTGTGAACCAATAACAGAGAGGCCTCCAGCCAATTCCCCCCAGCTCTTGCACCTCGAACTGTACCATCTTGTCCTGGTCAGAAGCCTGACCAGTGTAAATTCATTACTGAGTCCACCCATCCACCAATGTAGAGAGGACACACACGAGCATTTGTAAACTGAGCTGAGATTTCCCAAGCACTTCAACCGAAACACGCTATTTTAGTAAAATATAAAACAGATTTATTAAGTACAGAAAGATGGATTTTAAGTGAATATAAGTAACTAGCGTAAAGATCAAAGTTCGTTACTTAAGAAATAAAAATAAATTAAGTCTGAGTTCGACAAATGAAACAGGATTTGAATCAAGCAGTGTCACGCCCTGACAGATGGTACAAGCAGGTTACAGATCCTTAGATCTTGGGACTCTTTTTCCAGTCTGGGACCATCCTCCCCCGTTCAAAGTCTTTGTCCTCCAGATGCCTGGTGAGGTGGGGGTGGGATGGGAAGAGAGGTCCAGTGATGATGTCACTTCTCCTCTTTTATAGTTTCTTCCAGCTTTCTGGAAAGATCTATGCTTGTCACACGAGGGTCCGCCCCCATTGGTCAAGCAGTCTCCACTGTCTATGTGTTCTCTCTGAGAACTTTTGGGATGCTTTCTGGAAAAGTTGGATTCCCTTTAATAGGCTGTCAGCATGTCTTGCTACTCCTTTGTTGTACCTAGAAGGCTGGTTGTGGGTGTTCCTAACCTCACAAAGTATTTCAGTAACACACTTGTAGCAAAACGTCATAACTTCCCATACAATGATAGAACATACAGTCCAACAGGATATTAATGTTCAACAGATCAAGACTTTTAAAATGATGCTTCAAAAGGCATACTTTGTACAAAACATATAATTATATGACAATGGGGAATATGGGGATTCCACGATGCCACTCTCAGGTACAGTGTGTCATAGGTGCATCTGAATTTTTTTTTTTTTTGTTTTGTTTTGTTTTTCAAATAAAAGGATTTAAATTGAAACACTTAAAAGATTTAGATGACGGAAAAATATAGTTGTTGACATATTATTCAAACAATTCCTTCAGCTTATAGCTTGTTATGCGCAAAAAGAATCCTGTGAAGTTCTGCGCTACAGAATTTTTATGGCAAAGTATTTATTTTATTCTGTTTCTCTTTGTTTCCTGGGGAATCTAGGTGGTTGTACAGTAGAAGGTGTCAACTTCTTAGGCAGTAAGATATTGAGAGTCATGGACTCATCCTTTCTTCTTTTTATGTTTAAAATGAATGATAATGCTTGTCTCTTATAGCAACTTTAGCCATAGATTGCAAAACACATTACAAAAGTGAGAAAACATCACTATCCCCAGTTTATAGATGGGGAAACTGAGGCACAGAGTGCAAGTATACTGGCCAGTAGAAGACAATGAGTAAATGGCAGGGCTCAGGGTAGTCAATGTCCTATTCCCTGGAGGCAATTTCTGGCCTTCGTTGTACCATAAATGTACGAAAGTCAGTGTGGTTGCCAGGGGCGATGGAGGACTGAATTTTGCTTACTTTACTTTTAAGAAAAAAGAAAAGGAGTACTTGTGGCACCTTAGAGACTAACAAATTTATTTAAGCATAAGCTTTTGTGAGCTACAGCTCACTTCATCGGATGCATATTCATCAATGCATCCGATGAAGTGAGCTGTAGCTCACGAAAGCTTATGCTCAAATAAATTTGTTAGTCTCTAAGGTGCCACAAGTACTCCTTTTCTTTTTGCGAATACACACTAACACGGCTGCTACTCTGAAACTTTACTTTTAAGGTACTTCTATATTCTAGCAGCAAAGAGATTTGTTGGAGTGGAAGGATGGTCTTGAGGCTAAAGCACAGGACTGAGTCTAGTCTTCTCAGTTTTACCATGGATTTAGGGTGACTTTGGGCATATTCCTTCAACTCTGTGCTTCTTTATTTCATAGGTTCATAGAATTCACAGCAGAAGGGACCATTAGATTGTCTAGTCACACCACGTGGGGTATGGTAGGCCATTAAAAGTTACCTAGCTACCCCTTTGTTGAGCCCAATAATTTGCATCCTTATCTGTACAGTAAGACAAGGGATACTTCACAGGTGCAAACGGGAGGTTTTGAAGCTAAATTCATGAATGTTTTCATAGTACTCAGGGATCCTTGAATGAAAAGTGCAATACATGTGCAAAGTTTTAATATTAGTGATGGGCAAGAAAGAAATGCCATAAATCAGGAATTAGACTTTTGAGTAAATTAGCTAATTACAGAGTTGCTCTGGGTACTTTCCAGTCATGATTAACCTTTCGAGGCCGGGCCTTTCCTCTTTACTTCTTTTTCAAGTTATGGCATGGAGCCCCCTGTGACATTGCAGTCCATATGCTTTATAAAAATATGTTTATAAGTGTGAATATGATGTAACTGGAATATGCTTTATGCAAAAGGTCTCATGTAAGGTATCATTACAAAGTTTATAATCTGAGTGTGTTCATAGATTCATACAAATAGGATCATTCTTGTATCTGAAACTAGGAATATGAAGCATAACTCTGAGGTCCTATTGTAATTATGCAAAGTGTGGTCCATTAATGGTAGTTTAGAATCTTGGCCCCTCTGTTTTTCCACCAAATGCATCCGATGAAGTGAGCTGTAGCTCACGAAAGCTTATGCTCTAATAAATTTGTTAGTCTCTAAGGTGCCAAAATTACTCCTTTTCTTTTTGCGAATACAGACTAACATGGCTGCTACTCTGAAACATAGAATCTTGATGGCTCCCAGTGATTAGGACAATTGACTGTAAATGGCTCTGTTTACCTGCAAGCCTCCACTGTATAGGTGTGGGCCATCCCTGGAAGAATGGAGGGGTCTCCGAGGACATGTGAACATGTCACCTGATCCTGGAATTCATCTTAAACCTGGCGCTTTTCCATTTAGGAGGAGGGGTGGGGGCCCAGAGAGAGACAAAGGATTCTCGCCTTCTGCCAAAGTTACAAAGGGGGGGGAGCAGGACAAAGGGGGTCCCAGTCATGAGAGAGCCCCTGTTTTTCACCTAAGATGCCTGCTGGAACTAACAAGAACTGTACCGGGGAAAGGATTGGGCCCAGATTAGGAAGGAGTCTAGTCTGTGAAAGAAGATTATTGGAACATCTCTGAGGGTGAGATTTACCTGTAATCAGTTTCTTAATGTATTAGGCTTAGACGTGTGGGTTTGTTTGTTTTTTTTTTTTTTTGGCTTGGTAACTTACTTTGTTCCATCTGTTATTACTTGGAACCACTTAAATCCTACTTTTTATACTTAATAAAATCACTTTTGTTTATTGATAAACCCAGATTAATACCTGGGGGAGCAAACAGCTGTGCATATCTCTATCAGCGTTATAGAGGGCGGACAATTTATGAGTTTACCCTGTATACGCTTTATACAGAGTAAAACGGATTTATTTGGGGTTTGGAACTCATTGGGAAGTGTTTCAACAATGCAAACCAGCACTGTAAATATCAAACAAAATAACTAGCTGCTGGCTATCATTGACTTTCTTCTGTGTCAGCACTGGGTGTCTTTAATGATTGGAGGAAAGTGTGAAGGCTTTCTGCATCCGGTGAAACCAGGGTGTCCTCAGAGTTCTACAAAAAGAAAAGGAGAACTTGTGGCACCTTGGAGACTAACAAATTTATTTGAGCATAAGCTTTTGTGAGCTACAGCTCACTTCATCGGATGCATTCAGAGTTCTGTAGTGGGAGCCCTCCCCCGCACCCCCGCTATCCTTGGAGACTACTTCTATAAAGATATGTCCGCACTGCAGCTGGGATTGTGCTTCCCTGTTTGGGTAGACCAGGGGAAGGCAAACTTTTTGGTCTGAGGGCCTCATCAGGTTTTCAAAATTGTATGGAGGGCCTGTTAGGGGAGACTGTGCCTCCCAAAACAGCCAGGTTTGGCCTGGCCCCTGACCCCATCCACCACTCCCTGTCCCCTGCTGCCCCATCCTCTCGTTCCTGACTGCCCCCTGGGATCCCTGCCCTCTATCCAACTCCCCCTGCCCCCTTATTGCGCTGCCTGGAGCACTGGTGGCTGGCGGCACTACAGCCAAGCCGCCCGGCTGGAGCCAGGGTCAGGCTGGGCTCTGCAGCTGCGCTGCCCCAAGAGCTCCCAGCCCTGTTGCCCAGAGCATTGCGCTGGCAGTGCGGTGAGCTGAGGCTGCAGGGGAGGGGCTAGGGGCGAGCCTCCTGGGCCAGGAGCTCAGGGGCCGGGCAGGAGGATCCTGTCAGCTGTAGTTTGCCCACCTCTGGAGTAGATAGATGTGTTAGTGTGCTAAAATCATATGGCTGTGGCAGAACAGGCCGTAGCTAGGGCAAGCCTCCCAAATATGTACCCAGGGGGTTGAGCGTGATTGTACTTGGATGACTAGCCTGAGCCGTTGTAGCCACAGTACTAACTTTAGTGCACCAGCTGGAGCAGAGCTAGCATAGGTCTGTCTACCAGTAATGGGAAACGCTCCCAGCCATAGGCTCTGACTCTGTGGGTGCTTTGGAGCTCAAGCACCCATGGAAGAAAGTAGGGGGTGCTCTGCACCCACCAGCCAGAGTGGTACCGGCCCAGGGGCTAGCCGCTGATCAGCCGTTCTGCGGGACCCAGAGCGGGCTGCTGATCAGCTGTTCGACTGGTGGGAGGCTCTTGGGGGAGGTGGAGAGGAGTGAGTGGTGGGCTCAGGGGAGGGGCCTTGGCAAGAGGTGGAGTGGGGGAGGGGGCGGAGCAGGGGTGGGAAGAGGCAGACTGAGGGTGGGGGCTCGTGGGAGGAGCAGGGGAAGGGCCTTGGGGCATAACTGGGGTGGAGCACCCAAAGGGGAAAAATAGTGAATACCTGTGCCTGCAGTGTTAGACTTACAGCGTCCGTGTTTTCTAAGGGCATGAGATGCGCCTTCTTGATGCATGGCTCACCCAGTGCTTGCACCTATCCCCTCTCTGTAAAATTTCCATGATAATGAAAGAGGCTTCAGTCTGCTTTGTTTTATGTAAATTAGGTGTAGGCCTGATTCTCCTCACAAGCTACCACTGTGGTCCATGGTTGAGCAAAGTTTTCACGTCCCTGTGATTAGCCAACCTCACATTACTGAATCTGTATAGCACAGCATCCTGACATTGTTCATTTAAATCCCTTGCTGAGACTTTAACATGCACTGATTCAGTGCTGTCCTATCATCACTCTGATGGGTGCATTAGAAATCCCTGGGGAGATGGTTTCAGAGTAGCAGCCGTGTTAGTCTGTATTCGCAAAAAGAAAAGGAGTACTTCAGGCACCTTAGAGACTAACAAATTTATTTGAGCATAAGCTTTCATGAATGCATCCGATGAAGTGAGCTATAGCTCACGAAAGCTTATGCTCAGATAAATTTGTTAGTCTAAGCTTTCGTGAGCTATAGCTCACTTCATTGGATGCATTCACGAAAGCTTATGATCAAATAAATTTGTTAGTCTCTAAGGTGCCACAAGTACTCCTTTTCTTTTTGGGGAGATGATGTTCGGTGTCCCTGCAATATGTTGGTTGTTTTTAGTAATTTGATGAACTAACTCTCTGAGGCTTGTGGGAGTGGGGTGTTTCCCACTGTATCTTGGGATCTCTAGTGATTCTGACTGCTTTCAATGACATTTTCTATCCAGCAGGTTATGCTAGGTTGTCTGGAAGCACTCCAACCATTAAGTTGGCTTTGATTTTTAAGACAGACATGTTTCTTGCATCTGCTTTTTGTTTGGCTTTGTCATAGTTTTTCAGGGGCTTTTTTGTGGCAGACACTCGAGACACTTGATTAACAGAGGAGAGACTAAAACCAAGATCCTTGGCACAGAGATGACTGGGGAGACTTTTCTTAAATGTCTGAAATCTTTCTGTTTATAGGTTGTTGATGTACGATTCCACCTGTCACATTGCGCAAGAGATTGCTGAAAAAATTCAGGAACGTAACCGATGTCAAAGAAATGGTGAAAATTCAACAAAGGTACCATATCTTCATGAAAGATCTATCATTAAACATCTCTTTTAACTTAGGTTTTGTATTTAATTATAACAAACTCTAATACAATGGTAAAGTTGAGAAACACACATTCAGGAAACTCCAAATTTAGGTTTCTATGATGGATCCTCCGTTTCTTGTTGTCTTCAGATCAAGACTGGATATCTTTCTGGAAAAGATGTTTTAATTAAATTCACATTATTTGACTTAATGCAGGGATAACTAGGTGAAAGTCTCTTGCCTGTATTGTACAGGAGATTGGACTAGGCCTTAAAATCTATTAATCTAATGCGACATTTCATGCCCTGTGTGGTTTTTATATGGTATGCCGTTAACATATGGTATGTTTACTAAGATTTACATAAGAAAAATAGGAACAGAGCTTTTGAATAAACTAACTTTTTCAATGTCCTGAAATTCTATGCTTGACTTCTCCAACTTTAGCCTTTTGGTGAATGCTAGTTTTCTTGCACTTAATGCCCCTGGTTTATTTTACAAAAATAAGAACTGAGAAGTTCTTAATGGTACATGTCCAATATTTTGAACTGTTCTAGGTTGTTGTCAGTCAAGAGATCTACTACACATTAAGAAAACACACCCCTCCCCCAACCCCACCCCCAAGCTCTTGGATAAGGGTGCCAGGAAAACTGCATTAGAACGTATGCTATTCACTTGCCAGCTTCCTGAATTTGAAGTATAGAGCAGATTTTCAGGCTTGGGTTGTTTCTTCCTCATTTGGGGCTATAAACAGCCGAATATGACGTTTCTAGATTCAGTCATTTTTGAGTTGTGCAAGTCCAAAAATATCAGAAGAGCAGAGTTTGAAATGTTTGACATGCATGAAAAGGAGACTTCAGTGCTTAACCTGTTACTGTTCGATTCTCCACTTTTGCATTAATTCAGGAGGAAAATCATAGGCTACGCTCTTTGGAGTTAAACTTAAAATCATAGGCCTGATCCTGTAAAGACAAATGCACATGCCTAGCTTTATATACTCTGACTTCCCCCTTGGAAATGTAAAATTGAGCATGTGCAAACATCTTTACGGGATCGGGCCTTATATTAATGTATAATATAATTCATTGTTAGGGCGTATAACCTGCAGTGTGTCACTTTGATTAGACAATGAATTGAGATTAGCTTTAGTTTTTTAAAATGGAAAAATAACAATTAACTTAGTTCTGTTCTGATGCTCCTTTACTAAGCTTGTGGGCTTCAGACTTAAAGGGGAGCTAGAAGTGGGGAATGGAGCATAAGTAGTTAAAGCAAAAGGACATGTGATAGAAAAACAATAGTCTAATTGTGAATTTTATACGTGGTTTGTATGGCAGTGGGATTCCAAAGCCTGTAGGCAGCTCTTTATAATCTGGGTTTGGAGTAATACAGTAGACTGTCCCTTGGAGTGTCCTGGAAATGGAATTTTAGGGCTTTATTGAAATAAATAAGAGACTTTATTGAATAAGAGACTTTTACCAAAATAGCTGCTTTTTACAATGATCTATTATAATTTGAAGGCATAAAAACGGCCATACTGGGTCAAACCAATGGTCCATCTAGCCCAGTGTCCTGTCTTCTGACCATGGCCAATGCCAGGTGCCCCAGAGGGCGTGAACAGAACAGGTAATCATCAAGTAATCCATCCCTTGTTGCCCATTCCCAAAGCACAGTCACTTGGCCTCATGGATGAATGGGGGAGGGAGAGAGCAACCCCCAAACAAAAATCTCTCATGAAATAAGAACAACAAAGAATCTTAGGCTACACTGCAGCTTAAGTCAATATAATTTAAGTTGCTCTGGGGTGTGAATAAGCCACCCCCCTGAGCAACTGTAAGTTACACTGACCTAAGCACTGGTGTGGACAGCGCTATGTCCATGGGAGAGCTCTCCCGTCTCTCGCTCTTTACCGCTTGTTGAGGTGAATTAACTAAGTCAACGGGAGAGCTCTCTCCTTTTGGCTTAGGCTCTCTCCTGAATCCGTGCAGCTGCACCGCTGTAAGCTCTCTAGTGTAAGCTGCTGAAGAACTCTTCAGTCACTGCTGGTGTAGTCCCCTGGGGCCAGTGCAGCATTGTGCCCACAGTCGGTCCTGCAGTGCTTTGGCTTCCACCACTTCCCAGTCTTCAGAACGTCACTATTCTTCACCTTCATTTCCTAAACTCTCAGAAATCTTATCCCAGAGTTCTGCCTGAAAGTGGCTTCAGACTGTGACACGTTCCCGAACCCAGGCAACTAACAGGATAACGTCAGAACAATCCTTGCTGAGTTTTTATGCAGCTTTTTCCTAAATGAGTTGTTACAATAAATATACCCCTCAGACATGCCAAAACGCCATCTCAGCTATCACTCATGAGGGACAGCCCTCATTTTACATACTAATTTACCCCCTTAGCCTAGTGTTCTCATTGAATTGTTTCTTGGTCAATATCAATAATTTTAGTGAAATGAATCCAATTTCAGTGTGTTCTATTGTCTGTCTCTCCTTTGTTAGTCATTAGCCTGGTTCACATTAGGCTCAGAAGTTCATTAGCCTTGTCACATCCTTATGCATATAGTTTCCATAGTTTTGCGCAGTTACTCTTTTCTAGGAACAGTGCTAACTTAATTGTGCTAGAGATTTCTTCCTAGATCTATTTTACCATTTTAAAACAAGATTGTAGAATTTCCCATCCCTGCCCCTCAGAGAAACTACCAGAACCATGCTAGTTACAACTGTATTGCAAGGTAGCACGGTTTTAAATCCAGTGTGGACAGTATTGTTTTGCCATGTTTAAGCCTTGGTAGATCCAGTCATGTCTTAACTGCGAACAGAACAGAAGAGTTACATGTATGCTTAGGATTGAATTGATAACTAGGCCCCAGTTTATTCAAGTGTTTGGAATCACAATTGCCATTAACTGTCCCCTTTGTAGTCAGTTTCAGCAAAGAGGTTCTCAGTTTCTTAATTTGGGAAGGTACTTAAGCATGTGTCTAACTCTAAGCGTGTGCTTTGTCCAATTGAAGTCAGTAAGATTATTCTCACGTTTAGGATTATTCATGTGTTTAAGCACCCTCCTGAATCCTGGCTTAAATGAAGTAGGGAGATTGATTTTGGCCTCTGCCCCAGTAGTTGTTCTCTAGGTCAGTGGGTCTCAACCTACCGACCATTGTGGGCCACATATGAAGCTCTCTGTGCTAAATGGGCTGCATCCACACAATAGATCTACTACCTGTGTGGCCCTGAAGATGTCAGATGGGCTGCAGCTGTGTGCTGATTAGGCTGTGGGTTGAGAACCACTGCTCTAGGCCCTGGCTGAGGTATATTATTTGCTAGGGACCAAGGTAGGATGGAGAGGGAAGCATGAGTATGAAGTTCACAGTGCTGCCTGCCCTTGTAGCTGTTCTGAACTTAGTCCAACAGGGGGTCTCGAACAGAACCAAGCAATTCCAAAAAAAACCAAAAAACCAACCCCAAAAATTGCTATAATGATCTTTTCCCCAAATTGCAGAAGTGTTTAAATTGTGCAGCCACATTCACTCCCGAAATGCAGGCAAAGCAAAAACTGTTACTTGTTTAGTTCATCGGTATTTATACGGGCCAAAGTTCTCCGACTTGTATTATCTCATTCGCTGTGATGTTTGGCTTAAAAAAAAAAGTGTGTATGTGTGGGGAGGCTGCATCAGTGTTGTCTAATGGCTTTCTTGTATTGTAAGCTTTGTAGCCTGTGTATTAGGAAAACATTACACAGTTGGTTAAAATGGTTTTGTGAAGAAATTTTTCCATGTTTTGTGTTTTAATGGAGTAAAAGGAATTTGCTCTCAGAACAGTTAGAGACAAGTATTGGCAATGTTTGATTCCACTATAAACAAACATCCAGCAATGAAATATTTGTTATGATAACAAGAACTCATATTGAGAAACACATGGCTGATCAGTCATACTTGCTGTGGCTAGTAAATGTTTTAATAGAGATGTCTTTGTATGGTATTTGCGTGGTACAAGCTGTCAACAAGATCCTGGTTTTTATGGTGTTTTGCCACTAGTGTGACGTGACTCCCCCCCTCAAAAAAAAAAAGCCCTATGTTTATAACTGAATAGAAATGGGAGTATAAAAGCTAAGGTTAAAAAAGGCTGTAGGGTGAGGCTTTCACAAATGCTCAAGCATTTGTTAACCCTAGTCATGCTGAAGTCAGTGGTCAAACTCCCATTGCTTTCAGTGGGAGCGAAGTGAGGCCAGCATGCAGTCTTGCCTTGTGGGGCTTTTTAGCGGGGGGAAATCCCTCTTGATGGATGGTGTTGATTACTTACCTTTCATTATACTGACATGGAATTCTTCCCAATCCCCCTTGTACTCTGGCAAGGTAGGCTGGATAAGGTTAATGCAGTATTTCCCAGAGAGGAAGGTGCAGGAAATGTATCCATGAGAAGGCCTTTAACAACACCTGGCAGGGATGTGGGGGCTTGCAATTGTGTTTATTGTCCTGAAGAGTCACTCAGCCTTGAAAAGTGGGGGAAATGTTGCTTAAGTGACTGCCTGGCTGTTTTTCAGTGGCACAACTATTACACAAATCTCTCCTCTGGCTACTTACCCTCTGAACTGGCTAATCACATGCTCACAGCAAATATGACTGCCTCAACATCTGACCCACTCTCCCATATTCATACCTGGTAGGGATACAAGTTTCAAAGGGGTTTCAGGCTCCTGAGTCTAACTTTCAGTGAGGCACTTCTGGAAACTCCACCAATCACGTCTGTGCTGATATCAATTACACTATGTTACAAGAATTACCAGTAATGGGGAAATGGAGGTTGGACACCTAACTGCCTTTTTTGCCTGACAAAATGCCTCTCAATCTGCCTCAAGGGGAGCAGACAGTCATCCTGGGGCTATTGAGAACACTTGGGTTAGCTGTCAAGGGGTAGAAATTGATGTGGCCTAGTTTGCTGTGAATGGGGAGTTCAGAGGGAAGTGGCCATTTGGAGCGTAGGCGTTAGGCGTGCAAACAAGAGGCACCTTCAAGTGCATGCAAGCCTGTAACTTGGGTGGTTACCAACTTAGTTTCAATCATGTGTGCTTTTCCTCCAGTTAGCAGAATCAAAGGGAACAATATTCAGAACAAGCGGAGGAAAAATGTAGACTTTTCTACAGAATAAAGGTAAAAAGGGTGAGAGAACTCCAAGGTAGCCAGAACATTGCAGTACTGTTGTTAGTTTGCTGGAGGAGAATATTTTTTTAGTATGTTTACAGTAGAAAAAGATAAATCTAAGAACCTCATGGAAGCAACAGGAATACAAATTATTACAGTCAATAGTCCAGAGAGGCCAGGAGTCAAGGATGAGCAAAGACGATAAACAAGTGTCTGGCGATAAAACTAAATAGAAATGAAATTACAGATCTGGAAGTTATAAGAGAACCAGTGGAAGGAATCTCTGACAGTAACCTTCACTAAAACACAGAAGCCAGGAGATCTCTACCTAGAGGCAAAGGCAGCATCCATATTTCCCTTAAGAAGTAGAATAAAGAAAATTATTTTATCCAGGAAATTTATCCAGGAAATTAACTGGACAACAGCAAAATATGGGCAAAATATTCCAGCACATAGGGGAATTAATTTGTGAGGATTTGAAAGAAAGATCTCATAATTAGCATGAGTATATTAAAAAACTGGTTGCAAAACCAACGTTAACATCAAATTGTTTTCTAAAAAAAAATCCCAAACAGCACCGCTTGTGCACAGCTGAGCTTCTGTGTTCTCAGCACAGGCTTTTTTCAGTGTTAGAGGGAATCCTGCTGTGGGGTTTGTGGGGTTTTGCACTGGATCATTTGAATATGGATGTCTGTATGGCTACACTAATCTGGTAAAAAAACAAAAACCCCAACAACTTTTTTTGTTTTTTTCCTTCAGCTTAATGTGACAATCCGATCATTGTTGCAGAATCTCAAGGTAAAGATCGACCAGCTGAAGGACTTATTGCTTCGAGCTATATCAACACATCAGATGTATCCATGTAAACAGTATCTCGCTGTTCTTTCTCATATCGTAGGAGTGGGTGGAAGAACAGGCTCTTTTGGAAAGGAAGCTGCAGTTAGCCCCGTCCTCCCGTCAACTCCAGGAGGCCTCAATTACTAAAATGTTGCCTGCAATCTTGTTTTCTATTTCATGGACCCTGCACTCCCTTTTTTTTAATGTTGTAGTGACTCTGCTGGGACATCTCCAGGGTGTGACAGACTAACATTGGCAGCTCGTATGCTCTTTCTTTGAGATGTAATTGGCCTGTGTATTTTCTTACGCTCCTCGTGATTCAGTTTAAAAAGAAGTTGCAGGTTCCTGTGCTCACAGTGCTATCCAACAGCCATATGTGAAACACGTGTCCAAATGTGGAGCTCCTCCTACACACTGGTAGGGTGGGAAGTAAGGTTGCTGTGCAGCGGGCATGGCTATCTCCATCAGGGGAGCTCAGCAGCAACCCTGATCAAGTGCAGCGCTGTTAATGTGAAGGAAATGTTTCTCTGCCCTTCTGGATGGAAGAGTTGGATAGTCCTGGAAGACATGTTAGGAATGTGTAACTTCTTCCTCATTCACCTGCGCTGTGGATTTCATGTCCTGACCTAGTCTCTCCTGCACACAGCTGGAAAAGCCGTGCGTAAGAGGGGCAAGCAGATAGCAGCCCAGTAGCATTTGTATGGGTCTGAAAATCTCCTGTACCAGTACAGGTGACCCAAAATAGAGATACGTAGCCAAATTCATCCTAGTGTGACTCCACTCACTTTAATGGGGTATAGTAGCTGGTGAATTGGCTCTGTCTTAATAGAGTGGGTCACTTGCTTAGTTCCATTAAACTGCTACAACCAATTATATCTTCTGGCCTAAATTTTCAAAACTGAGTAGTGATTTTCAGTGCCCAAGTTGAGGCATCTTCAGTGGCCTGATGTTCAGAAAGTGCCGAACACCAAGAATCTGAAAACCAGACCCGTTTAGGGTTCCTCAAATTCGGCACCCAGAATCACTCATCACTTTTGAAAATTTAGGACCCTTTGTTTAATTAGGATTTTTATTTCCATCTCTTAGAAACTTTCTCTTTGCTCTAAGGGCAGATATTAGAATCTTGCTGGGAACAAGTGCATCCCAGCTGGTGACACTCTGCCCTACAAGGGAAGGTTTCGGGTTTTTAAATTATTATTTGTATTGTAGTGGTGCCTTGGAGTTCTAGTCGAGGACTTGGGATCCCATTGTGCTAGGTGCTGTATGAACACAGAGCACAAAGACAGTGTCTGCCCCAAAGAGCTACTACAATTCAAGTATAAGACAAACGACGACTGTGCTCATCTGTTGCTGGATGAGATGCGAGTATACGAGAAAAAGAAAGATTTGAAATTGATGAGTACCTTTAAACTTTCTGGAACATTTTCTTAACATCATACAAAAGTCTAGGACATTTAGGAGTCCTACTAAGCTCTTTGCTGCAGTATCAGTGAGATTAACACAATGCACAATTAACCTGTGAAAAATGTTATCTTTTTCACATCATTGGCTTCTCCTTGCTCTTCAGTTGGGGGAAGGGGGAGCGGTAATTGGTAGTGCCAGATTGTCCTTCTGTACATTTTTCTATGTTTTTTTTGTACCTTTATGGTGTCCTCTCTGAGTCTCTCTCATGTCTTCTCTCTAACCCACGTGTGCCTATGGAAGTATATCCAGTGGCCATTTGAAGGCCTCTTACTCGCAAGCTGCCTTATGGTAGCATTTGAAAGTGAGCCATTGGCCTTTGGTGTGTTGAACCCTCATATCCATGTTTGAATTGGGGGCAGAGGGTTTGAAATGGTTGTTTAGCTGCAACAAGCCAGCAGCTTTTGTTGTAATGATTAACTTTGAGAACGTTGCATTGAATGC
The DNA here is from genome assembly GCF_009764565.3 of Dermochelys coriacea. NCBI lineage: Eukaryota > Metazoa > Chordata > Testudines > Dermochelyidae > Dermochelys > Dermochelys coriacea. Next base: position 23,104,268 of record NC_050081.1, read on the forward strand.
AGGGTACGGTTATCCTTTCATCTGAGAATATTACCTTGGAACAGATAAATGGCACTGCTATGTAAGAAAGCAAATATAAATCATTGTGGCTATACACTTGCTCAGATTACAACTCAAGGAAGAGAGGTAATCACTTTTAAAATGGGCATCATTGAGTTTATTAAAAATAATAAAAATTGAAGAAGGCACTCTAAGAATGCTAGTCATTCAGTGACTGAGTGAATTGGGTCATTTTCTTCAAAAGCAACAAGCCCTACTTCAGTTGCTACTGGGGAGTGCTAGTGATATAACTCTGTAAATGTAAAGAAATCCTTTAAATAACCTCTTGGTAACTTGCTGACCACATAGTGAGCTGGGCGAGGGCTTCTTACCTGGTTTGTTTCATCACCCAGCAAGATAGTTAACATATTAAGAGCCATGCTGAATCAAACAGAGCTATCTAGTTTGCTGGTGGTGATTTTGTAGTAGTACTTAAAATGTGCTGTATACTGGACAGACCTATAGGAAGACTCAGTCTGTGTCCTGTCAAGCTCCAGTCTGCCTGTCTTACCATCGTATGCTAACAAAATTGTAGAACAAATCATTTGCTTGAGGATTTTTAAAGACCACTAATATGCTTAGTGCCTGAGAATGATATGGGTTTTTTTGGAGTTCACAGCTCTTAATTTTTACATTAATTCAATGCAAAAAAACAACAAAATCTTCCCAAATCTCCTCATCAGTTTGTGCTCTCTGAATCAGATTCTCAAGACAAATCAGGATTTATTTTTTCTTTAAGGTGTTGCAAATCACAGAAATAGGGTTCTGCTAGACGCCTTTCAGTGAAGGGTGGAGGTGTCCCCATGTTGTGTATTAGAGTTCAAGGTGTGAAGAAAGTGTTATAATAATTTATGCCCCTTGTCTTAAGAGCCATGCAGTCTGACTTTCTTATGAATGAATAATGTTATCAATCTTTGTCAAGTGAAGAAGAGTGGGCTTTTAGGATTATGTCTATTTTGACCTATTGCTCTTTGAAAATTCTCATTTCCTGACTGGCTTTGGTAAGTAATAGCTGACTTCTGAGAGTGATGCTTTTATACAAGTTTTAAATGTGCTTTTATTTCTGTGACTGGCCCTTAACCAAATGCCCCTAGAACACAACTGGAGGGAGACAGAAGGCAAAACTTAGTGGATGACCTTCTTACACGACAGAGACAACTTCAAGCATCCTATAAGAATGATGGCACAGAACCAGATGTGATAAGGTACGATATTGCAATTTTAAAGGAGCAGTGTGATAATGTGTTTTGAAAGTGTCTCTAAAGCCAGCACTCTAAATGCTTCTCTTGGTTACATTTTTATTTACATGTAGAAAACTTCATATCTAAGGAAATAAATCTGAAAACATGTGCCTTTATCTACATGGCTACAATTACACTGCATACCTTTATTATCGAGTATCAGTTTAATAGTTACCACCTCAGTATATGGGGAGGACAGAGGGAATAAAAGGTTAATTGCCTTTAAGGCAGAGATGAGTTCTGTCTGTTATGTCTCTTCCATCTCTAATTTTGTAATCTAGTTGAGTCTGTGCAGGTTTCTTAAATGAGCAGCACATACTGGACTTAGCTGAATGAATGGTGATAAGATCAATCGCACATTAGGTTTAACTGCTCAAACTGCTACCCATATTTTTGCTAGAAGCAGAAGGTGGTGCTGTAAGGAAGCAGATTCCAGCTGTGATGTGCCAGGGGTCCTTAGTATGGTTTAGATGTGATTACAAATCTGTGCAGTAGTTCTTATTGTGGCATACTTGACTGGAGAAACCCTGTGAATGGAGCAAATAGCTTACCCTGTAGACCCTTATTTGAGAGATAAGGTGGGTGAGGTGATATCTTTTATTGGACCAACTTCTGATGGTGAGAGAGACAAGCTTTTGAGTTTACACAGAGCACTTCCTTGTCATTCTAGCCATATCTTCTAGCTGACACATTAACTTCAGGAATCAGGGGGTAGCTGTGTTAGTGGTATTTTACCCACAAAAGCTTATGCTCAAATAAATCTGTTAGTCTTTAAAGTGCCACCAGACACCTTATTAACTTCAGGATTAACTCTCCTTTATCATTATGCCTTTATACTGAAGAACTAGGCTCCTCCTTGAATTATTGGCGTCACACCTTATCTCCATTCCTTCACAGCCAGGAGGAACAGCCACTTAATAGCTAGTCTGAAATTTTCCTTCTCTGTGCTATGCTTTCCTCTACAGCCTCCTCCTTTCTACAGAAAAAGCTACACCTGGGATCTATTTTTCTCCCTGGTTTTGAAAATGATACAACCTTGTTAGTTGGTGCGGAAGAAACCTAATATCTTTCTGGGAGCGTGAAATTCAGGACTGCCACATGAGAAACTGCTAGCAGCCCATAAATTGAGCAGTTGAGAGCTGCACAAGATCCATGTTCTGCCCGTCTGTTAGGGAACAGCTCGTGAGTAGACTCCAAATGTACAGATGGATGTCATCAGGAGTCTTGTGTAAATGTAAATGTTTACAAGCATCATATCCAGAACTCGATGCACAGTAAAATACTGGTGGGTTGGCAGTTTCCAGTGGCTTGGAAACTGATGAAACCGAAAAGGCCATGGATAACAGTTTATCGATACCAGCCTTTTTGTGTCTCAGAATGCTACTCTTTGGTACTTCCTTGATTAACTGAGTGATGCTAATTCTTAAATGTGCCACTGAAGATTTGATAGCTCAAAGCAACCCCTAACTCTGTATGCCTGTTGTCTCAGAAACTCAGAAAAGATGCTTTAGTTTGAAGAGTTTGTGTCATGCTGAGACAATCAGTTTAAAACAAAACAAAACAAACCATATGGTGAAATGATCACTCCCTATCTCCTTCCTAAAAGAATGAGGGGTAGCTCTCACCTATGCTAAGGATGCCTTTTGCTGTGATTCTGTTTTTGGCTTTCTCAAGCTGGGCTGGGTTCTGTCAGAATTTAGATGGAATGCCTCCGTGGACTACCTAGGCAGTGTTATGATTCATCACTAGGTGATGAACTTTGATCTCCATCAGGACTGCCCAAGTATTAGGGCATAGAACATTGCACTGGAGATTCAGATTCTCAGATGAGATATAAAATCCATATTCTGACTCCTTTTTAGGTCACTAAGTTGCAGTGTTTTGGCCTAATTCCGGTATGGTTATTGCATTCATTGTCCTAAATTTCCCAGAAGTTTCAGTTGGATCTTCTGTCCTTCACAATATTGTCCTTCACAATAGTTTAGAAGAGAAGTAGAGCTGCGTTCTGTTACAGTTGCAGAGGTTGCTGTATTTCTTTGGTCAATGACAGATCCTAGTACATAATCTGGATTTCAGTTTAAATTGGTAAAATTCTCTGGGATACTTTGTAATTAAAGGTCTCTTATATTTCATTCTGTTTGTTTAAAAAAAAAATGCCCATCACAGCTGTTTGGGCACATATACCTACTTAATCAATAAAAAGCTAAACAAATCTTAACTGAAAAGAAACCTTCTCATGAGAATATCAATACACTTATGAGATGAAGACGTGATTATTTTTCCCCCTCCCCCCCACTAATCTGGGCTGCAAGGAGTCTCAAACCTCTGACTGCAAGTTGCTCACTAACACGGCTGCTACTCTGAAACCTGTTAAATACACTGAATCACTGTATCTGCTTAATTAGGGCCTAAACACATCAGCCACAATATCAGAGGCTCGTTCACCTGCACATCTACCAATGTGATATATGCCATCATGTGCCAGCAATGCCCCTCTGCCATGTACATTGGTCAAACTGGACAGTCTCTACGTAAAAGAATAAATGGACACAAATTAGACGTCAAGAATGATAACATCCAAAAACCAGTTGGAGAAGACTTCAATTTCTCTGCATCCGATGAAGTGAGCTGTAGCTCACAAAAGCTTATGCTCTAATAAATTTGTTAGTCTCTAAGGTGCCACAAGTACTCCTTTTTGTTTTTTCAATTTCTCTGGTCACTCAATTACAGACCTAAAACTGGCAATTCTTCAACAAAAAAAACTTCAAAAACAGACTCCGAGAGACGGCTGAATTGGAATTAACTTGTAAACTGGATACAATTAACTTAGGCTTGAATAGATACTGGGAGTGGATGGGTCATTACACAAAGTAAAACTATTTCCTTGTATTTATCTTCCCCCCCTCTCCCCACTGTTCCTCAGCTGTTCTTGTCAACTGCTGGAAATGGCCCAATCATTTTGTAGTAATGATTATCACTACAAAAGGTCCCCCTCCCCGCCCCGCCTCCTGCTGGTAATAGCTCACCTTACCTGATTACTCGCCTTACAGTGTGTATGGTAACACCCATTGTTTCATGTTCTCTGTGTATATAAATCTCCCCACTGTATTTTCCACTGAATGCATCCGATGAAGAGAGCTGTAGCTCACGAAAGCTTATGCTCAAATAAATGTGTTAGTCTCTAAGGTGCCACAAGAACTCCTTTTCTTTTTGTATATGCACATTTGTGTCTGTAGAGACAAATTTGCCAATTTGCGGGTTTGGTTTTGTACATACATGTCAAGCCTGACTCAAAAGCTTCCTACTCCTTGTGCTGACTCTTGAAGTTTGCATACTAGTTTCATGGCATGACAGCACTTCTGCATTTTGAAACCCTGTGTGCTTTGGGGGAATTGCCCTGAAGGTGTTACCCCTTTTAGTGAAGAGCTGTAATAGCTTGTCTTTGTTGAGCATGTGTTTAGGGCCCTCTGCAGGACTGTTTTTTAATCCCACTCTGCAATTCCCACCCCACTCCCCCCCGCATCATTAATTTTAATTCTGCCCCTGCTATTCTGGCAGTGGGTCCTGTGGGATCCCAGTCCCACTTCAGGGCTCTGCATGTGTGTATGCACTCAAAGAAGGCAAGTGTCTTTTTCTGGAGGGATGTAAAAATGTAGATGTAGGCCAGCTTAAAAATCACACTTCTGAATTAATGTATTGTCACCTGCTGCTGTTAAAAATAACACCTGTGTTCACTAAAACTGGAAGATTAGAGACCGCCTTCTTCTTGGGCTTGTTTACTTTGTGCATTTGAGAGCCCTTTTTGTGGATAGTTTCTGGTACTGTCTCTGCAGCACTATGTGGAACTCATAGTCTCATGCACTGCTCCAAAGGGGCACATTTTGCCCCAACCCCTGGAAGAAGCTTATCAGCAGTAACTCAGCAACAGAGCTGCTGCTGTTCCTGGGCCAGGAGGGTGTATCTAGTCTCTTTCTTCAGGTGCCAGCATGTTCCTAGGGATCACCAGGAATCTGGTGGGTGAGTGAGCATGTCTCTTTACTCTCTAGACCAGGGGATTTCAACCTTTTTTATATTCTCATTTGCAGACCCCTAAACATTTTCAAATGGAGGTGCAGACCCTTTTGGAAATTTAACCTGTGGTCTGCGGACCACTGCCTCTGAAATCTTAGACTGAAAACTGACTGAACAGAATTCAACTAGAAATGTTGCACGTGGTCTCCACAGCATTTGACGCAATGTGAGAAAGGGTCCTAAACGGTGGACTTCTCTGGTAATGACAACAATTCCAGGTTTTGACCTGTAGGTGGGGCATTCACATACTTTTGATCAGAAAAACAGAGTGCCTTTCTGGGATCTGAAACTTTAGTTTCATAGTCACCTTTTGCGCTCCTCTTGGACATAGTCTATGGACCTCAAGGGGTCTGCGGACCCCAGGTTGTAAACCACTGCCTTAGACTTGTATGGGTTTGATAGCAATGGATGCCTGGTGGTGAGGGGGCACTCTGGAATGCGTCAATAGATGAACCAGTGTGCAGTGTGCCTTTCATTGTACTAGAACCTAGGAATGTAGACCTGAGCTGGGCCCTGGATGAATTATGTTCATATTCAGTTGTTTGGAAGTTAGGCCCAAAGTGTATAACCAAAAAGACTGATGGTATAAGAAAGAAGGATTGTTTGGGTTAAACGTGTAGTAATCTGTGAAATACCAGTGTTATCTTACTTAAGAATAGGGTTGAGGTAATAGAAATATAGAAAATATGGTTAATTAGGTACAAGGTGCAGTAAATTAGTTACTGTGACGGTTCTCAGGGCACCCAGGACTGTGAGTCACTTTGGTACCTCCTGCCTCCAGCAGGAGGGAGTCTGTCATCTTGTGGCTGGGGGTCAGCTCCCTGACATCTCCAAGCATCCACTTCAGGGCTATGCCAGTCCTAAGTTCACCTTTCAGGTTAACAATAGGGGCACTCCAACCCCCAAATCCCTTAAAATCATTCCCCTGGGATATCTGGCCCCTGACATGGGCAACTCTTAGTAGTTACAGATCCTCTGCACCAAAATGTGCAGTGTGTCCCAGCTTATCAGTTTTATCTCAAACAACTGCTCTTGGAAACCACACAGCACTTGTGAGTGCTTATAATAAAATAAAAGTAAGTCATTTTAGGGAAGAACAAAGATTTAACTAGAAACGAGAGAAAGTGATGGAAGCAACTGGTTGCAATGCTAAAATGTGAACTTGGCCCTACACTTACCAGTAGTTACCTTTCCTACCTAATAAAATAGCTTTCTCCCCAAAGTTCGGTCCTTTGCAGAGCTGGCTGGTTTCACAAGAATGAGGATCCAAAAGTCACTGAAAGCCCCCTGCTCTTTAAGGGGTTTCCTCAGTGAAGAGATCCAGAGTGCCTTTCCCTACACTGTTATATTGAAACAGTCTTTTGTTATGTTCGTAGCGTGAGCAATCTCCTGCCTGCTGTAACCGTCCTTTCCACCTCCAAGTGGTTTTGATCATTTGCAGTTGTCAATGGAAAACCACTGAAGACTGTTTTGGGGTGTGGCAAGGGTAGACTATTCATAGATTCCAAGGCCAGAAGGGACCATTGTGATCATCTAGTCTGACCCCTTGTATAGCATAAGCCAGAGAACTGCCCCCAAATAATTCCTAGAGCAGAGATTTTAGAAAAGCATTCAGTCGTGATTTAAAAATTCCGTGATGGAGGATCCACCCTCATCCCTGGGTAAATTGTTCCAGTGATTGATTACTCTCTCTGTTAAAAATGTACATTTCATTTCCAGTCTAAATTTGTCTAGCCTCAACTTCCAGCCATTGGATAGCGTTAGACTTTCTCTACTAGATTGAAGAGCCCACTATCAAATATTTGTTCCCCATACATATACTTGGACTGTAATCAAGTCACTTCTTAACCTTCTCTTTGTTAAGATAAATAGATTAAGCTCCTTGTGTCTATCACTGTAAGGCCAATTTTCTATTCCTTTAATCATTCTTGTGGCTCTTCTTTGAATCCTCTCCAATTAATAATCAACGTCTCTCTTGAATTATGGACACCAGAATTGGACACAGGATTCCAGCAGTGCCAAATTCAGAGATAAAATAACCTCTCTACTCCTATTTGACATTCCCATGTTCATGCATCCCAGGATTGCATTAGCTCCCCATATGACGCTGTGGTAAGAAGAGCTCATATTTGGCTGATTATATAAACTTGCAAAAAGAAAAGGAGTACTTGTGCATTTGGCCAAATGCATCCGATGAAGTGAGCTGTAGCTCACGAAAGCTTATGCTCTAATAAATTTGTTAGTCTCTAAGGTGCCACAAGTACTCCTTTTCTTTTTGCGAATACAGACTAACACGGCTGCTACTCTGAAACCTATATAAACTTGCATTACCTGGCCAGCTGAGTAGGGAGGAGTGACAACTCCCCCTTGCTTACTGTAACATGGTATGCCTGGTGACTGTTTTTTTTTAATTCAAGTCCATAAAGATTACTTTAGAGATGTATACATTATTCTTTAAATATTATTTGTACATACATCTCACAAATATTGAATCTTGTCAAGTTATGAGCTTTATATGGATACCTTACATGTTACTCTGTGGATAAGTATGTCGTAAGAGATGTTTGGTGTAGTGAGTTTGTCAGGTCTAACGTGAGAATTGTTTGCAAAGAACAGGGCCATGAAACCTCTGTGTCTCAGTTATATAAGCTTGTTTAAAAATAAATGATTGTTTAGTAGTTAGAAATATTGCAAAATATAATTAGAGGAAAACCTTGATGAAAGTGGTCCAGCCATTAATCTTGACTGGGCCAGAATCTGGGGTTCAGCCCTTAACTGCCTCATCTTGCTTTAGGTAAAGTCCAATAACCAGCAATGACGACATTTGTTTATTATAGTGTGTAAAAAGACAAGCTTTTAGGGGTTTCTTTGTCAGAGATTTTCCTTACCCCTTCCACGTCATAATGGGAGAGTATCTTCCAAGATCAGATTGTAAGTATTTGCTCAGTGCTTATAACTATGTGTTTATATATGCTCGTATTTTAAACAACCACCAAGTGGCCTTTGGACTAATAAGGAAATAACGTGTGTGGAAATTCAGTTGTGGTAAACCTTAGTAAAATTAATTCCAAAACAGAGGCACATTGCATCCTACGATGCTGCAGCGTACTAAGTTGGATAAGCTATTCCTGTTCTCTCTTGTTCGCCAACATGGTGTTTTGAAACAGCTAAAATTAAATCTAGTCAATACTACATTGATTTCAGATAGTAAAACTATGGACTTGTCCATAATCCATTAATTGTGTTATGGACTCAGACTTGTCCAGAGTCTGGATTTTATATTTAGAGCTGAGTTTACTCAAACATGTAAAATCACAAGTATGCAGAGGTTTCCCTGGGGACTGATTATCCGAGAAGACTCCTGTGCATTGCTTGTTCCAGTCGATACATACATTAACCTGAGCTGCTGAAATGTGGTCTTTGAAAAATAAGAAAACACTCCACTCGTTTAGGATAGTATTTGGTGTGCTGCTGCTGCACAGGGAGCAGAGGGTGAGGAAATTCTAGAACATATCCCTAGACCTGCACTGACATCAACAATGTTTATGCACAAACAAGGAAATAAACAAAATTCCATGTTAATTTCTAGATCCTTTAGAAATTCTGGGTGTGACAGCTATGGCAGTTTCCTGCAATATCTTTGGGAGATCTCACTGTATTAAGTTGTGGTTCTTTGTGGGCCAGGGATCGTATGTAATTCCATTAGGGAGGGTAACCACAGCTTATCCGGGAGCTAATAACAGTGGGGGTGATAAGGAGAATTCACTTGGCTTGTAGCACCACCTGGAGAAGCTGAGATGTAGTAGTTCAAACTGGATTCTCCAGAGATGGGCAGACAGACTGACTTGGGGCCTGCTTTCTGATCCAGCAAATGGACAGGACCTTCTATCCCAGGGAGGGTCCTAATCCTTAGGGAAAGGTTGGAAGGATTGACACCTAGGAGAGCCGAAGGCTGGGGTTGGGGTGACCCTGGGTAAGCTTTTAGTGTATGTGTAATTTTTTAAAATTGTTTTTAATAATACTTTCTCCTTAAGAGTAAATGTACTTGCTTACAAAGAGCTGTGTGGTAACTCTTTTAACTGTAGGCAAATATGCTATGTATAGCCTCTGGAGAGAAAGTGTTGGGAAGACACTGACCTAGGGCATAGTGAGTCTGGCTTGCTGGGGCTATCACAGTGCAGGCAGGGAACTGTGAAGCTTGGAAAAAACCCAGTCAGGAGATACAGACAGACTCGGGTCTCTGCCCAAGAGAGGGGCCTGCTGAGGAACCGATGCCTAGTATGCGTGCCCTTGAGGGACCATGGAGGGGGAATACAGGCGCAGTTGTATTGTGAACTGACACACACCTGGTGGCCAGGTGTGGTATGTATACCACAGTTGGTTGTCTTGTTGGCAATTCTAAAAGAAGCCAGGGGCTGAACGTGCCTGGCAATTGAACTTCTCTCTGCTGCCCAGTCAAGTCCATGACATATTGGCAGGTCAGTGGAGAGGAAGCATGTGTTGCTGCTGCTCATGCTGAACACACAAATTTTCCTTGCTGTTAAATTAACGACTTTATTGGCAAGAGATTCCTTTAGAAGCATTGCTTTGGATTTCTTTTTAATTCCCCTTTTTGGAGTTTAGTAGACCAGATTTCATTTTAAATCTGAAAGTTAGCTTTACCTTCCTCCATAAAAAAGAGCCACACATGAAGTTTTAAGATCTAGCTGTGACACACTTTTCTGGTTCTGTACCAGCTTTTTTTATCTAATCCATTCCTAATGTGACAGCCCAAATTTTCAGAAGTCTTTTTTTAAATAGCCGTTCCCTTCATTAACCTTCTTGCACCAGTGATCACATATTTATCGTCCCCATGGCATACAATTGTGAAGGTTTTACCAAAATTAATCTCCGTTTATATTTGGTCACCATTCAGTGAGCTTACAGCCTTTGAACATTGCTGTAATGCTGTTTTACGTTGTGTAGTACAGTGGCCATAATACTCTTAATTTTTATTTCAAGTGACAGCTTGGGCCAGAATGCAGAACAGGGCATTACGTTATTTAGTATAGCATTAGTTACCTTCCGGTGTTGTCGGCCTTAATTAGGATGGGATGCAACTAGAATTTTGCGGAGGAGCGATGGTGCTGTTTACTTGACTCTTTGAGTGGGGTCATCTTTATTGCAGAGAGCTCATTTTCTCTCCATTTAAACATTATCTTTCATTGGTTTTTAATGGATATGTGTCTCCACCATGACTTCTCCTTGTAGAGTGATCTATGCAAGTTCCTACACACACTGTCCATACTAAGTGAGCAGACATTCAGAGGTCATTATCAGACAAGACTCCAAATCATTTGTACACAGAAAGTGAATACTGTCTACAGCTGAAAAGTAGGGTGATTTTAGTAAGGCAGAGTATTTACCCAAACTGGAGTTTATCCAAGGCACAGGATTTTTGCCCATGTTCTTGCAAAATATACCATAAGGGGGGGTGGGAGTTTGTGTGTGTTTTTAATGGTCACAGGTGGTCAGGACCACAATTATGTATTTATATTTTTAACAAAGAGCAAATCAAAAGAAAATGCTTGAAATACACAGAAAAATAAGTCGAAGAACTGCCTTTGTAGCCCTCAAACTTCTGATTGGGTCTTCAAACTCATTACTACTATTAGTATTCATTAGCCTCAGAAAAACTGGCAGTAGGAGAGCATGCTCTCCTGGCAGCTCTAAACCTTTGCCCTATAGTTTCAGTTGGCTTTTAGGTTTCTTTGAATCGGCAGGCACTGAGCAAGGTTTCCTACTCTGGTCTGCTTTTGTGTCTGGACTTGCTGCTGCATTTTTTGCCTTGGGTTGGTTTGTTGGCCCAAGACTCAACAAATGAAATGTGCTGGGTTTGTGATAAGAATAAATGTCCTTTGTGATGGGCACTGAAACTAATAAACTCATTTCATTTGTGACCAGACAACATGGTAATATGGTTTCAGAACTGAAAGGCTAGTGCTGGAACGTAGTGTGCTTTCTGGTTTCAGAAGTAGTCCTCTAAATGCGAATAAAGGAGGAGTTGCTTGTCTCCAGTGCAGAGAAGCTTAGGTGGACTCATGGGTGACTGTCACAGATTCATTTTGTGAATAGAAAACGAATGGATTGTAAAAACAGAGAGAAGCCATTGTTACAGCTATCACCTCAGGTGTGACTTCACAGGTAGCAGTTCTCTCTAAAGAACCATTTTCCTTTTGAAAGAAGAAAGAGTGAGAGTGCTGTCTTAGAGGAAGAAGCTGTAAAGTCTAGACTCCTGGCTTCAGCATTGCTGTGGTCCAAGTCATGGACATGATCTTGGTTGGTGTTTACCCATTTTACTTGAGATCCTTGGAGGAAGGCTCTGCAGAAGGGTAAATGATGACCTAGAAAGAGGATCCAGATTTGTTCTTGACATTTAATATACTGGGTTAAACAAAATGTGATTTTTGACTTCCTGGAGCATGATTATCATGGTATGTGCCTTAGTACTTGTCTACTCAGGAAAGTTATACCAGTATGAGTTAAGTGTGAATTTGTATATATGTGTATAACGACTGTAGTTATACAATGTAACTCCTGTGAGGAGACTCTCTTATTCCAGTATAACAGTGTCTTTTTTGTTTGATTCAGTTTAGCTTCTGTTGTTTGAATGGAGCTTAAGCTAAAACAGTCTCTTATTCTGTCCACACTGGGAGTTATATTGTGATAACTATATGTGCATGACTGGTAAAACTGTCCTGTATAGATGAGCCTGTAGTGGCCAACATTTTGTGTTAGTGGGAATATTATCTGAGTGGCCTTCCTCCCCCTTCCAGTCATCTGCATCAGAACCTGTTTAGGGTGTATAGGGAGGGGAAGCTTTTGGAACCACTGTGATGACAGGGAGGCCCAGAAAAAAAGATGGAAATGTCCAATTGGGTAATTCTCAGAGTATCTCCCTGCCCCTGCAGAGATATTCCTTATAGCTTAGTTTTTATGAGCCAAGCAATGAGGCTTCCACTGCTTCCTTTGAGAGACTGTTTCACAGCCTAATCAATCTCGCTGTCAAGATGTATTACAGGCTAGTGGATCTCAAAAGTGACTTTCACATTGGTATGTCAAATGAAAGATTACTTGTGTGTCACATGCACACGAAACTTGTGACTTGAGACTCCAAGCATCTTGGGGTGTGATAAATTCCATATTGTCATTGCTCGCACTCAAAGGGAAAGGGGGAATGAAGAAGGATGGAGAAATAACTTGAGGGATATTGCTGCTGTTTTGATATGGAAGGGAACTGGCTTGTTTTTCAAGACCACATTTTCTTCAGTTACATCTGGTTTTTTCTCAGTTACTTTGCCAACACTTTGCATAATGACAGGTTTCAGATTAGCAGCCATGTTAGTCTGTATTCGCAAAAAGAAAAGGAGTACTTGTGGCACCTTAGAGACTAACAAATTTATTAGAGCATAAGCTTTCGTGAGCTACAGCTCACTTCATCGGATCCGATGAAGTGAGCTGTAGCTCACGAAAGCTTATGCTCTAATAAATTTGTTAGTCTCTAAGGTGCCACAAGTACTCCTTTTCTTTTTGCCAACACAGTTTACCATATTCACGCTCTAGTCTGCTCCCATGAAAGTCAGTGGACTCAGGATTAGGCTATTTATCTTTAGGTCAGTCTGGCGGGGTAGTTCTGTCATGGGAAGTTTTTCAGTTTAGATGCAGGTTTGTTCTTTGCTCCTGGGCTGGTGGGATCTGGGAAGCATTCAGCCCCTATGACTGAGGCAGCACCTTGTGTATTGGCCCTCAGTGTCAGGAGCAGTTTTGATGGGCACCTCTCATCTGTAGAGGTGCCTGATGAGGACCGTAGTGGAGTGTAAAAATAGTACCACCACCACCACTTTGTACATCACCCAGACTTGGAGGAGCCCTCTTGGGCAATCTGGTGTCTTTATACTTTAAATCCGTAAATACTGTTCTGATAACCAGGAATGGCCTGAAATGTGAATTAATCACCTAACCTGGCATGTGCAGTGTGTAAATGAGAGCACACACTCAGTGGCCCACTGTGCTGCTCACATTCAATATGAATCTGTGAATCCAAGCTGAGGTGCTCTAGACACTGCAGAGAATGCTAGTGTATCTTCAAGGGAATGTTCAATTAATCATGCAGCCAATTGTCATTTGACCCAGGTTTTGTTTAACATTCAGTCTTGCTGATCATTCTTCTAAAGCTGGTAAGTCTTAATGTGTGGCCTTGGTCTAAAGTAAGCACTGGTTGACTAATCTAAGTTACTTGGGAAGTTTTATAAGAATTGTCATGAAACAATGCCTTCGGAAAGATAAGCCCCTACTTGTTAAGCAATGACACAGCCCCCTGATTTTAAACCCCCTCATCTTTTATATTTGGGCACATTGCTAAGCCTTATAATTAGTTAAATCTGCTCCTATAATCAAAAGCTATCTACACACTCCACTGCTCTGTGATGATTTCAAAGATTTAAGTGATTAACTTGGCGGAGGCAGTGGGTGGCTAATTGGATAAGCTTTAATCTTTACACCACCAAAGCGAAACATGGTAAGATCAGAGGAAGTAGGAAGTTATGCGGTACTGTGTGGGAAGGTAGTTACCAAACATGTCAAAAAGATTATTGTAACAAGCAGAGCAGTTGTCTTGGCAAAACATCCGATGAAGTGAGCTGTAGCTCATGAAAGCTTTATGCTCAAATAAATTTGTTAGTCTCTAAGGTGCCACAACTACTCCTTTTCTTTTTGCGGATACAGACTAACACTGCTGCTACTCTGAAAAGAATAAGGTGGAATATTAGAGAGACAGTTCCACAAATTTGCTTGCATTAGATTTTTAAAATGGTAAATATATTTGGATTCTTGCTTGCTGAGCTGTCAGAGTGGAGAGATTTACATATTCCTCTCACTTTATTTTGACAGTATCCGATTAGAAGTCAAAAAGAAAAGGAGTACTTGTGGCACCTTAGAGACTAACAAATTTATTAGAGCATAAGCTTTCGTGAGCTACAGCTCACTTCATCGGATGCATTTGGTGGAAAAAGCAGAGGACAGATTTATATACACACACCTCTGCTTTTTCCACACACCTCTGCTTTTTCCACCAAATGCATCCGATGAAGTGAGCTGTAGCTCACGAAAGCTTATGCTCTAATAAATTTGTTAGTCTCTAAGGTGCCACAAGTACTCCTTTTCTTTTTGCGAATACAGACTAACACGGCTGCTACTCTGAAACCTGCGATTAGAAGTCATTACCTTTTTGTTATGGTGTATATTCTCTCTTTGAACTACCAAACTGTAACGATGCTGGTTCTGGGGGGACCCAACTGAGAGTGGCAATTCAGGACAAATTGCTTAAAGCAGGGCAGTTACAGCCCAAGGCTGGGGTTTTTCCACCTCTAAGGCAGACCAGACCAGCCAGACAGAGAGGACTTTGGTTTTACCCCACTGGCTAACCACAAGTCACACAAACAATTCCCTGAGACACCCCAGTTTCCCAGTATCACCACCACCAGTGCCACCCATTATGGGGACAGATGATTATGAAAACCAATACCCCAGTAAAAGAAAAAAGGTTCTCTCGATCCCAAAGGACCAAGCCCCAGACCCAGGTCAATATACAAATCATATCTTACCCACAAATCACACTGTTGCCAATCCTTTAGAATCTAAAATCTAAAGGTTTATTCATAAAAGGAAAAAGATGTAGATGAGAGCTAGAATTGGTTAACTGGAATCAATTACATACAGTAATGGCAAAGTTCTTGGTTCAGGCTCGTAGCAGGGATGGAATAAACTGCAGGTTCAAATCAAGTCTCTGGAGTACATCCACAGCTGGGATGGGTCTTTCAGTCCTTGGTTCAAAACTTCAGTGTAGCAAAGTTCCTCCAGAGATATGAAGCAGGATTGAAGACAAGACGGAGGAGCTGCAGCAGCTTTTTATATTCTCTTGCTATGTGGTCTTTCTTTCTTGGTCCCAAAGACAAGCTGTCCATCATACAGCCTGGAAAAACCTTGGAGTTCTGTCCACAGGTATGTCCCTGCATACCTTGCTAAGTCCCAAGGCATGTCTGCCTTCTCTCAGTGGGTTGGTTGTATATCTGATGGTCCTTAATGGGCCATCAAGCAGGCTAGGCAGAGCTGATACCAATTTGTCTGGGGTGTCCCCCAGAAGCTTAGCATAAGTTTGAATACAGACAGTATAGAGCCAATATTCATAACTTCAACTATAAAAATGATACACATATACAGATAGCATAATCATAACCAGCAAACCATAACCTTGTCTTAGACACCTCATTTGACCCCCTTTATATAAGACTTGGTGCCACTACAGGACCTTGGTTGCAATTATGTTCTATATGGTCCCAGTTCAAGTCAATAACATCACACAGAGTAGTTTTTAAATGTCTTTAGATTCTCAAAAGTGAGGTGCTTTCATTTTATTGGGATCTGCAAAGAGGGTAGCAGTGACCGTGAACTATATGGGGTACTTGGGTTTCTTCATTGCGTTCTGGAGTTAATCTAGAAAAAATATTTCATGGTTTATGTATCCCTGTGAAATAAAACTTGCTTCACAATCATGTCAATAAATATACATAAGTTTTTATCGAGGCTTAAAAGCTGAAATACAGGGATAATCCAAACCACCAACAGTTCTAAACATGTTAGAAAGCAAGCCAGTGATTACAGCCATGAACTAAACTGTTTTCTGCTCTGCAATACTTAAATTCCCAGCATGGTCAGTACAGTTAAGTGAGATATCATGAGGTAGAATAAGCACTTAGTCCTGATGCATCCAATGAAGTGAGCTGTAGCTCACGGAAGTTTATGCTCAAATAAATTTGTTAGTCTCTAAGGTGCCACAAGTACTCATTTTCTTTTTGCGAATACAGACTAACACGGCTGCTACTCTGAAACCTGTCATTATGCAAGGTTGATAAATATTGAAACTTTTATAAGTGAGAACCCGTGTTAAGTGTGTGCTCAAGTTTAATTTTGACAGAGGATGTCATCTGAAATGTATAGTATGGCAGATACACACACACATTCCTTTGCATTTATGTGTAGCCTTGATTTTATAGGGAGCCATGAATTCATCCTGAGAAGGGATGTTAAAATATTTTACAGCAGTGGTGGTTCCATTCTTAACCAGCAGATGTCTCTAGCTTACTGTAAATCCTCATTAAATGGCTAGATGCTGCTCCTGAACTTTGCTGAAATGAATGATCCTTCTGCAATGTTCTGTGGCAAAACCCTTCACTGAAAACCTACAACTCATTTTGGTTACTTTCTCTAGGTATTTTGCTCAGTTAATTTATTTTGTGTTTGATTTATAGAAGCCACAAAATCTGTGCAAGCATGCAAGTTTGAACTGTACATCATCCATTGCATGAACTGATGCAGATTTTTTTTATTTCTAATCCTACATGAAGTTGTAAAATGTTCAGATTATGTGAGAAAGAGACCCTTGAAAGACCTCCTGAGGTTTTTGGTGAGGGGGTGTTCAGTAGAGTAGTATTTTAGAAATGTCCTGACTGTTTCTTAATTTTAGCTTAGTATACTATTGGTGAGGGAGCAGGAAGGATCTTTGTGCAGGACCCAGTCCTGCAATCTGCGCACACCCCAAACTCCCATAATTTAAACTGGGAGTTTGGATGCAGAAGCATTGCAGACTGTATTATATATGCTTTCCATACCAGTCAACCAATATGCAGTTGAAAGTAGGAGATCCAGAAATCCGTCGTCGTTGAGTAAATATTTAAGTGGAAAGACTTTTTAATATTTTACTGCTTGAATTTATATAACTTAACCAAAAGGGCATCCTAAAATATTGTTTTCCATTGTAACCAGGAAAACACCTGTAATACTATAGCTCAAAGAAAAGGAGTACTTGTGGCACCTTAGAGACTAACAAATTTATTTGAGCATAAGTTTTCATGAGCTACAGCTCACTTCTGAAGTGAGCTGTAGCTCACGAAAGCTTATGCTCAAATAAATTTGTTAGTCTCTAAGGTGCCACAAGTACTCCTTTTCTTTTTGTGAATACAGACTAACACGGCTGCTACTCTGAAACCTACTATAGCTCAGTGGTTCTCCACCGGAGGTCTGGGGCACCCTAGGGGGCCACGAGCAGGTTTCAGGGGGTCTGCCAAGCAGGGCCAGCATTACTCACTTGGGCCCAGGGCACAAAGCTGAAGCCCCACCCCATGGGGGATGAAGCCTGGGGCCCTGAGCCCCACAACGTGGGGCTGAAGCCAAAGCCTGACCAGCGTAGCTTTGCAGGGTCCCCTGTGACATGGGGCCCCAGCAATGGCCCTGCTTGCTATCCGCTAATGCGTGCCTTGGCTTTTATATGCAGAAAACCAGTTACTGTGGCAAAGGTGAGCCGTGGAGTTTTTATAGCATGTTGGGTGGGTCTCAGAAAGAAAAAGATTGAGAACCGCTGCTATAGCTAACAGCCATAAGTCATTCTTTTTCTTTTTTTTAAATAAAATTGATTACTGTTCCAATTAATGACAGGTTTCAGAGTAGCAGCCGTGTTGGTCTGTATCCGCAAAAAGAAAAGGAGGACTTGTGGCACCTTAGAGACTAACAAATTTATTTGAGCATAAGCTTTCGTGAGCTACAGCTCACTTCATCGGATGCATTCAGTGGAAAATACAGTGAGGAGATTTATATACAGAGAGAACATGAAACAATGGGTGTTACCATACACACTGTAACGAGAATGATCAGGTAAGATGAGCTATTACCAGCAGGAGAGCTGGGGGGAGAGGGGGGAAACTTTTTGTAGTGATGATCAAGGTGGGCCATTTCCAGCAGTTGACAAGAATGGCTGAGGAACAACGGGGGGGGGGGGGGAGGAGGAGAGGGAATAAACTTGGGGAAATAGTTTTACTTTGTGTAATGACCCATCCACTCCCAGTCTTTATTCAAGCCTAAATTAATTGTATCCAGTTTGCAGATTAATTCCAATTCCGCAGTCTCTCGTTGGAGTTTGTTTTTGAAGTTTGTTTTTTTTTTGTTGAATTGCCACGTTTAGGTCTGTAATCAAATGACCAAAGAGAAAACACCATCCTGGCCACTATGGATGTAGAAGCCCTCTACCCCAACATTCTACACAAAGATGGACTACAAGCCGTCAGGAACGGTATCCCCGATACTGTCACGGCTAACCTGGTGGCTGAACTTTGTGACTTTGTCCTCACCCATAACTATTTCACATTTGGAGACAAGGTATACCTTCAAATCAGCGGCACTGCTATGGGTACCCACATGGCCCCACAGTATGCCAACATTTTTATGGCTGACTTAGAACAACGCTTCCTCAGCTCTCGTCCCCTAATGCCCCTACTCTACTTGCGCTACATTGATGACATCTTCATCATCTGGACCCATGGAAAAGAAGCCCTTGAGGAATTCCACCATGATTTCAACAATTTCCATCCCACCACCAACCTCAGCCTGGACCAGTCCACACAAGAGATCCACTTCCTGGACACTATGGTGCTAATAAGCGATGGCCACATAAACACCACCCTATATCGGAAACCTACTGACCGCTATGCCTACCTACATGCCTCTAGCTTTCATCCAGACCACACCACACGAACCATTGTCTACAGCCAAGCTCTACGATACAACCGCATTTGCTCCAACCCCTCAGACAGAGACAAACGCCTACAAGATCTCTATCAAGCGTTCTTAAAACTACAATACCCACCTGGTGAAGTGAAGAAACAGATTGACAGAGCCAGAAGAGTATCTAGAAGTTACCTACTACAGGACAGACCCAACAAAGAAAATAACAGAATGCCACTAGCCATCACCTTCAGCCCCCAACTAAAACCTCTCCAACGCATCATCAAGGATCTACAACCCTATCCTGAAGGATGACCCATCACTCTCACAGATCTTGGGAGACAGGCCAGTCCTTGCTTACAGACAGCCCCCAAGCCTGAAGCAAATACTCCCCAGCAACCATACAACAGAACCACTAACCCAGGAACCTATTCTTGCAACAAAGCCCGTTGCCAACTCTGTCCACATGTCTATTCAGGAGACACCATCATAGGGCCTAATCACATCAGCCACGCTATCAGAGGCTCGTTCACCTGCAAATCTACCAATGTGATATATGCCATCACGTGCCAGCAATGCTCCTCTGCCATGTACGTTGGCCAAGCTGGACAGTCTCTACGTAAAAGAATAAATGGACACAAATCAGACATCAAGAATTATAACATTCAAAAACCAGTCGGAGAACACTTCAGTCTCTTTGGTCACTCGATTACAGACCTAAAACTGACAATTCTTCAACAAAAAAAACTTCAAAAACAGACTCCAACGAGAGACTGCTGAATTGGAATTAATTTGCAAACTGGATACAATTAACTTAGGCTTGAATAAAGACTGGGAGTGGATGGGTCTTTACACAAAGTAAAACTATTTCCCCAAGTTTATTCCCTCTCCCCTCCCACCCCCCCCCACCCCGTTGTTCCTCAGCCATTCTTGTCAACTGCTGGAAATGGCCCATCTTGATTATCACTACAAAAGATTCCTTCTACCCCCACCCCCCTCTCCTGCTGGTAATAGCTCACCTTACCTGATCACTCTGGTTACAGTGTGTATGGTAACACCCATTGTTTCATGTTCTCTGTGTATATAAATTTCCCCACTGTATTTTCCACTGAATGCATCCGATGAAGAGAGCTGTAGCTCATGAAAGCTTATGCTCAGATAAATTTGTTAGTCTCTAAGGTGTCACAAGTCCTCCTTTTTCTTTTTGTTCCAATTAAGAGTGGGATTGTCTGATTTCTTGTGTTCACTTATGTCAAACCAAAAAATGCCGAGAAGTCATTGTCTGACTTCCTTCTCCAAAGTTGCTTTTTTGAAATGCAGAAAGTTTTCACTTGCCAGACTTCTTCAGAGTACAGGGAATCGGAGCACTTGTCTAATCTATAGCTGTACTAGTGGACCGAGCCATTGTGCTGTCAGGGGTATGCGTACAGTACCACTGGAGTCTTAGAACTCTGCATCTGGATTTAAAAATAAAATATTCTTTACTCTATGGGGAAAAAGGGGAATGAATGAATGTTCATGTAAAAACAATATCAGTGTTTTTTCATTGTGTAACAGTAGTAAAAGTAGTATGTTGTCTTGTGTGCTTAACATGCAAGCAACGTAGTTAGATGTATATACTACCCGGTGTCCTATAGAAACATGGTAAAAGTATCTGCTACAAGATCATAATCTCACTCCCTTTTCTTCAGGCGGTGTCATGTACCCTATAAGGTATTTTGTCGTAATAGGTCAGAAATTGTTCTCTGGCTAATGTGTTTGGAGGGAATTGGACACAGTATGACAAGTGACTGTCTTGCAGCTTCATGATTATAAGCCAGTTGCTTGTGAGACAAATTGTAGAGGAAACGGGTTTTATTTAGAGGAATTTTTTTTAAGCTTAAAAAACCCAACCATTTTCAGATCTGGCCTAATGACTGGAGGGGTGAAACGAGGTGTGGCCAACCCATGGCTCCTGGAAGAGACGGAGGAAACCAGCGGGCTTGGCTTTGATGAGATCAGACAGCAGCAGCAGAGGATCATACAAGGTATAAGCTTCTCTTTATTTTTATGTAATCTTGGTCAGATCTCAGAGTATTAAAAATCCATTCTAATTTTGTTTAGAAATGCTGTGAGATCTCAGAACCTTCGTTTCAGAGGGACAGTCTTTGGTTTCTTGCTCCAAAATCCTGGTGTTCTGTGGCATAAGACTTCCTTGCATTGGTCTTCCCCTTCAAATACTGCTGCTTTCACGTGGTTTACAAGAATACCAGGTTCTTAAGAACAACAAGGAGTACAGTGGCACCTTAAGGTCACTGTGAGCAGAGTGACCTGACAGTATCCTCCTTAAAGCAGCTCTACAAACTTCTCCTCCTCCATTTACCCCAATCAAACAATTTTATTTTTACATACGTTTTTTCATTGGGATAAATGGGGAGTAGGTTTTGTCTGGGTGTGACATGTTTGCAAGGTTTCTTTAAAGTCATATGCAGATTACCATCTGGGTCTGTTAGGTTATGATGCACACACAAACTACAGTCTACAATATGTACACTAGCAAAGTTGAGTATGGCTGCAGTGGAAGAAGTGTTGTGTTGTAACATCAGCTGTGCAGAGAAGAACTATTGGGTACAACTTAATTCGGTCCTGATTCAGCAAGGTATTTCAGGACATGCCTAGCTTTAAGCATGTCACTAGTCTCATTGACTTCCACTAAGGCCCCTGCTAGTAGTATTGACTTCAGTGGAACAATATGCATGCTTAAGGTTAGGCATGCCCTAGTGCTTTGAAAGCTGGCCTTACTAGATAAGAATTGATGTTTAATGACAATATCTGTTTTATTCCTGGAAGCTGGATTTTTTCAAAGGGCCCTTAGGGGTAGAGCACCCAAATCGAACTGGGAACTGGGCACCTAACTCCCAGCCTGCATGCATTAGATGCAAATGAAGAACACTATGCTCATAGTTGTCTGAATAGCATGGGGTCACAGATTGTATTTGGATAAGTGAAAGGGCAGCAACCATATGAGCGTTCAGAAGCAGGGTGGCCTCGCACACGGCCAGGGATTAGTCCTGTTCTTCCCAGTCCTAACTGGGGGTTTCTGCACTGCCCCGCTCACTCACTCCCATGACAGCAGGGCTGCAGAGGGTACCCTGTGCTACTGCAGGAGCCATGCAGGAGCAGAGTGGCCTCCCCTTGGCCAGGGGCTCATCTTCCGCTGCCACCTCCTCGCAGTCCTGGCCAAGGGTCTCTGCTCTATTAGCTGAACCTATGCTTTATCCGAAACCCTTCCTTGTCTTCCAGAACGAGAGAGACGTGGGGGACAGAGAAGGGGTTCGGATAATAGGGTTTCGGATAGACGGGAGCATGCTATAATACTGTATGTAATTTAGTGTTTAACATTGTTGAGGATGATCAAATGAAATCTCTACGTAGTCAAGTTTTATTTTAATTGGCACCTGAACTGGTGTGTGGAGTTACACGGCAGGAGAATAGCATCAACTCTATTTTGAATGTTCAGGAGTCAGCTTTAAACACTGCTGGCATATGGCGAGTATTAAACTTATCTGTGTGTGTGTGCGCGCGCGTGCGTGAACATGTGGGGACACACACGGGCTGGAGAGGTTCCGTGTTAGGTGGGATGTTGGGCATTCAGCACTCTAGGAGGCAGAGAGTCTGGACGTACAGATCAACATTTTGATCTCTGATTCTCTGGCTGCAGCTTAGCAATATCTGGCTCTTCACGCAGCCTCGCCCTACGTAGTGTTTTTTGCCTTTCAGCAAGTGGTTAACGACAGCAGTTCTTCCTTGCAGCATCCTTTATAATGCCACTTGTGGGCCTCCTGTGTAGTAAGAGCTGCAGATCACAACTGAGGTGCGTTTTCAGGGCTGCATGGGACCCACAGACTGGACTAAGAGGGTCCATATTGTGCCACAGGTGGGGACTGGGGAGCCTTGACAGAGCTGTGTGGGGAAATTTTAAATTGTGGCTGCCCTCTTTATATCCAGCTCTGTTATGTTCTTGGTCTCCCTCCTGTAGACATGCTATATTCTCTCTCAGCTTTAAAAAACCTATTTGAATTCCTTGGTGCTTGCATCACCTGTTTTGTCTTTTAGTTGTGTTAAAACCTCCTTGGAAAATCAAAAAGGGTAATCAAGGGCCTATATATATGTGCCAGAAATTCTAGGGCATTTTTGATTGAGTAACAGCTGTATGTTCAGTTTCTGGATTTTTTGGGCTCAGCTGAATATCTTGACCAGAGCAGACAAATTAATTCCCCATCATTCACATTATTTTTATCATCTAAAATCTGCTGCTGCAATAGGAATTCATTGTCATGCTGGTGATGTCTCTTCATTAATGTAGTTTAACCCTCTTTGCGCACACAGCAGATCTTTGCCCCCTTGCATGTCTTCTGGCATAGTTTAACGCTCTGGATTAGCTTGCATCCTCTAAAGGATGCAGCATGGCATATCAGCAGGGGTTTTAATGTATTTTATTTCCTTGTTTCTGTGCAGAGCAAGATGCTGGGCTTGATGCTCTCTCCTCAGTCTTATCGAGGCAAAAACAAATGGGGCAGGAAATCGGGAATGAGCTGGAGGAACAGAATGGTAAGAACAGCAAAAGTTAATTTAATAAACGGAAAAACCATGTTTTTTCTAGCTTATCCAGTTTATTGTAGGCCCTACAGGAAATGCACAGTATACTGCGGCTATTCAAACAGTAGCAAGACAATACTGTAAGGGGTTTTGTATCAATAACAGTGTCATTAGTCAATAAACTAGTTGATTTATTTTGTTATGCTACTTTCCTTCTTGTAAACAATGTACAGGATCGGACACTGAGCCCTGGTCTACACTAGGAGTTGAGGTCGAATTTAGCAGCGTTAGATCAATTTAACCCTTTCAGCACTTTCAACTCAGATGCACTAGCCAGGTATGCAGGAAAAGCGCCGGGAACTTTTGAATTTCATTTCTTGTTTGGCCAGTATGGCAAGCTCATCAGCACAGGTGACCATGCAGTCCCAGAATTGCAAAAGAGCTCCAGCATGGACCGAATGGGAGGTACTAGATCTCATTGCTGTTTGGGGAGATGAATCCGTGTTATTAGAACTCCGTTCCAAAAAACGAAATGCCAAAATATTTGGAAAAATCTCCAAGGGCATGATGGACAGAGGCTACAACAGGGACCTGCAGCAGTGCCGAGTGAAAATTAAGGAGCTCAGGCAAGCCTACCAAAAAAATAGAGGCAAACAGCCGCTCCAGTCATGAAACTGGTTTTCAAAGCTTCTCTGATGCACAGCGCGCCCTGCTGTGCTCTTCTAATTGCCCTGGTGTCTGGCTGCATGTAATCAGTGGCCAGGCGATTTGCCTCAACCTCCCACCCCGCCATAAACATCCCCTCCCCCCTTACTCTCGCAGATATTGTGGAGCTATCCCACAGTCTCCGCCGCCCATTTGAATTCTGGGTAGAAATCCCAGTGCCTGATGGGGCAAAAACATTGTCGCGGGTGGTTCTGGGTACATATCGTCAGGCCTTCCTTCCCTCCCTCCTTACATGAAAGCAAGGGCAGACAATTGTTTTGCGCCTTTTTCTTGAGTTACCTGTGCAGACGCCATACCACGGCAAGCATGGAGCCTGCTCAGCTAACCATCACCGTATGTCTCCTGGGTGCTGGCAGACATGGTACTGCATTGCTACACAGCAGCAGTTTATTGCCTTTTGGCAGCAGACAGTGCAGTATGACTGGTAGCCGTAGTCGATGTAGTACTGGGTGCTCTTTTAACCAATCTTGATGAGGTCAGGGGCGTGTGGGCAAACATGGGAGTGACTCAGCCAGGTCATTTCCCTTTTAAGTTTCGTCTCATGGTGATTGAATCCTACCGGCAGTGCACTTTTAATCAGCAGCCAGCAGAAGACGATGGCCAGTAGTCATACTGCACCGTCTTCTGCCGAGCACCCAGGAGATGACGATGGCTGGCGGTCGTACTGCACAGTCTGCTGCCAGCAAGATGTATAAAGAGGCTCAAAACAAGAAATAAACTAGATTTATTTTGTATTCATTTTCTCCTCCTTCCCTCCGTGAAATCAACGGCCTGCTAAACCCAGTTTTGAGTTTTATCCTTGAGGGGGCCATTCAGTTTCTCACAAAGCCACTCCCTTTGTTGATTTTAATTCCCTGTAAGCCAACCCTGTAAGCCATGTAGTCAGTCACCCCTCACTCCGTCAGGGCAACGGCAGACAATCGTTCTGCGCCTTTTTTTCTGTGCAGACGCCATACCACGGCAAGCACGGAGCCTGCTCAGATCACTTTGGCAATTAGGAGCACATTAAACACCACACACATCCAGCAGTATATGCAGCACCAGAACCTGGCAAAGCGAAACTGGGTGAGTAGGCAATGTTAGCGCAGTGATGAGGACATGGACAAAGACTTCTCTCAAAGCACGGTCCCTGGCAATGTGGGCATCGTGGTGTTAATGGGGCAGGTTCATGCGGTGGAACGCCAATTCTGGGCTCGGGAAACAAGCGCAGACTGGTGGGACCGCATAGTGTTGCAGGTCTGGGACGATTCCCAATGGCTGTGAAAGTTTCGCATGCGTAAGAGCACTTTCATGGAACTTTGACTTGCTTTCCCCTGCCCTGAGGTGCGATAATACCAAAATGAGAGCAGCCCTCACAGTTCATAAACAAGTGGCGATAGCCCTGTGGAAGCTTGCAACGCCAGACAGCTACCGGTCAGTCAGGAATCAATTTGGAGTGGGGAAATCTACTGTGGGGGCTGCTGTGATGCAAGTAGCCAATGCAATCAAAGATCTGCTGATACCAAGGGTAGTGACCCTGGGAAATGTGCAGGTCATAGTGGATGGCTTTGCTGCAATGGGATTCCCTAACTGTGGTGGGGCTATAGACAGAACCCATATCTCTATCTTGGCACCGGAGCACCAAGCCGGCGAGTACATTAACCGCAAGGGGTACTTTTCAATAGTGCTGCAAGCACTGGTGGATCACAAGGGACATTTCATCAACATCAACGTGGGATGGCCGGGAAAGGTACATGACGCTTGCATCTTCAGGAACTCTGGTCTGTTTCAAAGCTGCAGGAAGGGACTTTCTTCCCAGTCCAGAAAATAACCGTTGGGGATATTGAAATGCCTATAGTTATCCTTGGGGACCCAGCCTACCCTTAATGCCATGACTCATGAAGCCGTACACAGGCAGCCTGGACAGTAGTCAGGAGCTGTTCAACTACAGGCTGAGCAAGTGCAGAATGGTGGTAAAATGTTCATTTGGATGTTTAAAAGCACGCTGGTGCAGTTTACTGACTCGGTTAGACCTCAGCGAAACTAATATTCCCACTATTATTACTGCTTGCTGTGCGCTCCAGAATATCTGAGAGTAAGGGGAGACATTTTATGGCGGGGTGGGAGGTTGAGGCAAATCACCTGGCTGCTGGTTACGCACAGCCAGACAGCAGGGCGGTTAGAAGAGCACAGGAGGGTGCGGTGTACATCAGAGAAGCTTTGAAAACCAGTTTTGTGACTGGCCAGGCCACAGTGTGAAAGTTCTGTCTGTTTCTGCTTGATGAAACACCCTGTCCCTTTGTTCACTCTACTTCCCTGTAAGCTAACCATTCTCCCCTCTTCCCTTCGATCACCGCTTGCAGAGGCAATAAAATCATTGTTGCTTCACATTCATGCATTCTTTATTAATTCATCACACAAATAGGGGGATAACTACCAAGGTAGCCCAGGAGGGGTGGAGGAGGGAAGGACAAGGCCACACAGCACTTTAAAACTTTAAAACTTATTGAATGCCAACCTTCTGTTGCTTGGGCAATCCTCTGGGGTGGAGTGGCTGGGTGGCCGGAGGCCCCCCACCACGTTCTTGGGCGTCTCGGTGAGGAGGCTATGGAACTTGGGGAGGAGGGTGGTTGGTTACACAGAGGCTGTAGCGGCGGTCTGTGCTCCTGCTGCCTTTCCTGCAGCTCAACCATATGTTGGAGCATATTAGTTTGATCCTCCAGCAGCCTCAGCATTGAGTCCTGCCTCCTCTCATCACGCTGCCACCACCTTTCAGCTTCAGCCCTCTCTTCAGCTTGCCACTTACTCTCTTCAGCCCACCACCTCTCCTCTTGTGTTTCCTGCACTCTGACATTGCCTCCACGCATTCGTCTGTGCTCTGTCAGTGTGGGAGGACAGTATGAGCTTAGAGAACATTTCATAGTGAGTGCATTTTTTTTGCCTTCTGATCTTGTGATCCTTGAAACACATGCAGCTGGTGGAGAAAAAAAAGGGACAGTGGTATTTAAAAAGACACATTTTATAGAACAATGGGTACACTCTTTCATGGTAAACATTGCTGTTAACATTACATACGTAGCACATGTGCTTTCATTCCAAGGTCGCATTTTGCCTCTCTCCAGCGCGTGGCTAGCCCCTCCCCCCTCCCCGTGGCTAACAGCGGGGAACATTTGTATTCAGCCACAGGGAAACAGCCCAGCAGGAACGGGCATCTCTGAATGTCCCTTAAGAAAAGCAGGTCAACCAGGTGACCATGAATGATATCACTCTCCTGAGGATAACACAGAGAGATAAAGAATGGATGTTGTTTGAATGCCAGCAAACATACACTGCAATGTTTTGTTCTACAATGATTCCCAAGTACATGCTACTGGCCTGGAGTGGTAAAGCTTCCTACCATGGTGGATGGAATAAGGCTGCCTTCCCTAGAAACCTTTTGCAAAGGCTTTGGGAGTACATCCAGGAGAGCTGCGAATGGCAGAGTAAATTAATCATTAAAACCTGCTTGCTTTTAAACCATGTATAGTATTTTAAAAGGTACACTCACCAGAGGTCCCTTCTCCGCCTGGCGGGTCTGGGCAGCAGCCTTGGGTGAGTTTGGGGGGTACTGGCTCCAGGTTCAGGGTGAGAAACAGTTCCTAGCTGTCGGGAAAACTGGTTTCTCCGCTTGCTTGCTGTGAGTTATCTACAACCTCATCATCATCATCTTCCCTGTCCCCAAAATCTGCTTCCGTGTTGCCTCCATCTCCATTGAAGGAGTCAAACAACACGGCTGGGGTAGTGGTGGCTGAACCCATAAAATGGCATGCAGCTCATCATAGAAGCGGCATGTTTTGGGCTCTGACCCGGAGCGGCCGTTCGCCTCTCTGGTTTTCTGGTAGGCTTGCCTCAGCTTCTTAAGTTTCACGTTGCACTGCTTCGGGTCCCTGTTATGGCTTCTGTCCTTCATGCGCTGGGAGATTTTTGACACATGTTTTGGCATTTCGAAAACTGGAACGTAGTTCTGATAGCACAGATTCCTCTCACCATACAGCGATCAGATCCCGTACCTCCCGTTAGGTCCATGCTGGAGCTCTTTTGCCATTCTGGGACTCCATCATGGTCACCACTGCTGATGAGCTCTGCATGGTCGCCTGCAGCTTGCCACGCTGGCCATACAGGAAATTGAAATTCAAAAGTTTGCGGGGCTTTTCCTGTCTACCTGGCCAATGCATCTGAGTTGAGTGTGCTGTCCAGAACGGTCACAATGGAGCACTCTGGGATAGCTCACAGAGGACAATACCATCTAATTGTGTCCACAGTACCCCAAATTCGACCCAGCAAAGCTGATTTCAGCGCTCATCCCCTTGTCGGGGGGTGGAGTAAGGAAATAGATTTTAAGAGCCCCTTAAATCGAAAAAAAGGGCTTTGTCATGTGGACGGGTGCAGGGTTAAATCGATTTAACGCTGCTAAATTCGACCTCAACTCCTAGTGTAGATCAGGGCTTAATGTATTCAGGGCCATCCATAAAGGAAAGAGTTAGGTTATTTACAAAGAAATGTCTTAGCACGTCTGATTAACAGCAGCATCTCGTGTAACAGTAGCCATGTGTGAATAACTTGACTTTTAGTTGTCTTTTATTTGCTCTTGGATCTCATTAGGGTTCTTCCTCTCTTGGTCTCATTAAAAACTTTTGCCTTTTGTTATTAATTAAATGGGAATGTCTGTGGTCAGCGATTAAAGAATCGGCATATTGTGTTACACAAGTTATTTGGATTTTGAGGATTTCAGGAAATCAAAGATAGAATCAAATTAAGTGAAGTATGGGGATCTGAAAATCTATCGTTTCTTTAGATTCTGGTGTCTAACTGGTAAAGCTGATCAGATAAGCCCCTTCGCCCTGGGACCATCTTTTTGTTCTAGGTTTGTACAGCACCTAACACAATGGGAGTCCTGGTCCATGACTGGGACTCCTAGACACTAGGTAATACAAATAATAAATAATCTGCTGTTTAAAGATGCTATGTCATCAACTTAATTGTCCAAATGACCTGAACTGAATCCTCTGAGAGCAGATCTTCTGGTTTCGCTCATTCCTCACAATATAGTAATGGCTGAGTTAGAACTTTGAAAATACTGCCAGTTTTCTCTGGCATGAAGATTTGATCCATGTGGTTTGTCATTGGGCAGTATTGTATCTAACCACTGAGAAGGCAAAGACCCCTTTACTTGCCAATTAACTATGTATGTCAATATGCCTCCTCCATGAATCGGTGTTCTCCCCTATATTTTGTCATATGTGATATTAAGTGAACATTTCTAATTAAAGTTTAAATAATATAAATCGCAATTGGGTAGCCTCCATTGAGCTCCCTGAGTAGGCTTAATATAGAATAGCTTTCCCATGCTTGTCTGACATTCATCTCTCTGACTAAACCAGGGATTTATATCCATTGTTTTGAATATGTTGCCGTTTACTCATCCTCTGTATTAGGAAATAGTCTTATGCAAACAGAGAAATTAGGAAAAGATGCTCGGCATAATTAAGTCCCCTCTGTCCCATGTGGATAAAGAAATTTTCAATTAAATATCTAATTTCATAAGTTGTCTTTTAAATTATCCATCTTTTTTTTTTTTTTTAAATACCAACCAAAAACTTTGATTGCTGTTTTTACCCTCAAGTAACGGAATCCTCAGGAGAGGCCATTTTTCCAGTTCTGAGTGAAACATCAGTCTTTGACATCTTGTAATCTGGAACACGATCTATGTTCTCTTTAAACATGGAGGGTCTCCAAAATCTTCTGTGTGTGTTTTCTCCTATGCAGCTTTGTGGCTCTGTGTAGTGTTGGTAAGAACTTAGTATTCTTACCAACACTAGAGTGTACATAAGTGTACCCCATAGCATTTTTTGTGTACAGCTCTTTCTAAACAATGCACCCTCAAAACATCTTGTTGAAGTAGGCAGGTTATTTAAACCTATTTTTCAGACTGAGAAACTGAGGCACAGATTGGTTTGGCTTGTCCTAGCTTCTGGCTAGTAAGAGTAGTATAGAACCCCAGGAGTCCTGACTTCCAGTCCCTTCCGCTAGCTCAGGGGTGGGCAAACTATGGCCCGGGGGCCACATCCAGCCCTTCAGATGTTTTAGTCTGGCCCTCAAGCTGCTGCCGGGGGGTGTGGTTGGAGGCTTGCTCCGTATGGCTCTCGGAAGCAATGGCATGCCCCCCCTCCAGCTCTTACGCATAGGGACAGCCAGGGGGCTGTATACACTGCCCCTGCCCCAAGCTCTGCTCCCGCAGCTCCCATTGGCCAGCAAATGGGGCTAATGGGAGTTGCAAGGGCAGCGCCTGCGCATGGGGCAATTCGCAGAGCCACCTGGCCGTACCGCTGCATAGGAGCCAGAGGGGGGACATGCTGCTGCTTCCTGGAGCTGCTTGAGGTAAGTGCCACCCAGAGCCTGCACCCCCGAATCCCTCCCGCGCCCCAACCCCCTGCCTCAGCCCTGATCCCCCTCCTGCCCTTCAAACCCCTCGGTTCCACCCTCCTGCACCCCAGAGCCCGCACCCCCAGCCAGAGCCCTCACCCCCCCACCACACCCCAACCCCCTGCCCCAGCCAAGAGCCCCCTCCCACACCCTGAACTCCTCAATTCTGGTCCCATCTCATAGCCTGCACCCCCACCTCATAGCTCTCGCTCCCTCCTGCACCCCAACCCCCAATTTTGTGAGCATTCATGGCCCACCATACAATTTCCATACCCAGATGTGGACCTCGGGCCAAAAAGGTTGCCCACTCCGCACTAGGTACTCGACAACACTGCTTCAAATGTAAGTAAAAATGACAACCATTGTCCAAGAGTTCCAAGTGATAAATGACAGGTTTCAGAGTAGCAACCGTGTTAGTCTGTATCTGTAAAAAGAAAAGGAGTACTTGTGGCACCTTAGAAACTAACAAATTTATTAGAGCATAAGATGTAGCTCACAAAAGCTTATGCTCTAATAAATTTGTTAGTCTCTAAGGTGCCTCAAGTATTCCTTCTCTTTTTAAGTGATAAATGGTGACCATCACCCACTTCTTGTTGCTGATCTCCCAGAAGTTTTGGTCAGATTCCATGTTTGAAGGGAGAATGCTAAAACTGCCTGTCCATCTCTGTTCATTATCTTACAATCATCATGATAATACCTGGCATTTATATAGCACACTTCAGCTGTAGATTTCAAAGCGCTTTGCAAAAGTGTTGAAATTGAGGCACTCAGCAAGTGACTTAGCTTCTCTCTGTAAATCAATGGCAAAGCTGAACTCCCATGCTTTATTTTTTCCCTTAAGTTTCTTTGGGGCACGGTAGCTGGCCATTCCATGCCGCTGGCCCACGGGAAAAGCTGAAATCCCTTGCATGTATTATCCAGTGGCTTCCTGCCCCTTTACACTTTATATTTTGGTCACTGTATGTAACTCTCAACAGATCTTTTTCACGCACTTTGCCAATATTTGGTCACTATTATACAGTCAAAATGGACGAACGCAACTGCCCTGTAATCGCCATTGTATTCAAAATCTTTTCCTTCTTAAGGCTGAGTGGTGATGGCATCATACATACTTTGGTGAAGCAGGGGAAGTTCATCTTCCTTCAATGCTAAATCAATATTTTTGTATTGGAGTCAAAATTTCCATGAAACTATACACTTCTATGGGAAGCTCATTTTCCGGGTCACTAAGCTAGTCTGTTTTGGGAGTTCCTGCTTCCTAGAACTAGGTTGAGGTCTGTTCCTCACTTGTAAAGATTTGGAATTAAATATTTTGTGATTAAAACTTCAGCTGCCTTATAATTGATCTGACCTCTGACAATTGCACTGACCTATCTTTCTGAATTTTGTTGGTTAACCATTTCCGAAGCAGCCTACGTTTGTAGGCAAAACCACTGTTACTAACTGCTCTCTTCCAGCAGCAGCTCAGACAGTCTGCTCTGCTAAGGTTTGGGCTCTTTCTAGTTCAGTAGCAATGGCCTGCAGGTATTTTTTTCCCTTTAGTTTAATTCCCGTTGTGTAGCAATGCAATAGGAGGTGCTCCAGTCCCAGGGAGTGCTATAGGCATGCCAGACAATTGTTGAAGCTATTCCTTAATCATGGTTCACCTATGTAAATGCTATTGTGTTGGCTCGTCTGACCAAAAATGATTAAATGTCATCTTTGGAAAGATGGTCTCTTGCTGACGTCTGACCAAGCTGCTGAAGATAGTAATGCATCCAGGATTCTTAAGAGACTTGTGGCATATTGTAATTTGGATCACCTTGGCAGGTGGGAGGTGGGGAGAAGAGCAGGGGGAGGTGCTAAGTATGTTCTTGCCAAGATTGCACTTACAAAAAAGAAGTCTAGATCCGCTATCGGTCACAGGACCTCTATGAGCAGACATCTTGATTTCATTGGGGCACTCTTGAGTTTTAAGGGGATTTCACGTTATTCCTTACCCAAGTACTATGGTAATCAGTATTCTAGAAATAGGGTGGCTAAATGTTTGCCAGCTGGACTGTATCCCTAGGTTTGCTTTTCAGATCTGCTTGGACATCTAGTGCATACATGTTATTTTGTGGGAAGCTGCAGTGGAGAACAAAACAGAAACGATACCAAGGGAAGTAACTTTTGCTGATGTTCAAAGAACAGATTTAGGACTCTGATGATCTTGGTTAGCAGTGGGAGAGGTGGAGGATAAATGTTGAGGGTTCTCATTGTTAGTTCCAACTTTGGCCTTGGAAAATTTTCTGCACGTCCTCTTCTGTTTGTGATATGGAAGAAGAAAAGCATGGAATAGATCAAGTAAGTGGCCTCTGGCCCTTTTGATGAGGTAATAACAGTGCAATAATTTTTGGGGAATGCTTTCAGAAACTCTGAATGCTGTTAGTTTTACCCCTCCTAGAGATGTTATTTTTCAACTGTGGGATATTCACATGACAGTACAGTACTGCAAAAATACATTATTTAAAGTGGACAGAGGGTTATCTGTGTTTCCAGCTAGTGTTTTTATTAGTTAGGAGAATCTTCAAAATGCTGTGGATCACTATATGAATAGCCACTATGTTAATAACTAAAAAGTTCCAAAGGATTTTTTTCTGAAGTAATCGATCTCTTTACTATCTTAATTTAACTTAACGGAGAACACCTTTGCGTAATTGAAAGTTAAGAAATGTTAAGGATCAAATTTCCAAAAAGAAAAAGCTTGGAAATTCAGAGTTAAAGTTTTTATAAACATTAAATTTGCCCATGTACCTACAATCTTGTGCACCATCCATGTGACAGAGACAAATTCTCTACTACTGCAAATACGTGGGCTTCAGTAGAGCTATGCTAACATAGAATTTGGCCCAGAATTATGTCTGTAACTACCACAGTAACTGTCCGTGCTTATCACCTCCCCTTTATCAACAGTAATGGAAAATGTTGTAATTGGAACTTTAACAATGTTGCTGCTGTTGCAAGAATCAGAATAGAATCAAGCTTTATGTCTGTATTGTTGCAGAGCCCATCCAGGTAATAGAACTAATCAGTACCAGAATACAGGCAGTGAATCTGCAAATGGATGGCTCAGGATTGATGATGGGGAATGGGTTCATTTTTGGTCACCAGTTTAGATCCAGGTTTATTAGTCAACAAAGGCTATTACCATTTTCAGGTGCATATGAAATGGATCAGTCATGGGCTACAAGGTCCCAGTTGATACTAATTAAGTGCCAGTCTGACCCTGAGGATTGAATGGGAATTGAGACTGACAAAGATTCTTTGTTGACGCAGCTTGGTAGGACAGTGTGGAGAAAAGTCCCTGCTGTGCCTCTCTTGTAGCCGTTCGGTAGACAAATAGGATGGCAGACTTGAGGGTTGTCGATCCAACACTTTCCATTATAATTAAATCCATTCCTTATAACTGAACCAGTCTTCTGTCTCTTAAAGCTGTAAGGCTACGTATTGCTGAGACGCTTCACTACTATGGTGATGGATGCTGTTGAAACCCCAAATGTAGGAGGAAATGAGTGCTTGATTTTTCATCAATAGGACTTTCAAGGCCTGTAACTAGCCTGGTGCACAATGTAGCATGTGTATGTGTCACAAATGACTCTCAGTCTAGCACATAATTATTATTGACTAGGATCTTAGTAGAGGCCTTAGCTGAGATTAGGGCTGTATGTACACCTTTTCTAAAGATCTTACAGTCTAAATAAGACAAGGTGAAGGGTGGGAGAAAGGAAGTATTATCTGTGGCACAGAGAGATTAAGTGACTTGTCCAAAATCATACAGGAAATTGTGACAGAGGTGAGACTTGAAACCAGACCTGTGTCCCAGTTCCGTATCTTTGCCAAAGGCCCATCCTTCCTTTCTGGTACAGCTATTTCCTCTCTCCCAACAAACAGAGTTACAAACTGACCAGTCAACCACACACCTCATCTGGAACCAGAAGTACAAAATCAGGCAGCAGCAGAGACCAAAAAACCCCAACCAAATACAGTGTAATACTGTGTTAAATGTAAACTATTAAAAAACGGGGGTGAAGGAGCATTTTTCTTCCATATAGTAAAGTTTCAAAGCTGTATTAAGTCAATGTTCAGTTTTTAAACTTTTGAAAGAACAACCGT
The DNA here is from genome assembly GCF_009764565.3 of Dermochelys coriacea. Classification (NCBI taxonomy): domain Eukaryota; kingdom Metazoa; phylum Chordata; order Testudines; family Dermochelyidae; genus Dermochelys; species Dermochelys coriacea. Next base: position 23,139,088 of record NC_050081.1, read on the forward strand.
AACATTTTGTTTTGAGTTATGAACATTTCAGAGTTACGAACAACCTCCATATCTGAGGTGTTCATAACTCAGAGGTTCTACAGTAATTAATCAGAAAGTGGAATTCTGAAGTGGTTTTACATTTCTGAATATTAAGAGCATTATTTTATTGTCAAAACCAATTAGCATTGCATACAGAGAATATGTCTGAGTTCTGAATACTAAAGAATTGTGGTTGGGGGCATTATCTCATTGTTAACATTAGCTTGATAAATAAGGAATGATTTAAGATATTCTTAACTTTTAAAATGTTAACATTCTTGTTTAAATAATATTTGTTTCCTTCATTTAGGGTCTGATCTTGCAAAACACAGAGTTTCTTCTGAAAGGGGTTGAGTTCTCTCAGCTCCCTTTGTCACTGGGATTTGAGAGTGTTCAGGAGCTGCCCAGCACCTTGCAGGATCAGACTTAAAATAATCTCTTGAGAGGCACACGGTTCTAATGTTCAAGTTTAACATAACCATAACCCATAGAGTGACTGACCTCAGGCAGTAATTAATTTTTATCTAGCCTCCCTGCGCTTACAGTCTGAGAGCAGAATTGCCTTCCGTTTAATTGCAGAATCTTTCTGTATCTTAATGCATATTGTTTAATTAGAACTAACCTGATACGGGAGAAAAAATTTACTCCCTGTGTCAGATAATTTTTTGTCCTGAATCATCTCATTAAAAGAATACACAGCCTCAATATAAGAAATGCCAGAATTAAGGTAGCCAGGTCCCCTTGTGCGTATGCATTATGATAGTCTTTAATGACATGGTTGCATTATTTTTTTCCCATAGGATCCCTCCCTCATTCAGTGTTCAGGATGGATGGTGCTTGCTTAAAGAGCAGCTATTTGTGGTATCTGTTTTAGCCTCATTGTTAAATGTGTGGCCCCGTTGCCATATTTATTGCACAGTATGCAAATCCTGATCTGAAGACAGAATTATTAATTTCATACTGTGCTTTTCTATGGCGCTCATCAATTAAATATCTGTTTCCAAAATATTAATAAATTTATATTTCAAGGAACCTCAGCGAGGCAAGGAGGTGGTACTATCCCCATTATACAGAGAAATTAAGATCAGAAGTGTCCACCAATTTTAGGTGCCCAATTTGAGATGCCTGGGACCTGAATTTTTCACGGTATGTAAAGGATTATGTAGCCCATTATGTTCAAAGCACAGCTCCCATTGACTTCAGCTTGCAGCTGTGGGTGTTTGGCACTTCAGCCAGTCAGACCTATGTTTTCAAGGTGGGGACCCAGCGAATGAGGAACACACAAATAGTGACCACCTGTGAAAAGTTTGGTTTAAGTGATGTGCCTAGCAACACATAGGAACTCTGTGGCAGAGGCAGGAAAAGAATCCAGTTCTCCCTGTCACTATGCAACTGTCTTAACCACGAGACCTTCCTTTCTTTTCCTGCAGCCCCGTCCATTCATATTATACACCCCGCCACACACACAATGTGTGGAGTCCATCCTTTTTCTCCTTCAGCATTTTTACTGCTTTATTTAGTGCTTTCAGAAACAGATAACCACCAAAGCACAAACTGGATGAAGATAAAAGCATTACATTTCTGAAGCTTGACTCGGCTGCTCCATACTAATACATGCATACAGGGAATCTGTCTGGCCTCTTGGCAGATTTAGCTTTTTTCCTTGAATAGTTCAAGCTGTAAAATAATTGTTCAACATTTGTCTTCTCAATTATGTGGATTTTTCCATGGTTAGTCAGTCTCTAACTCACCCATCCCATTCTGTGCGGGGGAAGCGGTCTCCCTCCTCCCATCTTAAAGTTGATCAGAAGTACATAAGAAAGACTGGTTGTGTAACATTGTTTTATTTCTTTAAGATCGATAAAGAAGCTCTGAAAGGCAGCTTGAAAGCTGTTCTTCCTCCTTGTTCTTTATATTATAAGCATCAGGCCAGTCAGGTCTTACCTTTAGCTTTGCTGGAGGGCTTATTGGTGGGTGTTAGATATGAATGGCAAGCTTAATCTGCCATTAGTTTTTTAAGAAAAGAGCTTTTTCCCAACTGCTTGTTCAGGTTTTTGAGTAAATTTTTTTTAAATGAAACCAACACCCCCCTGGTTTTTAACAGTGTGAATAAAAAAACTGTAGTGCCACTATCCACCTGGTTATCTCTTTAATGCCAGTCTCCTTATGGGTTTTGATGGACTGATCTGGGTTGATCTGGATCAGCTCAGCAGGATGTAACTTTCTTACTCTTTTCCCAGATAAACTTATTTGGTGGTTCTTTCACTTCTTCACCCCTTCTTGGTGGGATCACCGGGGCATCTTGAAAGGAAAATTCGAAGCACAGGGTAACCCTGAGCTACCTGCCAGATAATTGCAGACTCCCGAGGAATAACATAAACAAACACAATATACAGGTTTCAGAGTGGTAGCCATGTTAGTCTTGCATAATAACAGGTTTCAGAGTAGCAGCCATGTTAGTCTGTATTTGCAAAAAAGAAAAGGAGTACTTGTGGCACCTTAGAGACTAACAAATTTATTTGAGCATAAGCTTTCATGAGCTACAGCTCACTTCATTGGATGCATTCAGTCAAGTGAGCTGTAGCTCACGAAAGCTTATGCTCAAATAAATTTTAGTCTCTAAGGTGCCACAAGTACTCCTTTTCTTTTTTTCCATGTTAGTCTGTATCAGCAAAAACAACGAGGAGTCCTTGTGGCACCTTAGAGACTAACTAATTTCTTTGGGCATAAGCTTTTGTGAGCTAAAAACCCACTTCATCAGATGCATGGAGTGAAAAATACAGTAAGCTGTGTGTGTGTGTGGGTGGGTGGGTGGGTACACACACAGCACATGAAAAGAAAAGATGGGAGTTGTCTTACCAAGTGGGGGGGGTCAGTGCTAACGAGGCCAATTCAATTGACCCCCCCCACTTGGTAAGACAACTCCCATCTTTTTATGTGCTGTGTGTGTGTGTGTGTGTACTGCTTACTGTATTTTTCACTCCATGCATCTGATAAAGTGGGTTTTAGCCCACAAAAGCTTAGAGACTAAAATTTATTTGAGCATAAGGTGCCACAAGGACTCTTCATTGTTTTTACACACAATATAGTCAACAGAGTAATTGTACTGAACAAATAAATATAACAGGGTAATCCAATATTCTCAGGGTCACCAGTGCCCTCCCATGCTGATAGTAGCCATGAATTCCCCACTTGTGAGCTGATATAGCAAGAATAAAATTTTGTGTCCCATTGCTAGGTGTTCTCCAGGGGTGCCCTTGATGGGACAATCTCTTCTTTAGCAACAATTAAACAGTTTAGCTGACTTAGTTCAGCACAGCCCAAAAGACTCACATGTGGGATAAGACGGCAAGTCCCTCCACAGGTTTAATAGACAGTAAGTAATGAAAGCCCTTACCCCCTGGCTCGAGGATGCAATTCAGGGAATTGGGGGTGTGTCTCCCAAGCAATTTATCTGCCTCTCTAGCTACAAGCTGGTGCCCTCACAATTCCGTGAATGATCCTCAGGTTACAGCTGAATCTGGACTCCTCAGAGGGGCTGACAGGTGGCAGGTGTCCCCTTCAGACAGGAATCAGGCTGCTTCTGTTCCTGAGATTTCCCCTCACCATAAAAGGACAGAGGGATCAGGATGCAGATTATAACAGTCCTAAAAAATCCTAACTCCTAATCTCCTACCCTAGAATTTAGATACTATCATTGTAGGCAGGCAGCCATGACCCAGCAAGCATGGCACTTGCCAAGTGGTAACTGATTTATCTAGGGAGCTAAAGATCTACCTCAGTCTGACTGGACAGGGAGATTTACCTGTAAACTGAGAGTTATCTTGAGTAGGGAAAGGACCAAATTTAGGGGTATTGCTTCTGGGCACCCATAGGCCAGTTCTCAGGGGGACCCTGTGTACACCCTGGAACGCACAAGCTCACCAAACAGCAAGTCCTACCCTTTCAGTAACTGGCTGCACACTCTCCTCAGATAACTTCTCTCTTCTCACAGTGCTCCCGGGGAGGGCATCTCACTGGGGACCTTTGTGATAGGTCAGGCTAGCTCTACTTTCCTGACCTTTTTCTTGTTCATCCTTTGACTCTCACCTCACTTTTGCTCAGGCTCCTCCTCTGAGTTGGCCTGTCGCCTGAAATAGTGTCTCTGCTCTCTCCCTCTGGCTTGCTTAGCAGGCTGTGTCTGCCCTTGGCCCCCTAGCATCCAAGGGAGAACATGCCCCTCCCTGAGTTATTGGCACCCAGGGACCCAGGTAAGTGCCGTAGTAAGTACTGTTTCCTGTTAATTTCACTTCGTAGCTAACATCTCGTGTTCCCTAATGCTGCCAGCTCCACAGCCAGCCATAGTCTTCCGGGAAGGGCAGAGGGTCAAGGGGCAGATGAACTGGATTTCTATTGTGTGGGGATTTTTTTTTTTTTTTTACACACGTCCCACTTCTTTTTTTATAGTGTCTGAAAGGGGTCTGAAGAAGCAGAAAGGCACAAACCCAATCTCTCTTCCTATACCGGCCATATTTAAGGAAATTTCACACCTGAATATGACCAGCAATTGAGTTGTATGTCTCAGCTTTTCATAATCTATATATGCAGCAAAATAGCGGTAGGATGCACGTCCTCCGACTTCATAGACTCAGGGTGGCTTTTGTGTGAAAAGCTAGGAAATGACTAAAATAACTAGCCTTTTTGATCATCTCTCTCATAGATGCCTTGATCTCAGGCATCCAGCGTATGCTTCTTGGGCGCAGGCTGTCTAGTGTTTCTCTAAGGGCAGGGAACTGTTGTAGACTGGGTTTCAAATCTTCTCCTGTCTGTCCCACTAACTGGGTCTGATTGATCCTCCAGTGGATTTCCTTTTGAGTCTCACGCCTCTGAGGTGCTCTGATATGGTACGTTAGATGTCATGTTGTCAGTGTTCTTAAATGATTAATATTTATTATATATCCCTTTTCAAGGCTCTGTTTAAAGAGACACTGTTACACAAAAACAACATGGCAGTTTCTTGGGCCTACTTGCTTAAGATAATTTACAAAGAGAAGGGCTATGGAATAAGCTAGGAGAGTTTTTCCCTTATAAAAGTTATATTGCTGTAATGGCGCCCCTCAATCCCCTCTACCTTTTACTTAGGGGACTTGTGCATATGTGGATCCATCTGCTGCCTAGAGGATGAGCCTCATAGCTTACTTAAATATCCATCAGGACTTATGTAATGTTCAGCAATAGGGGAGAGTCAAGACTGGTGGGGGCCATGTGCCATTGTATTGTGGTGATTTCATCAGGTGGGCTTAACAGCCATTTAATGGATTTCACAGAAAGCTTGCAGGAGAGTCAAAGCATAGGTGGTTATAACATAGAAGAAGAAACCCACACTCCTGGTCATTCGATCATCATGAGATGTTACTGGAACCAGTAAGGACATTTTGAAGTCAGTTACCCATTAAGCTGTGTGTCAGTTTGTGAACTGTACCTGTTGGATTCTCCTGTATTTCACACTAACCCTAAGAAAATAGGCAAAGAACTGCAATAAAGTTGTTTTATTTTGTAATAGAAAAGGCCTCAAATCCTATATCCTGGATTATGAGAAGAGCAGTCACTTTATGCTGCTATGCAAGCTTGTGTTCCGGGATTCATACTGCCTGGAAGTTAGAAGGCCTGATTGAGAGGTGTTGAACAGTTCTAGGAGTTGTCTTACTGTGTTTTTTCTTTAAATCTTTGGATTATCTTTTTCTGCAAAAAATGAAAACCTGATATTCAAAGATGTGCACAAACAGCCATTTTACCTTTTGGTTCATATGCATCACTGCTTCCCAAAAGAGCTGTGCCCCTAGTGGTGGGCTGGGGAGGGGGTGAGGTGGTCTATTCAATGAGTTGCGAGTAAGGAGAGAACTGTGTTCAAATGGTTGAACTGCAACCTTGCAGGTGAGTGGCTGGTATATTGGGAATGTTAGCAGAAATATTTTAGTGCCTTTTCTGAGCATAGGTAGATTCTTCAGTTCATTTCCCCTTATCTGCATCACAACAAAATCTGAGTCCAGAATGAAAGTGGCAGGTTACTTTTAATCTAATGGTGAAATAGGGATGGGGTGGGGGTGGGGGAGGTGGAGGGAAGGAAGGAAGAAAAAGAGATTCCTGCTTTTTCAAAGCTCGTCTTCTGTCATCTCCTTAATCACTAATCAAGAGTGTGTAGTTTCTCAAGCATGGTATTGCACAATCCTTTAGAGCAAACAGAAGAGCTGACCATTGTCATTTTTGACTCAAAGCCCCAACGACTATTACTAACATTGGAGACAAGGTAGATGCGGAGGTGGTAGTAGTAGTAATAATAATAATAATTAATAATTTAAAAAAAATTATAATCTTCTGTTGGTGGAAGGTACAGACTTTCAGGCTATACAGAGCTCTTTGAGCTCTGGGGAAGAAAATCAGAGTGAGCTAAATATAGGCTGGGACAGATTGTTAAATAATGCATGTTGTAGGCAGGCACTTGAAATGAAATGGGCAATTGAGGGTTAGAATGTTTTATAAATAAGGGGTTTGAAGTGGGCAATTAAAGGGAGCAGGCAGTGTTGGTGTGTTATAAATTGTTGTAATAAGCCATAAAACTAGCATCTCTGAGTCCATGGTTTTTTGTGTCTAGCAGAGTTACATATTTAAGTTCTCAGGCTCTTGAAGATGTTGTGCCGATTTCCTTTGAGGACGAGTATTGAAAGATCACATACGGAGTGATCACCATGAAAAGTGTTTGTCCCAAGGTGATATGGTGGTTTCTTTTTTTATCATTTTTCTGTGCAAGTTCATTTGAGGATGTAATGATTGTCTGGTTTCACCCACATAGTTGTTGTTGTGGCGGCATTATTAATGTTTTTCTTTTGATTTGTTGAACACTAATAATGTGCTTGGCCACTGTACAAAATATCCAAGAGATACAGTCCCTGTCCCTTGGCCTTATAGTGTAAATGGATGAACAGTGGGCAACAATTTAGGTGGACAAAGCACCGCATGACCTGAAGGTGGATTCTTCACCCAATTTTGCAGCAGTGTTTGAAATGGTAGAGCTACAGAGCTCCACTGATAAGCTTTGTGGGACAAGTGTGTTGCGAGGAGGGTTTTCACAGCCTTCCACACCAGTATTAGGGAGGAAGTTCCAGGGTAGGGCAGCATGAAAGGAGGGTCAAAGAGAAGTGACGTAGTGCAAAAGGAGTTCTTGAGGTGGAAGGTGTGTATTGAGGATCGAGGTCAGTGGGAGGTGGACAGTGGAGAGAGATGCAGGGTACCGTAGAGTTGTGCAGAGCTTGAAATCTACAGGGAAGCATTTAAACTCCCTGGTGTTAGTAGGTTTCAGTGAGACCGCTGATATGGTTCAGACCCGGTTGAGATAGGAACGTCCCTCCAGACTGACGTTCAGACCGTTCCAGCCCATTTCCATCACTGAGCAATTCCCAAAAGCAGAACTATGGCGGCTATGTCAAAAATTGATCCCCTGTAATGTTTACCAATTGCCAGATAGTTAGAATTCTTCCCTGATCCCTTCTACAATAAATAAATGTAACATATGGAAGTACTTTAGTAATCAGCGCCTCACTGGACCAGAAAGCTGAACTAAATGACTTCTTGTAATGTTCCAACCAGAGTGAGAAATAAAGCAGGATAAAATTGGATATTCCACTAACGTCTTATGTATAAACAGAACTCTTCACTGTGCAACATTTGAATAGAGGATATGGCTTTCTTGCTTGTTTAAATAGCACTGCAATAGCTCAGTGGTTGGGGGGAGGGATAGCTCAGTGGTTTGAGTGTTGGCCTGCTAAACCCAGGGTTGTGAATTCAATCCTTGAGGGGGCCATTCAGGGATCTGGGACAAAAGTTGGGGATTGGCCCTGCTTTGAGCAGGGGGTTGGACTAGATAACCTTCTGAGGTCCCTTCCAACCATGATATTTTATGATTCTATGATTAGTAGAGATCTGCTTTCAGAAATAGCCTTGATAATGGCAGGTAATGCTCAGCTAAACTCAGACACTGAAATGGCACCATGAGTAGCAATTTCTAGATTGAGCATCTACAAAATTAATTGTTGCTAGACATCTGTAGAACTAGAGCAGCACTGGGCACAAGTGTTTGCTTAAACTAGATTGTATATTTCAGTTGTAAACATAATTGAGGTTAATGTGACCAGAAAAAAGATACCATGTGTTTCTAAAGTGTTGTAAGTTAAGGTTCTAGAGAGACAACATTGGGGTGATTTTAAAACAAATAACCAAATAATTGTATTAGGATTCTAATTCATTACCCAGTGTTATGACATGGGGATGGATATGTTTATCAAATGAAATAAAAGGCAAATTCAGATAATGAAATACCAATTTGTAATTCATCTGGATGGAGTAAATCTATTATGGACTTTGAATTCTTTTGTGATCACTGATATTGTAAATAGATTTTCCTTCCTAAAAAATATCCATAAAGCCCCATGCACTTAGATGCTTCATTGTGATACCTTGTTGCCTGACTTGTAAGCATATATCCTTTGTATTGCCTTAGAGTCGCAGATGACTGTGGAGGGGGAAAGACGCTAGACTCTTTCCAATAATTTCCTTCTGTTGCCACCCCCACCAGTCAGTGCCACTGGGCATGTTAGTGTAGATAATTCTGCTGGTAGCCTCAGGCATTTTGAGTATAATGTGTTTTTTTTTTTTTATACCGCTTAGGTAGTAGTAAACGCCACAGACAGTATATCAAGGGCTAGTATGGGTCTCTGTTATGCCATAGACAGTGGTGATCCCTTGTTCGGGAAGCAGACAAAATTAAATCATGCCCCTCTGCTCACTCTGCAGAGCATACTCTTGTAGGTAACATTTCTACATGTCACAGTAAAGTAGATGCTCTGTTAGTTCAGATCACGGCATCTTTGTTCAAGCATCAGGGTGGAAACGCATTCTGAAATATAAGTCCTACAGATATGCAGATTGCAGTGTTCTGAAATAGGCTGTAATGCAAGAATGAAACTAAAGATGACAATAACACAAGGCAGCCAGCTATCATTTATCAAGCCAGCTGATGTGTTTCCCTGGGAGCACCTGATGTAAATTTCAGTGCCCCTGATGCATTAGGTAGGCAGCACAGATAGAGAGGCCTGTAGGAAAGTTACTCAACCCTTCCCTTATGGATATGGATATATAAAGTATATTCGCATGAGCCTCCCAGCTTGGGCCGACAGACTTCGGCTACGGGGCTCGCACTAGAGCTCTACAAATAGCTGGACAGCTCGTGCTTTTAGCTTGCTGTTTGGGATGGAGCTCAGGCTCTGAAGTCTAGGGAGGTTGGTGGGCTTCAGAGCCACAGCTCCAGCCTGAGCCACAACTTCAAAGCACGGGCTGTCCAACTATTTTCAAAGCACTAGTGAGAGCCCCACTAGTTTGAGACTGTCAACCTGGGCTGGGAGACTCACTCCAAAATGTTGTGTAGATGCACCCTATCAAACCCTGTTTTCAGTGGCTTAGAACTTTTCCAAACTTGAACTGTTTGGGCTGAAATTTTCCATGCTGGATGCCTGCCTCAGGTTGTGTTTTTTGAAAAGTTGGAGGCATGTTTCAGAACAAGGTTTTGGGAAAAAATACATTGTTTTAACCAGGTTAAATTCTTACCATTTTGTTGAGGTGCCCTGGCATCTCCATGCTTTGGAACAGGGACTTGAAATTGGCTCGGGATGACCCTGCTGCCAGTGAGGTACCTTCTTTTGTCGTCCTCTTCTATGTGTTATCTCCATTACTGGAGGTTTGCAACCATTCTATGTGATTCTCTGCTAATCTGTGTGGATGAATACGCTTTTTAATCCAGCCAGAATACCACGTTGTCCATCTGTCACAGAGTCACCAGCCAGATGCTCTGGGATTGCTCTGTATGAAGCCAGCCAGGACTCTGGTGTAGCATGACTCCCCTCAGGGCATGCTGCCCAAGGCAAGAAGCCTCCTTGTCTACGGCGTTCCTGGGTCTGACCTCTGAGCATCCAGCACCCCTGTTCTCACCGTGCGCTTCCCACAGCAGGTCCACCTGGACGGGATCCCTGGGAAAGCCAGAGGGACTCTGCACCCCAACTCTGCAGTCAGCAGTTACTCTCAGCCAGTGAGTAAAACAGTTGGTTTGTTGGTCAACAGGAACACAGCATAGAACAGATCTTGGGGGAACCCCAGGCCAGACACCCTGGATTCCCCTCCTTTTCAGGTCCACCACAGCAGACTGTCTTGGACCCAGCTGCCTGGCCTCTGACACGCCCATTGCCCCTCCTCTGGTCTTTGTCCTGCTTCCCAGGCAAAGTGTCACCTGGTTGCATCCCCCTCCTGGTTCTCAAGTTACAAAGAGCGCCGTCCGTTGCTTATGTGCAGGCAAGTGGACAGCCTCACCTGCCCCCAAGGGCCTCAGCAAAAGTCAGACACGCATATTCCCACCACCTAGGCATTGGTGCAGTACACAGGGAAACTGAGGTACACACAGTATTAATACAAGACCGTAAGACTCACATATAACAACAAGGGGGGAAACCCCACTTCGTCACGCCATCCAAGATAACTTTTTTCTGCCATGTGTTCTGTCATCAAATTTTCCTTCCAGTGCACGTAAACATGCATTTCCCTCTGAACCCCTTAAAATGTGCCCTGCACATTGACTCTTTCTTTTCATAAGCTCTCTGCCTAGAGAGTTCCAATCATCTCCAATACTTTTTTGTTGATTACATGGTCTATCCATGATGTTTTCATAATTCTTTCATAACACCGTCATTTGAAAGATTGTAGGTTCTTTATTCTTTTATTGTTTGCGTGTACGGTTGTCATAGCTGTAATTTAACTCAAAGCAAATATAAGTTTTTTTTAAGAGTTGGAATATAAACTGATTTATGTTCCCTCTCATCAGGTGTTTTATTCCAGAAAGTGTCTTTCACTCTGGTGCTGACTTCAGTATCCAATCTCCCATCTTCTGTAATGATGCTTCCTAAGTAGCAATAATTTCTTACTTGCTGTCTGGAGGTGTCGTTCACTGGAATCTTGCATATTTCACAGAATCCTTGTGTGCCACCGTAGTTTTCTGTTTTGTCCACATTCAGCTCTAGACTCTATTCTTTGCGATATTAATTTATAAACTCCACTAACTTCATCAGGCCTTCTGAATCTGCCAATAGCAGATTTTTCATCTGCATAGCCTTTCTTCATTCCTGTCAAACTTTGCCCATATTTGGTTACGTTTTGAGCCTTTGAAAATCTCACTTGGGACATGCTCAATAGAGACCTTTTAGAGTTCGACAACTAAATCCTCCAAAGATTTAATCTGTACTGAGTGTGGCCCATCTCAGATCTGCAGAGGCTGAGCAGGTCTTTCCCTGCAATTGCACCTCCCAACTGCTAGGGACCACCCCGGTGCTGGGCACTAGAACGAGAGTGCAAGGACATGCGTGCTCTCTCTCTCCTTCAACACCCCTCTCTTCCCCTCCACTTTTAATGCTCCCCCTGCTGGCAGCCAGGCAGGAAGGAGGAGAAACAAGTAAGCTGCCTGATTGGAATGCAGGGAGGTGAGGCGCCGGAGGGAGGGGAGGGGGTAGCAGAGGGGGATACTGGTATAAAGAATTAAGGGAGGGCCATGGGGCACTAGGATGGGCAACCTTCATTCTGGCATTCCTTAATTTTTTAGTCCTTAACTTTACAAACTTAGCATTGTTTAATGTAGTTGCTTTGTATGTAATTTCAGATAGGCTTGTTACCTATCTTTATTTTTTTGACGGTTACATTTTTCCACGTCTCTCTGTTATCCTGTTTCTATGAAGCAGGGTGTGCGTATCATGTTACTATAATTGGGATTTTAGCCGGTGTTTATTGATAAGATGGTCTTTTGCCAAAGAAAATTAGCAGTATGAATTGAACTCTCAAGTGACTTTCCCAAACTTGATAATTTTAAAAGAATAGAAAATCAGATGGGGGGGGGGGGGTATTTTCTTTTGGCTGAGCTGTGACCGTCTCTGCCCCCTGCCCCTCCAAATGTAATAGTTCATATTAAAATAAGTATTCTACACAGTACTGTTCTGGCTTGCTCAGACCTCCAGTCGCTGTTAGGAGGCAAAGATTGTTTTAGATGGTCTGAGTTTGAGTCAAAGATGAACACTAGGCATGTTGGGCCAGATTCTCCTCTCTTACACTGGTGTAACTGGGTGCACAATGAGATCAATTGTGTTTCTTCCACTGGTTTATGATAGTTTGGTTCATTGTAGTGGGAAGCATATGGTAATGTTTAGCCTTGAATAGAATCTTTTAGCTTATGCACTGTCCTGTTCATGTGTTAAATTGATGCTCTGATTATTTATTGAAATGCCCAAGGGATGCTTTATTTTGACATTCACATTGCTAATGCTTTTGTCAGACAAGGTTATTTGCTCTTAAAGAAGAGCAGTGAAGATCTCCCCACTGCCAAGGTCTTGTATATAATGCACAGTAGCTCCAGAGACTAAGATTAGTTTTTAAAATCTTATTGTGCCAGACCAGAATTAGGGGCTGCAGATTTAAGTTAAAGATTATAAATTAGCATTTTGTTAGATACTCTGTTTCTTTATTTTAGAGAGATGAAGTGGTAAATAGCTGGAACCACTAGCTGAAAGATTATCTGCTAGTGAGAGGTAGATACAAAAGACTAAGGGTATGTCTACACTACGAAATTAGGTCGATTTTGTAGAAGTTGATTTTTAGAAATTGATTTTATACAGTCGATTGTGTATGTCCCCACTAAGTGCATTAAGTTGGCGGAGTGTCCTCAATACCATGGCTAGAATCGACTTATGGAGCGGTGCACTGTGGGTAGCTATCCCACAGTTCCCGCAATCTCTGCTGCCCAGAGTTTAGAATTCTGGGTTAAGCTCCCAATGCCTGATGGGGCAAAAACATTATTGAGGGTGGTTTTGGGTACATGTCGTCAGTCGCCCCTCCTTCCCTCCGTGAAAGCAATGGCAGATAATCGTTTCGCGCCTTTTTTCCTGGGTTACCTGTGCAGACGCCATAGCAAGCATGGAGCCTGCTCAGCTCACCACTGCTGTTGTGAGCATTGTAAACATCTCGTGCGTTATCCTGGAGTATGTGCAGAACCGGGCTAAGAGACGCCAGTACGAGGACGATTGTGATGAGGACATGGACACAGGTGTTCCTGAAAGCACAGGCTATGGCATTTGGGACATCATGGCGGTAGTGGGGCTGGTTGATACAGTGGAATGCCGATTCTGGGGCCCGGCAAACAAGCACAGACAGGTGGGACCGCATAGTGTTTCAGGTATGGGATGATTCACAGTGGCTGCAAAACTTTTGCATGCATAAGGCCACTTTCCTTGAACTTTGTCAGTTGCTTTCCCCCGCCCTGAAGCGCAGGAATACCAAAATGAGAGCTGCCTTGACAGCTGAGAAGCGAGTGGCGATAGCCCTGTGGAAGCTTGCAATGCCTGAGTGCTACCGGTCAGTCGGGAATCAATTTGGAGTGGGCAAGTCTACTGTGGGGACTGCTGTGATCCAAGTAACCAGTGCAATCACTGACATTCTGCTATCAAGGGTAGTGACTCTGGGAAATGTGCAGGTCATAGTGTATGGCTTTGCTGCAGTGGGGTTCCCTAACTGTGGTGGGGTGATAGACGGAACGCATATCCCTATCTTGGCACCGGATCACCTTGCCAAACCGCAAGGGGTACTTTTCAGTGGTGCTGCAAGTACTGGTTGATCACAAGGGACATTTCACCAATATCAATGCGGGATGGCCGGGAAAGGTGCATGACGCTCGCATCTTTAGGACCTCAGAGCTGTTCGAGCAGTTGTAAAAAGGGACTTGGTTCCCAGACTAGAAAATTACTGTTGGGGATGTTGAAAAGCCAATAGTTATCCTTGGGGATCCAGCCTACCCCTTGCTCCCATGGCTCATGAAGCTGTAGACAGGCAGCCTGGACAGTAGTAAGGAGCAGTTCAACTATAGGCTGAGCAAGTGCAGAATGGTGGTAGAATGCGCCTTTGGACATTTAAAAAGCTTGCTGGTGCTGTTTGCTGACTAGGTTAGACCTCAGCGCAATCAACATTCCCATTGTTATTGCTGCTTGCTGTGTGCTCCATAATATCTGTGAAAGTAAGGAGAAAATGTTTATGGCAGGGTGGGAGGTTGAGGCAAATCGCCTGGTGACCAATTTTTGAGCAGCCAGACACCAGGGCAATTAGAAGAGCATAGCTAGGTGTGCTGCGCATCAGAGAGGCTTTGAAAACCAGTTTAATGACTGGCCAGGCTACAGTGTGACAGTTGTGTGTGTTTCTCCTTGCTGCAAACCCACCCCCTTTGTTGCTTTTACTTCCCTGTAAGCCAATGACCCTCCCCCTTTCAATCACAGCTGACAAAGGAAATAAAGTAACTATTGTTTTGAAACCATGCATTCTTCCTTTATTAATTTAAAAAAAAAAAAAAGAGATAACTGACAAGGTAGCCCGGGTGGGGTGGGGTGCAGGAAGAGGGAAGGACAAGGCCACGTTGCTTATTGTAGCCACACTACAAATCAAAACTGTTTGAATGACAGCCTTCTGTTGCTTGGGCCATTCTCTGGAGTGGAGTGGCTGGGTCCCCTGAGCCTCACCCTCTCCCCGTGTTCTTGGGTGTCTGGGTGAGGAGGATATGGAACCTGGGGAGGAGGGCAGCAGTTAAGGGAGACTCTTTCAAAGTGAATCAGGCAATTCACAGAAGACAGCACATGCGCTTTAGGTACAAGGTCGCATTTCGCCTTTTATATTGAGTGCCTGCCGGTATGGTGACACATCACACACGGCTGGGCAACAGAATTTGGAGGGGCTGCGGTTTTCGGGTGAATGTGCAGCACACACCTTCCCCAACCCCACCGCATGGCTATTCTCTGGGATGATCCCTTCACCCCTTCCCACGCCGTGTGGCTATTCTCCGGGATGATCCCTTTTAGCCAAGCGCAAACAATCCAGCATGAACAGGGTTCTTTTACTATTCCCTTACAAAAATTCCCCTATTTCAACCAGGTGACCATGAATGATATCACTCTCCTGAGGCTAACACAGAAAGATAAAGACTAAATGTTGCTTGAATGCGAACAAAACCCAGGATCATTCGCTGACATGCTTTGTGCTGCAATGATTCCAGACTACTTGCTACTGGCTTGGCATGGTAACGTGTCCTACCGTGGAAGACGAAATAAGGCAGCCCTCCCTAGAAACCTTCTGCAAAGGCTTTCAGAGTACTTCCCAGAGAACTTCATGGAGATGTCCCTGGAGTATTCCTGCTCCATCCCCAGACACGTTAACAGACTTTTTCAGTAGCTGTACCGGCCATGAATGCATCCCAATTCTTCAGGGCAAATCAAACATTAAACACTATTGCTTTTAAACTCTGTGCTGTAGGTACAAATGTGCACTCACCAGAGGTGCCTCCTCTGGCTTCAGGGTCAGGGATCCCGCCTTGGGAGGGTATTGGCTCCAGGCTGATGAAAAGGTCCTGGTTGCTGGGGAGAACGGATTCACCGCTTACTTGCTGTGCAGTCTCCTCGTCGTCGTCCTCATCCACAAAATCCTCCTCCCTGTTGCATGAGACTCCCCCCTTGCAGGTGTCTGCAGACAGTGGTGGGGTAGTGGTAGGGTCCCCTCCTAGAATGCCATGCAGCTGATCATAGAAGTGGCATGTATGAGGCTCTGACCCAGAGCGACCGTTTGCCTCCTTTGTCTTTTGGTAGGCTTGCCTGAGTTCCTTAACTTTCACATGGCACTGCTGTGTGTCCCTGTTGTAGCCTCTCTCCACCATGCCCTGTGAAATGGTTGGCATATATATTAGCATTTCTTCTTTTTGATCAGAGTTCGTCCTGCACAGATTCTTCTCACCATACAGCAATCAGATCCAGTGTCTCCCTTTCGGTTCATGCTGGAGTTTGTTTGCGATTCTGGGGGGGACTGCATGGTCACCTGTGCTTCTGAGCTTGCCGCACTGACTAAACAGGAAATTAAATTCAAATTAACTGTGTACCTGACTAGTACATTGGAATTCAAAGTGCTGTCTAGAGTGGTCACATTGGAGCACTCTGGGATAGCTCCCGGAGGCCAATACTATTGATTTACGTCTGCACTACCCCAAAGTCGACCCAGCAAGGTCGATTTTAGCACTACTCCCCTCACCGGAGAGAAGTACAGAAATCGAGTTTAAGAGCCCTTTAGGCCGACAAAACGGGGTTGGTTGTGAAGACGCATTCATTTAAAAATTGACCTAACGTGGCTAAATTCAACCTAACCCCGTAGTGTAGACCAGGGCTAAGTTTGGGGGGAAGGCTAGTGAGATCCAGGGCAACAGCTGGTGAGAAACCCAGGCTCCCTTTCCCCATGCAGCTGGGATTTCTAATACAGTAGTGCTTTCTTTTAGTGTCAGCTTCTGACAAGAGTAGAGGACTTCAAGCTGTATTTCCATTTAGTTCTACAAAGGAGAAGGAGCTTCATCTTGTTATTTCCTACTCTCTGAGTATTCTGCCTGCTGTGAAGAGCGAGTAGGGAAGTGGGCAGTGGGATCTGCTTCTCTAACTCTCCCTCCCAGCCTTTTTTGGGCCACTTTGTCATGAAAACAGCTCCAGCCTAGCTTTAGGCAGTGGCATGAAATGGACATGATTGTTGGTAATTTCACTGTTACCGGCAGGATTCTGAAAAGCCAGTGAAACTAAAAAGAGTCTTGGTAATTTCACACCTTTGCTGTTTGGCAGAGCTATAAACAGCAACATAAGCGGTAGGTGCTTTGCAGGTTCCCCTTTGTGACCCTGAGTCAATTTACACTCCATTCACATTCATAATTCATCTTCACAATCATTACAGCCGGAAACTTGCTTTTTCAGAGACAGCATGGCATTGGTTCTCTCAACACTTGATGGAATAGACTTTGTTAAAGTAGTGGAGAAAAGCAACAAAGCAAATTTAGTCACTCTTGGAGTTGAGGGAATATTTTACCGATTATAGATCCTAATCCAATTCCCCTGGTTGATTATGATGGTAGTCCTAGAGAGACCAGTGAAATTAGTGTTTGTTTTTCTTTCTGGCATGCAAGATGTTTTTAATTTTTAAAATTAATTTAAAAAAATCTTAAATATACTCAGTATTCCCAGACCAAAAGTACATTAAGATGGAGGTAAGTTTGGGAGGACATGTCAGTTATTTAGGGTAAAAACAAATTACAGGGATAGTGCAGTTTTCTCAAAACCAAGCATTATAAATCCAAGAACTTCAGAGTTAAGGTTAAATTTAACAGAAATCCATCATATTAACGTATGGCAAGTTTCCCTTTCGGCATTCCCTGTTGAGTAGATCTGATGCAGCAGATGGTATTTGAAAACAAACTTTAAGATTAATATTCATGTTTTGCTTCTGTTTCTCATAATTGAGAGGCTGGCACATAAAACTTCATAAAAACTCAAAGGTATTGCCCTTTCAAAATGCCTACCAATATCAATTGTTCTCATCAGGACTGAGGGCAGAGGCAGCTCTGAGTTAAGGTGTCATTTTCAAAACGTCCATGATTGTTCTTTATGGGACTGAGACTACAGACTGCCCAATGACAGACAGCAGCCATTTTGAAATAGGGCATTTCTTCATGAGTTTCTCTGAGGGAGAACACTATTCTTTAGCCTTTGCTGAAAGAGAAACTTTCAGTTGTAAAGAATAATGAAAAAAAGACCATTAATCCTAAAAATGTCTTTTCAAAAACGACCCATTGTTGTAGATCTGTTCTATTTTTTTGTCTGCCAATTTTTATTTATTTATTTATTTTGTAGATAGGCAGCTACCTGAGATGAGATCATTCAGGACAAAAAAAAAAA
Source organism: Dermochelys coriacea (assembly GCF_009764565.3). NCBI lineage: Eukaryota > Metazoa > Chordata > Testudines > Dermochelyidae > Dermochelys > Dermochelys coriacea. Next base: position 23,156,961 of record NC_050081.1, read on the forward strand.
AAAGTCTGAGACAGATGCTAAATTTCTTACAGCATCCACTCTTTAAAATTTTAACTCATAAACTAATTAACTGATTTACTTCTAAATCCCTAGAAAATTCATTTTGTACTTAAACAATAAGTGGTGTAATTTTGGGCAAGATATGTCCTACTTAAAACAGACACTCAATCTCTTATCAAGTGAAAAACTCACCTTGCCCTTAACTCTGTTAGAGCTGCAACCAGGGCCTCCATAATAAGATAGAATTTAAAAATTTCATGCATGAAGTACTCATGAATTACTCCTGGTTCTGCAGCTATGTGTCCTGATGACTTTTACTGACAAGATCCACTGGGATGAAAGACCTGATTAAATGGGTCTCAATTAGTAGGATAACTCAGGTATTTTGTTGGAACGAAGACATTAGATATTCTCCAGGACTCGGGAACATTTTCAGTCTATCGGAAAGAGAAAATCAGTAGACCTTGTTTGAATAAAGGCCATGAGAATTGTTGTGGGATTTGGGGAATTCTGTGGCCTGGCTTGTCATCCAAGTCATTAACATTTTCCATGTTCCTAAATTGTAGCTGCCTGACCGTTTATTTTGTGGAGTTAGAAGGAAGATTAAGAAAAACATTTTTATTTCAGAGTTGCTGGGAGTTGTTTGAGAGCATTTTTTACAAGTATCCCAGGACAATAAGTTTTAAAGAAGCCTGGTAAAAAAAAACAAACCAGTCTTAATAGAGTTGGGTGCTATCGACAGAGAATTATAAACAGAGATTATCACCCCCACCCCACCCCCAGTTTATATGTACTGTATGGCCTGTCCCCACCAAAACCCCCTTTCAATAGAGAAGCAATTCTTCTTCAGCTATGTCCTGTAAAAACATTTCATATACTGGCCAGCACTATTGACTTTAGCAAGAAATTTGTTTTTGGAAAGGGGGGAAAAAAAGGTTTCAAATGATTCCTGCTAGTAGTAGTAGTAAAAAAAAAAATAAATAAACTTTAGGCACTGAAAAATGGCAGCCATGCCATTTCTTTTTAACCTTCCCAACCTTTCTTTTTAACCTGCATTATTGATTACTGCTGTGCTTAAGTTAATATTAGAAATGGGTGTTTGACTTGTGGAGTATATTCTGAAGAGGGGGTGGGGGGAGGTATGCCATATGTTTTACATGGCACTTCAGATCAGAAAACATTGACATGACCATTCAGGTTACCAAACTGTGGACTTGCTCATAGGTCCCCACCTACACAAGGAAAACTAATCATATTTGGCAGTGGTGGTCTGCCGCTGATCCCCTCTACTTCCCCTGGGGTTGAAAATGGTTTAACTGCTCGTAGAGATGGGATGAAACTGTTTTATAAAAATTTTAGTAGGTACCCAGTTCCTCCAACCCCCCCCTCTCTCTTTCTGCAATGGGGTTGAAGGATTTGTTCCTCTGTTCACATTACTGAGACATTTTCAGTGTCAGCTAAAGGGCTGGGAATGAACCTTCTTGCACTCACCATTGTCAGCACACGGTCACACTCGCACTGGAGATGAGGCCATAGAGGAGGCAAATTCAGTGCTAGTTTGCTATTCATGTGCCGTCTAACTTTCATACAGATTTGGGGGGCTTAAAGATCTCCCCCAAAGACTGGAATATGGTTGAATGTTAGTTTGCATGAAAAACATCTTTTGCCCTTAGGGAAGGGAAAAGGAGTCTCCAGCTGGAATTCATGATATTTTATTGAGTAAATGAGCAGTGTCATGGTTGTGTTGCAATCTCACTGGCAACACAAATGGTGTTTTGAGAGGGAACAGCCGTTTCATACACAGTTAAACTGTCTTGAGCCACCACCCTCCCCACATGATCCTTCATCTTTTCCCTTAGGCGGAGAAGCATAGAATAAATGAGTTAAGGAGGAGAGTTAAATCAAAAAGCTACATTTTGTCCCTTAAAAACAGTAGTTTCCCTTTTCTCTTTGCTTGTTAATACTGCATGAAATAATTCATGTTTCATAAGTGTGTTTTGGAACATGGGGTCCCAAAGTGGTGCAAACCAGTGGGTTCCTCTTATCTACTCTCCTGGGACTGGCAGAAGGAATGTGCAACTGGCCAGTTGTTGCATATGCATGTGCATGTGTTTTTGTGGGGGGGGCATGGGGTGCAGAGGAAAGGGTTCATTTCTGACCTTAGTGTTCTACAGCAGCATGAGCACATCCGGTTACTTCATCGTTGAATAGTATCTTCCATAATATGACCTTTTCTGGATGATGGACATCTTACTCCCTTAGGTCCCTTTTAAAAAATCCAGCCATTATGTCTGATTGATGTGGGTCTTGAGTGTGTTACAACGCATGGGACCAGAGTTCTATTGTCTTCAGTAGTGCAAGAATCCCACCAACACCATTCCTCTTTTCAAGTGTGAATCATCCCCTTCAGGAATTTAATTCTATTAATCTACAAGCTGGTCTACACTGAAAACTTACATCAGAGCTCTCGGGGCTATGAAAAATTGACACTCTTGAGAGATGTAGCTATACTGACCTAATCCCCGGTGTAGACAGCACTAGGTTGATGGAGGAATTCTTCTCTGGACCTAACTACCCCCTGTCGGGGAGGTGGATTAACTACAGTGACATGAGTATTTACACTGAAGCGCTACAGTGGCACCGCTGCAGCATTTTAAGTATAGACATACTCCAGGGCGATTTACTTCAATATTAATCTTTTTGGAGGGCTGATGCAGCATATCCTGCCATGACAAATTATTCCTGGTAGCAGAGTAAGAAAAATAGGAAAAAGGTTGACACTTTGGGGCAGATTCTGCACTTACTTAAATTAGCATAAATCCAGAATAATTGTACTGGAACCAAAGGAGTCTTGTGTGACTCACACCAGTTTAACTGAGAGCAGAATTCAACTTCTTTTTACTGCTGCTTTGAATATATTTGTTGGTGCCCTGGACCCCTTGGATCCATCTGAAAACTCTGTTGCCTTTTCAGCAGTAGGTCTGTTTCAGCTTCCTTATGACTGGAAAATCAAAAAAAAAAAAAAAAAACAAGGCCATGATCCAGCAAGGAGCTCCATGCTAGTGGACTTTCATACAAGTCACTGGAGTTCCTTCTGGTCTTAGAAGTCTACCCATGCAGAATGCGTAGCCAAGTGACGACTTACATTAGCAATGCTGTGTAACATCTACAGTAGAAAGTGAATTAAGTGGAAGGTGAGTGGTTGGTTTCCCTTTGAATTGCCGATATCAGCTGCCGCCTTAACCCCACTGTGTTGATGTGGCACAAAAGAGAAGAAGGAAGCAGATGATTATTACTGTCTCTCTCCCCATTTTCTCTTTGACATAGATGCTGGGATCTTCCTCTCCTTTGGAGATGAGTTCCCTGTGTTGCATTGTTGTAAATGGTGACATCAGGTGCACCTGACCCATAAGAATTTGGCTTTGCAAGATCAGATTCTGAACATGAAGAGCACATGGAACTTCTTACATGGGACCCTGCATGCCTGTTGTGAGTAAAGGGAGCAGATCTAACTTTCCAGGTTCTCTGTTCACAAATCCCCCAAGTTCTGAGCATAATAAGAATAACTGTGTCACACACAAAAACAAGCCTCTCTGTTCTCTGGAGCTGTCAGGGCATCCTGTCTTTGTGTGTGTGTGTACACGTACACATGCCTCGGAAGCTCCAGAGCAGGAGATGGCTTGCTGAGCTGTGCTGCACCGAGCACATTGTCATTCTTCAGCAATAAACAGTAAGTAGTAGTCACTATAGAGGGAACTTTGAACTCTGAATGGCCAATCTAAAAGAGCTGGAGAGGTAAATTCTTTCCCAAGTCCTCTCCATATGTACAGGAAAGGGAGTCTCTGTGTGTTGAACAGGCAGTAACCTGGAAGTGAGGCCAGCAGATCACAAAGCATTGCATTTTTCCACTTACTCCCAGTGGATGCTGTGCAAGATGATTAATATTTTAGCATCTTTGTTCTTTCTGTTTTACTTTTAACACTGGAGCAGTTTAAATCACTCTGGAAGAAAGGGCTTGACACGTCTCCAGTTACACAAACAAGCAGTGGTGCTAGGGCTAAAAATGAAAGTAATGTTTTGGGAGAGATGAGGGAGACTTTAAATGTCTGTCTTCGCCAAAGGTCACTCGCCAGTTCTTCGATGGGAAACAGGAGTTAAGCTCATAGGTATTGCAAGGACTGGGGCTTAACTTGTTTATCCTAGTATCTGGGTGCTTCCTGTTAACCACATGTGTGCCTGAAGATAAAGTGTACTACATCTATTGGACATACATGTCATGAGAACCTGAACAGAGACTGTCCTGTCAGTATGACACCTTCTGATGGGCTTTCTCTCTACTTATGGAATTGAACAACAACTTGCACAGTCTTGGGCCTCTCAGGAGACTGATTTTAAGAACGAGAAGAACAAGAAAAGGGATGGTTTTCCTTTTAAACAATGTTACTTTCTTTTAGGAAAACCAGAATAATTCTTGGGGAAAACTTTGTTTGTGTTCTAGGTTTCACGTAGCTAAAAAAATAAATGAGAATAAATGCAACTGGTGCCTTTTACAAGAACAGCAGCTCAAATTGCACAGTAATCGCTAATTCTCATTTTTAGTTTGGGTACGGAAAAATCCAAGCTGATATTCAAGCCGCTGCTCATCCCCCACACACCTAAGAAAATCCCTAGTTTTATGGCTGACGTTGTACAGTTGTGATCTGGTGGTTACAGCAAACGACTGGCCATCGGGATTCCTGGCTTGTCCACTGACTCACAGTGTGACTGTGGGCAGATCACTTAACCTCTCTGTGACTTTATTCCCCACCTGTGAAATGGGGGCATACCATCTTGCAATGCTGGTGAAGCTTAATTTATTGTTTGCAGAGGTTGCAAAGTAGTCATCTCGCTAAAGGGCTTTGAAATCCTCTGCTACAGAGTACTAAACGATGCAGCCTGGGTACAAACCCTGGGAAACTGCCAAGTAAAAATGCTTGGCACCTTAAGGTGCACAAACTATGCTGCTAAAGTCTCCCTGCTGCTGAATTAGTGATCCCTCTTTTGCTCATAGATTTTAAGGCCAGAAGGGAAACATGACGATCACCTAGTCTGATCTGCACATCGCAGGCCACAGAACCTCACCCGCTCTCTCCTGCAATAGGCTCGTAACTTCTTGCTGAGTTACTGAAGTCCTCAAATTTTGATTTAATGGTTTCAAGTTACAGAGACTCCACCATTTTCTCTAGCTCAAACCAGTTATTGACCTATGCCCCATGCTGCAGAAGCTGATGCCCCCCTGGTCTCTGTCAATCTGACCTGGGAGAAAATTCCTTCCCAATCCTGAATATGGTGATCAGTTAGATCCTGAGCATGTTGGTGAGACCCACCAGCCAGACACCTGGGAAAGAATTCTCTGTAGTAACTCAGAGCCTTTTCCCTCTAGTGTCCAGCCATTGGAGATTGTCAACAGCAGTAGCGGATGGGCCATATGGTGTTACAGGCAATCTCATCATACCATCCCTCCATAAATTTATCAAGATCAATCTTGAAACAAGTTAGGTTTTTTTGCTCCAACTACTCCCTTGGAAGGCTTTTGCCATTAGTGTCTGCACTGCCTATGCCACTTAAAAAAAAGTGGATTTATCAAGGTGAAAATTATTGGTGTCTGAAATTGCCATTTAATTCACAACTGACAACACTGAAAATGTAAACAAAATCTCTGAAAAAGGACATGTCATCTGGCTTGCCTTATCCTACAGACTAACAAATCCGATTACTGTGTTTAAACTTAACAGAAAAAAAATTCCCTGAACTAATGATTCACTCTGAGCAGATGTAATTATCTATGAAAAGGAATGAATCATGTCACTAGGGCAAGTTTTTTTTCCCTTGCAGCTGCCTCCAATTAATACGTCTATCAATTCTGGGATAGTAAAAACATTTTAGTCCTACTGTACAAGTACTGTACTGTCATTCTTATATTCCACTTTGTGGCTGTACGGATTAGCGGAAACTTCCTAGTTGAGCTTTGTCCATAGAAGTGGCCTGTCCTTGGAAACTAAACTTTGGAGAAAATATACTTCAAAGTTGTAGTCCTTTTGAAAATATCCAATATACCATTTACCAAGAGGGATGTAGTTAATGGCTTCTCTTAAAGGTTTTTCCCTAGGTCCTTCTTTGGGACACAGAGAAGTAGGTTAGGCAATTTTTCAGCACTTAACTGAAATGATGGAGGAGGCTGAATCTTTAACAAACAGATCTTTTCATCCAACTGCAGGATATGTGAGTTAAATACGTATTAAAGGAGAGTTCTAAGCAGTCTAAATAAAAATCACTTTCCTTTCAGTCATTCAGGTTTCACTTGTTTGATAAATGGGTTGTCATAATCCAGTTGTCCATAGAGTTTTCCAGTCTAATGTGTTTTTTTTAATGTGTGAGGACCTTAAGCAAAATCAAAACCTTTTTGGTGCTTTATACACCATTAAAAGGGCATAAACCTTGTATTTTCCCTGTTCCTCTTCACTCTGGTAACCTAAATGCAAAGATGATGGTGTACTTTCATCTCTACCCTTTTCTGTGTCCTCCAAAAAAAATCATATGGTATGAATTATCTCATCTCTTACTTTATAATTAAAAGCAAATAAGATTGAGAAGAATTGTTTAAGAATTGGACGACACATAAAACAGATATGGCCCCAAGGCAGTCATGGTTGTGAAATAGATGCAATAAGAAGTTTGTCATCTTTTGTTTTCCTGGAACTGTTGCTGGCATATGTATAGTAAACTGTGGGGTCAGTGAGCCCTAAGGGAAACAACGCAGTATTTGCAACTATTCCTTTCAGTTTATTTATTGATCAGTAGTTGTTGTAACTGTGAATTCCTCAGAAAAGTGTAATCACTGGTGAACTGTGGTCTGATGAAAACTATTTGCATTGCTGAAATGAAGCAAAGCTAATAAAATTTAATGAAAGTTTCACTATGGTTCAGAATAACAAACTACCACAAAGGCACCTGAAAGGAGAAGCACGGCTCAGATTTCAAGGCTTCAGATTTATGTGGACCAAGGCAGATGTTGCAAAGCTGTTGTAGTTGTCATGTGGTCCTGTAAGCTTTGACTTGACAGATGTGTGAGGGATGGTAGAGGGCTGTGTACATGTGGTCATGGTTTAGGGGTAGGGCACTGAGAAGGGGAGACACAGATGCCTTGCTTTACAGATATATGGAAAGAGCAGTGCTTCCTTTGTATTCTAGTTTGAACCAACTGACCATATTTTAGCAAGGATGTTTGATGTTGTCATGAGGAGTCTAGCTCATTTGTAGCAGTTACCCCTGCTAGAGAAGAGCATACCACTGCCTGATATAGATTGGTCTCCTGCTGGGTAGCAAGTCATTCCACTGTAGGCTCACAATAACATTGGCTCTTTACTGCATTATTTGACTGCTAGTGACATATTGATATGAACTCCTGCGAGGAGAGCATTGGCTAAAATGAGGATTAAGAAGGAAACTAAGCAGATTGCAAGGGTATTAACAATTTGTTCACGTTCCAGAGGAGACGGGAGACAGGATTCAGTCTCCTATGATCTCTGTATGTGTTTTTAAAAGGATGTTTGCTTTGTGATTTTAAAGCATGGTTATTGCTGCCGAAGAAAGGAAGTACATGAAGTTGCCTTTAGAAAACCAGAAGGGAATAAGAATGGCATTTAGAGAATGAGGCATCTATCAAACATATTAATGTTTGAACATCTATAGTTGTAAGTAACAGCAATAACACCCAAGGCCATTGTATTGGAGGTGGGGAAGAGTAGAAATGGGTTTGATCTGTAATGGTATGGAATGGGTAGGTAGGTTGGTAGGTGTAGTAAAGGGTATTTTCTACCTCCGTACAGGGATGGTCATAAACACACAGTAGTTAATTATCAGACTGTCTCACTGATGAAAACAGTGTTTTTGTGTGAGCTTAGCATGATTGTCTATGAAAGGGTTATGTAGCGTTTGTTTATGAAAGGGCAAAATCCACACGGAAAAATAGCTACTCCTTAGTCATTTTCATTTTCCCAGAGAGAGTGTGATAGAAGATGCAGAATATTTAATCTGACCTCAAAAATAACTTAAGTCACAATGTAAGAAAGCCAGACAGTTTCTTGCACCACCTGTATTGCGCTGTTCTCTTTGGTATTTTAATAGATAATTAATCTTGATTTTGTTGGATTTGTGTTTTATTTTTTGGCACATATGCACAACTTATTATACCATAAATCCCACACATTTCAGCAAATGTCATCCCAATTTGTTCCCTACAGCATAGACTACTACTAGTAAAACAGTCAAGGTCAGGAACTTGGATTCTTTAACCACTGGATTCAAGGAAACCAATTTATTCTGTTGCAGCAAAAAGGGATAATTTCTTTTGGACCTATATCATATTGGCAGCCAATCTAGGAAAGCCATAATTGCCTTAATGCAATAGGTTTTGTGGGTGCATTAATCTGTCTTAATTAAAACTCTTTCACCCCGCTGATAGTTAGAAATTCACTGCATATCTATACAGTATTTTATGTTCCTTTACAAGCATGAATTATTCGTTGTTCACTCAGCGTTTGACCTGTGTCTTGCATCATGAAATCGATAAAAGTATTCTTTGTACTTACATCAGTTAAGGGATTTAGAGCAGTTTGCCTAGGATTGTATGAAGTGACCTTCATATCGAATGATCCTGAATCGGCAAACGGGTTCTTGGTAGCTTTCTTGTGGCTATTTGTGCTGTGAAAGCTAGATAAAAAATTGCATCTTAAGGAATCTTGTAACCTAAACCTTAAATTGGGTGCATGTAGACGTGGGAAGAGCATTTGCAGTGTATCCTGTTTTGGAAATGAATGTTGGATGCTTCTTATTTCTTATCACTTTACTGTGTAGTAGACAGTGTTGAATCTTTTTTCCCCAGGTTGTTCAGGAAGTGTGTTGATTAGACATCAGAATATATAGTAGCATTTGTTAAAACATCTAGTATGCAGGGGATTACTTTCCTACTTGTTAGAAGGAAGGAGGACGTCCCTTTAATCCTACTGTCTGTTCAACACCTACATTAGCATTTAGCAAAGAGCAGGATGATTGTTTGACCTATGTCTCCATTTACTTTATTCCCGATAAATAGTTTAAGAAAAATGCATCTGCCTCTGTATCCGAAGTTATCCTCTTTCATGATGTTTCCATGATTCCACTGCTTTTTGTTTTCATTGCCCACTTCACTGCATGGAGTGTGTTTTGCCCCAATGGCTCGTGGTCCATATAAATGGACATTTGAATAGTGTCTATAAGGGCTGATCTACTGTGAGAAAGTACATTTGCATACGTACTTTTCTCAGGGGTGTGAAAAGTCCACACCCCCTGAGAGACAGCACTAGACTGACAGAAGAATTCTTAGCTACCATCTCTCGTGGAGGTGGATTACCTATGCCAGTGGGAGAACCCTTCCCATTGGCATAGGCAGTAGCTACACTGAAGTGCTACAGTGCTGTGCCACTCTAGTGGTTTAATTTAGACATGCCCTATTTCATACAATAGTAGGATCAAGAGAAAAACTTCAGTGTGTTTTCATGAGGCATTTTAAGATTTAGCAATTAGCCATATTTATATGCTGTTGGATCTACTGATTTGCAGCCTTTTGAGATCTACTGATGACAAGTGCTATAGAACAGCCAGGTGGTATTATTTATTTATTATATTGCTATAATAAACTGTATTTTATATCTGTGGGGCATATCTTAAAATGACTTACGAACGAGTGACAGAATGAAACTGTAACTGATAATACATGTTCCAGTTGCTCTTGAATCCCTGTAAACTATCAGGCCAATAACATATCACACTTATTTCCTTTTTCATAGAACATCTGTTTGTAGACCTAATACATTTGCCTGCAAAGAAACCCAACACACCTGTCCAATTTCTTTTGAATATTAACAGTTGATAGACATGCCTGGTTTGATACATATATGTATTTTCATTTGATTTTAATAAAACACCAGAAATAACATGTTCTGGATGGTGTAAAAAGGCTCGCTTTGTAATATGGTAAGACCTTGGTAAATAGAGCAACTTGGTGATTACACTACCACATAAAGTTTTTCTAAGTAAAATAAGCTCATTGTTTTAATGATTGTTTTGTTTATGATATTTACATGGCAGTGAATTGTAAACTTGTTAAAACTTCCTAAATAAACAGTTTATGAATGCTCCAGTTGGAGTAGCAGAGGGAGAAATATGGTGCAGAGGCAAAGCTGGAAAGAGCTAAGATGAGATTTGAAGAGATGTAGAGTCAGTATGGAGGAGAAAGTGGAAGGTTGTTCTACATGCTCGATGCAGCGGGGGAGGATTTTGACCCCAAGAGTTCTGTGGGGCGGAGGGGATGTCCAAAAGGGGGTGATAGATGGGGTGGATCAGGAAAACTAGTAGAAGCCAGGTCAGTAAGATAGACTAGGAAGAGGGCTTTAAAAAGGTGAATGCACCTCAGAAGCAGATCCTGAAATGAATGGGAGTGCTGGAAGATGAGGCTGATGTGTTTGTATTGCCTGTGAGGTATAAAGCCGTGGCTTTCTGCAGAATCTGGGGAGCTGCAATCAATAAACATGAATCTTTACAATGTCTGTGGCAAATAGCCACATTGGGCAGATAGTGCTGTAAAGGTTGATAAATCCCTTGAATTTTGCACAGCAGATAGAAGTGTAATTTATGGGGCACATCTGTCTTTGATTTCAAGATGTCTTATACAGTACTAAGCAAGTAGTCAGTGCTTAATTAGCAATAATGAGGATGGACCAAACCCTGAGATGAGTACTCACCTTTTATTTGAGCAAACTGTCTCCCTGACATCAGCAATGATTATAGCTGGGGATAGGCTGCAGAATTACAGCCTACTGTAGATGTGGTGTTGCAGAAAGGTGCTTGAAAGGAGAATGAGGCCCTCCTAGATTTACTAATGGAATAAGTTAATGCCTTTGGCCTAAACCAGTGTCTTTGAGCTTTGATCTCAAGAGATCTCCACTATGGTCCAGGCTCCAACGCCTGTTTAATCCAGAGTGGATGTGTGCGGTGGTTATACTGATGGACTGTGAATACCACATCCCTTATCAGCTACCCCTTTGGTCTGCTGCTCATCTTGGCTGGATTTGAACTAGTAACCAGAAGCTAAGAACTGTCTCTCCCCAACAATATCCTGACTCTTCCAACTCTTCTTGTCTCAGGGACAGTAGTGGGCAGAGGCAAGCTAATGAGAGAGGTTTCAAATATGTCAAAATACTTCAATGTTTCACAAGTTGGAAAATGAGCTGGAAATGGCTGTTGGGCCACATGTCGTTTCTGAAAGGGCAGCCGGGCTCCTGGGAGAAGGGTCCCAAATCTGGTCCAGCAAGCCCGGAGAGTGAAGGTCAGAATACATTACTAAATAGTAATTGTATTCAAAATAGTGGAAAAAAGGGGCTGGATCCTCAGCTGCACCTGAGCTATGTGCTGGGTGTTAGGGTGCATAGGTAGAGGAAGCCCAGGATGGCTAGCACACAGTATGCTCTGGCTAAACAGCCTTCTGCCCCCTACACTGAGCAGGCCAGTGTTGGTGCCTGGTGTAAAGCTGGTTTTGCACTACCTAGGGATTCACGCATGCAAGAACAGTCCTCAGCTGGCTTTTAAAACTAGATTTCTGCATCCTTTGCACTGCTCTGGTAGAGCAAAGAGTTGGAGCAGGGCCCTGATCAGGTCTGAGATTTTTAAACCTTTCCTCTTATTTTTCTCCTCTTTCTCCTGGGAACTATTTTTATAGTCACAAAATACATTGCCTTACCACCACCACCACCACTGATCCAGCATGTGAGCTATAGTTGCACTTTTTAAGTGCCTGAAAGCAGTCTGCCTCCAGCATCGCATCTCCTCATGCAATCTGGGGCTTCTCTCTTCGCCTTCTACCAATTGCTGTGTGCTAGCTGTGATGTAGCACAGTCCAGCAGCTGTGCTGAAATTTGCTTCTTAGTTATAATTTCCCTATACTAGATGTTTCATAATATTTGGATCTTTATGCCTTTTATTTGGAAACTCACTACAAGGTTTAATGAAAGCTATCCCGTTCACCTCTAAGGCAAAACGGGAGGGAGATGTCTTTGGAGGTGCACATGCAGCACTGTCCTCTGCCTCTATAGGCAACTTGTCTTACCCCATATTTAACTTCTCAGTGTTTTACTTCCACTTTAAATCGGTGGAACGGGGCGGAGGGGGAGCTGGATACAGATTGATTGCACAACTTGAATGAGCGCCTGCATTTTTCTAAACAAGCTGCAGCTGTTGAACTCATGGCACCTTGGTCTTCCTCTTATGTTGGCCACTTGAAGGGTAACCCCCCAACCCGAACCCGTTAATATTGGCCTGACAGCCTGGGCCGGGCTCACGGCAGGAACTCGCTAGAAACTATTCATCATTTGTCATTTCTGACACTAGAGGTAAAGCTGTTTCGTTAAAGCAACACACTGTCCTTGTTTCTTAACAGCTGCTTTACACAGTGCACTGGGGACAGCCTGTGAGGAGACTTAATAGAAAGAAGCAAAAGTAAATAAGACATTGGTGGGTCTTTTAATCTGATCTTGTTTGCAGGTGGTGAGTTAGTGGTATTGCTTGTTCCATTTAAGATAGTGCTTGCCCTCGTTCATATAGCACTATAATAGCAAAGGATTTCGGCATTTCACAAGGGCTTATAAGGTCTAATAATACCAGATAGGGAAGTATTGATAAGTAATTGATGAGGGATCAAAAGTACAGAGTGGTGAAGCGACTTGGTCAAGGTCAGACGACAAGTCAGTGGCAGAGCTAGGAGTATCACCCAGGAGTCCCTACTTCCAATGCCCTGATCTAACCATTAGACCACACATCCTCACTGCAAGGAAAGGTAGACCAGAGAACTAGAGCTCCTCACTGGATGTTATTGTCCTTCTTTTCTTACAAATGTACAGCAAAACATATTAGTTTCCTGCATGGTGCTGTGCAGACGAGGCTCAAATACAGCATATGGTCAGTATGTTGCCATCTCAAGATGTGATGGTGGAATCTGCTTGGCACAACAAGTAGTCAGTGGTGACTGTTGTTAATCACTCTCTTGTCACTGACCCAACCATCTACCCCCCAGGTTTTGATCTGCCAAGGCACCTGTGGTCATCTCTGAACTGAGTTCGAACATGACAGGGCAACTGTGCAGCCAGTCTCTTTACATGCGGTTTTTCTAATGACCTGCGATCCAGCTGTCATCAACTTCAGACTGTCACGTATCTTGTCAATGGCCACTGATTTATTTTGATGGCAGCTCTCCACCTGGCCGATGATGCCATTAAATGGCTGGGCACATTGCGCATGTGCCGGTGATGATGGGGCCGGATTGAAATTGGAATATTTTCATTAATTCAGCCTGCCTATTTGAAGGGGCACTGCATGTGTGCATTTGTCATTTTTGCAACTAAAATTGGATTGGTGATTGCTTAGGGCTATAGCTCCCTCTCAGTGCTGACATATAACAAGTGCATATGCATGCTTGATTTGTGTGTGCAGTTGCTCACAGTACTGAAAATTGGAACCTGATGCTTCAATCTGAGGTTGTCCACTTCCCAGGGGCAGGCAGAGGCTTATCTGCTAATGACCTTCTCTTAGTACAGTAAAGCAGACACAGTCCCAACGGAGGCCTTGCTGGAGCCCTCCAACAGCTGAATGAGCGGTTCTCTCTCTATCTAGTCTGTACATCTGGCTCAGGGATCCGGACTGTGTGGGGAAGGGATGTTATCTAAAATATACAAGATGGTGGAGGTGGTTGGATCACTGAGCATGAATTGATGTGTAAGGAGAGCTGCTACCAAGACCACTACAGGAGCAGTTCTGCTTCTTGCACCACTTAGAAGGACTCCTACAGAATAGGAGAAGATCTGACGTGTGTGTGGAGCAAGATACTGGCATTGGTAGTGCCAGGAGTGGGAACTAGCTCCTATTCTTAGCTTGGGGCCGCTGCTAGGGATGCATGGTTTCAAACCCCATTTCTGTATTTATCTGGAGAAGCATCTGGCAGCCCAGTTCCATTGATTTTTTCTTGATGGCCACCCTCAACTATTCCATCTCAGATTTGTACCTGCTCCTCAGCTACTGGAATGCTATCTCCTGCAGACTTTAGCTATATCAGCAGAGGAAGTTGAAGAGCAACTTTCCTCTTGGCTGCAGGAGTGTCCCATCAGACACTGTGCTGGGATGCTATCTGCTGCTGACATCCCAGAATAGAGCAGAAGGTCCCCTACCCCTGCTTTCAATCAGGAAGTGGGGCAGAGACTGACTAAAGAGCAAAACACTACCTCAGATGAAACTTAATCTGTTTTTAGAGGACTTCCTCCCCCCAAAACCAAGTTTACTTTTTTTAACCGTCCTACCCTGAAAAGTCTCTTGGGGGTGCCTCATTCTTCTTTAAATGTGTTGAGGTTTTCCCTCTCTGCAGTTCTGGAAGCTCCATAGTTCTCTGAATTGTATGTTTTTAGTCTAAAATGCCCTAATGAGTCTCTTCTCTTCAGAATCTCAAATAGCATTCCACAGGGAAAAATTTAAAAAACAACATATGAGCTTTAAACAATTTACTCTGAGAGTAATTGGGTTTATACAACAGTTCATAAACCTTTAGCTGGTAAAAATCAAAGTACCATAATCTGAAAAGCAGATGGAGGAGGGAGGTTTGGGGGGTCAGGGTGAAGGCTTATAGAGTTTTCAAAGACAAATTGTTTAATTCTGTCACGAGCTAGGAAAACAAATAGTCCCGCTGCTAGATCGAAAACAGAAACATGTTAGAAATGAAACTTTAGTAGCTTTAAAGCATTGTTCATTCCACAACAAAGAAATCAAAAGGACCTTAATGGAAATATGTGATCTAGTTTATGAGAAATGAAAGGCAAAAACTTCTAAACCACATTTTACAATTCGGGCTGTATTTTAAAGTGTTTGCTTTCTCCCTCTTCCTTCCCCCCCCCCGCTTCCATTGGCTGACATTTTGCACAAGGCATCTGTTTTGTGTGAATCAGTAAGGGCTATGATGTTTGTAGGTCATTTCCTTCTATCAAGAGGGGTGGCAAGACTAGCCATAGTCTCTGACTAAATGGTAAAGCGGTAAATGTGAAATGTGAGACACTATTCTGAAATCCCACTTTTCAGTGCAGCTAAACTGTTTGTAGCAGATTCAAAGCTAGAAGCCATGCTCTGCCTCTGTAATGAAGTCTGCATTTGTACCCCATATTAATGCCAATCAGTGGCATTTAGTCAGCCCATCCTCTTGCCAGTGATGGTCTTGCTTTAGCTGGGTTAACAGACTGATGAGATCACCTCTAATTTGTGTATCAAGCTGGTTTGTATCACGTTGTTAAAACAAAACAAAACCACACACAAAGCAACAAAATCCTCTCTATTTTTTCTTATTGGACTTCAAAAGCTTGCATTATAAACAATGTATTCTGCCCAGTGAAAGCAACATTTTCTTGCTAAAAGCCATTGCCTCAGCCAATAAACAGCAGAAATTAAGAGTTCTCACTGGTGTTTGGTTTTCATTTATTATGGCATGCTTTTAGGAACAATACAGTTTGTCCATTTCTCCAGCAGGAAAATATTGAAGGTAAAATCCTGCTTTTAAATAAGCAGGAACTAAATCCCTTGCCAATTAAGGGGTTTATTTTCTGTTCCGCATGCATACGCATGACCCCCTTCTCTCCTTCCTCTGCCCTCTCATCCCAAAAAAGTAAAAGGCAAGAATGGTCAAGATGTGAACTTCAATGTGGGGAACTCTGAAAAGTGAAAAATGTATAGTTTTAGTGATTTGCCTTTTGGTAACTGTTCATAGCACATTGGCAGCTCATGTAGGCTGGCATTTTCAAAGGCGCGTGAGGGAGGTGCCAAAATCGCATTGGCTTTCAATGGGAATTGGGTGCCTAATTTCCTTAGGCAGCTTTTAAAACCCCAACAATAATAGTGAAGTAGAAGTAAGGGATGGGAATGCCATGCAATAGTAAAAAGGTGGTGGAGTCCCCAGCCTTAAGGAGGACCTGGAAATCCATCCCATGTGAAGATGAGAATTACATCTGGGAAGCCATGCTGGACATGTGCCACATTTGTGTACTTGGGGAATTAAAGAAGAGAAGAGAACTTTCTCTCCTTCCTCTTTCCTGAATAAGTCTTCTGCTTGAGACTTCAGTTGTAACTAAAAGCATCATTCTCTGTCTGATTTAAGGTGTGTGCTGTGTTCAGTTTTCACATTGCAGATTGTATCAATCAGTAACAACTAGACAGTACACACTTCTGTAGTCTTTCCTACAAAGACTATTCCCAAACACTTCAGAGTTTGAAACAGATGCCAAGCAGTAGGAAAAGAAGAGGGATAGTCAAGGGAGAAGAGAAGTTTTCATTTGAACTTGGAAAATGGATTGAATGTTGATGAAGCAGACCTATAGGAAAGCTGTACTGGACACTAGCTATGTATGGCAAAGTGGTTCCTGATGTTTGTTCAGACATTGAAAATGCAACAAAAAAGAGAACTAAAGTTGTGACAAATGGGTGTTCAGCACGCTGTTCAAACCTCCTTGAGAAAGAAGCAACACCTAACAGTCTTAAACCTCATTGTGGAAATTCAAAATTTCTGCTGCAACCACCATCAGCTTCATGCTTGGGTGACTGAAAAAGGAGGGTTGATGGACCAACTTTCCAACATGCCATCCCTTTTGGCCAGTGTCCTTGGTCCCCTCAGACTCCCCTTTTCTCCTGCCTTTCTGCAATTCTTTCCTGCTCCTCTGCTCTCTTCTCATTTTATGGCATTATATAAATGTTGTTAGTGATAGCAATGGCCTGCCAGTATTGCTCCAAGTGGAATCACTGGATAGTAATCTGCTTCTTCCCTCCCTCTTCTCAAAGGGCTGTCTGTCTCCATACCACTCTCAGAGCATGTGGTACACTATTTCAGTTGCAGACTGAATTGATCTGCTGTTCTATTCACATGGAGTCATTGTCTGAGTCTGTTCATTCAGCCCCTTCCCTGCTGATCCTTTGCTCCTATGACTACTGTGGCATTTACATCCCTTTGAAATATCAATGGAACATTGCAAAGTTTATTTTTCTTGATACACCTGACACATTAGGCAGCAGCACTGTGGTTGATAATTGAAATGTTAGCTAACGTTTTCCAGCTTGCAAGTCACTGCAGGTGTACTTCCTATGGCTTTTTTTTTTTTTTTTTTTTTTTTGCAAAGAACATCTTATATCATAAGCAGGGAGTACTCTGTGCTCGTGGTACCCAGCATACAATGGTTGGTGAAATTCTCTTTCCACCAGTGCAGTTAGACTTAATAGTCAGCATCAATTAGAGATAGGGAGAGAGATGTTGTTGTGATGAAAGTATCTTCACCATATCGGAGAGGTGTAAAGCAAGTCTTGTTTCAGCATGTCAAAAATCAGGTGAATAAAAATTTACCCACTGCAGCTGGAATAGCCTTTAACAAACATGTATTGTGCTGCTAGCATCTGATTTTATAGCCCTGAAACCTGATAGGAATCAAACCACAATCCTAATAAAAAGTTCCAAACACAATCGCCTCAGTTAGCTTTTAAACATACAATTCTGTCTGCTTGTAGATGGGGGAATTATAAAATACATCAGACATCCTCCCAGAATAGAGGACACAACTCAGACACAGAGCTACCTGAGGTGTAGTAAAATAAAGACATTAAGATGCAACTCACAGCCATTTCTCCCGTGTCTGGCCTCTAGCAATAGACACCCAGGCGTAATCTTACTGCAAACAGATATTGATATTGTGACAATAGTGTGATAACATTTTAAATGTATACTTAAAAGAGCTGTAATAAGATACAGGAGATGTCAAATAGCAATAACCAATACATAGAGGATAGAGTGTACTGGTAGAAGACTGACGAGGGAAGCAATGGGAAAATGCACTGGACGATGAGCGATCGGAGAAATGGTAGAACAGGAAACAACAAAGTCTGATAATGGAGGAGGGAGGAGCAGAGTGGGAAGTGCTTGGATACTATGGTGCTGAGTGTTGTACAAGACCCATAGATAGTAAATAGTCTGCAGTAAACCTGGATACCTAATAATACATTATGGTAGTCTAGTAGTGGTAGTAAATACCTAACTCTTATAGTGTTTTTCATCAGGGTACCAAAGGGAGTTTTCCCAGATCTTACCTTAGTTGGGAGCAAACTTCTGCGCGCTTTTCCACATGTGAGAAGTCAGTGTTCTTAAATGCCACCCATGGAGAGAGAGAGAAAGAAAAGGATAGACATCAGTATAGTAACTGTCATGCTAGCAAACTAGCCACATTTTGTATATTATGCAGTGAAACATTTTTGCAAACTGAATGTCACTGCACAATGTGGCAGTAATACAGCTAATTGAAGAAAACCGCTGGTTTACAAGTCAAAAGCATGACGAAAACTTTCAGGTTTTGGAGAAAGCTAGAGAAATGGGGAAAGTTATTCAACCTCCAACTGTGCAAAGGTGAATTAATGCTCACCACAGATCAATAGGAAAGACTGCCAAGAAGCTAGGGCTAGAAGAATGAAGTAATCTTTAAATCACATGCATACAAGACAATGCAGTGTGTTTTTTCATGGGAAGCTAGATTTTTATAATGCACTGGCTATTAAAATATTAGAAAAAACTGAATTAAAGGCTCTGCAGTGTTTGTAAAGAGAGAGTTAACAGTAACCAGAATTAACAAACCTAATTTTTCTTGCTTGGATACCTTCTACTGATCAGCTAGCAGTCCCTTCCCTGCCACTAAAGAGCTGAATTAATATACTAAAATGAAACCAGGTATAAAGAGTGCCCTTCTTCTAAAGGAAAGGAAAATGAATGGCAAGAAAAGGAAATTTTTTTAGCAGCTAACTTACAAATATAAAACATGGATAAATAAATGGTGCAATGATCAAAATCTGCTAATTAACACTTTTTATTATATTAGCCGAGAGACTTTGGTAGTATGCTGTTATCCTGAGGCATTAGTGAGATTTTTTTACTACAGTTTTATCCTTCTAAGCCCTTTTGGTGCTGGTTCCCCTGTGCATTTGCTTTGCTGATGTCTGATACTTGAAGTTCCATTGACACCAATGGGCTGGAAGAGGTTTTATTCTCAAGAACGGGTCTATCCACTTATTTTACTAGCCATGAATACACTTAGGATTTCCAAAGTTTCTTAAAGGAGTTAGGTGTGCAGCTGCTATTGAAATTCAGTGCAGGTTGAGTACCCAACTCCCTTTAGGCACTAAGAATTCTAGCCTTTTAAAATAAAAAGACAGAGGATACAGGGAAGAAACAATCTGCATTGTTTTGGGTTTTTTGTTTGTTTTTCTTGCTGAACTGCACCCGTAATTAATGCTCAGTTGCCATTTCCATGACAAATCCTTTTCTTGGAGATTTATAACACAGCTGTTTTCATTTGTCAGGCTAAAGCTATGGAATGCAGGTTGTCAGTCCAGATGGGAAACTTTGCTTAAATAGAAAGCAAAGGAATAAATGTGTTAAAGTTTTTATATAAGATAGGCAGTCAAAAAGTAGGATCTGAAATCTTGAAATAGGTCTTTGGACTGCTCTTTAACTAGAGAGGTTAAACTTTAAAATCTGAAAACTAGTACATGTTGTCGTTGGTGTGGGTGTATATATTGTGTGGATTTCTAGTGCACCTGCCACTGGTGATGCCAAACACTTAACCTTTTTTTCTTTAAAATGGCCAGATTATGTATTTTTAATAAGCAATAACTGCAGGCACAGTAGCTCCTTGTTCTTGTATGTTGCTAAAACTTGTTGATAAAAACATAGTCGTGTACTTGATGCATGGGCCTGATACGTTATGAACACTTGCATTGTAATGACTTGGAAACATTGTTAGTAGAACAAGTGAGACACCTTTCCTTGCTGTTGCTGGTGCCATAGACCTGGGTCAGCAAGCTGGCCCCTATTCTGGTGGCACAAAAGGGGACTAAATCTGGCTTAACTGGCATTGTGAGTATTGCCCCGCAGAGGGGAGATCCCCAGGTGGTGTAGAGCTAGTTTGGTGCTCTGAGGATCTCCAGCTGCCAGTTGGCTCCAGTTTTGATAGGTGGCATAAAGCCATGTTTGCCTCTGCCAGACCATAGCATCTGGTGCTTTGTATTAATGGGAATGGCACTTACAATGCATTGATGTGTTAAATTATCTGGACCTGATTAAGTCTTTCAAGGGAAAAGGGGAAAGGTCAATATATAATAAAATATAATATATATTAACATATAATGTTAACAGAAGTTGGTCCAGTAATAGATATTACCTCACCCGTCTTGTCTCTCTCATATCCTGGGACCAGCACAGCAACACTGTAAACAACACACGAATGGACATGTATTTGTATCTGCTCTTATTGTGAGATGTGGTATTGGGAATCCATACCAACAGAATTTATCCCTGGATATTCAGCCATTGTCTTCAATAGTCATTCTAAAATCAAACAGCTCACTTTTAAGTCTTGTTCCACAAGTTCAAATGGTAGCTTTTAATGCTTTAATGTCGCCCTGTGAAATATATTGAGAAGTTAGGGATGTCAGGATTTACAGAATGCTGTAATAAAGCCAGCCTTGTAAACCAAAAAAGTGTTTATCTGGATACAATTGAGAATCCAATACCATAATTTATTTTGAATGCATCTGGAATCTTCTGTTTGACTTTGAAATAATGAAAGAAGACCTGAAACATTTTTTGTTCAACTAGTATTTGTCCTTGTCAGAGAGATGTCCCAACCCCTTTCTGACTTCATTCTTTTCTGTTTGTTGTAAGGTGTTTTGTGACGCTGTAAATACTTCAAAAAATCCACTTTTTAAAAACTGACAAATTGTTTACATGTTTACTGTTTGAGCTGCTTTTTCCTCCATATTAACACAACTCTCATTTTTAAGGTGAGATATAACTAGCCCTGAATCATTAAAAATGTTGACTTTAAGAGCACATGCACATATGCACAACTAATAAAACCTTATGGTCCCCTATATTCTTATTCACACTCTTCCTTAATAGATCTTTTCTTTTTTGAAAGTTTGTAAAGGGAAAAGCCTGAATTCTTGTTTGACCAGTGAAAATGTTTATGGCTGAGTTATGAGCTCCGGCTGCTGCTTCAGTAAAAGTTGGCACACAAACTTGCACCCATGCATTTCAAAGCGATCAGACTGTTAGCTTCTGTAACAAACAGAACTGCAAAATAAGTGGAGTGAGGACTGATAATCTTATCACAGACTGAACAGATTATGTATTTATGTAACTTTTGATAAAGAGGTGGCTTAAAATTTCCTTCCTGGGCTGGGGTTTGTCACACTCTGGAATTCAGAGCTCGTGCATGGAGATTAAGGAAGCGTTTCGCCACGATCTTCTGAAGTGTCTTGTGGACACTTCACTTAATGGCACTGAAACCTAAGCCATGTATAGCTTTTGTTTATGAATCATACTGGCCCTCTCAACAAATGTACTGTGTGGAGGGTGGATATTCATGGAGGCATAGAGCAGTCCTATGGGGTGCTCCCTCTATGGAGATGCCTTCAGGGACTGAGGAGAAGAGCCACACTAAACAGCATGCTTGCAGCCACAGCTGCAGAAAATCCACAGGGTAGAGCATGAAAAGTTGTTATGGCCAGGGGCAGAGGACAGCGAAAAGGAAGAAACCCTTAGCTACAGCTGGCCAGGATCCAGATATTTGGGGGGCCCATTATCTGTGTATGCCCAGCTTTATCCATGTTTGTTTTTTTTAACCACTTTCCTGGTGCATCTGTACTTCTACCCATTCTACAGACTTGAAAGGGAGAGTGTGTGAACTCTGGCTCCATTTTTAAAAATTATGCTCTTCTCTCTGGGCTCTTGGAGCTCCTGTCTATAAATGTGATAAACTGTGCTCTCATCCGTTTCTTTCACATCAGTATCTTTTGTGTCTTACGGAACAGACTTTTGGTTTAAAGTGTCATGGTTTATATAGAAAGGAGGACAAATGCAATTCCTCGAGTTTGGGCTGGTATCAAGGAAATTCTGATGATGCTGTGGGAAATTTGGGGGGTGATGTGTGCTAGATTGAGGCCTTTCCTGGTTGGTAAAGACCACTTTGACAAAGGAATGGGACATCTGTGCAAGAAGCCATGATGTAACAATTTTGACTTTTACTGACCTAATTCCATCCTCCCTTTTCGGGGAAGATGGTTGGGAAGGTTGAGTTACAACAGTTCTGGCAGTGTCAGGAATCAGAGTCCTTCAACACAGTCAGTCTGCTTTCCGACCTTGGTATGGTGATGAAATTGTGCTAGTTAAGTTAATTGATGAGCTCCTCTCGTTGATGGATGCAGATTAGGGATCAGATCCTCAACTGGCATAAGTCAGCATTGACTTCAGTGGCCTTCTGATCGTTTACACCAATTGAGGATTTAGATCCAGGAATGCAGGTTGATTCTTTTTGATCTAACAGCTGTCTTCAATACTGTGAGCAGTTCATACTGTTGGTGAATTGTTTGTGGTCTCTGACAGGGGTTGACAGAGCTTCCTTGAAGTAGCTTCACTTATTTTTATCTGTGATCCCATAGGATCATACTGGGTGATTGTCTACCCCAAGACACACTGTTGGGGAATACTGTAAAGTTCTGTCGTTCTTAGGCCAGGAGGTGTGGGCTATGTTGGCTCTAGTTCACTGACATTCAGCCCTAGATCTTCCTTCCATCCAGCCATTTTGTGTGTAGCTGAGGACATCATTCAATGCCCAGATGAGACTGGGCGTTTTGGATGAGGCCAGCTGTCTGAGGCTCAATGCAGAAAAGGCAGAAATGATGTTCGTAGGTTGGTGGAAGTAATCTGAACAATTAGCAGAGAATATATCAGTCCCTTTGAGGGTAGGTGCCTGTTCTCTGTTTTCAGGTTTTGTTGGACTCTTGTCGCTCCTGGATGCAGCAGTTGTCAAAATCATTTTGCCATCTGTGCTTGGCAAAAAGGAATACCAACTTTTTCTGTGGGATGAGGACCATGCTACCATTCTGTGTGCCTTATCACCTCAAGATTAGATTACTGCACTGCAGTCTTTGAGGCTACACCTTCAGATCAGTTGGAAGCTTAAGGGTGAAAGCTGGGTCCCGTTGAAGTTACTGGAAGCTTTACTCTTGACTTCGGTGGAGCCTGGATTTCATCTCTTCTCTTTCAGAGCTAAATCCTATTCCTTTTGTGAGAGACCCTCATGAGTTAGAGTATTTATGAATCAGGGGAGACAGAATTCGAACCCACAGTGATTAATTTATTACCCTGCAAGACCAGGGTTGGGCCTGGCCATTGTGGTCACTGCTCCTCGTGCCTTCTAATCTTGCATGCATCATTGAAGAGACTTTGCTGGTCTCTAGGTAGACAGCCGTGATGTCATATTAGCACATGAAATGATAAATGTACTGAAGTGCTGCTAACAGTGCTTCTGGAAACTCTTGAGATTTTTTTCTCCTCCCCCTAGATAATTCACCGTACTTTGCTGAAACTCTGATAACAGCTAAGAATGAAACATGAAAGCCCTGCTTTGGACTGGCCATTGGGCTTACACCAGATGAACAATAAAAATGCCTCCTTTTTTAATTTTTAAAAATTAAATGTTTTGCATGCTAAACATGAACTCTGGTTTGGAGAAGGTGGATGGCTGTCTCTGCCCTTATTGCTGTGAAATCACCCCTTTGATGGTAGTCCAACATTATCCCTGGGCAACTAGGACAACAGATGGTATCTGAAAATGGTACTGCTCCAGTGATAAAAAAGTGAAACTTAATGAAGAAGAGAGAAGCAATAAAGCCAACATCAGCACATATTCCATTTTCTCTCCTTAAATTTTACATTCTGTGTAATATACTTTTGGTATTCCTAGAACTGTAGAATATCATTGTTCATTTTTTCCAATCCTTTTAAAAATCTACTTCTAAACCAAGTGCTCTTAATTCTTAATTGTTTAAAAATTCTCATTTGTGGAAACCGTGGTGGCAATTAACAGTATTTCCATAACTTATAAAGTATGTTTTTAACATGCGATGAAGTGAAATGAAACATTGGATGAAGTGAGCTGTAGCTCACGAAAGCTTATGCTCCAATAAATTTGTTAGTTTCTAAGGTGCCACAAGTACTCCTTTTCTTTTTGCGAATACAGACTAACACGGCTGCTACTCTGAAACTTTTGGACATGTAAGCCCTGCTTTTTTGGTCATATCTTCTTTAATTTGGGTAGGAATAACTTTATGAATTATACATCCCATACGGATTGGGCATCTCAGAAATTGCGATACTTGAACTGTCTTCTGCTTGCATGTGTTTTAAGTCTTCTCAAAGGCTGTAAAGAAACTGGAAAAGCTATTGTTTTACTTGAAAGTTCTTGTATGTAAGAGGGGCAATACCGGTTATCTTAAAGCAAAACCTATTGACTGTAATTTTTCCTTGGGGACAAAATGGTATTAGCCCTGTAATCAATGGCGTAAATCTCTTTGCAATGGAACAAATGGTCTCTTCAGATCTAGGCAAGATTTGAGAAATTGGACTCCTTGCAAGGTGCTTGAGAAACTTCTACAGCAGCTCCCAAGTGGATAGGCCTTTGTCCTCAAGGAAGAAGCCTGCCTCTGAGGGTTATCCATCAACATGCTGCTAACATCACTCTCTGCTGCTATAAGTCAAAAAGAAAACTTCACAGCTGTGTTTTAATGAGCCGTCGGCTTTTTCTAGTGGTCCTTTCATTAGTGATGTATTGTTAGGCAGACCAACGGCATGCAACTTCAGTGTGGATTTGTTGCCCACTGAATCATTACATATGTCTTGGCTTTTGAGTAAATTCATTTCATATCTATTACAGGAATATAGTGATAGCGTGCAGACTTGGGAAGATAGTGAGGTAATGTCAAGAAACTTTTATAGCTATTGAGAGTTTCCTTCTGATATTGGCACATTTCAAATCATACTTCTGACTGTGTGTTAAAGGGGGAACAAAAATGTGAAGTTAGGGCTAGTTCAGTCTTTTTTCTTTATTTTTTATATCCATTGTTTAAAGTCCTACTTTATTGAATGAAATGAATGAAAACTCAGACATATATGCCTGTGCAAGCTCTGCCATAGAGTACATTACAAATACCATAGAGTGAAGGGCAACAAGCCAATGGAAAAGGAAGAGAAACTTTTCAGATAGGGACCCTCCCTTACCTGATTAACTGGTGTGAACACAATTATGTAAATGTTCATGGTTAGACTCCAGTGTTTATTACTGGATGAACACTGTACTCACAGAGTTAATGCTTTCTATTTAAACACAACTGTGTGGAAAAATTACTCAGTAGCATTGCACCTGAAGTCAGTGATTTGAAGATCTCACTACATGTTGGGAAACCTCTTGGTCTTTTTTTCTTTTTTCATAGTGAGAAGAGCTCTTTGGCTTTCACCCTGAGTACATAGAAAAGATATTTACGGAACATAGAAAAAATATTTACAAGACAATGGGCCAGATTCTCCTACTGACTTGTAACCCATGCCACCCAATTGCAATCAGTGTTGTTACATGGGATATATGCTAGTGGCAAAAATAGTTCAGTAAGTTTTGTAAACTGGAGTCAATTTGCCTTTTTGATTGCAGAGTCCATGGATCTGTTCTATACACACACACACACACACACACAGAGAGAGAGAGAGCGCCTTTAAATCAATAAAGAAAGGGAAGCAAAACTTTTGTTGGGAATGAGGGGGAGAAACAAGTGACCTGGCTTTATATTCAAATGCTTCCAATTATGGGGACTGTTATCTCATCCCAGATAGCTGCAAAAGGAAACTCAAAATACTACTTTGTGTAAATATAGTTATTGTCTGCCTTATATCACTGAGAGTTCTCAACACATCTGGATTGAAAGTAGTTCCAGTAACATTAAAGCATACTATTTTGGTTGGCACACTGAGATTATGGTACATGCCAATTAGTAATGGCTCTTGGAAACAGGCTGCTTTAAAACTCTCCCTGAACTATTCCCTTGAGAAATTATTCAATTAAGTACAACTAAAATTAATGCTCATGGTTTTTATTCGAATAAAACAAAATAAGCAGCTGGGAAGGGAAACTTTTGGTGTGTGTTCTAAAATAACAGTTGTAGTTAATAATTGTGTATCCTGGATTCAGTGTTACCGTTTGTTTTCTTGGGATCATTGTTTGGTTCTGAATAATCTGATGATCGTTTACAGCTGATGCCTTGGGACAGTTCTTTTCCATTGTCTAGGATGATTTGCAAATGTATTCATTAACTTCAGACATATAGTATTTGGTGGTGATATAAATAAAAGATCCATTTTGCTTGGATGTTTAGCAAAATTTGACTTGGCTATATATCCATCCCTTGTGAACTATTTTGGGTCGAAACGAGTGATAGGGTCTATTTGGCTGTGTTCGTTTAGTACCATGTGACAGGTGTGAGGGATATGGCAGTCCTGGAGACATTCCATCAATACACATAGCAGATGATAAAGTACTCAATAGTGGAGCAAATATTTTTCTCTGGTCTCCACAAGTAGGAACAACATATATGTTGTCCTAAAGTACCCCAAGCTTACACAGATCCATCACATCAGATCATGGTGGCATCAGGCAGTGGTACTCACCCTCTTCAGGGTGGCCTGTAGACCAAACATTTCAAAAGAACAAGGGTCCACAGTCAATACTTGGGGGTTAGATTGCTCTGCTTTGCTCCACTGCTCTTGTGCCTCTCGTGGGGTATGACAGGAGAAGTAACAACCCATAATTGCTCCAGTGGGAATTCCCTTTGTATAGAAGAGTCCCTGGAGGGTTCAGGAACAGTCACAGCTGGCTCCTTCCCTTCCCTGCCTGCAATCCTTGGTGCAGGGGGCATATTGAGAAGGGAGGAAAACATTGTACTCTATCTGGAGCTGATGTGTGGTCCTTAGGTATCTGGATGAAATTTAGAGTAATCCCCTGGGCTGGAGCAGAGAATTGGGGTTATCTAGTTGTGAGGGGAAGAGGAGCCATCTTTTACTAGGTGCTTCCCTAGGCAAAGCCAGTCAAGCTCCTGTTTGTAGTCACTAGAGCATGGACGGTCATGCCTAATGGTCAGAATGGAGGATCAGAAGCCAGGAATCAAAGCTAGAATCAGAGCCAGAGCTGGGATCAGGAATCCATCCAAATGTTGAGCTGGAATCAGTGTTGAGTCATGAGAGGGTCAGGATGGGAGTCAGTCACATACAGACATGCCTAGGGTCAAGCCAGAGTCAGGAACCAGGGAACAGTGCCAGGGTCAAGCTGGAGTCAGTCACATACAGTAGCAGTAGCAAAGATCAAACCAGAGCTGGAACAATGGCAAAGTCAAACTGGTTAGGAGTTAAGGTACAGTACAACAGCAGATCAGGAGTCCACTCAGCTGCTCAGACAACTTCCTGTGCCGCCTCCTGCCTCAGGGAGTATGTCTGGGTTAATTGGTGGGGCTGGATGTCTGCTTAAATCAGGATCTTCATGGGTGGAGACTCTGGTGGGCCGGAGTCCTGCTAGCCCCCTTCCCCTTGTAGTTCCAGAGAGCTGTTGGATGACTGGGGTGGCCTGGGCACCACTTGGAAATGCATGGGCCTGGGTTCAAGACTTGCAGTTCCTCACACTGTCCTGCTCTGCCTGGGGTTCCCACAGCCAAACAGGGAATAGGTAATGCAGCAGCCAGAGCTACCATCCTCCCTCCCCCATAATGCAGGGGGGAGCAGCTTAGCGATGACAACAGTGGAGGGACAGCAGGTTCTCAGAGCACACTCTGCTCACGCCAGAGATGCTGGGAAAGCAGTTGGGGTGGTGGCATGTAGCAGAAGAGCTGATTCAAACACTTAAGTTTATAAATCAGTGTCTGGAACATCTTTAGTGCATAAACAAACATACATTTTCTTTTGAACACCGCAACCTTCAAGGGCCATTGGTCAAACACCCCCTATATTAGGAGGGGCTTAAAGAACTGTGAGAAAAACAGGGCAAAATTTCCAAAAGGAGCATTTGATTGGTTCTTCTTCAAATGTTAGTAAATATTTTCCTTACCAAAAAAACTCCACCCCTGGAAAATTCAGTTCCCCCTAAAGTGTCCGGTGGAGATCAAATTGGATCAATAGAGTGTGAAACAGTCCTTTGAGTCCTGCTTCCAGTGCAAAACTTAACAGAGTCATAATGGAGTCCCTACTGATGCCTCCATAATAATAGTTGTATTAAGCAAGGCAAAGTTGAAGTCAATAGAAACACTAACGTACTTTGAATTTTAAGCTTTGGGGGTAAATTGAGAAAAAGCAACCATTTCTACTGAGGCATTGCCCGTGGCACATCACATCACACAAACGTGAGATCCTTGCAAAAACTGGGCACGTTAGCTGAGTTGGAGATAGATTGAGAAGCTTGGCTCTGAATTTCCTTCCCATATTTTTCACCTTTCACTCCATATTGATGATACAGCTGGCATATGATACTTCAGGTTTCTGATGTACTTGTGTTAGTTGCAATCTTCATTTCATATCGCTGCCATTGAACAATGCTTTCTTTCTTATTAACATGTAATTGTGAGGTTTGGATGTGTACAGAATGGCATTCAAAATGTAATTCATTTTCTTGGCATCTTGTTCTTCTCTTGAGGCCCCCTGGACCTAGAGAGGGGGAATATACAGATTGGTTGGCTGCCAACCTAGATTCTTGTGTTATTGTTTTTTGGAGTTTTTTTTTTGTGAAGCATAAAATATTATGTATTTTAATTCTCAATATATTTTTCATAAGGCTAACTCCAATGTCCATATAAAACTGCAAATTCTATGACTCGCGCATTGAGATATACTGTAGAGATACATTACGCGTGTTTTTAAATTGAAGAATAAATCATTTTGTAAAGATCTTTTTTGTGTGTGCACGCGCCTGTACTGTGTTTCATGTGGCAGTTTCTTCTTGGCTTTCTTTACTCAAAGGGCAGAAAGAGTGAGATTCAAGACATAGTTGCCAAAACCAAATGAGGCTTTTATGTGAGTTAAATAAATCAGAAAATAGTTTAGTGTAAAGCCTGCTATGAAAGTGGGAACTTGGGCTGCAGAGGGCCTGTGTTCTGTAGAAATTCACTCTTCCCTGGGACTCCATATGTGGTTAAGGAGAATGATAACAAACTCCAAGCCTTTGGGGCAAGGGCACACCTGAATATGACGTGGGCAGAAACTCTGAGTCATGTTGGGATGTAAAGAAACCCAAACCAAACAAATTCCTTTCCTGCTTCAGGGAGCAGGCTGGAGGGAGACATTGTTTCCTGTAAAAGAAAAATGCTGTTTTTCTTAAATAGTGAAGTTTTCTGCTCTCCGGCCCACTGTCTGGCTTGCACTTGTTTAATGGAGTTCTTACTGTACCTCTCCCTCTGTCTGCACTCCAAGCCCCTCTCTTTCCTGTTTAATTCATGAAAAAACCAGGGAGGAAGGGAAATAGTAATAATTACTTTATTTTATAGCACCCAGTAGTGTCCTAAGCACCTGATATGTGCCTCATAGCCTGCATTTATTTGGCTAACATATGTCATAGTTGCCCAGACTTTGCCCAACCGAGGACTGCAGTGGCAACTTTCCAGGAGCCAGAGGGTTCCACTGAAGTTGCATAAAATAAAGCAGATTGCAGCTGCTTTCATTAGCAATAGGCAGCTGCTGCCTACAATGACCCCCCACTTGCACCAAACTGAAGCATTGTGTGCTGGGATCTGTAATATCTGCGACTCTCACTTCTTGATTAAAGTGTATGGCATTTATGCTTATATGTTGCATTTTGACTACTGGCATAGGTTATTGCTGTTAGTCCTTTCAGGAATTAGTATGATGTTAATAGGTAAATTTCATGTCTGTAATGAGATTTGCATGATCTAGAACAACGGTTTTCAATCCATGGTCCATGGACCTCTGGGAGTCTGTAGCCCATGTCTAAGATTTCCAAAGTCCAGTTGAAATTTTTTCTGGGTCTGCACTTGAAAAAAAGGTTGAAAACCACTGATCTAGAGTTGTTCAGCACCCCAGGAGCTAAATTGAGAAAGTGAGCTAGGGTGAGAATTGGTGGGACTGATTTTATTATCAAACAGAAACCAAGAAAAGGAGTTGAGGGTTCTGGAGAGTGAATTGGAGCCGTCCGAAGAATGGCATTTCCGTCCTGCTGGAAATTCTGAGGTTTAGAAATTTCATTCAAAATCAGGAGACGAAGTCAATCTCAGAACTTTTCGCTCTATTAAATATATTGAGAGATTTAGATTCGACCTCATGAAACATTTAATTTCAACTTTAATGTTTTGACAATATATGTTGCATATAATATATAATAATAATTATTAATAATAATAATAAAGGGAAACACAAAGATAAAGTTGACATGAAATGATAAGAAAAAAAACCCGCAGAAAATGTGACAAAAGTGATACATTTCCATGAAACCTGCAGTATGACAACTGGACTGGGATTTGAGAGACTTGAATTCTATATCCAGCTCTGCCACTAGTTTGCAGGATGACCTTGGACAAGTCACTTCACCTCTCCATGCCTCAGTTTCCCCATATGTGAAATGGGGGGATAATACTGACCTCCTTTGTAAAGCACTTTCAGATCTTCTGATTGATAGTTATACAAGAGCTAGTTGATACTATTTGTCAAACAGTATTTTCCAAAGGACAACTATTCCGTCAGAAAATATTCAACCAGCTGTAGAGTGAATTGGCAATGCAGTCTACAGGGGAGAGGGAGAAGGGACCATGATGAGGGGTCTGAGAAATCATGGATATTGGAAATTGCAGAGGGGCCTGGTGGAGACGTGAATGATGGGGAGCAATTGGGGAATTTGTAGATGAGGGTGGTGGTCATGGTGTACGGACCTGTGTTTTCTTTCATGTTAAACAGTCACTGTGGGACAGGTGACCTTATGGAAATAGAGCGTCTAAAAATTGCAGGGGTTTTTTTGGTTTGTTTTTAAATATTATTACATGCAACGGACTCTCCCAATATCTTGTCTGGGTTCAGTTCAGGGTTTGCCTTTTTGTCTCCTCCAGATCCTGGATGCAAGTGACCAGATGTAGTACTGTGCATATCCATTTCCTTTGGAAATGACTTATGGCTGTGCTAACGTGTGGTATGTCCATCCCAGGGGAAGCGCTGAAATTATCCATGCCACAGCTGGAGAGAATGAGAACCACTCTCTTTTAGTGAAGGCTTGAATGTTTTTCTGAATTTAAGTAAACCAGAGAAAGTTTTTTTGTTTGTTTTTATGATTTCACTGTAGTTTTCTACAAAAGCAAAATCTTTAAGCAAAAAGGGATACAGAGTCTTTAATAGTTTATCTGAAAAGAATATTGTAACTTTTTTTTTAAATTCAGCTCAGCACCATTTTTATTCCCTGCCTTCTCCGGTGGTCTTTAGCATAGTTCTATAGATTCCTAGCTGTTGACAAACCTGATCTAGATTTCATTTTTACTCATTTTAAATTGTGTAAATACTCCCCCCACCACCCTTTTTCCAACTGCCAGGCTGTTATTCCACTGTACTAATTTCACAAAGTATTTTTCCATGGTGGTGGTCAATTTCATTTGAATAATTTTAGCCATAATTGCACATGCTTGAATGGAAACCAAAATTTAGAGAGTGAGTAGTCTGATTCTACTCTGTCGCACTGCAAATATTTAGTTCAAAGACAGAGTAAATACGCAGCAGTGATGATTTTAAAGATCTTATTTCTGCACCATTAATGTGAAGTTTCAGGATTCTGAAGCCTGGTGATAGATTTGTTGTAGTAGTAATAGTAATCCATCACTGACAATGACGATGGTATTGTTGCAATTCTCCTCTATGTCTGTGCATACAACTCTGAAGTCCAACCCCGATGCATGGCGTCAGCCATACTGAAGGCATGGGTAGTTCGTATCTGTGATGTTTGATGATGCAGATCTGTGGCACCTTTCACAGGCAGCCTGGAGACAATTTCACCGATTCTGCTCGAACCTGTTGCATGCTAATCTTGTCAGAGACCACCAGTGAGTCCTGTTTTGAACTGTTTGCTTGAGTTCTTTGAGTTTGATGCCAGCCCACTGGAGACTGCTCTTCAAGTTATCTTTGAAGCACTTATATGGATGACCCTGTGATGGGTTGGACCCCCATTCCGGGGTGCTACCTGATGTGCTGGGATCCCACTAAGTCCTCCTGTCCCACCAGCCTGGGTTCCCCTTATTCTGTGTCGCTCTGACAAGCTCTCAAGCCCTCTTCCAATGCGCGCACACAGGTAGGGACACACCCAGCTGTAGAATCACACAGTGTCTGCAATCAGCTTTCTGTGGGAGGAATCGGCTCAGGGAATTGCCCAGCATTCTGGTGCTCTCACCCTCTGGAGTGTAAACCCATAATTATATTGTTTTGTGCTATATAGAGATCTATACAGTGTAAGCTCATGAAATTTGCTCCCTCCCTCAATGTGGAGGAAGATATGCACAGCTTCCTCCTCCCCCCATTATAAATTGCACAAACTGGGTTTTGGAATAAACAAAAACCAAGTTTATTAACTAAAAAAAGTACACTTTAAGTGATTATAGGGCTAGCAGATGGATCAAAGCAGATCACGAGCAAATAAAACAAAACACGCAAACTAAGCTTAATGGGAATACTGGCTACAAATAATAATGTCTCACCCTAAATGTTGTTTCAAGCAGATTGCAGAGTTTCTTGAAGGTAAACTGCATCGCTTGCAGCGTAAATCTTCAGGGATTCCTTTTACAGGCTGACCTTTCTTTCCTGGGCTCAGCCACTGCCTCCCTCAGATCAGTTCCTTTATTTTTTCAGGTGTTTTCATCAGTCTTCCTTCTTGGACGGGGAGGCTGTGGAGAAGAGCCAAGATTAACTCACTCCCCAGCCTTAAATAGGATTTGCATATTGTGGGAATGCTTTGTTTCCTAATTTGACCCCCACCTCCTGCCTGTGGAAAAGTACCAGCATTTCAAGATGGTATCCTGTACCAGGTGACCTGATCACATGACCCTGCAGTGTCAAAGCAGCATCCCAGGAAACTTTTCAGGAAGGAGGGATATTAGTATCTTCAAAGTCCTATTGTCCTTCCTAATGGTCCATCCAGGCTGATGGCATACTGTCTGGTGGATGTTCCCCAAGTACATACATAGTTGTAATTGTTACATAGTCAATATTCCTAACTTCAGATACAGAAATGATACATACAAATTGGATAATCACATTCAGTAAAACATAACCTTTCCAACGATACCTTGCATGACCCATCTTGCATAAAACACATCTGTTTTGCCCTATTCGTAGCATAACAATATTTTATGAAGAATATGGGGCATAATGTCACAGACCCTTCTTCCTTTTGCCCTGCCTCAGCTCCTCCCATTTGTTTTGGGAGGCAGTGGTCTTCCATTCTGATGACATGTCTGGTCTATCTATATTGTGCTCTCAGTAACATTTCCTCAATACTGGTTGTGTTTCCTTTCTCAAGGACCTTAGGGAGGGCGTGCGAAATTGCTCAAGCTGTTTAATGTGCCATCTGTAAAGAGTCCATTTCTCAGAACCTTAAAGGAGAGAGGTTAGGACCACTGCACTGTAGATCTTCAGTTTGGTGGAGAGACTAATGTTATATTGGGTAAAGACTTTTATTTGAAGTCGGCCAAGAGCTCTACTGATTCTGAAGGCAATTTCCTTATCAAGGGAAGTCACTAGAGATCGTACAGCCCAAATACTTGAACTGGTCCACATTTTTCAGTTGTGTGCCTTTAATGGAGATGGCTGGGGCATTGGAATGAGGTGCTGGTTGGACTAAGACTTCTGTCTTGTCGAGACTGGTGGTAAGGACAAAGAGCTGGGATGCTTCAGAAAATCTATCAACGATGACCTGAAGGTTATGCCATGTCTATGGGCCATCAGGGGGCAGTCATCTGTAAAAACTGCTTTGAGAAGAACTCTCTCCAGTGTGGTCATGGATGATTTGTATGAACCTTCTTGGATAGCCAATTTATGTAAAATAACCCATAGACCCTCTGTTGACCTTATCAAAGGCTTTGGTCAAATAGATGAAAACTGCATACAGGTCCATGTTCTGCTCTAAACATTTTTCCTGGACTTGCCTTACCACAAAAATCCTGTCTGTAGTTCTGAAACCACATTGCGCTTCAGATAGATTCTCAGATATGTTCAGAATGAGTCTGTTCAGTAGAATGCAAACTAGTATTTTCCCTGTTGTACAGAGGAGAGAAATGCCTCTGTAGTTTTTGCTGCCTTTGTTTTTAAACAGTGATACAATAATAATAGCCTCTTTAAAGTCTTGTTGCATTTCATCTTCTTCCCAAATACTACTGAAGATGTAGTGAAACACCTCAATAGTCTTTGGGCCTGCTGCTTTGTACAATTCTGCTGGAATTCTATCCTTTCCGGATGCCTTGCCAGAGTTCAGTTGTTTGATGGCTTTCATGACATCTTCAATTGATGGAGGGAGGTCAAGATCTTCTTTGATGGGTTTCTTGGGTAATACTAAGTAGAAAGTATTTAACAGTTGCTACTAAGGCCAGTTTTTCCATTTTTGAGAAAAAGACTTTGAAAAGGAATATGTACCATTTATATGGTAGATAGGTGATTGATCCTTTACAAGTTGACTGCAGCCATCAATATTGCTTTGAATTTGCCATGACTGATGTAGCATGATAGAGCTAGCTTTTTAATCCTTCTGGTTCATCAAATGCAGTCAAGTTCTAATAATTAGGCCCAGATGAATGGTGCAGTGATGGACTAAAAATATGATACTTTTTTAAAAAAATTTTCAGTTTTAAAAAAAGTATGTATGTATGTATGTATGGTGCCTTATAGTTTCAGCAAGGTATCTTGGGCTAAACTGAAATAAAACCTAAACATATTTTCCTTGATATTTTTTTTTTAAAAAAAATGGTCCCATTATACACTGTCCTCCCTTAAATACCTCTGTCTCACTGGGCAATAGTAGATGGAGCTCATTTTGAGACTGTCAAGTCACTTTACTTTACTTTCCCATGAAGGCTGCTTTTTATCAGTACATGGGTGTCCTTCCCCATCCTCCAGGAGCTGGTCCTGTACTTTCTCCCTTCTCTGCTGGTTCGGGAATGAGTGACCAATAGTAGAGCCTGGCTTTCTTGCAGTGTCACAAAATGCACTATGCATAGGGATGAAACATTGACCTTGCTTTTAAAATAAAATAATGTCAGGCAATTCAGAATACAGCAATCTGCCTACTTATCCACACAGACCACCAAGAACTCATCCTCTTCCCACTCTTGTCTACCCTCCTCACTGTCTTTTCTTTGGTATTAAGAGTTGTTCAGGGTTTTGGCCCTTATTTACAAACACCTACATGGGATTAATTCATGTTACTTGACGGTAACCTGAATTAATCCCAACCTGTTGTAATCTCCATAATCATGAGATCCCTGACAGCTAGAGTAATGGAATTGACAACCTGAAGAGCAGAAGTCATATAAACACAGAAGGAACTTTAGTGGCAATTGTCCCATACTGAGACCATCTTGTGTTCACCTTGGTAAATTGATAAAGCGCTCAGAAAGCATTGTGACACTGTGATATGAGAACCAAGATCTCTGAATAAAACCTGCCATTACAATTTACAGCCCAGATTTTCAGAGTTTGTCTTTAGAAACGTTTTCAAAATTTCCAAAAATCTGAGTCTTTAGGAGTCCACATTTCTCTGCTGTCACCTTCCAAAAAAGGGATCAGAGGCTGGTTGGGCATAGGTGTTCGTATGCTATGGAGTTTCACAGTTAGCTATCTCCACAATTCTTCCTCCAGAAACGTAGCAACTGCGTAGTTACCTGGGTCATCCAGCTCATCATCTGGGGTTTGAAAATGGCTGCAATTCTTGGTTTGGTAGTTGATCATTTTGAATATATCAAAGGAATGTGTATGCATTTTTAAGGGAGGGGTCCAGTTTTATTAAAGGCCGGTCAACCTGCTTGGAACGCCAGATCACATCATCAGTTTTTAAGCAGAAGTTCACATTGATATAAATGGTACAATGCAACCTAATTTCTAACTGATTTAATGCATATTTTGTGTTGTAATAAGCCCCCAAACTTCTCCCACTTCAGCTGGATTACTGAAAGACTTTAAGTGTTTGCAGCACATTTTATCTTCTGTTCTGTGATCCTCCTTTCCTGAAAGAAAAATCTCAACTAATTTGGGTGAGTTGGCAGTTAGTGGGGCATCTTTAAGTGTTGTTTTCAGTACAGTGTTACAGCAATGTCCTTCATGAGGTCAATGGCAACCTTTCAGTGTTCAGCTTGCTTTCCCATTCTGCTGTGTAGGAAAATAGGAAGCTTTCATTCCTTTGGTTGTCTATCAATCTCTGCCTATTTATCTGTGTTCCTGCATTGTAAAAGGGTGGTGGTGGTGAGAAAGTTGCATTCAAAATATAAATGTTATGCTGGGCAGAAGGGTGCCATGGATTCTTCTCCCTCGGCACAGTTGGTGGGTAATCTGATTCCTGCCAGTAGATGGTGTGTGGATTGTCAGTGCTCATCTTGGTTTCTCTGAAATGCAGCAGTCTCTTTCCTACAGCCGGCTCCTGCTGCCTAGAAATGTATAGATATTATACCAGTAAAATAGAGAGTTGAAAAATCTACCTTCTAAAGTAAATAGACATTGTAGTCAAATCATACTTTAGTCTGTTGAGCAATTTCTCTTAATATACATGATGATCAAGCGCTCTTAGGAGCCTGAACTGAACTGAACTGGGACAGTGGAGGTGGAGGAGGTGCATTGCCCAAGCAGTGATGCTTACAGGTTTTATTCCTTTAAAAGGCTGTGGGGTTCTGGGGAAGGGGCACTGCTTGCTACACCTGCTTCAAGAGGTATAACCCAAGCACAGTCATCAGAGTATGTGTAGGGACACAGACTTCCTTCCTGTTCCCAGAATTGCCTTCTGCTGGGGTGGCTAGGTCTGCCGAGCGTGTTGGTTTCTCCTGCTGCCCTTTGCATCACAGCTTTTTGGGCCAGATTATGCTTGGCCTCCTGAGCAAGTGATTTGGGAGGGGGTTCTTTCTGCTGTCTTTGCCCCCTTCTGTCGCAGCACACCTGTACAAGGGAGGTCCCACTTAGTCCTTAGCACTTATGGGTATTAAGTTTTGCCAGGAACTTCATGGCGCTCATTATCTTTGTTAAAAATGTATATTGTACTAGAAGATTAGGACACTTGTGTGGTGTTGTACTGGAATTGCAATGAAATTGGCTCAGCTGAGCTGATTCCATTTACAATTAAAGCAAATGGTGACAGAAAATCTTTGGGAGTTCAAAACATTTCACCCAAACTAGATGCAGTCCCGCTCTTTGGAACAAAAATGTGTGTCTCTTTCTCTCATTTATTTTTATGGGGACATGAGTCACTGCTAATATCCTGATTCAGGTAGTGTGGGACAAGAAAGATTTAGAAAGGATCCAAACATAATACCTTGAGCTTTCAGACAAGAACCACTCCTGGTTGCACTTGTTTCTCCTCGTTTATCTGCAGCCTGTTCGCCAGGATGTTTTTCAAGGAGGATCTGCTCGGTGTTGGCAAAGGAAAGTATCTTGTTTCCCAAGCGTGCTTATCGTTTTGTCCTTGACAACGATGGGAAACTGAATTGTGAAGGGAACTTTCAGCACGCTTTTTTTTTTTTTAAATTTAGAGGCAAACATGAGAAAACTCTCTCCTCTACAATGCATGCAGCATTATGCTGGCTTCCTGTGTGCCCCATCACACAAAACAGATGCAGCTTTCCAAAAGTTCTGTCATTGCAGCCTTTAGGCTTGAGGAGGGGGAAGAAGGAAAGGGAATTAA
Source organism: Dermochelys coriacea (assembly GCF_009764565.3). Taxonomy (NCBI): domain Eukaryota; kingdom Metazoa; phylum Chordata; order Testudines; family Dermochelyidae; genus Dermochelys; species Dermochelys coriacea. The sequence goes on from NC_050081.1 coordinate 23,194,871, forward strand.
CATCCTGAGCTAAACCCGTGATTCAAACCTCGTGTCTGAATAAGCGATGGTTGGGAAAACGGTTTAAGATGAACAGACAACAAGATCTTCACCCGTGTAAAAATCACTCCTAGATAAGGCTATGTTTTAGTTATGGGTATTTTTAGTAAAAGTCATGGACAGATCACAACCAGTAAATAAAAATTCAGTCCATGACTTGTACTATAGACCCCCTGAGTAAAACTTGGGCCGGGTCGCTGTGGGTGCTGGGGTGGTTTGGGCCAGGGTCGCTACAGGTGCTCGGGGGGGCCAGGGTCTCCTGGGACTTCTGCTGGTGCTGGGGGGGGCACAATGGTGTGCAGCCCGGGATCCCCACTAGTGTTGCGGGGGAGGCGGTGTGCTGCCCTGGACCCCGCTGATGCTGGGGGATGGGGAGCTGGAGGGGCTGGCAGGCTCCCTACCTGGCTCGACGTGTCCCTACAGCTCCTAGGGGGAGGGAAGGCCAGGGGGCTCCCTGTGCTGCCCCCACCACAAGCTCCGGCTCCGCAGCTCCCATTGGCCAGGAACCGCAGCCAATGGGCTCTCCAGGGGTGGCGCCTGAGAGCGCACACAGCATGCAGACCCCCTGCCTCCTCTGCCTAGAAGCTGCAGGGACATTCTGGCCACTTCCGGGGAGCCCCCCAAGGCAAGCACCATCCTGCATCTCAATCCCCTGCTCCAGCTCTGAGACCCCTCCCACACCCATACTGCTTCAACAGCAGCTGGTGCTGCTGGCCCAGAGGCTGCCTGATCTACTCGGGCAGCCCCAGAGCCAGCCGCACCTGCTGCTGCAAAAGTCATGGAAAGTCACGGAATCTGTGAATTCTGTGACCTCCATGACAGACACGCAGCCTTACTCATACCAAATGTAAATATGGTAGAACCTCAGAGTGACGAACTGGCCAGTCAACGACACATCTCATTTGGAACTGAAAGTACACAATCAGGCAGCAGCAGAGACCAAAAAAACCCAAATGAAGCGGTACTGTGTTAAATGTAAACACTTTAAAAAAAAAAAAGGGGGGGGGAGTTTTTAAGAGAGGATTTGACAAGGTAAGACATTAAGATGGTTAGAAGCAGCATTTTTCTTCTGCATAGTAAAGTTTCAAAGCTGTATTAAGTCACTGTTCAGTTGTAAACTTTTGAAAGAACAACCATAATGTTTTATTCAGAGTTACAAACATTTCAGAGTTGCGAACAACCTTCATTCCTGAGGTGTTTGTAACTCTGAAGTTCTACTGTTGTTGTTTCATTCTGTCCTAGGTAAATATACAATATTCCTGTTGGTTTGTATAAAAATGCTACTTTGGCATTGGAGTAATGGGCAGTCTAGATGAGGAGAATAAACAGAGAATGGGGGGAAATGTGAAGAAAGGCAGAAGTAGCTAATGCCTGGCCATAGAGCTCCGTTAATATAAACATTAACTAGTTAAATAGAGGGAAAGGAATACAAATGTAATATTTTAAGATTCAAAAGTAGTGCAGGATCCTTTTCAATTCCAGTTCCTTGTCACCTAGAGATGACTTGGACCTGATGCTATACATTTTTGCCCTAAAAATGACTATGTTGGAAGCTTTCTAAGTTTAAAAAAAAAAAAAAAGGCAGTAACATCCTTAACTCCTATTGACTTCATGTGAGAGCTAAGCACCTCCCTGCCACTTGTGCTTATGGAAATCTCCCCCTGTAACTTCATAGCTACTTGGTCAGCTATGTACGAAGGAGAAAATCATAAAATGAACTAAAATCTTGATTTTTTTTTTCCATGTAATCCACTGACATGGGCAGGCACAGATTTAATTTCTTTGTTTCCATCCACAATTGCTACTTGGAATGGAGGAAAAAAAATAGATATAGTGGAAATATGCATAAGGAAAGTTTATTATCTTGCAGCAAATGCTAGAGAATAATTTGTTGCCCAAGTTTTATTTTTTTCATACATCAGTGGAAAGCTTATGTCTGGTTCTAGATGTATAAAATAGTGTTTTCTAGAAGTCATAAGAACAAGTAATGACATTAACAGTGTCAGCTGTGCTTAATTCTGCATTCCTTACACACCCAAAAAGTCTTGTTCACATTCATTAGAAGTTTTGGGTTATTTGTGTGTAACCACTTGTGTACAGAGCAGAGAGGAACTTGGGAAATCTCTGGTTTAAAATAGCTTGCCATAATACAGTCAAAGCGATAAAGGTCTCACACTGCGTTTGGTAATTGCGCTGTCTAACCCTCAGTCAGTGTGTAAACAGGATATTGTATGCATTAAAAAATTAGCAGGATATTAACATATTTCAGTATCACAGATGTAACATAATTCAATTGTGCTCTTCTTTCTTTTGTCCTTTTTTTTTTTTTGGCTAAGTCAATTAAGTCTTGAAGTTTCATTAGCTCTGTAACTGAGAAATACAATACTAGAATCCTTTTGTGCACAAATGACTTCATAAGTCACTACCTGCCAGTTGGCACTCGAGTGAGCCCGGAACTTATATGAAAAGATACTGAAATGAATTTATTAAGACCTTGATCAATAGCAGGGAAAGTGTGAGAAGTGTAATCAGAGGAACAAGTGCTGAAACCTTATGCAGTTTCTGGCTGCTGTCCCTCTGCTAATTTGTGCTACTTGATTTCATTCATTTGTCATATGAAACTCATTCCTAACTGCATAGTGGAAATCAGTTGAAATGTAGAGGATTCACACATCCAGAAATAAGTAATGTGTGTACATTTCTAAACAAAATCTAGAAGTGCGGACCATTAAAAAAGTGATCTGAATTCAATTTTTAGTTGGCAGGATGAATTCTGAGGAAATTTAAAATGGCAAAGTGATCTTCTTTAAGGTCTGTGAGGATAGCTTTATACCATATGCCTAGATCTTCAAAATTGGGCGTGGGTAAGTTTTGGCACCCTCTTTTGGAAATCTCACCCCAGGCTTTTTACCTAGTTCGTTTTTTAGGACACGGATACATCCAATGAGTGCATGGGACTGGGCAAGGCTTGGCCTGGAATTTCGTTGTCCCTCTGTTGAAAAGTATGTGCAGGAGATCCCTCTTCCAGTAATTGGTGTGTTGTTTTTGTTTTGTTTCTTGCACCACCAAACAGCTTGGCTATAAGTGGAATTGCCATTTGTACATTGCAGTGTATTGAAACAATGTGAAACTTTAATTTTGTCCTGCTGCAGTCACTGCAATGGAACTAGTGCTTGCAGAAACATTTACAGAAATTGCAATTGTGAACCTCTTACATAAGAATATATAGGAGCAGCGAAGCTGGGTCAGACCAGTGGTCCATGTAGTCTAATATCCTGTCTTCTGATTGGGCAGAGCCAGATGCTTCATAGGAAATTAAATAGAACAGGGCAATTTATCGAATGATCCATCCCCTGTTGTCCAGTCCCAGCTTCTGGCAATCAGAGGTTTAGGGACACCCAGAGCATGAAGTTACATTCCTGACAATTTTGGCTAATAGCCATTGATGAACCTATCCTCCATGAAATTATCTAATTCTTTTTTGAACCATTAATACTTTTGGCCTTCACAACAACCCCTGGCAACGAGTTTCACAGGTTGACTGTGCATTGTGTGAAGAAGTTGAGGGCATACTTTGGGTTTATATAGTGGCATTCTGATATTTTCTGTCTTATTAACTATTCTTTTCCTAATGGTTCCTAACATTCTCTTTGCTTTTCAACTGCTGCTGTACATTAAGCAAATGTTTTCTGAGAACTCCATGATGACTCTGAGATTTCTTTGAGTGGTAACAGCAAATTTAGACCCCATCATTTTGTGTATACAGTTGGGATTATGTTTTCCAATGTGCATTACTTTGCACGTGTCAACATTGAATTTCATCTGCCATTTTGTTGCCCAGTCACTCAGTTTTCTGAAATCCCTTTACAACTCTTCACAAAGAGCTTTGGATTTAACTATCTTGACTAATTTAATATTGTCTGCAAACATTGCTACCTCACTGTTTATCCCCTGTCCTAGATCATTTATGAATATGTTGAACAGCACAGGTCCCAATACAGACCCCTGGGGGACCCCATTATTTACCTCTCTCCACTGTGAAAACAGACCATTTATTATTCCTACCCTTTGTTTCCTCTCTTTTAACCAGTTACTGGTCCATGAGAGGACCTTCCCTCTTATCCCATGACTGCTTACTTTGCTTAAGAGCCTTTGGTGTGGGACTTTGTTAAAGCTTTCTGAAAGTTCAAGTACACTGTATTAAGTGGCTCACCCTTGTCAACATGCTGTTTGGACACCCTCAAAGAATTTTCAGAGTAGCAGCCGTGTTAGTCTGTATTCGCAAAAAGAAAAGGAGTACTTGTGGCACCTTAGAGACTAACAAATTTATTAGAGCATAAGCTTTCGTGAGCTACAGCTCACTTCATCGGATGCATCCGATGAAGTGAGCTGTAGCTCACGAAAGCTTATGCTCTAATAAATTTGTTAGTCTCTAAGGTGCCACAAGTACTCCTCAAAGAATTCTAATAGATTGATCAGGCATGATTTACATCGCAAAAACTGTGTTGACTCTTCCCCAACATATCATAGTCATCTATATTTATGATGATTCTGTTATTTGTAGTTTCAACCAATTTGCCTGGTACTGAAATTAGGCTTACTAGCCTGTACTGCCAGAACACCTCTGGAGCCTTTTAAAAAAATTGGGGTCACATTAGTTATCCTCCAGTCATCTGGTACAGAGGCTGCTTTAAGCAACAGATTACATACCACAGTTAGTAGTTCTTCAGTCTCATATCTGAGTTCCTTCAGAATTCTTGGGTGAATCCCATTTGGTATTGGTGACTTATCACTGTTTGTTTAATCAACTAGTTCCAATACCTCCTCCATGGACACCTCAGTCAGGGATAGTTCCTCAAATTCATCACCCAAAGAAGAATGGCTCCGTTGTGGGAATCTCCCTCACATCCTCTGCATTTGGCCTTTCTGCAACAGCCGTGTCTTCCTTGAGTGCTTCTTTAGCACCCTGATTGTCCAGTGGCCTCACTGAGTGTTTGGCAGGCTTCCTGCTTCTGGTATATTTGAAAATATTTTTGCTGTTTAGTTTGTATGTTTTGCTAGTTGCTCTTCAAATTCTATTTTGGCCTACCTAATTATATTTGTACGCTTGTCTTGCCAGGGTTTATGTTCCTTTCTACTTTCCTCAGTAGAATTTGACTCCCAATTTCTAAATGATGCCTTTTTATGCAAACCACCACCTTTAGTCTGCTGTTTAATGATGGGGCCATGTTTCTGGTCCTCTTGCTGTTTTTTTGATTTGGGGGTATACATTTAGTTTGTTTGGAAGTGATGCAAGAGAACATCAGATATTAATTGTTGTTTTGCTGCTTGTTTTCCCCAGAGATCATCGATGACCTCACCAATTTGGTAGCAAATACAGATGACAAACTGCGCAGTCAAACCCGGCATGTGAAGATGGTGGACAAAAAGTCAACTTCCTGTGGTAGGAAATGGCTTGTGTTACTTCTACACTCATATTAAATTCACAGGAACAAATTTATCCCTGCTGCCAAGAAAGTTGTATGTGCTATGGTTTCCCTTTCAAGAAAATTCTTGATATTGTTAATTGATGAGATTTAAAATGTGGCTGACAAAGGTAACAGTGTTGATATAATATAATTATGCTCCCTTAAAATATTTGACTAATTACCACATAATTTTCTGGTTATAAAATAGCACTATACAAAATCAATGCAGTACACTTTAAATTGATTGAAAATTGGATAACTGATCTCGAAAAGTAACTGTAAATGGCAAATAATCATTCAGTGCTGGGAGGGGATATTTCTAGTGGGGTCCCACAGGGATTATATGTTGATCTGGTGCTATTCAGTATCTTTATCATAAAATCATTGCTGGAGAAGTTTTTAGTTTATACCAAATTGGGGGAGTGGTAACTAATGACCGGTCAGCTCTACACAGCTATCTGGATCGCATCGTAAACGGGGAGCCTCACTTGAACGTGTAATACCACTAAACACAAGGTTGTACGTCTAGGAACCAAGAATCTACATCTTATTAGTAGGATGGGAGACTGTATTTTGGAAAGCTGTAACTGAGAAAAGGACATGGAGGTCGTGGCAGAAAATGAACTGAACATGAGCTTTCAGTGTCATGCGGTGGCTGAGAACAAATGTGATCCTTGAATGAATGTCAAATAGAAGTGGTAATATGGCATTGTTGAGACCATTACTGGATTACTGTGTTCGTTTCTGATGTCCACAACTTCCAAAAGGGTGTCCAAAGGGTCCAAGGGTGTCCAAAAGGACAACCTAGAGTGGGTTCAGAAAAGAAATACGAGAATGATTTTGAGCTCTAGAAAACCTACCTTGTAGTGACAGGTTTCAGAGAGGTAGCCGTGTTAGTCTGCATCAGCAAAAAAAACGAGGAGTACTTGTGACACCTTAGAGACTAACATATTTATTTGGGAATAAGCTTTCATGGGCTAAAACCCATTTCATCAGCTGCACGGAGTGGAAAATACAGTAGGAAGATATATATACACAGAGAACATGGAAAAATTGGGTGTTGCCATACCAACTGTAATGAGACCAGTTAATTAAGGTGGGCTATTATCAGCAGGAGAAAAAAAAAAACCTACGTTGTGATAATCAGGATGGCCTATTTCAAACAGTTGACAAGAAGGTGTGAGTAGGGGGGGGAAAGAAATTAGCATGAGGAAATAGTTTTTACTTTGCGATGAAGTGGGTTTTAACTCATGAAAGCTTATGCCCAAATAAATAAATTTGTTAGCCTTTAAGGTGCCACAAGTACTCCTCGTTTTTTTCCTACCTTATAATGAGACATTAAAAGAGTTCAATTTATGTGACTTAACAGTGAGAAGAGGGCTAGGAGGACACTTGATTAGTCAATAAGTGCCTATATGAAGAAAAGATGTTGTTTGTTGTTGATAGAGGGTTCTTTAATCTAGCAGGCAAAAATCCACTGGCTGTACAAATTTAGATCAGATTAAGGCATAATTTTTAATAGAGGTAAATTACCATTGGAACAATTTACCTACGGATGTGATGAGTTTTGTTGGATGTTTTTTTCTATGAGATGATATGCTCTAGCTCAGTCAGAAGTTATTGGTTTGATACAGAAATCACTTGATGCATTTGTATGGCCTGTGTTATGAAAATGGTTAAACTAGGATCATAATGATCTCTTCTGGCTTTCAGTGTATGAATCTGTGAATTAAATTGAACTGCTTGTTTTTAATCTGTTTAAGTGGAGCTCAGATGCCAACTACAGATTAGTTTGGCGGGTGAGTACTTGTCCACCTAACCCAACAATTATCAGCTGTGGAGAGAATCATAGATATGACTGACATTTTTATTTTGTAATTTTTTGTATGTTCGAAACTCAAAATCTAGGCAGGCTAAACAAAATTAAACTTAAAGTAGTATCTGATAGATTTGCTCCTGAATCCTGCCAATTTCTGTGGTTTTACATTTATTTTCTATACCAGTGGTTTTCAACCCGGGGTCTGCAGATTATGTGTAAGATTTCCAAATGGATTCACACTTCCATTCGAAATTTGTTAGTGATCCACAAATGAAAAAAGCTTGAAAATCAATGTTCTGTATAACCGTGGGAAACTGCCAAGCTAAATGACAATTCAGGGGAAGTAGTGAAAATGACTGCTTATGGAATGCTATCAAACAATATCTAGTGTGTCTAATAATTTCTCAGCTCTTAGATATATTTCCCCCTTTCTGAAAGTTTCTTAATATAAATATAGTATCCAGACAATGTTGCAAGATAATTAATCCTTCTCCAACAATTTAAAGTAGCAACTGTGATACAGGTTTTGAGAGTATGAAGCTGTAAAACTGGGAAATTAGGAGGATCCACTGACTACCCTCTTACCCTGTCCACATTGGAAAAAAAATTCTTTGGGTAAGGAGGTCTGCCTGCTGTAATACTGCCCTTTTGAATCTACCCCAGTGGGTCTTCCTGTGTTTGCATAACAATTTGTGTATACATAAACAATAGACTGGCCTCAAAAAGCTAGTTACTCTTTGACTGTTTGATCATTAGGTTATCTTGTAATTACTGTGCTAGGCAGTGTACATACAGTAGAACCTCAGAATTAAACACCTCAGGAATAGAGGTTGTTAAGAACTCTGAAATGTTTGTAACTTGGAACAAAATGTTATCGTGGTTCTTTCAAAAGTTTACAACTGAACAGTGATTTAATATAGCTTTGAAACTTTACTATGCAGAAGAAAAATGTTGCTTTTTAACATTCTTAATTTAAATAAAACATGTTTCCTCACCTTGTCGAATCCTTTTTTAAACTCTCCCTTTATTTTTTTAGTAGTTTACATTTAACACAGCACTATATTGTATTGGAGGGGGGAAGGGGTTTGTTTGTTTTTGGGGGTCTCTGCTGCTGCCTGATGGTTACTTCTGGTTCCAAATGGTGTGTGTGGTTGACTGGTCAGTAACTCTGGTGTTCGTATCTCTGAGGTTCTACTGTAGTTCTAACATGTTACTGTTAGCATTTCTCAGTCATGCTCCCCCAGTGCCAAGCATGCCCAGCACAAAAAAGATTTAAAGTCAGAAAATGTTTTCAGTGTTGTAGCCATGTCGGTCCCAGGATATTAGAGAGGCAAGGTGGGAGAGGTAATATCTTTCATTGGACCAACTTCTGTTGGTGAGAGAGACAAGCTTTCAAGCTTCACAGAGCTCTTCTGTGGGTCTGGGAAAGGTACTCATACTAAACAATCCATTCAACCTTGTGTTTAGCTGTGACGCTCTGAGTACTTTTCCTAGAGCTGAAGAAGAGCTCTTACTTCACCCACTGTGTCTCTCTAAAGTCAGAAAAAGCTCGCAGATGAACATGAGTTTTTTTTTAAAGAACTGACACCTCACAGGTAACTTTGCAAATCAGTTTTAGAAGTATGGGGCCCGATTCTGATCTCAGTGACATTGGTTTAAATGCAGACTAACCCATTGGCTTTCAGTAGTGTTACTTTGGATTTACCAAAAAATAATTGTGATCTCTTTCTTTCTCTCTGCCTGGCTCTCCCACACCCTGGTTTTTTAATCCTTAACATATTTGCAAGAAAACAGTATCTTTGTTATTCCAACTCTTATCTGTTCCTGTGTGTTGTGCCTCATTTGAAATCATAATGTCTTTTTCTGACAACTGTCCTTGCAGAGGATTCTGACTTCAACTGAGGAATAATTTAAGAGCATCATATAATATATTAGTGTGTTTGACATGGCATCAGCAATAATCGTATTATCAAAGAACGTTAGCAGCCAATGTAGTAATAAACCAGAGAATCCCTGATGCAATCAGAACTTTACATGAAGTTCACACGCACACTAAATGTTTCTGTGGCTGTCCTATTTCTATGAATAGAATTTCAAGTTCCTTAATGGACTTTGTCTCCCATCCCATCCCAAGTGGTGGGATTTATGCGCTAGTTTTGTCTATTTATTGAGAGAAAACTGGTTTTAAATGAAGAGATCTGTTGATGGGGGTTGTTGCAAAGAGCTGCTACTTTATTTTTACTGTCTCATTGGTCATGTGCAATTGAGATAGAAGAATTAGGGTTTTTATTTTATTTGCTTTGCAATTGGGGTTTTATAAACACCTCAAGTGGAATTCTCAAAAACGTTCCACATTGGTCTGAATATAATAAGAACATAAGAATGGCCATACTGGGTCAGACCACAAGTCCATCCAGCCCAGTATCCTGTCTACCGACCATGGCCAATGCCAGGTGTGCCAGAGGGAGTGAACCTAACAGGTAATATCTAGTGATCTCTCTCCTGCCATCCATCTCCACCCTCTGACAAACAGAGGCTAGGGACACCATTCCTTACCCATCCTGGCTAATAGCCATTAATGGACTTAACCTTCATGAATTTATCCAGTTCTCTTTTAACCCCTGTTATAGTCCTAGCCTTCACAACCTCCTCAGACAAAGAGTTCCACAGGTTGACTGTGCACTGAGTGAAGAAGAACTTCCTTTTATTTGATTTAAACCTGCTACCCATTAATCTCATTTGGTGGCCCCTAGTTCTTATCTTATGGGAACAAGAAAATAACTTTGCCTTATTCATTTTCTCCACACCACTCATGATTTTATATACCCCTATCATATCTCCCCTTAGTCTCCTCTTTTCTAAGCTGAAAAGTCCTAGCCTCTTTAATCTCTCCTCATATGGGACCTGTTCTAAACCCCTAATCATTTTAGTTGCCCTTTTCTGAACCTTTTCTAATGTCAGTATATCTTTTGTGAAATGAGGGGACTACATCTGTATGCAGTATTCAAGATGTGGGCGTACCATGGATTTATATAAGGGCAATAAGATATTCTCCGTCTTATTCTCTATCCCTTTTTTAATGATTCCTAACATCCCGTTTGCTTTTTTGACTGCCGTTGCACATTGCGTGGGCGTCTTTGGAGAACTATCCACAATGACTCCAAGATCTTTCTCCTGATTAGTTGTCACTAAATTAGCTCCCATCATGTTGTATGTATAGTTGGGGTTATTTTTTCCAGTGTGCATTACTTTACATTTATCCACATTAAATTTCATTTGCCATTTTGTTGCCCAATCACTTAGTTTTGTGAGATCTTTTTGAAGTTCTTCACAATCTGCTTTGGTCTTAACTATCTTGAGCAGTTTAGTATCATCTGCAAACTTTGCCATCTCACTGTTTACCCCTTTCTCCAGATCATTTATGAATAAGTAGAATAGGACTGGTCCTAGGATTGACCCTTGGGGAACACCACTAGTTACCCCTCTCCATTCTGAAAATTTGTTCCCTGTCTTTTAACCAGTTCTCAATCCATGAAAGGATCTTCCCTCTTATCCCATGACAACTTAATTTGCGTAAGAGCCTTTGTTGAGGGACCTGGAAATCTAGGTACATTATGTCCACTGGATCCCCCTTGTCCACATGTTTGTTGACCCCCTCAAAGAACTCTAATAGATTAGTAAGACATGATCTCCTTTTACAGAAACCATGTTGACTTTTACACAACAATTTATGTTCTTCTATGTGTCTGACAATGTTATTCTTTTTACTATTGTTTCAACTAATTTGCCCAGTACTGACATTAGACTTACCGGTCTGTAATTGCCAGGATCACCTCTAGAGCCCTTCTTAAATATTGGCATTATATTTGCTATCTTCCAGTTATTGGGTAGAGTAGCTGATTTAAAGGACAGGATACAAACCATTGTTAATAGTTCTGCAATTTCACATTTGAGTTCTTTCAGAACTTTTGGGTGAATGCCATCTGGTCCCGGTGATTTTTACTGTTAAGTTTCTCAATTAATTTCAAAACCTCCTCTAGTGTCACTTCAATCTGTGATAATTCCTCAGATTTGTCACCTACAAAAGACGGCTCAGGTTTGGGAATCTCCCTAACATCCTCAGCGCTGAAGACTGAAGCCAAGAATTCATTTAGTTTCTCCGGGATGACTTTATCGTCTTTAAGTGCTCCTTTTGTATCTCGATCGTCCAGGGGCCCTACTGGTTGTTTAGCAGGCTTCCTGCTTCTGATGTACTTAAAAAACATTTTATTACCTTTCGAGTTTTTGCCTAGCTGTTCTTCAAACTCTCTTTTTGGCTTTTCTTATTATTTTTTTACATTTAATTTGGCAGTGTTTAATCCTAGTGAGGTCAGTGGTAAAAATCCCTTTGACTTCAGTGGGGGCAGAATTAGGCCACTGCTGAGTGGTAATGACAATCCTAGCCTAGATTCCAACAAATTATGACCTATTATCATTTTGAGTGCATCCCCTTGGAGGCCCAGTGACCGCCATACTGAAGTCGGTGACAAATCTCCCATTGATTTCAGTAGGTGCATGATTGAGCCCTTGATCAGGGTGCTGTTTCTACTGAAATTATTGTTGACAATCCTCTATCTTCCACAAGCAGATGATGTTTGTATGCTGCTTGGCTCTATTTCATTTCCATATAAGTGTATGCCAATGGAGGATAGCTGATGACACTTTCCACTTCCATTTCCATTAAGGAAGTGTTAGCAGTTGTGTTGTCATTCAGCTTTTACCATCATGCTTACATAAACCATTGATCAAGTAAGTAAAAAAAAAGCAGCATAAGAAATATACTATTGATACTTAGCAAGTTGGACAACACAGGAATGGCTTAGTGCAAAATATTTGCTTTTATAATGGAATTATTACATAACATTTTGTGGTCAGGTTTTCAAAGGAGAATGTGTTAAATTGCGTCACTGTTTCTTTGTATTCAGAACTCAAAAGCAGTCACAAATCATGATCTTTATACATTTCATTTTATAGGCACAATAAAGTACATACACAAATTATCATGCCAATTTGGGCTCTAAGAAAAAAACCTGAAATATGGCTTTAAAAATATTAAGGGTAAAATTCAAGTTGAGATCCTTCAAACAATCTCAAACTGGAGATTTGAGAACAATAATGGAACAGATTAATTTTGTATCAAAGACACTGATGTAAAAATACAGGCACCAAATAATAAGGTCTTATGAATGCTAGCATAGAGGTCTGCTGTTCAGTTTCACATATATAGATAAAGTTAAATACTGAATTTGGGGGGGAAAAAAAAGAATATTTGCACTGATCTAAAATGTGTCCATTGAATAACAAAGCGGATTAATGGTCTGGTTTTTCTGGGTGTTTTTTTTTGTTTTTGGTTTTGGTTTTTTTGTTCTCTTTTCAGTAGAACTCAAGGTTAGACTCTAGTTCTGACCGAGGTCAGAGACAAGTGCCATAACGGGATGAAGTCTTCTAAACAAAAGATGGGAGGGGATTGGAGTCCATGTGATCCTATACCATTTCTCATTCAGAGGATGCTCCTTGGGTGGTCTCCTATAGCAGGCTCTTGGAGTAGGATTAAGGAGAAAAGGCATATTTCTTAAGGAGGCAGCAAGCAATGGGATGGCTTCTTCGCGGTGAAAGAAAGTGCAAAGAGAGGAGCAAATTTTATATTTCTGACATCATGGTTATATCGTCTCATTCTTAACAGTAGTCTGGGGAGGAGCCTGTCTTTGCCATTGTTACTCAGGACTACTCTGAACGTCTAAGAAAATAGGGAGCAACTATGAATGAATTTACATACCAGTTGTGCCCTTGGCAATTTTTCTACCACTGTAAAATTAGATCTAATCCAGAGGAGTGCTGGTCAGTCAGGGTTTGTTTCACTTTTAGTTTTTCTCCTGTTCCACAAGGTGGCATTGCAATCTAATAGCCTTTCTCTAGGAACTCATTCATTGATGGACCTAGTTAGATGTGTATATAAATCTCTCCTCTGTTTTTTCCACCAAATGCATCCGATGAAGTGAGCTGTAGCTCACGAAAGCTTATGCTCTAATAAATTTGTTAGTCTCTAAGGTGCCACAAGTACTCCTTTTCTTTTTGCGAATACAGACTAACACGGCTGCTACTCTGAAACTAGTTAGATGTGTGTCTAGTGTTCATTTCACTTATCTTTTGATAAAGGTTTCTGAAGAAGTTGAAACTAAGACTCAAGCTACTGTAGAGTAAGTTGGGAACAGACTTCCTTTTTATCTTAATGAATCACCAAAGAATTTGAATTTTAATGCAGCGTTTTTGCCAAACTTACTAGTTTGTTTTTAGTTTTCAGGAGGCTTCAATTATTTTAAAATAGAATAGCCTGGATTATATAAGGTTTCCTCTAGAAAGAAATGATTCATGTAGACTGTGGCCTTTTCCTGCCAGACTCTACAATCCCTCTGTTCTCAGTAATAGTTATTTTTGCCATGAACTTAATTTGCTTTATAAATTATGGATGACATTTACTCAGGTTTGTTCCTCTGACGTACATTGTGTGTTTAGATGAGCAAGTCTCCATCAATTTATTTATTTATTTTTAGAGCAGTGAAGGTCTAGTGTGACATTAAATCAACCTTTCCTTCAGTCTGTTTCTCAGAAAGGTTACCTATATTCTTCCCGAAAGCTGCATTGGTTCTGAGTCACCTGTCCATGGTTGAAAGTGATTAGTTTTCTTGGCCTGCCGAGTTGTATGTTTCTCTGTGTGTGTTTTTCCTCTTGAGTTTCTTCCATTTTTAAGAAATGCTGTCCAGAAAGGTGTTTCTTGTGAACAACTGAGACACAATGCTACAAACAAAAGAAGGGTATTGTGTACAAAGTGCAAATTGGACCAGCAGCACTGCTCCCTCAACAGGATGGTGTGGGACAGGGAAATTGGAGCCTCCGCTTTCCTGCTTTTTAGCACTAAGGTTAAAATCGGTGTATTCCATATAGCAAGACCATGTTAATCATTTCTCACAATCAAGGAATCTGAACTTCCACTGCAATGAAGCTAAAAGACTGCAGCATTGTATTTGATGCAGTGATGGATTAGAAGAACCTAGTTTATGCCATTTTTACACACAAGGGCACATGCACAATCAGATACCTATGACAGTTGCTCGGGTTTGTTCCTCTGATTTACAAAATATAACAAAAAGCAAGTAAGCTGCAACATGAATGGAGTTTTGGTTCAAGTTTTAGCTTTCTTGTCTTTTGCTATATGCTGTCTTTATACAGCACATGGTTTCCTTCTTTTCTTCTTGTATTAGAAACATCGTCCGCACCTCAGTAATGCATTCCTTCTCTAATCTGTTTTGTTACTTTATGTGAAAATAGACTGTAACTGAACATTAAAACATCCACGTACAAGTTTTCATTGTATATAACATTTGCTACAGCTTTCTGTAGTAATGCTTGCAAACTGTACAGCTCACAATAGAGAGGAAGGATGGTTCACTAGCCTAGGACTTGGGAGACCTAAGTTCAATTCCCTGCTTGGCCACCGACTGCCTGTGTGACCTTGGGCAAGTCCCCAAGCCTCATTGTACCTCAGTTCCCTATCTCTGAATGCAGACAGTAGCACTGCCCTGCCTCACAGAGGTGTGTGAGGATGCATACATTAAAGATTATGAGGTGCTCAGATACTGTGGTAAAGGCAGGCAGGTAAGCGTCTGTTTCTGTAGGGTGCACTGTTAGGATGTTCGGACACTATTCATTTATATTGCAGTAATGTCTAGAGGCCCCACTCAAGGAGCAGGGGCCCACTGCTTTACGCACACATGATAAAAAGGCAGTCCCTGCTCAAAGGAGCTTACAGTCTAAAATGACAGCAGCAGTTTCATCTAAAAGTGCAGCGTGGAATGGGGAGCTGGAGGTACAGGAGCAGTGACAAGAAAGGTACCTGTTGTAGCAAAATGACATGAATGATTTGTCACAACATTCACAAAGGAGGACAGAGAATTGATTCAAGAGTCAGAAACACGTGTTCCAAGGGGTGGAAGAAGAAACAATGAAGGGGATCACTCGGGTCAGACCAGAAGAAAAGCTAAGGAAAGGGGTTTAGAATTAAGTTGGTTTAAAGTCTGGGTTAAAAGTATTTCCAGGTACCACAACCTCTCTGGTTGTCCTTCCTGCCAATTTCTGTGGCTTTACACCACACTTTAAATGCTTTCACAGCAGGGAAGAAGAAAAGACCCATGCATGCATGAGGGGAAACTCATCTGTTACTTGCTGTACAGGTGCAATGTGAAACAGTGATAGGAACAATGCTGTCAAATGGAGACAGTATACTGAGGAGAAAAGGAGAACAACATTTTCCCCTCTAATCTTTTGGATAACTAAAAAATAAACAAAAACAAATGGGATGAGTCAATTGTGCTGTTCAGTGCGAAAAAATGTAAGGTAATGAGGCAAGGCACAGATTTCAAAACACAATACAGTAGAATCTCAGAGTTACAAACACCAGAGTTATGAGGTCAACTACACACCTTGTTTGGAACCAGAAGTACACAATCAGGCAACAGCAGAGGTGAAAAAAAGCAAATACAGTATAGTACTGTGTTAAACATAAACTGCGGGGGTGGGGGGGAGAAGGGAAAGCAGCATTTTCTTTGGCATAGTGATGTTTCAAAGCTGTAGTAAGTCAATGTTCGGTTATAAACTTTTGAAAGAACAACTATAATGGTTTGTTCAGAATTATGAATATTTGCATTACAAACAACCTCTGTTCCCAAGGTATTCGTAACTCTGAGGTTCTGTTATACATTTTCAAACCTATACATTAGCAGCTGCAAAATGTAAATCTGTAGTAGGATCTAGGGACAAGAGAGGATGGCTCTCAAACCTTTGGCACAATCCTAGGAAACAGCTGAAGCAACGAGTTCTGGGTTTATAAATAAAGGCATTGAATTCAAGTCAGAGGAGAATATTCTAGTGCAGCATCAGTAACTGATGAGACTAAGGTCTACACTGTGTGTGTGGGGGGGGGATCGATCTAAGATACGCAACTTCCAGCTACGAGAATAGCATAGCTGAAGTCGACGTATCTTAGATTGACTTAGAATCGCTTACTTTGCGTCCTCGCAAGCCTCTGCCCTGTCGACTCCACTTCCGCCTCTCGCCATGGTGGAGTTCCAAAGTTGTCGGCAGAGCGATTGAGGATCGATTTATTGCGTCTACACTAGATGCGATAATCATCCCCATAGATCGATCACTACCCGCCAATCCGGCAGGTAGTATAGACGTACCCTTAGTTTGGAGTAATGTGTGAAATTCATTCAGATCATCTGATTTAAAAGTATCTGATGGAGAAACAGGTACACTGGATCACAATCGGAATAATTAATTGGAATGGAGAGAACTATACAGAAACAAAGTATTTAACCATACATAGTATATAAATAAAAATACAGAATAATGCATGCAATGCACTACCCTAGCAGTGACAGGAGCAATGTGAATGAGTTACTAGATACAGTTTGTAGAACAGTTAGTTATGAATAGAGCTGGTTGGAAAAATGAGCTTCTTCCTGGGTAAAATTTCCTTTTTTTGGTTGGAAATTCAAATATAGAAATTAGAGCTGTCAATTAATTGCAGTTAACTCGCGCGATAACTCAAAAATTAATCTCGATTACAAAAATTAATTTGATTAATCAGTTTTAATAGCACTGTTAAACAGTAGATTACCAACTGAAATTTATTAACCCTTTTGGATGTTTTTTCTACATTTTCAAATACATTGGTTTCAATTACAACACAGAATACAAAGTATACAGTGCTCACTTTATATTATTATATTACCAATATTTGTACTGTAAAAATTATAAAAGAAATAGTATTTTTTCAATTCACCTCATACAAGTACCATAGTGCAATCTCTTTATCATGAAAGCACAACTTAAAAATGTAGAATTTTTTTGTTACATAGCTGCACCCAAAAACAAAACAATGTAAAACTTCAGAGCCTACAAGTCCACTCAGTCCTACTTCTTGTTCAGCCAATCGCTAAGAAACAAGTTTGTTTACATTTACGGAAGATAATGCTGCCCGCTTGTCACCTGAAAGTGAGAACAGACGTTCGCCTGGCATTTCTGAGACCAGCATTGCAAGGTATTTATGTGCCGGATATGTTAAACATTTGTATGCCCCTTCATGCTTTGGCCACCATTCCAGAGGGCATGCTTCCATGCTGATGATGCTCATTAAAAAAAAATTATGCGTTAATTAAATTTGTGACTGAAGTCCTCGGGGGAGAATTGTATGTCTCCTGCTCTGTGTTTTACCCCACATTCTGCCATATATTTCATGTTATAGCAGTCTCAGATGATGACCCAGCATGTTGTTCATTTTAAAAACACTTTCACAGCAGATTTGACAAAACACAAGAAGGTGCCAATGTGAGATTTCTAAAGATAGGTACAACACTCAACCCAAGGTTTAAGCATCTGAAGTGCCTTCCGAAATTTGATTGGGATGGGCTGTGGAGCATGCTTTCAGAAGTCTTAAAAGAGCAACAGTCCGATGAGGAAAGTACAGAACCCGAACCATCAAATAAGAAAATCAACCTTCTGCTGGTGGCATCTGACTCAGATGATGAAAATGAATATGCATTGGTCTGAACTGCTTTGGGTCGCTATTGAGCAGAACCCATCATCAGAATGGACACGTCCTCTGTAATGGTGGTTGAAACATGAAGGGACATATGAATCTTTAGTGTATCTGGCACATAAATATCTTGCAACGCTGGCTACAACAGTGCCATGCAAACGTATGTTCTCACTTTCAGGTGACAATGTAAATAAGAAGCGGGCAGCATTATCTCTTGCAAATGTAAACAAACTTGTTTGAGCGATTGGCTGACCAAGAAGTAGGACTGAGTGGACTTGTAATATCTAAAGTTTTACATGGTGTTTTATTTTTGAATGCAGTTATTTTTGTGTACATAATTCTACATTTGTAAGTTCAACTTTCATGATAAAGAGATTGCACTACAGTACTTGTATTAAGTGAATTCAAAAATTCTATTTCCTATTTGTTACAGTGCAAATATTTATAATAAAAAATAAATATAAAGTGAGCACTGTACAGTTTGTATTCTGTGTTGTAATTAAAATCAATATATTTGAAAATGTGGAAAACATCCACAAAAATTTATATAAATAGTATTCTATTGTTTAACAGCGCGATCAATCATGATTAATTTTTTTAGTCGCTTGACAGCCCTAATGGAAATACTTCAGCCGAAAACCGAAATAATTCACTGGATGACTAAACTTTTGATAGCAAAGCCCCATATTTTAAGGGCATAAAAGATTGATGGAGAACGGAGTCTCTGGGACTCATCTGCAAAGGTATAAATCACACACTCTATAAGATCTAATAAAGGTTAGGCCCATTTAGTGAGCAACAAGTGGTCAGTTTTTTCTCTTGTGAAGGAGGGAGAGTGGAGCACAGTATGCCTATGAGAGTAAAGGGTGGGTGAGGAAAAAAACAGGCAATAGACAGAAATTGGTGCAATAAAAGATATTACTTCACCCACCTTGTCTCTCTAATAGACACCTAGTTAATTACATTTACATATGCAGCTGTTCAAATAGACCAAACTTCACCAGTGCTTGTTTGCACCTAGCAGATTTGGAGCAGCTGTTGGCAACCCACATACTGCTAAACTGGTACAATCAGCCTAAGCTGAGAGGCCGAGCACCTACCTCACCCAAGCAGTCCATCATCCCAAAAGGCCAAGTAATTAGTTATATTTGAATATAAAAAGGAAAACTTGGAATTGTCTGAAATATTCAGGGGTAGCTGCTTACAGTTTTGTTTCCTAGGATACATCTCAGAATTAAATCACCAATTTGTATTTCCAGAAATAATGCTGAAACATGTCAATCGGTAGATTATCAGAGTCAGAGACTAACTTGATTGTGCCCATTCTTTCATAGCATGGTGGCTTTGTTTTTTGTTTTTTATCATGGCTTCCATGTCATGACTTTGAATTGCTTTTAAAAAGTCCTGATTAACTATTTGTAAAAAAGTAATTTTTTTAATGTTATGATAGGATTTTGAAACGCTGCTTCAGTCCTTTGCTCCTCACTCAACCTGCAGTAGACAGGAGAGTCGTGGAGGCTGCATTCTCAGTCCCTCAGAGGACTTAGCACCTTGTGTTCTTTTCAAGGCAGATGCCTCCAGCCCTTATTAGCGGGAAGGTGGTGGTAAGGAACTAGAGCAGAGGTGGGCAAACTGCAGCCCACGGGCCACATCTGGCCTGCGGTACCCTCCTGCCTGGCCCTTCAGCTCTCGGCCAGGGAGGCTAGCCCCTGGCCCCTTCCCTGTTGTACCACCTCTCCCCAACAGCCTCAGCTCGCTATGCTGCCAGTGCTCTGGGCGGCGGAGCTGTGAGCTTCCTGCCTGGCCAGCGCGGCTGCGAGAGCTGCGGCTTGCCGCCCGGTGCTCTAGACTGCGCGGCAGTGGGGCTGGCTCCGGCCGGGCGGCATGGCTGCCAGTCCTGGTGCTCTGAGCTTCATGGTATAGGGGGGGGTGGGGGGGAGGGTGGATAAGGGGCAGCATGTCCAGGGAGGCAGTCAGACAGGGGATGGTTGGATGGGGTGGGGTGGGGGGCGGTCAGGGGACGGGGAAACGGGGGGTTGGATAGGCATGGGAGTCCCCTGGGGGGCCTCTCAGGATTGGGGTATGGGTCGGGGGTCTCCTGGAGGGACGGTTGGATGGGGGGTCAGAGGTTCTGAGGGGGGCAAGAAGTGGAGGTGGGCAGATAGGGGGCAGGGGCCAGGCTGTTTGGGGAGGCACAGCCTTCCCTACCCGGCCCTCCATACAGTTTCGGAACCCCAATGTGGCCCTCAAGCCAAAAAGTTTGCCCACCCCTGAACTAGAGGAAGCAGTTTTGGAACTGCTAGCAGTTATCTTCGAGAACTAATGAAGGGCAGATGAGGTCCCACAGGACTGGAGACAGGTCAGTCCTGGGTCTGGTATATCTCAGGTGGTATTCAGTGTTTTCATTACTGTCTGGGATAATGGAGTGAAGAATGTGCTTATAAACTTTTTTGATAACATTAATCTGGGAGGGGATGCAAGCACTTTGGAGGAAAGGATTAGAATTCAAAACAACATCAAATGTATAACTACAAAATGGGGAATAACTGGCTGTGTGGTAATACTGCTGACAATAATCTGGGAGTCATAGTGGATCAAAAACTGAATACGAGTCAGCAATGTGCTGCAGTTGTAAAAAAGGCTAATATAATTCTGGGGTTTATTAAGAGGAGTGTTGTGAAAATAAGGCATGGGAGGTAATTTTCCACTCTGCTCAGCACTGATGAGACCTCAGCTGTGTCCAATTCTGGGTGCTACTCTTTAGGAAATATGTGGACAAGCTGGAGAGAGTCCAGAGGAGAGCAACAAAAATGACAAAAGGTTTAGAAAACCTGATCTGTGATGGGAGGTTAAAAACTGGATATGTTTAGTCTTGAGAAAAGAGGACACGGGGGGAGGAGGGGGGAGAGACAAGTGATAAGTTTCTAAATATGCAAAGAGCTGTTCTAAAGAGGACAAGGTAGGAGTCTGTCACTGAAAGTAGGACAAGAAGTAAAGGGCTAAATCTGCAACAAAGGAGATTAAGGTTAGATATTAGGAAAAATAAGGGTTGGACAAACACCTGTCTACATGTATGATGTGTATGTTGTTCTGCCTCAGTGCGTGGGGTTGGGCTTCATGAACTCGCAAGATCCCTTCTGCTCCTGCATTTCTATGATTCTGGGAAACACATTTTATACTTTTTTTTTACAGCCCTTTATGGATGATCACTTCAAAAAATACCTATTTCCCTCTAAACAACCTCTTCAGAAAAATGTTTGAAATAATGTTAGTCTTTTGATGATTATTTTCCACTTCCTTGGATGGACAAGTTTATATCACATAGGCCATAAAAATGGTAGGCAGTGTCTGTATTGTAGTTTGCTGAACACATTGTCTTGCCCATGAGTTGGCTAGGTTGAAATGCCCTTCACCTGTTCATTAACTGTCTGTTTAAAAGTGTGCATGCAGTGTTAGTTAAGAGCATGGATGGGTTTTTATTTTAGGTGGCGGAGGATGTGGGGGGAGATCAGTTTCTTATCTTTCTCATTATCAAGCAGAAGCGACTGCTTAGAGCCTGATTTATTTATCTAATAAACTGGCTCTGGTATCGTCTAGGAAATGCTTACATTTTTCAGCTAAGAAATCCTAGTAACAGGCAAACAGGGTCCTGCACTCAGGTCTGGAGTAACAACAAAATGAAGGTCAGCTAATATCGCTGTTATTTTCTTTCCCGGTGGCCATGACAGCAGAGGTGGTTTATTTGAAGATCCCAGACTCAGAGTCATTGCTTGCATTGTTAGCCTCCTGAGTATTTTAGGCTGTGCCAACAGTTTAGGATATTAATGTATTCTACAGATCAGTGAACGAAGAATTCCTCTGCACTTCTTTCTTTCGATTTTTTTTTCCCGCCTTCTCCATGCACTTTGTTTGCAGTGTCTTTGTCTAGTGGATGTTGCTGGGCATTTCTAATGAGAAAGCAAAGAATTGCTGTGGAGGAGAAGCAGGGGGAGGGTATGTTTAGCACTTTCAACATTTTAAGGTGAAGTTTTTACAAGATGGTCAGGTGCATAGAAATTCCTCTGGTTTGGGAATGCAAATATACAGTAAAAAGCTCCCTTTTTGACATGTTAAGCTCCTTGATTTGCTTCCAGCAAGGAGAAAATACTATATTTTTCTCTGCAGGATGCTATGCCTCAGTGCTTCTTTAGTATTCACCCCAGGTTCATTACCACAGCCACCTCGCAGCCCACCCTGAGCAGCTGTTAAAAGGGGGCAAAATTAAAGCAATTCCTCCTACTGGTGACTTACTGCCAGGCAGTAATTAGGTTCTGTTTGCAGGAAGCGTTATCACAGGGAAGCTCAGAAAATGGGAGGGATGGGGGGATTGAGTGGAATGGATTTATTGAGACTGTCACAGGATTTATAGAACGGCAGCTCAATGGAAATAAAACCTGGTTTCATGAAGAGACAGTTATCTAATAATAATGAAGCAGGTCAGGGAAAGGAATCTGAACAGGTTTTTTAATATATTCTGGTTCCCTAGCAGGAATTGTACTTATACTTAAATTTTTTTAAATATATTCTTTGATCCCTCATGGAAATGTTAATGAGCCAAAAACGGCTAAAGAGCTCTCCAGACATTGCCCTGCTTTGGAGAAGGGTGGAATGAAACGCAGACCCTGTCGAGGGCTGCTGACACACAAGAAGTCCCTTTGTTTCCTGTTTTATAAACCAGAGACATGTCTAAAATTGCAGGGAAAATGCGAGCAGGCTGAAAAGGCTGCACAGAAGGCAAGGCATTCTATATTTAAAAGAGAAAAATTGTCAACTGGCTATTAATGCTTTGGTCTGACTGGCAGTGTACTCTGTGTGTTTGAAGTCCAGAATGAAGGTACTCTGAAGATGTAAGCGGGATGCTTTTAGGCTGTCTTTCACTTAGACTTAATTAAGAAACTTTCAGGCTTTGTCTCTAGGGGGCCCATTACGTGTGAAGCTCCAGCCCACTCTGAATAGCTGGCTCAGCTTGGAAAGTGTATACATGCACGCTGCTTTTGTGTTTTGTTGCTAAACTGAAGACAGTAGCAAGTGCAAGCTTGGCATTGCTAGAGGTCAACCTCTGTTTATAACAGTAAACCCACATCCCCCAACAGAATGCTAGAGCAATTGTCTGAAACTTCCTACAGAACCCAAAACTACCCAGCCTTTATAGCCGACATATATGGGTAAACAAAACAATTAGTGAGGGGTAGAAGAGGTTTTGTTCATCAGTCTTAATGGTGGGTTGGAGGTTAAACCAAAAGGGCAAACACTGTTCTTTAAGAAATTAATGTCTGTGTTTTATAGAGGGAGGAATACTAGCCTTCAAATTTCATGGGGTTATTAGATTATTAGCTTTTAGAGAAATGACTTGAACTAACTAATATAGTAATCTTGAACATCACCTAAAAGAATCTAATCTTGCTAACGTTAAAGTGGCTTATTTCAAAGCCAGTGGAATAATAATTTGTGACGCTTTCTCCAGCAAGCTGAGACCAATTCCCGATAAATATTGAAACTCTTCACATGATTTCCTGTCTTCACATCTCTTGGCTGTAATGGACCAATACCGACATGGTTTGCATCTTTATTGAAAATGTCAGTTCAGAAAAACCCAGTTTGACTAACACCGATGAAGAGATGATTATGGAAGGTAATTAGCTCATCTGTAGTAAATCATCCCTCTCAATCTTCTGAGGCACAAATGTGGGCCCTGTCTACAGCCACAACCCAAAATGAGGAACAAATTATAGGTTGCTAGCCCAGAAAATGTGAAATAATTAATAATGCACGTCATGCTGTAAACTTACATGGAGCTTGACAAACATAGGTAGTCTGTTCCCTTCCTTTGAGATTTGCAATCCACGTTACGCAAGGCAAGACCCCATGTATCAGTGCAGGATAGGGAGATGGGGGTGTTTCTGAAGATGAGCAGCAAGTGGCAGGATTGCTTGAAGAGGTGAATTTCAAATAGGGTTTTGAAGGAGGAAACAAAATGGATGCTTCGTGGACAAGGACCAGAAGTAAGATGACTTCTGATTGAAGGGGCAGCATAAGAGAAGGTACCAAGCCAGCAATCAGAGAGCAGCTTTGAGGAAAAGACTTGAGGAGTGCAGACAGTAGCGCGTCATAATGAGAGATGAGACATGGTGAGGAAAGACTGAGGAGTGATTGCATAGGGTGTGGTAGGTGAGAACAAGAAGTTTGAATTTGATTTGGCAAGTAACAGAGATTACCCAGTGGAGGTAGTCAAGAAGTGGTGATGTGGTGGATGGAGAGGACTACTCGCAAACAATGCTGTTTTGGGTAGTTTGTCAGGGGATGGCTGAGGTTTGATTAGTTCAGCCCCAGGTTGTTATGGAGATGATGTCATTAGCATAGAAAACATTTATCTGTAATCACAGTTTAATTCAGTGTTCCTGATATAAATTATAATTAAATGAGAACACGAAGGTGAATTTAGATTTGAAATGAGAGACAGGTCAGAGGTATGATTGTCACATCTATGTGAAGATTCTGTCTTTCGCCTCACCCCTACCTGTTTGCCTGTCTGCCTGCCTGCGGACACCCCCATGCATTTGCTTAGCAGGGAGTTTGGTTAATTCTTAGACTGAGTCTTTGTGATGCCACATTGCCTCTTCCATCTGTCGCTGTGTCTGCATGTAAAGGATGAAAGGCAAATCTTCTGTAAAATATCTTGCTTCACCATAAGGGGCACAAACTTTAGCAGCATCTTTTATTCATTCACCTTGCAACTCCACAGGATCAGAGAAAACCACCCACTTCATAGATTCCAAAACAGCGAGGGACCATTGTGATCATCTAATTTGGCCTTCTGTATAACCCAAGCCATATAGAACTTCCCAAAAACAATTCTTAGAGCTGAACTTTTAGAAAAACATCCAATCTTGATTTAAAAATGGTCAGGTAAGGAGAATCCACTGTGAGTGACCTATGGTAAGTTCCAATTGTTAATTACTCTCACTGTTGAAAAGTATGCCTTATTTCCAATCCATATTTGTCTAGCATCAACTTCCAGCCATTAGATCACGTTATAGATTGAAGAGGCCATTATTAAATATTTGTTCCCATGTCGATACATCCAGACTGTAATCAAATCACCACTTAACCTTCTCTTTGTTAAGCTAAATAGATTGAACTCCTTGAGTCTGTCTATAAGGCATGTTTTCTAATTCTTTAATCATTCTCGTGGATCCTGAACCCTCTCAAATTTATCAACATCCTTCTTGAATTGCACACACCAGAACTGGACACAGGATTCCAGCAGCAGTTGGATCATTGCCAAATACAGAAGTAAAATAATCTCTCTACTCCTACTCAAAATTCCTCTGTTTATACATCCAATGATTGCATTAGTTCTTTTGGCCACAGCGTCACACCTGATTGTTCACCACGACCCCCAGATCTTTTTCAGAGTCCCTGCTTACAGGGTAGAGTCCCCATTCTGTAAGTATGGCCTCCATTCTTTGTTCCTAGATGTACAGTTACATTTAGCCATATTAAAATGCATATTGTTTGCATGCACCTGGTTTACCAAGCTATCCAGATGGCTCTATATCCGTGACCTGTGCTCGTCATTATTTACTACTCCCTGCATTTTTTTGTCATCCGCAAATTTTCAGTGGTGATTTTGTTTTCTTCCAAGTCATTGATAAAGGTGTTAAATAGCGTAGGGCCAAGAGCCAATCCCTGTGGGACCCCACTGGAAATACACCTGCTCTGTAACGATTCTTCATGTGCAGTTACATTTAGAGGACTATCAGTTAGCCAGTTTTTAATCCATTTAATGTGTACCATGTTCATTTTATATTACACTATTTTTTAATAAAAAAAGGTCAAGGTCAAACTGCCAGGGCCGGAGAGACTTCTGGACCCATCAGTTCTCTGTGAACCGTGAGAATTTATAAATGCCATATGGTTTCCAGCCCATGCAGGTCTCTTTGTGCTGCACCACTTATAAGCTCCTTATGAATCCAAGAACATAGAAATTTTTTCATTATGGCTCTTAATAGTAGACTGCTCTGGAACAATGAGCAAGTGTTGCAGTCCTGCTGAAGTGCTTAGACTAAGAACCATATCAGAACCACAGTACCTGTAAAGGCCATTAGCCGTGAAACATTCCTTAACATTAAATGAAAAAATTAATTTTAATTTCACTTCAAAGTGAAAAATTAAGGACTTAAAAGTCAGGAAATTCTAAATGTTGGGTTCTTACAGAAATATTAACTGTACTATAAGATTCATCCTGAATATTTGTTGTCAGATCTTTAATTACATAAACTAACATATTTAAAAAAAGAAAACACTGTATATGAACATTAACATTTGAATTTGCTGTTGTCTGTGTGCTGAACTTCTCTACCTCAATCTTGCATTAATTTTTTTCTTTTAATAACACCTAATAAATGTCAGCCTTTAAGCAATGTAGAAAATTTTAATAACACCTGTTGGTGGAAAAAATAGAATCTAAAATGATTTTTACTGATACCAAAGATCTAACAGGAAGATAACTAACTCTTCTATGTTTTTCTGCTTCTTACTTTTGGATCTTTTCAAGCTGTGTGTTTAGGCATTATGTTCAGATAGATTTTTGAGTTTGATAAATGTTTAGTTAAAATTAATCACCAATATGTATCATTGGAGGAAACCTGAGGTTTGATTATGAAAGAAATAGGATTGAAGTGCAGAGCTGGATGGATTCTCACTCTGTCTCTGCATCCTACCTTTTTGATGTATATTGAGAGGCAGTCTGGTCCCCAGGACCTTGGTAAATTTTCATCTTACTATTATATTCTTCATTTTAGTTATGGTTCTTACAGGCTATAATTTCTTCTCTCTCTTGGTTCCCCATTTGCTTCTCTTAGGTCTCGTCTACATGGTGTGTTAGTGTGCACAGCAGCAAACCAAAGTGTGATTACAGTTCACTAAAAGTTCCTTTAAAGTGCACTGTACCAACGTCCACAGAACAAGTTAGGCTATGTCTACATTGTGAGCTAGGGGTCTGATTCCCAGCTTGCCTAGAAATAATCATGCTAGCTCTTGTGTGAGTTAGCATGCTAAAAATAGTAGTGTAGCTGCACTAACCTGGGCAAAGGCAGCAAAGACATGGGCTAGCAGCCCCCTAGTCTGCATCCACGGGGTTCAGGTGCATTTGTACTTGGATCTGATTTTCCTCCCACTTACGCTGAATGCAATCGGGATTAGCTCCATTTTAGTCCATGGAGTATAAGTTAAAGGTGAATCAGATAAACAAAAGAAATCATATTTTTCAATTCTCCTCATACAAGTACTGGAGTGCAATCTCTTTATCGTGAAAGCACAACTTACAAATTAGAATTTTTTTTTTACATAACTGCACTCAAAAACAAAACAATGTAAAACTTTAGAGCCTACAAGTCCACTCATGCCTACTTCTTGTTCAGCCAATTGCTGAGACAAATAAGTTTGTTTAATTTATGGGAGATAATACTGCCTGCTTCTTATTTATAACGCCACCTGAAAGTGAAAACAAGTGTTCACATGGCACTGTTGTAGCCGGTGTTGCAAGGTATTTACATGCCAGCTATGCTAAACTTTCAGATGTCCCTTTATGCTTCAACTTGTACATTGTACATCTTTTGACTTTTTTTTACAGTGCAAATATTTGTAATCAAAAATAGGTTTTAGAGTAGCAGCCGTGTTAGTCTGTATTCGCAAAAAGAAAAGGAGTACTTGTGGCACCTTAGAGACTAACAAATTTATTTGAGCATAAGCTTTCGTGAGCTACAGCTCACTTCATCGGATGCATTCCGATGAAGTGAGCTGTAGCTCACGAAAGCTTATGCTCAAATAAATTTGTTAGTCTCTAAGGTGCCACAAGTACTCCTTTTCTTTTTAATCAAAAATAGTAATTTAAAGTGAGCACTCTACACTTCATATTCTGCATTATAATTGAAATCGGTATATTTGAAAATGTATAAAAACATCCAAAAATACTTATAATAAATTTAAAATGGTATTGTTTAACACTACCATTAAAACTGCAGTTAATAGTGATTAATTTTTTTTAATTAGAGCCTAGAGCCTATATATCTGCCCTGAGGTCAGGTGGTTAGACCTTTGCTTGTAGATTGGCTGGACTCTTAGGAAGTGTAGATAATGACCTCAGGGGACTCATCAGGCTCAGAAATAACTCATCACAGGCAGGCTAAGAGAACTAGAAACCTGAGAACCAAGGGTTGAGGGCTACTAGGGTGATCAGAGGAACGGAGAACCTGCCTTACAAGAGGAGACTTACAGAGGTTGGCTTGTTTAGCCTAACACAATGAAGGCTGAGGAGAGAAATGATTGCTCTATATAAATACATCAGAGAAAGAAATGCCTTGGAGGAAGAGGAGTTAAGTTAACGGTCAATGCTGGCACAAGAACAAATAGATATAAACTGGCCATCAACAAGTTTAGGCTTGAAATTAGATAAGGGTTTCTAGCCATCAGAGGAATGAAGTTCTGGAACAGCCTTCCAAGGGGAGTAGTGGAGTGGGGAAAAAAACCTAATTGGCTTGAAGATTGAGCGTGATAAGTTTATGGAGAGGATGGTATGGTGTAGTTGCCTCCAGTGGTGTGTGTCCCATTCATAACTGCAATTAGGAGATATTGCCAACTTCCAAAAATGGGACACTAGCACAGGAGGGCTGAGTTACTATAGAGAATTCTCTCACAGGTGTCTAGCTGTTGGGTCTCACCCACATACTCAAGGTATAACTGATCACTATATTTAGGCTCAGGAAGGAATTTCCACCCAGGTCAGATCATCAGAGAGACTGGGTTCTTTTTGCATTCCTTTGCAGCATGGGCCCCGAGCCACTTGCTGGTTTGAGCTAGAGTAAATGGTGGATTTTGTGTAACCTGAAGTCTTTAAAACAAGATTTGAGGATGTCAGTAACGCAGCCAGAGGTTATGGGCCTGTTGCTAGAGTGGGTGGGTGAGGTACCATGGTCTGTGTTATTCAGGAGGCCAGACTAGATGATCCCTTCTTGCCTTAAAGTCTGAACGTCTATATTTCCATGGAACGTAGGGAGCTGTGAGTAATGGAACTTATTGATAGCTTGATGGGAGATGTGTAGTATCTCAGATAAGTCATTTCCTGCAAGATGTAAGGAAAACTTTAGTGATCTAAGCTGCTGGCAATAGGGAGCTAATGATCTTTTCATCCATCTTTAGGTGTGTTTATGGCCCCCATTACTATAGTATGGCTGTGTCTCACAATCTTTAATGTAGTTATCCTCACAACTCCCCTGTGTGGTAGGCAGTTCTGTCACCCCCAGTATATAGATGGGGAACTGAGGCACAGACAGACTGCAGCTATGTCTTCGCTGCAGAGTTTACCTGGGTAGGGCATTTGGGATAGCTAAACCCACTTGCAAGCAGCCACGCTACATGGCCACACCCGAGTCATACCCATGTGTCCACTGCAGTAACCTTGTGAAAGGATTTCTCGTGGTATGTTCTAGGATTGAGCTACTCTATGAACTGTTTTGTGGTGCATTGTGGGACATCTGTTCTTCCCAACATCCTGTGCAGAAGTATTCTTAGTCCTTCAGCATAGCAACCTGAAGCACTTCCAGCTCTGCACGCACCTCACTTCTGTCCACTCCAGCCTCTTCCAGAGCATGGATCAGCACAGGGTGACAAACTGTTCCTACTTGTGGCTGCACTGTTAATGCAGCAGGATGCAGTGGAAAGCATTTTGGCAGCAGCTTGCAGTCCTCAGAAAGTGGAGGTGGCAGTTCTTGGCGAGGAGATTGCCGGCTAGATGCTGACGTTGCAGAGTGGAACCAGCTAATGCAGGTTGCTGTCGCTGTGGATTCCCCCATGCCAGTGGGCCCCCAAACTTTTGAGGGTTGCACCCTTTCTTACCCCAGTCCCCGCCTCGCTGGGGCCGGGAGCGAGGTCGTGGCTCCAAGAGAAGGTTAAGGTGGCTGAGGCAGGAGCCGCAGCTGGGTGTAGGACTAAAGGTGGGGTGGACCTCTGCCCTGTGCTGATGGATGGTTACGGCACAGGACGACAAGCACTGAGTGGTGGGACTACATTGTTATGCAGATCTGGGATGACCAGCATTGCCTCCATAATTTCCTCATGAGGAAGGCCCTCCACCTTGGACCTGTGTGAGCCACTTGCCCCAGCTTCCAGCACAAGGACACGTAGATAAAGGAGGCCATATCAATCCAGAAGCAGGTTGCTATTGCCAGACCGCTACAGGTCAGTGGCTAACCATTTGGCAAGTCAATTGTTGGTGCAGTAGTGATGGAGATTTGTGAGGTGATTTTTGCTGTGGGTTAGCCATGCGCGGTGGACATTGCTAATATTCCCAAAATAACAACTGGCTTTGAGAGAATGCAGCCATCATGGCATACGGGGCCATTGTTTGCCCACCGCAAGGGGCACATCAATATGTCAACCAGAAAGGATTCTGCTTGATCATTATGCAGGCCTTGGTTGACCATAAAGTCAGATTCATGAACGCCAACTTAGGATGCACCAGCAGGGTGCTAACTCCAAGGTGTTCTGTAAATCTGGACTTTACCTATTTGGAGAAGAAGGCACGTTATTCCTTCCAAATAATATGGCTATCAGTGGGGTGTCTGTGCCTGCTGTAACTTTAGGGGACCCAATCTACTCTCCGTTGCCTGGAAGCCGTACCCTGGTGTATGAGCACTTGGCAGAAGAAGATTTAATTACATAAGTAGTTGCAGAACAGTAGTAGAATGTGCATTTGGCCAACTAAAGGCAAGATGGCGCTGCTTACAAAACCATTTGGATGCAAGTGTGCCCAATGCCATAATATAAAATACTGCCTTAAGAACAAATACAGTCAGCCAAGCTGCTAGTCAGTAAAATATGTAAGCAGTAACAACATTGAAAAGTGCTATGTGCATGAAAACGGTCACAGTGATGCCAGTCTGTGTGTTATCATCTCACTGGTAATGGAATTGCACACTGTCAGCATAGCCTTTTCTCCTTTCCTCACGGGTGCATGGGGGTCGAATGAACAGGGTATATCTGCTCATGCGTACTTCCATCCTCGGACTGCCTTGACTGACTCATTACCCACCCCATCCCAGAATTGTCCAGTAGCTGCTTTGGCTGCAGGACATGCTAGCATGTAGGAGAGTCCACTGGCAATGGTGCTGGTGCAGACACTTGTGTCCAGAGCTTGCTGCTCGTCATGGCGATCAGCTACTCAAACAGCTCCCTCTGTTGCCATCCGTCCTCCTCCTTTGTCCTTCAGTTGTGCTCTAGGGACTCCACTGTCACTTTGTCCTTCCTCTCCTACCCCAGCTGCTCTTATGCAATTCAAGGTGCCTCTCTGACCTGCACCCAAAGTCACCATGCATTTCTTGCAGCAGATCACCCCTAATCCATTTTCTCTTTCCCCAAGGGACCTGTGTGGCTGCCTTAGCCCAGCAGGGATGGAAGGTATTGCCAAGGCAATGAAAGAACATATTACTTTTTTTTTCTTATCATGGACAAAAGTATATCTACCCTTTTACATTCTGTGTCACGGCAAGGCCACAAATCAACACTTGGGTAGGCCTTTATTTCAGCTCTAAACATTAGCCTGGTCAGCAGCAGCTCCATCCATGTTATCAGCCCACAGAGACTATGGAAATAATTTCATATTTAGTTTACTTGAAAAAAAAATAGAAGTTTTTTGGACTTGGGAGAGGGGGAAAGTCATTGGACTAGGATCTGCTACTAGTTATAGTCTTAGCAGTATTTCAGTCAGCACTGAAGAATGTTAATCTGCTGGAGATCCCAGATTTGAAGAGAACAACTCTTCAAGTCCTCTGGTAGAAGACCATCTTTGTACGCCAAGGAGATATTTCATTGCCTGGTGACTGATCAGCAAATCAATGTCTGGAAGTGGCTAGTAAGGGGTGGGCATAGAAAGTTTGCCTTGCGCGGGAATCTCCTGTATTCAAAATCTGCAAGCATCATCAGCCAAGATCGGGGAATAATTTACTAGATAACTTGGTGCACATAAGCAGGATGTTGAACTGGGATGCAAAGTGTTCTAACAGATCTGCCTTTTCACACACACCTGCCACCTGGACAGCGTGCCAGAAGTACCAAGAAACCCAGCACCAGAGTACTTTCCCACTTAGTACAGCTGGTGGGACGTAGCTAGAACCCATCTATAATGCTAGTACCAGTACTGACAATGTGCCTGTGAGAGAGAGGTGCACATTAATGTCAGATAAGCATGTAATCCCATTTTTAAGTAATTTGTTAGCAGTAATCAGTTAAATCCTAGGTAGAATAAATCACTAGTTGCATTCTTAAATGTTTTTCTCCTGTTGGGATCACAACTGAAGCAAAGTCTGCCTCATAGCACATAATATCCTCCATAACAATTATTGAATTGCTTACTATCTGGCAATACCCTCCCTCTTGCACAGTAATTTCCCCACTAAAAATAACAAAGCTTACCCACCTTCTCCCCTTTTTTTTCATTCCCAGTTGGATTCACAAAGCCTGAATTGTAATAATTCTGCTTAAGTGCTTTGTGGTGAATTCATAGTGAGCAACCAGCTTCTGAATCTTGGAAGATGACAGGAAGACAGTATGCTTTGTGTCTAGGTTAAGCTCAAGGAGAGGTTTTATAAAATTAACCTGGGCCATTTTGTTTTTTGTAGCTGTGAACGAATTCTGCCTTGGTCATACTGTATGCTTCTGTAGCATCACACAGGGTAGCCTAGGAACAAATAATAAATAATAGGAAGGGGCAGTTTCCTTTTCTGTCACTACATCTTGTATGAAAGCAGAAGAGGAGAGCGATATTAAATTACTATCTGGGAGGGTTACCTGAAATGTGTATTTTGAAGATCCATGCACAAGGGGCATGGCCAGATGTGGCCATAACATCACTGTTATTACCAGCAGCCTGAGCTATTACCTGTGGAGAAGAGATTTTAAAAAATCCAGTTATGGGCTATGATTTATGGGCTACCAATAAAGTCCCCACAGGTAGGGTTTAAAAGACGCCACATTACCATGACATCTGGTGGCTGGTCAAAGTTCCCACTGACTTAGAATGGGGAACCCAGGATGTATCTCTCAGAACAAGTAAGGGATTTATGGGAAGCTTGAATTCTTCCCAGAGCATTTCCTTAATTGCAGTCAATCCTTTGCTAGGTCTGAGGAAATGTAAAGGCTCAGAAGTTTTGCCTAAGGCTGTATATGTTGTCAGTGACCACTGGTTGGCCATTCATCTTGGGTAATGAAGTGGAGGGTTTTATTCAGTTGCCAAATGCCATGTCCTGCTCAGGTAGAGCAACAACTCCCTATCCAGTAACTTGTTTCTGTCTTTGAGATGGGTCTCCTGGCTCAGGATGATGCCTGCCAGGTAGGATTGCCAACTTTCTAATCACACAAAACCGAAGACCCCTGTCCAACCCCTTCTCTGAGGCCCTGCCCCCGCTCACTCCATACCCCCATCACTCACTCTTCCCCACCCTCACTCACATTCACCGGGCTGGGGTGTGGGAGGAGGTATGGACTCTGGGCTGGGGGTGCAGGCTGTGGGGTGGGGCCAGGGATGAGGGGTTTGGGGTACAGGAGGGGGTTCTGGGCTGGGGCAAGGGATTAGGGTGCAGGAGGGTGAGGGTTCTGGCTGGGGTGTGGGCTCTGGGGTGGGGCCGGGGATGAGGGGTTTGGAGTGTCGGAGCGGACTCCGGGCTGGGCTAGGGAGTTGGAGTGAAGGAGGGGGGCTCTGGCTGGGACCAGGGATGATGGGGTTGGGGTACAGGAGAGGGCTCTGGGCTGGGCCAAGTGGTTGGGGTACAGGTGAAGGCTCCAGCTGAGGGTGGGACCGAGGCTGAGGGGTTTGGGTTTCAGGTGGGCTCTAGCCTGGGACAGGGGGTTGTGGTGCGGGGTCCCAGCAGCACTTACGGTGGCTCCAAGGAAGCGACCACCAGGTCCCTGCAACCTCTAGATCATGGGTGGATAGGCAGCTCTGCACGGTGCATGCTGCCTTCACACCCGCAGGCACCGCTCCCCACAGCTCCCATTGGTTGCAGTTCCGGCTAATGGGAGCTGCAGAGCCAGTACTTGAGGTGGGGGCAGCACACGGAACCTCCCAGTCCATGGCCCCTCCAGCATCTAAGGGCTACAGGGACCTGGAGGCCACTTCCGAGAACAACATGGAACTAGGGCAGGTAGGGAGTCTACCTTAGCCCCGGGCCTCCGCTATGCCACTGACCAGACTTTTAATGGCCCGGTCGGCAGTACTGATCAAAGCCACCAGGGTCCCTTTTTGACCAGGTGTCCCAGTCGAAAACCAGACGCCTGGCAAACCTACTACCAGGAGTTTGCGAAGCGTAATTAGCATTTCTTCCCCCATTTCATAGGACCGTTGATACACTCGATAATCCATAAAGTGAGTCTAAGTATATTAGCTGGCTTTGTACCTTAATTGGACGATAGATTGCTATGTATTGGTGTGCAGGGATGACAGCCCAGACAAGTGTGCTCCCCAAGAAGGCCAGGGAGTGCACCGAGTTCGGCAGCAATTCTCATTGAAAAAGTTTGCTTTAAAAAGCCCGGATACAAGTGAGGCATGAATTTGCACTATCTGGTTAGAGAACCACCATTTCAGACTCACATGAGTGGGAGTCAGGTCAAGGCAGCTGTGTACAGATAAGCAAGGAAGGGAGTATAGATGGGGTGGAGAAGGGAGGAAATTAGAAAGGGGAGAGTGAGGTTGTGGAGAAGGGGAGAAATCCCAATAGGCACATCTAAAGGTTGCCCACATGGGATTAATTTAATTGCCCACAGTGGGTGCCTTTTCAAAGCTTTCCAGTTGTCCCCTATTTCTTATCATTGGTATAGGGAATCCCTAGACAATGTTGCAATAACGTGATATACAAAGGCAATGGAAACATTTTTGAAGGTGTCTCCCGCAACCGTGTTCGGATATGGCTGCACTGGTCTGCATTTCTGGTCTTATGGATGGTAGATGATTCCCTATGCTGTAATTTTGTAGAAAGGAAAATTTTCAAATATACCCTTTAGTGAAAAGGCCTCTTGGCGTGTGGATAGGAGTTGGGGTGTAAATCTGTCTGCATTATTTGTATAAGGCTGCTGGATAGTGGTCTTGAATAGTGCTGGATAGTATCTTGCTTCTTGCTTGAGACTTACCTTTGCAATTGTTGGAGCTTGATAAAAACCAAGGTAGTTTCAACAAAGGAGGTCTTGAGGGTAAAGGCACATCGGTTCTGTGCTGGAAGATTCTCAGCTGCTCTCTCTGCCCAGCATACAGTCCAAGAGCTACTCCTGGGGGAATACTGCACCACTGCGCACGCACAGAATTCATGTCCTCTGCAGATTTTTTTTTTTTTGCTTCCCTGCAGAAAAATGACTTTCTGACAGGGAAGCAGAGCAAGAGCAATCATGCACCACTCCCTAGCTGCACAGGTACATTGTTCAGGCACCTGGAGTAACTGGTGGAGAGGTAAATCACCCCAGGGCTGTGGAGACCCCAGCCAGTGGCTCCTACCCTGAGCCAGGATAAGATGCTCGTCCCGGCTGGGCTGGAGGCAGAAGAGGATGGGACTTCCTCTTCCCCTGCAAGGAGTGGCTGGGGCTGGTCAGACCCACCACCAGAAACCTCCCCCAGCTGCAGGAAGCTCAGTATCCTCCCCTGCTTCCTGCCCCCCACAGTCCTCAGCTTCAGGGGGAGGAGTCATTGTATGGGGAGCTGTTCCCCCATCCGCCCAACCTCCGTGCATCTGGACCTCCCATACCCAGACACCCCTGACAAGCCTGACCCTCACCCAGAACCCCCTAGTCCTCTATATCTGAACCCATCCCATTGAACCTCAACCCCTGCATCTGGAGCACCCCTGCACCCAGACCCTCTGCCTCTGGACCCCCACACTTGCACCCAGACCACCCCCCACTGAACTCTCTGCACTCAGACCCCCACCCTGACTAGCCTGAGCCCACACATACAGACCCCCATGCCACTGACCCCCAACTAGGTGCACCCGGACCCCCACCCCACCAAGCCCCACTCCCCCAGAAACCAGACCCCCTGCTGAGACAACCAGACCCCTCCGCTAAGCCCTAACCACTTTCACCTGGAAGCCCCTGCAGAGTCCATTGCCGATGCACTTGGAACCCCCCTCCCCCACCAACAAGCCTCTGTGCATCCAGATCCCTCCATACCTAGACCCCCGCACTGAGCTGCCTGCACCCAGATTGTCCCACACACAATTCTCTTACCCCACACCTGGATCCCCCCAACACTGAGCCCCTCCACACTTGGATTCTGCCTGGTTGAGCCTGCCTGTCCCATACGTGGTGTGCCTAGGGCAGAGGGGTTGGGCCCCAGGATGTTTTTGGGGCAGGCCCAGGCCTTGTGCTGTGTCAGGGTTGGGTTCAGCCTGACTGAGTCTGTGTGGGGAGGCTGTAGAGTGATCTCCTACCTTCCTAAAGCCAGTGGCCTGTGCTCCCCACTGCCATGCTGGAGACTCTGTGTTTATTGATTGATAAATAAAACTTGCAAAATATTAAAATATTATGTGCAGAATTTTAAATTTTTTGGCATGTAATGCCCTCAGGAATAAAGAGCAAGCAAAAGGATAGTCAGACCTTCATTCTCCTGGGACAGCCACACTAGATCGCGAAGTGTCCAATTCAGAGCGCACGATGGCCAGGTGGAGCACTGGCATGAGGAAGTGGACCACAGGTGTGGATTAAAGTATGATTTCCCAGGATTCACATTGGAATCACCATACCTGTTTCTTGACTAGCCTCCAGTATTTTCTATTTGCTGTGATGTGAGCGGACTCCAGTACTGGGGAGGAAATCATCCATATGGTTCAAGAGTTTAAAAAGAAATAACCTCTAACCCATGTAGTTGCCTCTAGATCCTGCTCAGCTGGTTTATCCCCTAGATCAATAAGCCTAATGTTCTTTCAGGTGACCCCCACATATTCCTACCTGCATGATTTGCCCCGACACCACTTCTCCATGCTCACATCTTCTTTATTTATACATTTTACATCCCATATCAGAACTCTCTTCCTCCTGTGACTGTCTTCCAGAGATTAATCCCGTACTCCAGTTCAGTGACCTGGCTCCCTAGGCCTTATGCTTCTTGCTCATCAGTGATGGTGTATCCTGAAGAACATCTGTCTGCGTATGCACAAGGGTTGTACTTTTGAAATCATTTCAGTGTAGTCCTCGGGCGCATTGAAAGGGAAGGAGGTTGTCACTGCTGGGATTGAATAAGGCTTTGGTGATGCTGGAATTTCCTTTCAGCAGCTGTATCCTAGTGTGGCAACCTCAGATTCTCTACTTCCTCCTACGAGGCGCTTTTCATTCATTTAAAAAAAAACTTCTAAAACCCCCCTGACTTTAGTAAACCAGCATCAGGTGACCAAAGAGGGAGTTCAAGCCAGTGCTCTTCTGTGTATGCCATATTGCTCGTGCCTTGTGCTATTCTCTTTCCCTTTGATTTACACAATTGCACAAAAAGTGGGAAGCCCCAAATTCACAAAAGAACAGTGAATAGCATACGCTGTAATGTACCAGATGAAAAAAAAGAAAAGGGACTCTTCTAAGCTAAGAAA
Organism: Dermochelys coriacea; assembly: GCF_009764565.3. NCBI lineage: Eukaryota > Metazoa > Chordata > Testudines > Dermochelyidae > Dermochelys > Dermochelys coriacea. Next base: position 23,232,488 of record NC_050081.1, read on the forward strand.
ATTCTGTTCCTTAGACAAATAAAACCCTGTGATGGAGTTCATTGACTGAAGCTGCTGGGGAGCAGGCTTTCTTAGAGGCAGTATTTTCCCAGCAGTCCTCTTTCTGCATAAAGGGAGTGGCCACAATAGAACAGGAGCTTCATAGACTCATAGATTTTAAGGTCAGAAGGGACCATTATGATCATCTACTCTGACCTCCTGCACAACGCAGGCCACCGAATCTCACCCACCACCCTGTAATAAACCCCTCACCTAAGTCTGAGCTATTGAAGTCCTCAAATCATGGTTTAAAGACTTCAAGGTGCAGAGAATCCTCCAGCAAATGAGCTGTGCCCCATGCTGCAGGGGAAGGCGAAAACCCCCCAGGGCCTCTTCCAATCTGCCCTGGAGGAAAATTCCTTCCTGACCCCAAATAGGGTGATCAGCTGAACCCTGAGCATGTGCACAAGATTCACCAGGCAGATACCCAAGAAAGAATTCTCTGTAGTAACTCAGATCCCACCGCATCTAACATCCCATCACAGGCCATTGGGCCTATTTATCATGAATAGTTAAAGATGAATTAATTGCCAAAATCATGTTATCCCATCATACCAACTCCTCCAGAAACTTATTGAGTTTAATCTTCATGTTTTTCTTCTACTCCTGGGCATTGACGCTTTCCTGTAACTTCCTGTGTAACACGTGATACAAAGTCAAACACGTAAGCCTTTTTCACTAGAGGAACTGGCTTTCTTGCCACAACTGTAACTTTTCTCCTGGTCAAATTGAAAGTTGCTGTGTTACGCTGTATTTATTAAATGCGCACCCTACTGTAAAACAGCAGCTCCTTTCAGAGATAACTGCTTCACTCTGTGTCTTATTCGCAGAGGTCCATTTGAGGGTACCCAAAGGGAGTCAGTTGCCTATGTTCCATGTGTGTGTATTTAGATTTGGTGGTAATAGCATTTTTTATTTGGAAAATGATGGAATTTCTTTGAAGAAAATGGCTATTTTACTGGTGAACTGCTGAGTGTGTGTTTGCTTTGCTGCTGGAGCATTCTCCCTGAAAAATTAAAATTTAGCTCCTCTTTGAAAAGTTAAATGAAAGTCCATTGGAAGAGAGGTATTTAATGCTGCCAGAGAAGTTTTTGATTGCAGATTGTCCAGAAAGTGGTAATGAATGTGCACTGTCAGGGCCTACGGATTTGCAGTATGAATTTCCCAGGGTCTAATCATCTCAGAAGGTTGCTGAGTGTGACTCCTTCCCCAATAATCTACTTAACTCAGTAATTTACCCCTCCTTTCACATTGCAATGAGAATGAGTCTCCCAGGTTGTTTGCATGACAAGCAGCTTCTGCTTTGAAGGAGAAGCCGTGAGTTAATTGTAGCAGCTTGAGCTAATGGTTTCCCATGTTCACTGGCAAGTTAAGTGAGGAAGGAGATTTAAAATCATCCTTTACTGTGAGTACTATTATAGGCCACACCATGTGTTTCGAAAACTAAAATGTTAAAAAAATGTTTTGCCTTGCTTAGGATGTTTTCCCTACCAATATCAGTCTGAGGTAGTGGTTCTTAACCCGTGGCCACTTGGGGCCCAATCAGCACACAGCTGCGGCCCATGTGACATCCTCAGGGCCATACAGATAATATATATATTGTGCAGATACGGCCCACATAACCCATAGAGAGCTGCGTATGTGGCCCACGATGGTAAAAGCTGAGAACCGCTGATCTGCAGGGGAAACTGTCTCTTTTTAGAAATTTGGATTTGCAGATAGAATCTGCTGTGCTAATGTCCCTACTGACTTAGGACCAAAGGAAGTTAACTGGGAGATGTTTCTTGGCAGTTGATCTTACTAAACATCTCTTCTCAAAGTCTTTAAAGAGACTAGAGAATTTAAAAAATGATTGCTGTTAGGAAGCAAACTAACTGCCACACCCAAACCTTTATTAAAGACAAAAAAAGTAATTGGAACAAAGAGAGAGGAAGCTTTGGATAAATGATTTTATTTAAAGAACATTGATGTTCCATTGCTTGTCTTAAATCGGAGGTTGCCCCTTTTAGGGCTGCATCAGCACCTTACTGCAGTTCCACAGGCTGCACCTAGAAAAAGTAAAATCAGGCAGTCTGCAGCTGCCTGTATCTTTAATACAGCATGTAGCCTGCACAGACTAAAGGTGCCAGCATGACTGAGCTGGAGCAGGACCTGTTGGACAAACTGCATTCCACTATTAACGAGCTGTCAGAAGCCACATTGTAGAAGTCCCCTGGCTCCCTTCAGTCACCTCATCTGAATATTGAACACCATGTCAGTTTGGATCATGTCGTTCTTGACCCAAAGCCCACTGAAGGCGATCTGTTATTTTACATTGACTTCATAGGGCTTTAGATCTGGCCCCTGAGGCTTGATTCTGAATGTAAATCCAGCTGGGCAGACCCTTGTACCTATGTGAGGCCCAGCTGATGTCAGTAGGGCTCCACATGGATGCCTGGGTCAAGCCATGCAGATCTGCTTGTTGGATCAGCGCCCCAGAGAGCACAGGGTCTTTTCATAGTGTCGTGTCCTTAAAGGTGACTCGATCTTCAGTAATAAAACACACCCACAGGTGATATAGATTATAACAGAGGAATGATAAATCTGAAGTACAATTTTAAAATTGATCTTTGTATAATCTGATTGAAGACAAGAATAAAAAAACATTATTTTACGGTTTGAGACACACCTTTATAAGAATGCAATGAAGGGGATCTGTGGTTTTTTTCCATTTGAAAAGATTTGTGTTGGTTTTATATGTGAAACTTTTTCAGACTTGCACCATCTGGCTTGAGTTACAGCTCTGCAGATAGGAGAGTCCTCCTAGAAGTCATGTAAACAACATTACTTTTTCAATGGTAGCACTAGTGATCTTGTAGATTGTTATACCAAGCAAAACACCATATTTGTTCAATTACTTGAAATTTTTATATCCAGCATATATTTCCTGGGGTGGAGTAGGTCCCTTGGATTCCTTTAAGGTCCCATATTGCAGTCACCACTTTTCTGACTTGAAAAACAACAATTTGAAACTGGTAATGCAGTACGTACTGTAATTAACCTGTGGAACTCACTAACACAAGATATTAAAGCAGCAGAGAGGGGCTGCTGTTAAGCAGCACAAGGCACTCCCACCACCACCCACATGATTAGTCTTAAGCCCTTGTGTACAATTGCAACAGTGTGTAGGGGCCATATAGCTACATGCTCCAGCGAAAGGCAGGCTGTGTCTGGATTCACTGCAGTGTGTAGCTGTATGCAGCAGCGAAAAGATCTGGCAGGGTGAGGCAGTGGGGATGCCAGAGCCTTTCCCCACTGCCAAAGCCTTTCTCTGCAGCCGGGAAGAACTTTGGTAAGGGGAGCTGCTGGAACCTCTACCCCACTACCAGTGTCTGTCACTGTATTGGAGAAAGGCTCTGTCGGGGGGAGGCAGTGGGACACTACACTGCTAAAAAGAGCAGTATAGATGTGGGAGGTACTGTTTGGGTGTGTAGAGAGTCGTGTAGGGTACATACCTAAGCAGTGCCTCACCGACTACACTGCTATTTATGCTAGCTGGGTGTGCAGTGTCTGTACGCAGTCCCACATGGCATTCTGATAAGTAAGCTGGAGAAATGAGGGCTTGACAGAACTACCATTAAGTGGATCCATAATTGGTTAAACCACCACAAACAAAGAAGTAACTATTAATGGAATGATGTCAGATTGGAGGGAGGTATCAAGTGGGGTTCAACATGGATCTGTTCTGGGTCTGGAGTTGTTTAACATCTTTATTAATGACCTGGATGTAGGCATAGAGAGCACACTGATCAAGTTTGCAGATGACAAAGCTGGGGGATTGCAAACACTTTGGATGACAGAGCTAAAATTCAGAGGGATCTTGATAAATTGGAGAACTGGCTTATAGACAACAAAATGAAATTCAACAAAGACAAATGTGAGGTGCTACACTTAAGGAAGAAAAACCAAATGCACAAATACAGAATGTGGGATAATTGGCTTGGCAGCAGCACTGCTGTGAAGGATCTAGGAGTTGTGAAGGATCACAACCTCAACATGAGTCAGCAATGCAATGTTGTTGCAAAAAAAAAGCAAATGCAATTTTAGGTTGCATTCTCAGAGGCATAGCATGCCAGTCAGGGGAGGTGATAGTACCACTCTACTTGATGCTGGTTAGGCCTCAGCTGGAGTAGTGTCTAATTTTGGTCACCAATGTACAGAAAGGATGTAGAGAAACTGGAAAGGATCCATAAAAAAGATGGAGAAAAGTTGTTCTCTTTTGTCACAGAGGGTAGGACAAGAGGCAGTGGGTTCAATCGACAGCATAGCCGATTTAGATTACATTTCAGGAAAAGCTTCCTAACTGTAAGAACAGTAGGACAATGGATCAGACTGCCTAGGGAGGTTGTGGAAGCTTATCACGGAGGTTTTCAAAAGGAGGCTGGATAGTCATCTGTCTTGGATAGTTTAGGCACAACAAATTCTGCATCTTTGCAGGGGGTTAGACTAGATGACCCTTGTGGTCCCTTCTAACCCTGTGGTTCTATGATTCTAAGTATAGACCTTTCCTTAATATACTGTCTACATAGCACTTCTAATCGTTGCTGGCCCACCAAGTGAAAACCAGGTGATCATCAAACACAGGACATGCATAGATCTATGCTCCACTCACTGCTGCTCAATCATAAGCTTAACAACCTAGATGTTTTTATCTCTTCTTCATCTCTCCCTACCTGCTGAGGTATTCAGTTTGTAACATCAGCCACTGATGGATGAAAGGAAGACCAATGAGTGAATAGTATGTACAACATCGAATTTTCGTTTAGTGGGAAAATCTTGCTTTGCAGTGCTTTGTCACTGTAGTTATTAACCAGTTGGTCTCAAATGTTCTAGTTATAATGAACCAGAAGAACCCACAAGCTGCAGTTCCATAACATTTGGAGATGCATTGTACCCCATAAAGACAGGTTTCAGAGTAGCAGCCGTGTTAGTCTGTATTCGCAAAAAGAAAAGGAGTACTTGTGGCACCTTAGAGATTAACAAATTTATTAGAGCATAAGCTTTCATGAGCTACAGCTCACTTCATCGGATGCATTTGGTGGAAATCTCTCCTCTGTATTTTCCACCAAATGCATCCGATGAAGTGAGCTGTAGCTCACGAAAGCTTATGCTCTAATAAATTTGTTAGTCTCTAAGGTGCCACAAGTACTCCTTTTCTTTGTACCCCATAAAGACTCTGTTCTGCCAGGTTGTGATGCTTTATCCTTGATCCAGCAAAGAATTTAAGCACATGTTTAAGTATGTGAACGGTCCCATAGATCTCTATACCTTGCAGGATCGAGCCAATAAAGAATTTCTTCCAAACATCCTTACTCAAATAGTAATATCCAGGAAGGTATTTCATTAATTTTAATGTCGCCTTAAAAGGAAACATTCCTAGCTACAAATCCTTAAATGTGTAGACCTATTTCTAGACCAAGACAAGGCATAACCCAGCGATTCTCTGATATTTGGGGAGTGGAGAAAAACTGGGTGGGATTGTCTAAATAAACATAGGTAATAGGAAAAACCTCCTCTCTCTCTTTGAGTTCTGCAATGGCAGAAGTTAGTTTTGAATATATTCGTCTTTGGTGAGCTTTTAACGAATTAAGAGTAAACTGAAACAGATTGAAAAAGTCTATAATAAGCAAATGCTCCAGAGAGACTCTTTAGTGGCAAGGTGATTAATAAGGGACACTCCTGGTAATACTATCAAAACAGTGATCCTGGAAAAGCATGTGGAATGTCCTAAATTCAGGGGAAGTGGTAAAATTCAGACAAATGAGCCACAACGATTTATATGCCTCTTTACTATTTTTCTTCCTAGAGGTACAAGGGGAATAAACTATGAAAACATTACTACAGCACTAGATTCAAGGGAAACCTCAGTATAGTAAGATAAGCAATTTAATTTCACATCAAAATATTCTGTACGGATCAATTTTTGTCTTACAGCGGGTGCATTCACTATACAGACTTCTTTTTTGTGAACCTCCATACCTAACTCTGGCACTATCTAAAGAGTAACACTACAAAGAGTTCAAAAAGGTGGACACGTTTCAGGGCATGAGAACACGGTACAGTATATATGAGGACATGTTTTCAAACCTTATTTCCATATGCGGGTTCTCCCAATTCCCCTTCTGTTTTTACTACCCTTCTCTGTTAGGAACAAAAGTCTCAAGTGGTTAGTGAGTATAGAGGGGTTACCCTGTATTAATCTGTAACAAATCCCACATTTAGTCCCAGGGGGACATCCAGTTCAGCCCTGCATTACTCATGTCACCCAGTCAGCTTTTTTTTTTTCCCTGCTCTTTGTTCTTAACGCAATTATTTCTTTATTTCCTTTAAAGGCATTTATTTTGCAGCTGCTGTGGCAGCTTATCGTTGTCATATGTGATGGCAAAGGCAGAGAACTAGAGTTCTATAAACTTAGCAAAGTTTAGGAAAGTATTGAGATGAAATAATGTGAGAATTTTCTGTCTTTTTTTGTACTTCATTTTTGCAAAATGAGAGTGAACCTCTTGTAATGTACTTGCATAAATTTTAAAGTTTTGGCACCATTCAAGACAGGGCCTTAAAAAAATTAGCCACCCCAACATAGGAGACAAAGCGGTCTTCCAAAACCAAAATAATTATGTGTTGTGCACTAGTATTTAGGAATCAAAGATCAGAGTGTGTGTGTGTGTGTGTGTGTGTGTGTGGGTGTGTGTGTGTGTGTGTGTGGGCTCTGACAAATGCAATTTTTTTTATTTTTTTTTATTTTTAGAAGAAACTTCTGTTAACAGTTAGATTACTTCAGGAATTCAGGAAGGACCGAGTTCCCTGCTTGGTCTACATGAACAAGGGTTTTTAAATTGCTACTGAACTGTAGTATTTTATCAGCCTTCTATTCTTCAGACTTAGTTACCCTTGGACTTTTTAAAAAGTGATTGTGCAATTTGAACGTTATTGCTCATCACAATTCTGTGTTTGTTGGCTGGAGGCTATTTCTGAAATATCTTATGTCTTACCCGGTCTGTTGTTTCCATTGGCACTTTTAGAAGGGTCGTTTCTTATTAACAGCTGTAAGTGGCATTAATAAAAAATATTTAATTGCTGTTTTCTGCAGTATTTAGATGCTCTGGTTGGTTTGGATTGTCAAAGGGTGATCATGTTTCTAAGAATATTGTTCCTGTTTGAATTATTAATTAAAACATTTTTCTCAATAAAAGTGCCATATTTATATATCATCAAATGTACAGGTACTAAAGATATGTTTCAGCTAAAGTTAGGAGTAAACCTTTTACTTACCCAATTTAGTATATAACATATTTTGAGGTTTGTTAGCAGTGAGTTAATTGTACTTAAATTTCTGAGGACCATGGTGAAAGATGTGTTGCAATTGTTTCCACCATCATATTTGTGAGATGATAAATATTTCTCCACTTGAGTGTTAACCTTATCCAGGTCCATCTACTGTTTAAGTCTTCCTAAAAGAGTTGAGAAAAACATCATCCCAGTAGCTCCATGCCTGTGTGAGATTGAGCATGCATTGGAAGGATTGTGCATGTTTCTGTTTTACTCAATGCTCATAAAATTTCATCTAAAACTACTAAATGCTTAAGGCATGAAACCTAGGAACACTGTAGCATTGTCTAGAAAAACTTTATGCAGGTGCTCCTTGACTGTACTGCAGCAGATGGTTAGAACAGGTTTTGATTTTTTTTAAAGTATTATTAAAAAAATCAAACTTTCCCCTCTCAGAACACCTTGTATCAGTTATGAAATCGGAATATAAAGTACTGCACAAGTAGACTTGTAACTGTTAAGCACTTAAAATAACATTTACTTGCCTTACAACAGCTTATGAACGAATTGATCTTGATGTATAGTTTATAGAAAATTTTTCTTAAGGAAGGTGTGCTGTGCTATTAGGCTTACATGCAACATGCATGTCTCCTCACTGTATTTAGTGAAATTACTAGAAACTGTAGAAATTAAGGCATAGTAGTTTTTACTGAATGAAAATGAAGCTGTCCGTGTAAAGTACAAAAGGAACTCTGTTGTCCGTGGGGAGGCGGACCCTCAGATTTTCCTCACTATGAAAAGTGTGGCATTTGATTTAAAAATACAAAGCCTAACACAATTGAAAGTTAATAAAGATAAGGTGTAGGCTTTGCTACATTCAGTTCAACAGCTGCCGGAGCCGAGTTGGCATGATCAGTTCATTTCTTTTAGCCTTGCTGAAATGAAAAGTGAGGGAATGGTGTCTGAAATTCATCAGTTTGGATACTAGAGGAAAAAAAATAAAAAATCACACTACTCGTCTGTTCAAGTCTTATTGGACTGGGAGTGAACACTTGGCAGAGAGTAATAGAGGATACACTAGGCCTCCTAACCCATAGGCCATGTACTAGTATTGGATGAGACATCACCCTTATAAAAACTAGAATGCAAAGACTTCCGTGTGTTTGGCACTACCTCCAGGAGCACAAACTAAGAGTTTGAGGCTGCACACACTTAAACACAAGGTGCATGGGAGTGCTTACGTGAGTAAATTGACTTACTTGCGTACGTCTCAGTAGGACTGAGGCCTGATACTGTAATTGCTAACTACTGGGCATAGTACTACTAGCACGAACAGATTCAGTAAGTCGATGAGGATTCTTACCCTACAGAGCTGTGCAGAGCAGGAAGTGCTTCAGCCAGGAGTAAATGCCTGGAGCGATAGACCTGGAAAGCTTTGTGTTTATCATCCTTCTGTCCGTGAGATCATATAATAGGAAGAGGGAAACGTGACACAGTATCTCTTACGATAAGGTAAATAGAAAAGGAGTACTTGTGGCACCTTAGAGACTAACAAATTTATTAGAGCATAAGCTTTCGTGAGCTACAGCTCACTTCATCGGATGCATCCGATGAAGTGAGCTGTAGCTCACAAAAGCTTATGCTCTAATAAATTTGTTAGTCTCTAAGGTGCCACAAGTACTCCTTTTCTTTTTGCGAATACAGACTAACACGGCTGCTACTCTGAAACCTGTCATTAGATAAGGTAAATGGTTATCTTTGCTTCCATAGGATATTTCGTCCTGTGATGGGGTTCACAGGCCCCACAATAAACTAGAGCAAGGCATGGGGCAGTACTGGGCTAGGGAGGCCCTGCCTCTCAGGAACTACAGGGCATGCTCCATGTGGAGGAACAGTTTAAAAGGGCACAGGTAGGGGCAATGGAGTTACAGGCTGCACCAGAAAGTGAGGCTGATCCTGGAGCTGTTGGAAGAGTGACTACAACATGGGTAAGGCCACACCGGAAGCAGTGACCGGTATCCCCTGTTTTCAGTTGGAAACCCACAAGAGACCCCGAAGAATGGATCGTTGCCCCCCTGGCAGGCTAAGCTGATTCTACTAGGAATGTGACTATGCTCCAAATAGAGGTGCCACAGCCTGGTAGGAAGTGTCCCAGGGGAGTGTAACTCGGGTGGAGCGGTGAGTGGTCTGCACACTGCAACACCTCTTTAGGCCCTGAGTCAGGAGCCAGTGGAGTGGGAGGGTCTGCTCCCCCTCCTACTTTCTCCGCATCATGACAGAACCCAAAGGGGAGAAGAAGGGGGATGCAAGAGGGACTGAGGCTTGCTGTGTATGCCCTGGCAGGGCCCCCGCCAGAACAAGCAGATAGAGAACTGTAGTGCCATTGCCTGACCACTAGGCCAGCTGGCTGTTGTGTGGGCCCGCTAGAGGATACGTAAATGGCTCCCATCACTGTGGCATCTGAGTGTCTGTTAGTCACTTGTGAATTTATCCCCTTAACCTTCTTGTGAGCTAAGGTGCTATTATCTCTATTCTACACATGGAGAAACTGAGGCCAGAGAGATTGAATGACTTGTCCCAAATCTCCACCAGAGTCTGGGGCAGAACCAGATATTGATCCAAGAATAAGTGCCCAGTCCAGTGCCTTATCCAGAAAACTATTTTTCCTCCTTTTAAGGCCCCAGTTCAGGAAGGTACTTACACATGCGTGTTACTTTAAGCACAGGTGTAGTCTCACTGAAGTCAATTAACACTTGTGCTGAGCCTGAATGTGAATATTGTGACCCAGGTTAGGATGCATCTTGCAGTCCCCAGCTCCAAAGGAGCCCTTCCTCCATTAGGCCACAGCATCCTGCTATTTGTGTACCAGACTCTTCCACATCGTATATTTTGTTGATACCTCATTTTATAAAATAAACTTTGGTAGACAGAGCTACCAGAAAATAACCATTGGTTCTTTATGCAGGTTCTCTGCTGCATGAGAGACCCAACAAAGCGGTAAGAGTTCTAGCAAGTATGTGTGTTTTCCTATGAGTTCATCAAGGAGAGAGAAAGGGGTTGGTGGTAAACAGAGCTAATGTCAAGTGCATCACGCGCCCCACAGAACTAGCTCTCTGCAGAAATCTTACTGCATGTGACAGCAGTAGGCAGACAAAAAGAAGTGAGAGCGTGGGCATGTCTAGCTATAAACATGAGCAGAACTAAGCGCAATTACTAACACAATTTAGTTTACCATAAACTTTTGAAATCCCTGAGGGAGGGGAAAAAAATAATTTGTCCCATCTGCACTACATCTTGAAGTCAGAGGTGGAAGCCAGAACACATCTCCACTTAGGGTGTCCAGATAGCAAGTGTGAAAAATCGGGACAGGGTGGGGTTGTAATTGGTGCCTATATAAGAAAAGCTCCAAATACCGGGACTGTCACTATAAAATCAGAACATCTGGTCACCCTGTCTCCACTCCACCATCAAGATCTCAACCATAGCCACACAACCACTTCTAAAGGAAAAATTCCTTCTCCCAGAGCTGACATAATAACACGGGTGATGTTTCAGCTACTCTAGCTTTATATTCAGTGCACCAGAAAATGTACGTTTCTGCTTCAGACCCTGGGAAATTGCAAATGGAGGCAACTGAAGGGTGTAACAATCCAACAGCAATGCAGGCCTTGAGTAAAGAAAGAAAAAAAAAAAGAAAGAGTTATGCAGAAGTGGACGTATGTAACCAGTTTAGATCTGCTGTATGTAATTAATCCGCTTCTGTGATGTTTGTTTAGACATTATAAACGTATGAATCTTTCTCCATACAGTATCTCAAAGAGGATTTTCCTTTCTGGTAGGTTTACCTCACACAGATATTCTGGAGCAGTGCTGCGTACTTGTGCATTTGCCATTTTATGGGTGCTGCTAGTAGCTCCATATTTGAGGTTGCCAGAGTCATTTAATTTTTTACTGTATTTTTCACCCATTTCTAATTTTTTTTAAAAGAAAAATCCACACTCCTCTTGAGCTTGAATTTCTCATGCTTAATCTGTGCACAGGTGATTTATGGTGCTAGTGGGGCTATAATAGAAATGCACAATATTATGAAGTGAATTGAACAGACCATGCTGAAATGTTTATTGCTGTCTTTGAAATGTAACACATTGGGATGATGGTGCGTCTCCAAGAAAGAGTGAGAGCTAAGCAAAGCTTGGCTCTCGGTATTTTTAGTATTCCAATAAAAGACTATGCTTTTAAAGGAAATCGCTTATTGCCATCTTGCAATCAAGAATGCACAAGTGTTCCAGGGAGTGCAAGAAATATGCTTCAAGAATGTAAGAACCATAAGGAACTAATCATTAAATATTCTCTCCTCCTTTTCCACTCCCCATCCTCCTCTGATGGAGACACTGGAAGTTTTGTTGTCTGTATGTAAAACTCAGCCATTATGAGTTTAAAAAAGAAATGAAGTGCCTTCAAAGCCTGTCCCATTTTCAAAAGCTCCTATTCCCCCGTGACTTAAGTCACATTGGCTAGGGATACCATTTTGAAAAGTACCTAAGAGTCAGGTTTTTAAAGGTATTTAATCTGGCCCTAAGTGATTTTGAGAACCTAAGTCCCAGTTTCAAAAGTGAGTGAGGCACTTAAAAGCCTGAACCCAGGTCTGTGCTACATGCAGAGCAGTTTTGCATCCTATATCGCTAGAATAAGTCTGAGAAGAGACTTGAACCTGTTTCCCACACCCTTGGCTAGTGCCCTAACCACCAGGAGAGAGAGAGCACATGCTCGCATCCAAAACCAGATATATTAGCCAGTTTTGTTTTCATGGAAATGTTGGGAAGGTTTTGAGTTGTTCCAGTGCAGAACAAAAACAGATTTGGAAACCTTGAAAGTTGCCACGAAACAGAATTGTCACTTCTGGCCAACTCTATCATTGTCCATATTTACTTCTGCTTTCTTCCCTTCCACACATGCCATGTGTAATGACATGGGCATGTTAGCCAGCGCCCTGCTGCTTTATTCCATGCAATTGAGGTGGTTAAAACCATATTTTTCAATCAGTTTGTCTCCATTCAGATGTTCAGACATGTTTTAAAAAGCCTAGAAGTGCTTGTAACTGCTATCACATGCAGCAGGCATGGCAGCCCAAGCTTGTGTAATTGTCCCCCTTCACCCACACCCGTAAGTACCCTGAATGCTGTTGCATAAATTGGCAATAGCAGCATGCCCTGCGTTGCCACTGCATTAGCTTGTGAAATGTAGCAGTGGAAGCCTTGTGAGGTACATTGACTGACGCCATTTCCCCACCTTTGTTTGCTTTCCCTGTTTTTCTCTGTTACTAAGAGCTTGACTGGCATGCTCAGCACAGTGTGACACACACAGGAAGACGTGCATCTTTTCTCATGGCTCTTACAATGAAATATCAAATTTGGGGCTGGTGTCTAAGCCGGTGTAACATACCTCTACCCTTCAAGAGTCCTCATTGGGTAAGTGACCCCAATTTAGGCCCTGTAAGGATCCCTTAGGCTCCAGTGCTCATCTGCTTACTGATGTGTCTCATGCCTTTGCTGTTTTTTGGCTCTCTGAGATGGACTGTAAGGAAGGGAAGCCCTGCTGAGGTAACTCGCATGCTGAGGGGCCTGGAGACACATCTGCCAACAGACCTGGTTTAGCTGGGATTGAACACCCATCCCAGGCTCTTGGTGTCCCAGCCAGCACTCTAGGGTCATTGGCAGGTATGCTCCCCACTTGGCTGCCCCGTCTGCTCCAGGCAGCTCTAGCCTAGCAAGGAAGGTAATCACTGGTTTTTTCATACTAGAGGGAGGAGTGGAGTGCCAGCAGTTCCCTGGCCTAGGTCCTCCACAGCTGCCTGCTCCACACTCCAGGAAAAGAACTAGCATCTCAGTGGTGCTCCACTCGTTGCCCTCTTGCCTCCAGGAAAATCACTTGCTGGCCTAAGCTGTAGTTACTGTGCTGGAGGGAACAGGGCAGCAGAGTGAGGAAACTGTCTGTGTGGGTGGCAGGGTCTGAGCTTGAGAGGGTGCGTGGATGTGTGCAAGCAAGGAAGGGTGCGCCAGAGAGGGTGTGCTGCCCTGGGGCGGCAGGTAGGCAAATTGCTGGAGTGCTGCTGTGTTTACCTCTCTCCGCTCCTCAGTGCCCCCTGCTGGCTGCCTCCCCTTGCGGGAAGGTCCCCCCTCCCCGTATAAGGATGAGTGGGACCCAGCCGTGAGGACCTGGTGGGAGGCCTGTGGTCATGCCAGTGCAGGGAGAAAAGTCCCTTTAGTGTGAGGAGCAGAATGAAGAGCAGTAACATTTTCATGAGAGAGTTTTGCAAGTTAGCAGCTGGAGCACTGTGTTGTGCTGAACTTTAGGATTATTTCTGCTTTTTTTCCTTTCTCTTTCCCTCCTAAGAAAATGGCCTAAAATTCACCAGATCGTCCACATGACCCTTCAGCGCTTGGGAGCCTCTCAGCCCCCATGCCCCAGCCGACTAAACTAATTATCCCTGACAAATGTTTCCTCTATTGGCAACCGTGAGAGCACAATAGTAACAGGGAGGTTGACTACCAGAGCGCATGAAAAGCGGCAAGTCACAGTAAAGCTCACTCTTTCTTAACCCCACTCCCCTGTTTTGTTTTTTCCCTGACCCACCCCGTCTTCGGGCACCTTGTGAGGTGCAAGTCTGACTGAGTCTATATTACTGTATCTTAAGCTGTGAGGAGTCTGGAAGAAAGCGTAAACCAGTTCAGACTCCCTTAGATCTGCCGCTCAGTTTGGCCCAAAGTGTAGACTTCATAGAGAATCTCTCCTTGTTAGCTCTATAATCAGCTTTTATTTTCTGAAGGGGGTAAAATACCCCTGAGCAGGGGAGGCCTGTGTACCATTTAGGCACTGTTTTGAGGGATTAAGAGGGATGTAAGTGGTGTCCAGGCCCTGTGCTAGCTCCTTGTGCAGGGGGCAAATTTCACCTTCAGTGTCGCAGATACAGAGATTTTCTTCCCTTGTTATCCAGCGTGGCTGGTTTAGTTTGGGTTGGGTTTTTTCTTTCTGGTAAAACTTAGTGCAGGATTGTGAGTTTCTCAAACCTTTATGAGTCCCATTCCAAAGTATAACGCAATTATTCAGAAATGCAGCACTTCACTTGACCCGTCTTACATCCAGGTCTCGCTCATGTAAAGGAAAGGCAGCTGCGAGGGGGAAAATTGGAAAATGTGTGTGTTTAAAAAAAAAAAAAAAAAAAAAAAAAAAAAAGCCACATCTGAAAATCCAGTAACTGTGTCAGCTGATGACCTTTGGGGTTGGAAATAGGTTGATAATAACAATGTGGGGATGGACAAGGAAAGCCTATGAAGTCACTCTACTGAGAACAAAAGGAAAAAGCATTTGAGTGTTTCCAGCTTCTCGCTTGATGAGATCTTGGTGACTTTATATACAAACATCTCCTATCTGATGCTTCCTGTAGAACAGACACCAATAAAAGGCATCAGACAGAGGTGAGAGGATGTTGCCAACTCCACCCAGAAAACAGGTGATGTGTGAAAAACACCCAGACTGACTCTTAGGGGAAACCTGTGTGTTTACATTGTTAGTTTTTATTATTATTATTTGTATGGTGGAACTACCTTGGAGCTCCAGTCACAGACCTGGACCCCACTGTGCTGGGGAGACCCAATAAAAGGATGGCTCCTTCCCCCAAAGTAGCTTTCTTGTATACTGTAATCAGCCGGCATCTCAATAAAAGTATAGAAAATTAAACACACAATTGTATAGTGGTTATCACCTGTCAGAGCTCTCCACTGAAATGTGAGCGCAATATTAGGTGGGAATATCAAAAGTGTTTATAAGTGATGTTTATGTCTTTGAATGGCTAGAAAAAGCTTATACCATTTATACTAGTAAGTCTACATCCAGTATGTCTTTGGGCAGTGATGAATTGTCTAAAAATGTTTTAAGTTGCATTTGTTATGCACTGATATGGAGGTAGGGGTAATTCAGATAGCTAATTGCCTCGATATCAATTGTTTTAATGTGCTTCACTGAAGCTGCAGTAATCCAGTAAAGTTTGTTTGAAAAAACGTAAGTGGAAATGCTGCTTCTATGATCGTACTATGAACTAATTTGTATTGTTTATAAAAAGTGGATAATAGTTCAGGTTAACCAGATCTGGCTCCATGTTCCCTATACAGCAGATTTGCCTGGAAATCAGGACTAATAGATTCTATTCCCAGTTCTCTCTCCGTCTTTACTGTGTTTCTTAGGCTTTGTCTACACTGACACTTTGTCTGCGCAACTTTTGTCATTCAGGGGTGTTAAAAAAAAAAAAAAAAACACATTCCCCGAATGACAAAAGTTTTACCGACAAAAAGTGCCGGCATGAACAGCACTTTATCGGTGGAACAAGCGCTCTCCTTCCGACAAAGATTCATAGATATTAAGGTCAGAAGGGACCATTATGATCATCTACTCTGACCTCCTGCACAATGCAGGCCACAGAATCTCACCCACCCACTCCTGCGATAAACCTCTCACCTATGTCTGAGCTATTGAAGTCCTCAAATCGTGGTTTAAAGACTTTAAGGAGCAGAGAATCCTCTAGCAAGTGACCTGCGCCCCATGCTACAGAGGAAGCCAAAAAACCTCCAGGGCCTCTTCCAATCTGCCCTGGAGGAAAATTCCTTCCTGACCCCAAATATGGCCATCAGCTGAACCCTGAGCATGGGGGCAAGATTCACCAGGCAGATACCCAGGAAAGAATTCTCTGTAGTAACTCAGATCCCACCCCATCTAACATCTCATCACAGGCCATTGGACCTATTTACCATGAATATTTAAAGATCAATTAATGGCCAAAATCATGTTATCCCATCATACCATCTCTTTCATAAACTTACCGAGTTTAATCTTGAAGCCCCCATTGTTTCCCTTGGAAGGCTGTTCCAAAACTTCCAAAACTGCTGCTTGTGGGGGGTGGACTTTTTTTTGTTGGCTGGAGAGCTCTCACCTGCTGACAAACAGCAGCTACACTGTGCGCCTTTTAGCAGCACAGCTGTAGCGGCCCAGCTGTGTCGCTAAAAGCTTCGTAGGGTAGCCATAGCCTTAGACAAATCACTTAGTGTGTCTGTGCTCCAGTTGCCCTATCTGTATAATGGAGATAAGATGCACCCATCCTTCTTTAAAACATTTGGAGAACCTTCCGTTCATTCTTTACTCTCTCAAATACCTGCCTTCTCATGTAACTGGTTGCTGACTTGGTGTCTACATAGATGTACAGTAGTCGGTTAAGTCATGCTTACATATTGTTTTAAAGCAATAGACCTCAACCACTCTAGTCATTGCCAACATACCTTAGAAAAGTATGTACCTTAGAAAAGATAAACCAGAGTGTTTTGTAAGGACAAAAGCGGTATTTGGAAACTATAAAGAGAAAAGCTTCTGGTATTTAGAATGCTATAACTATGCTCAGTGAAGTAATCTTCTATCACAGTTAATTTGAAGTTGGATATTAAAAATCAAATTTTCCTGAAAGAACTTGGAAAGTCTTTGAAATTCCACTTGGAAATAGTTGAGTACATCCTCTGGCATTGATTTTGTTTTTAGAAAAGTAGCAACAGATTTAAAAAATAGCTCCAGAAATGAATTGAAATAGAACAATGATAGCTTAGGGGGAACACTTATCTCATTTCCTTTCATTCCGTTGGGGTGTGCATGTGGTTTGGGACCATAAACTCTGGAGATTATTTGATTGTGGAGATGCTAAACATTTTGGATTTAAACTCACTGCACACGTCTTCTGACTCTGACATATATGAATTCCCATCTCATTCTTTCTTTTGCTTTTGATTCATCCCTCACTTTATTTCCTTTGCCAGCAGTCAGCACTTGGTAGTAAATACTAACACATGTTCAGGCTCTGATGGCAAATGATGGTATTAATGGTAATTATAAGACTTTATTGCGACCAAGCATCCACTATGGTACTACAGCTGACTTCCAATGCTACGTGGCAAAAAGGAAGAGCAGGGGCACTATTTCAGTCATACATTTAACAAGATGGATTGAGGGATTGTTACAAAGAAACATACAACCTCTCATGTTTTCATTCGGATCATTAAAGCTTTTGATCAGATTGTCAGTTAATATGGAGCTTTATGTGCAACTCCAAATTTGATAACTTGTAATATTTTCATATCACAGAGTGACCTAGCTTTTGCTTTCCTCCAAATGCAAATGTTCTCAGGGCGCTCAGCTTCTTTCAGACATATTCATTTTTCTTTAGACCCGATGAAACATATGGCTCTGAGTCTTTATTAGCTGTTCCCAAAGTCTGTGCTTGATTTGTTGGAGGATTGCCAATGATTTTGGTGTCAGAGTTGAGAAGTACACTTGTAACATTAAATTTCTCAAGTCATACCTGTTAAAAAGAAGGTCAAAAGCAATAAAGTGTCTAGGTTTCTTTGGGTGGGTGGGGGTGTAGGATAATGTGAAATTGCAGACTTTTACACAGACATATCACACGGGGGGGGGGGGGGAGTTTGGCTGTCACAAAATTAATAAAGAGCAGGCCTCTAGAGGATGTGTTTCAAATGATGCAGGTGTAGCAATCAGGGAGTGTATTTACATACAAGCCAGCTTAATAGTGTGGGATTTATACTAAAGTGGTTCTTAATGCAATACAAATTGAATACCCTGTCTCATGTTAAAACAGAAAAATATAGACTGAAAGGTTTTATGGCTTTTGGGATGGGGGGAGTGTGGGGTTGTGATTTATTTAGGGAATATGAAGGAAAGATGGATTTGTTAGGTTGTTTGCCATATAAAACTAGTGACTTTGGTGTATAAATTGAATTCATAGCCTTCCAAGTTGGTTCTTTAATGTCTTGAAGATAAAGGGTTTTTAACAGATTTGTTTGCCATATACCTAGCAACACTGAAAAATTAACTTAATTAAAAAGCAGGTAAGGTATTTTTCGTTAAACTGGGACATTAAAAAGAAGTTCACAAAGAAGGCAGCAGTAACACTAAAGTCTCTCCTTGAAAATTCCTCTTCCCTGCTTTCCCCTCTGTAAAGCAAATACTGTGTTTATAAGTTAACACTCCATGTCATTTGTGATAGAACTGAGGACTTGTTCCTAAACTCTGGGTACACAGTTCTGCAGAGGTATAATTTTCTTGGCATGGCTAGCATTATATCCCGATAATGTAATGCTACACCGGGCTGTTTAAAGTTATTATGTGATATTTTTATTGTTTTTACTTCACTGCATAATGACACAAGAGAGGCACCAATCTACTCTTCTAGGTACTTTTGATGTCATTGAGAATAACAATACACCTAAACCAGCAGCAAGACATCAGAAAACCTCCAACAAGGCTCCACTCGGAATGGCAAGGTTCTCTCCACCAAACCACCTCCCCCATAAATGATTACCACAAAAGCAAAAAAAAAAAAAAGCCTTGCAGAGATCCCCAAAAGGTCTGCACACCTGGGCTACTTTGAGTCAAGGGCATAAGATAGTTCCACAGCTGAGGGCTTCTCATGGGGAATACTCTGTTGAGCTGGAGTCCCCTCCATGAGTACCCACGTTAACCACAACTGTGGAACCGGTGGAGAATTACCTCTTATGTAGGCAGGTCCTAAACCATCTAGGGCTTTTTAGGTTGAACTAAGCACCTGAAATTCCATCCAGAAAACCAGCAGGCAACTAGCACACAGCACTGAACCCTAGTTTCCTGTGTTCTTGATGTACAAAAAAATCAAACCAAAACCCACACAGCTTACAAAATGGGTGGTCCAATTTGGCACCAAATTCAGTTTCCAGCTGGCTTTAAGGTCTAACCCTTGCAGAATTCATCACACTACTCCAAGTGACAAAGGCATGGATTGCTTAGTCAAGTTCACATCCAGAAGAGATGTTTCCCACAGCTGCTGTGGTGTGGAGAAGAAGAAAAAAGCATTCCTGGTCACAGCAGCGGTATGATTCTTTAGTATCCCCAGACTATGAATTCAAATGCAAAATGGTGGACATGAGCCATCAGTAAGAGGGGGAGAGCCTATCCTTGCCATATGCTTTTATTTATTTCTCCATGATTCTAAAGGTGCCACCAGTGCTCTGTGTGCAGAACACGGGTTATGAATATACTCAGAACTCAGCAGGTTAAAATGACCATAAAAGGACTTTCACAGTAGAGTTCTCACTCTCCCTCCCTTCTCCCCTCTCAGCTGCATCCAGTGCCCCCTGGTCCCTCTCTCACCATCTTTCTCCTAATAAAACAGATAAGCCTCTCAGCACCAAACCTGGATTTGCCAAAGCAAGGGGGAGTGGCAAATTCCATGGTTGAAAATCAGGCATGGTGAGATCAAGAGTGTCCGATATTTGCAGGGGCCATGGTATCACCTTGGGGGCTGGAGAAGAGGTTTCAGACCTTTTAGGGCCCAAGCCCTTTTGGTTTGCATAGGTCAAAACTATTCCTTTAAATTTCACCGGAAATCAGTTGCACAGAGCACAAGTGTAGTGTGTTCTCTTGAGTGAAATGCTTTAATACTCCAATAGCTGCAATCTGCGCTAGCTACAGTTTCTAGCCAGCCTGAAGGTGCAGCCCCATTTAAAGCACATTACAACAATCCAGCCTCAAGTGGTAAAGGCCTTGGGAAGCCTCCATCCTAAAAGGGAGGGTGCAACCTTTGTGCTGAGCTCCCATGGGAAAAGTTGTTCTTGGGAGGTCCTTCTACCTGGAGGTACAGAATCAGCTGTGATCTAAGATGATCCTCAAGTTGCAAGCTTGGGAAACAAGCAGCAAACGTTCTGCCCTCACTATATTCTTCTTTCATGTCGTCTTGTTTCTGCTCACCTGTGAACCTTATGGCATTCTTACCTGTGCTGTGACTCAGCCAGCTAAACCCCATTCTCTGTTTGGCAGTGGGTAATTCTCTCAGCTGCACACAATGGATGGGGTGAGATGGAGAGGTGGAGCTGGGCATCATCTTTGTACTGTAGACACTATAAAACCTGTTCCCTCATTAGCTCTCCTGACAGCCCCATGGATGTGTTGAGCAAGAATGGTGACAGAATGGAACCGTGCACTGAAAATGCATGAGAGCTGCCCAGGCTGGAGGACAGTTATCCAACACTATGCCCTGGGACATCTAAGAAAGCCAGGAGCAGAGCCATTCAAGAGTAACTTATCCACCCCTTCTAGTGTCTGCAGATGTGTCAGCTCCTAACTTCAAGAATGTCAAACTGATAAGGGAGTAGGTGGCTCGGAGACTGGGTCAGATATGCCAAGGCATTCTGATTAGCGTCACTTGTTTGTATCTGAAGCAGCTTGGTAGTGACTTATCCCACTGCCATAAGGTAGCTATGTGAAATGAACTGGGGGTCTTGCAGTTCTTTATACCAATATTCACTCTCATTTAGCTGAGGCAGATTGATGGTGTGGTTGTGGGGAAGCTTCCATTGCTTTTGCCTATATTGTAGTCGGGGTCCCAAAGACATCCCTCCTCTGGATCTAGACTCGGAGTAAGTTGTGGGGCTTGCATGCAGGGTGAACAAGAAAAGCTTTTCAGCTACAAAGCAAATGCCTTTTTATTATAGAAATGAAATTAATTGCTTCTTGCTTGCAAATGATACACTGAAGAGAAATATCCTTAATGTAATGTTAAGTTTTCCACACTGTCTGTCCAGCATATTCCTCAGATTGTTGAAACTTTTGCATGTAGCCAGTAATGTTTTATATGTCCCCTTTTAGAAGCTTATTACTGTATGTTCTAATTGGTACCATGTTAAATGTAAGTAGTCAGTATACAGCAGGTATGGAGTGACTTTTAATGGTAAATCAATAGTCTAATAGAAGCAGACCAGAAAATTTTTGACACTTATTCAAGAGGGAGTTGTCAAAACAAGACATTTATGACAGAGTTCCTGAATGCCTTTTCAAAGGCTCTTGAATTGCTGCCAGACTCTAAACACGCTCAACTTCCCAGGAGCTATATTCAGCACAATAAGTGGATATTTCACAGTAAATATTGGCATGCCAGAAAATGGGCATTAAACATTGACTTGACAAGCAACGATTGAGTGCGTTTTATATGGCCGATGTGAAGAGCTGTCTCTTCATCAAGTTGTGCTCTTGTGCAGAAACTTCTACTAAGTTCAGACCATCATTACCATTAAGAATTAGAAGTACTCTAAAGAAATGGTGAACATTTGGCCTCAGGTGCTCCCATAGCTTCCATTCCAAAAGGCAGCAGGAGTAACGGAGAGTCTTGACAAGTGATTCTTGGCTTTGGCTGGCAGTAGGCATTTGCAGGTGAAACTAATGTGGTTCATTATCATTTTTAAGACCGATTACAATGTCATTTACTGAATAAGACAAACTGCTCTGTAGGGGGAGGGTAGCGCTAAATCCTGATTAGGTTATAAATGGGGAAAATAATTATATGGTCTCATTCTGCTCTCTAGCCGGTATTTCTTTACCCATCTTTCCAGCATACTTGAAACTCTTGCGTGGATGTTGTAAAGTTACATGTACAAACAGGCCGTGCAGCCGGTCCACTCTTCAGCTCAGGACATGAGCTCTCACAAGCTAACCAAAGTGTGTCCTAGAATGGGACTCTTTAGAGGAGGTGTTGAGGTTTCACTCAGTGTCTTTCACCCTTTGTCATTGGTGCTGGATCAGCAGGCGGCTCTGTACTGCTAAGGGTTTGCTCCTCTGAAAAAGATGGACAGCCTTGACTGCTGCTTGTTGATATCTGATCATAGTCATCAGCGGGGTAGAGCTGGTCCAAAAAACTATTTTCACAAAAACACATTGAAATTTGTTTCCATATTAATGGGTTCAAAAAGGACCCAATTTAACATGGCTTCTTTCAGTTTTTAAAAATATTTTGAAATTTTTATACACCCATTATTGAAACAATTATCAAAAATTTAAATTCAATCAGCTGTACGTACAAGTAGCATGTTAAAATGTCCTGCTAAATCCCATCTCGTGCCTTCTTGAAATTCCTCCTACAATTTCAGATGGAACAGATATTAGCCTCCTTGCAGATGTTTTTTGTGGTGCTTGCGTGTGTGCTGTTAAACAGCTGCCTAGTTTCATCCCAGAAGTGGCTGCATTTCAGTGGTGGATGAAGTGATTCCTATGTATTAGTTCTATATCTCTCTAAATATGTTAGGTCAAAGACAGTGTATCAGGGCAAGATTATCCTAATCATAAACCATACCAGAATGAATCACAGTTGCCTCTAGTTTCCCAAACCCTCACTTATTTACTATCTTCATAGCATCTCCCAACTGACTCAAGTGCTCCCTGCAGAAGTCTTTTTGGGGGGAGGGGAGGAAGGCAGGATAGTGACATAACTGCCCTCCTTCTTGCCTCTCCTACCACAGAAAGAACTTTAGTCTTCATGGGGCTTTCCCTGTCTCTACAAGGTGGCAGCAAGCTATGCTTGTTCTTCCCCTGACCTTCTGTAGTGGGACCGAAACACTACTGCTGCCACTGTCTCAAACTCTGTTTCTGAGATGCCCCCCCAGGGTGCAGTGCACTCCAGATGAAGGGCTTCCATGAGGCACGAGGCTGCCTCATAAAAAGAGAGGCTGCTGTGCAGAGAGGTCTCCCAACTTGTCATTAGTTTTAACTCCTGCTCCGCAATCTGCTCTCCCAGGAGCCGGGGTGCCGTTGCCAGGATGATGCACTCCCCTCACCTGGAGGCTGGGAAGTGAGGGGTCCCTGAGTGAACCTTCACCTGCTCTGGGGTTGTGTGCGGGAAGTGGGTATGTTTCCCAAGGGTGAAGAGGATCTTCACTCCCTAGGTGGAATAGTAAAGGGTGGGGAGAAGGACCCCATGGTTCGGTCACTAGTGAAAGAAGGACAGACTGGTGTTTTCTGTAGCTGTGCCTGGCATACTAGCATAGAGTTATCAGCTCACAGCCCACAGGTTATGGTCTGTTCGTATCTGTGAACCCGCTAGCTCCCCTGATATTCAGCACATGTAGTATTCAATTCATCCTTGCCCCTCTTGGATGGGTGAGCATCCTGGTGGATCCAGTTTGTGTGCTGTCCAAAATACAACTGGAGCTCCTGTTTTGGTGGAGGTTCAAAAGCTTAGCCTTGTAGTGTAGCATTTCCCCTTGCTAATGGATGCGAGATTTAGACAGAGGCCATGTTGAAAGAGAGCATTCTGGATTCCCTACATCCCCAGGATTGGCTAACCTTCAGCAGCATCCATATTCTAAATTCATCAGACTAAGGAACTACAAAAGAGCTGGCCATTGTCCAGTGGTTCATGTTTGTTCCATTGATTATATGCAGATTATAACTTGCATTTCTCACCTTCTCCTCTTTGTAAGCTTGTTAAACGAAGGTCTGCATCAGCATTTCTCATACTAGTCACACATGCATCTGTTGTTTCTTCCATTCTCTGTAAGTCCTGCTTACCTCATCACTGAGTTTGTTCCGTGTGAACTTTCTTTGACATGTTCCTTAGTGATGGGATGTTTACACTTCACAGTACTGAAGCAAGAAAAGCCAGAGAATCTAGAGTGCGTAATTACTGTCAAATCCTGTCAATGAGATTATTTATGAAAGCATGTCACACATTTTGCAATTTAATGGGCACAAAACAACTTTATAAATCCATATCTTTGTAATCGTCTACTCCATATAGGCTTAAAAGTATTTGTTGATGATGCACATGGTCATCTGCTGCTTACTTTAGTGTTTCCAAACAAAACCCCTAACTTTATGTATACCAGTTTCCTTCAAGGAGCAAAGCTTAGTTGTTTTTTTTTATTTTTCACCATGCTGTGCTGCTGCTGCTATTGTATTTCACTTTGTTTTAAATCTCCTGGTCATGCTCCTATTGCATGTTAGCAACATTTTGATTAACCCTCGGCTTTCCTGAAATCCTGCTATATAATAATTCTGTTGATTAAACACATTTACTTGGGAGTTATCACAGGATAGTTATGCCCAATTAATTTTAGTTTGTATCATTACTAATACCTGTAGAGTATTTTGCAAGAAACCAATCTCAGTTGTCTCTTATTGTCTCTTAATCGCTAAAATCTCTGAATTCAGTTACATCAAAACTGCACTGAGGATTTTGATCCTCTAAAACTTTTTCCGACAGCGCAAAAACATATTGGACAGGCAAAGTGTGTCACTATAATCACAAGCTTTATTTCTCCCAATTCCAGCAGCATCGTTCACTCCTAACCATGCTGTCAGAGAGAAACGCCCCAAAATGTACAGTACATTTTAAAAATTGAGACTGAGTTCAAACATGGTTAAAATGTATCATATTCTAAATTTCATCTGATGTTTTTGAAAGTTAATGGTCAAAGTACAAGTTTCCAGGTTAATTGGTTTGGTTAAATGCACCATTCTTTCTTCTTTAACAGAGGAAAAACAAATATCTCTCTCTAACCTATATCTGTGCTCATGTTTAGCATCCATCACTGGAATATCTACATTAACATGCACTAGGGAACTTGGAATGTGTGCCAGCAGGGTACAGTTAGTGCATGACACCCTAGTGCACACTAGATTTTACACTCCTGTAGTGCGGACTAATGCACAGTGTAGACAAGTCCTCAGTGCCTCTCCAGAATCGCAAATAACAAACATCAATCTTTCTCTTCCTTCTTGGGAAGCAAGTTCCCTGATTACAGGCCAGAGTCTCACCTGGTACAAGTCTGCATAGCTCCAGTGGACTCAGCTTGATGAATGTTAGCTGAGAATCACCCCTGTATTGTTGGGGGGGAGAGGTGTTTGTCGGGGGGGGGAGTTACTGAGGGAAAGACAAGTAGAAGAGAAGAGTTTTATGTTTAGTTCTATACATAGTGAGTCCCAGGGCTGCTCTCTTCACCCTTCCAGAGATGAATTCCATAGATTAAGTCCAGCTCCCGCTTATGTCTGTCTCCTGCCCTTATGAGACTTGGTTTGTTGACAGGCTCATGGCTTCAGTGATGCACTGCTGTCATGGGAGATGATGGTTATGGAGGGAGAGCTGATCTCTTAGGTAGTTAGAGCTAACGCTGTGGGAGGGCTTTGACTATAGCAAGGTTCTCTATTAAATGGGCAGCCGTGCATAGGACAGAGCACCAGGGTGATATATCAGGGACAGTTAAATTGTGCAGTTAAATTGACAGGCTGGAATGTTTTGTGCTGCTGGAGCTTTTTTCGGGGCATGTGGCTCCAGTATTTGATGTGAGTTGCAATAATCAAGGCTGAAGGTCACAAATGGATAGTCCACCAGGGCAATGGGGAGCCAGGTGGCTGGGGCAGTGTTGCAGTTTGCCATCCTGGATCTTTGGAGTATCCAATAGCATTGAGAAGACCCAGAGGACCCCAACGCTGTGGATCAGCTTATAGTTTGAAGGCAGATGCTCTTGATCAGGGAGGGAGGATCTGTGAATCACTTCTTTCTTCCTACTGGCTTCTCCATAGTGTTGCCTGGGTTTAGCTCTTGACAGCTGCTCTTCCTCCAAATGCTAGTGTTGGCTAGTGTTAGGAGAGTTGGGAGGGCTTACATGTCATATACAGAAGAGGTAGAGTCACGTGTCGCCTGAGTACTCTGCTGGCATTTCAGCTATTTTTGTCTCACCATGCTGTATATGACAACGGTGCTGTCAGTTCTTATCACAGGTCATTTGGGGAGGGATGGGGAATGGCCAGTAAATTTCATGGAACAATTCCACTTAAAAATTAGCAGACGCCGTGTAGAAATTGTTGGGAAGAGTTGTGTGCAAGTTACTCTGTACGGATTGCTTGCTTTCATTTTTCTCCTCCGTGGTAGTCGGTACCAAGGGTGTGTGTATGGTAACAGGATCGTTAACTAAAACTCCTCTGGCCCTGTGGCCTATTCCCCTGTGAAATGGCAATGCTCCATCACATGGTCACTGGTTGCTGTGTAAATGAACACGATGAGGAGAAGTGCTTAAGGAAGTTAGGTTTAAGCCCCCTTTGAACATCAGTGGGTGTTTTGGGGCCTAACACCCATAGACTCCTTTGAAATTCTCGCTCAGAATGGTTTTCTATGCAGCACCAACAGCTCTTTAAAGAATGTGTTATCTACCCTGAGATTTATGATTATTCCAAGAGTTTCCCAATTAGAATAAGAGCTGATTGCCAAGAACAAGTATTAGGCCAAATTAAACATGTTTGACTCTCTACAATAGTTGACTTGTTTATCACTGGGGAAGCATGCTAATATTGGCTTCTATGGTGTGTTAATTTAACAAACAACTTTATTAGGAAGAGCCAAATCCATGTCTAATGCTATGAGATATTGACCAGGTCAGACTAGGCAAGTGGTACTAGTTCTAAATTCAGATAAAAAATGAAATTGGTGGCAACCACATTTCACTGGAAAAAAATATGGCCCACTGGCATAGAAGCTGTTTCTGCACAGAAAACATAACACTATTTATGAAGAGCCATGTCTAATATCCTTTCCACTTTGGAAAAATAAGTTTATTTTAATACATCCTTTTTAATTGCTATGAGCTGGACTTGTAAATATTGTAAGTGGTTGAGTAATAGTCATCTGTTAGCAGACCAAATGGAAGGGACATTTTTTCCACTCTTTGAGCCCTAAAATGGTTCGCCCAACTCTAAAGGGGATACTTTAATGCGGATGTTTTAAAAAAAAAAAAGTCTGTTTAATAATTCAAAGATGGTTTAATCTGAGGGGAAGCCGGTGTGTGGTGTTCTGTTGAGTGAAATGCATAGGACATTGTGAAGCTATCCAGGAGGTTTTGCCAGGTGTTCTAATGCTAGGGGACTTGTCATTGTTTAGGAAAGAGAAGGGTTTATTACCAAAACTTGCAATGATGCACTCCATTTGCAAGATGTAAAACTTGTATTACAGTTAAGAGGGGCAGGTTATCTCCCTTATGTTTTGGAGGTTAGAGAGTACTGCAGCAGAGTTAGCTTCATCTAGCAAGATATCACAAAACATGGTCTGGGAAAACTACTGTCCTTTTATCTCCGGCTTTCAGTCAGTCTGTATTGTGAATGAGAGAGAGCTTAGTGAGACTCAAATGCAGAGGGCTTGCAAAATTCTAGTCTGTCATTTTCCTAGAGCAATCTTTTTCTTTTTAATATGTGAATAGTTTTGTCCCTCTCCTCCTGCTAAGAGTGAGTTTTGCACCTGAGCTAGTAAATTGTCATAACATTTTGTAAACCCAATAACGTACAGCATATTGCACACAGCAGGTTTGCTCTCTCAAATTTTTTTTTAAATGTTCATCGCCATTCATTTTCCTAAGTCAGATTTGTTTTGCACAGGTTTGTTGTGGTTTTTTGCTTTGCAAATAACTGCCTTGTAGTAGTAAAACTATTTACGTCCTGGCAGCAATCTTCCTATGAAATTTTAGCACTCACCTGTCTTAGAGAGAGAGAGAGAGAGAACTAGTTTGATTCCGTAAATTCTACTAAACTTCACCAATCCTGCATGTTTTTAACTAACTTAATGGGACTGCATGGAGGGTGTCGTGATAACCTGGTGTACAGGTCTCTTCAGGACAGGGGCTGAAGTTGTGTGGTGACTTTTTTGATCATTCACCTGTAGAATAGTTGAATTATTCTTGGGAAGACAGAACCAGAGACCAAATATACAGTGTCAGTCCTGATAGCTTTAAGCAAACTACCCTTTCATAAATGATTTTTGTAGTCCGATTTCTATACATATATTAACATGTAAGGATCTGGTTTTAGTTAGAATTGAAAACTTTGGGTAGCCGAGTTTCTACCCTACGTTAGTGTTTAGCGTGATGTAAGGGGACTCAAAAAGTAAGTTTCCTTTTTAGAAAAAAATCCTTCAGCTAAGACGAAGACGGTAACTTAATTTTGCTTTGTCTGTTTCAGGAATGTTGGTGGTGATTGTGTTGTTGCTGATTGCGATAGCTGTGGTTGCCGTCTGGCCAACACACTAACACAAATGTGGGGACCACCAGAGATGCTACTTAGCAGCAGCAGAGCTGGCCAACTTCGGAGGATGCAAACAACTCCATTGCAAACACGTTTTGTGACTTAAGTAAACGCAGTATTAGAATGACAACATTTCTGGTGCAATGTACAGCCAAAGGGCTGTGGCTAATTTGGAGCATTTGAACTTCAAAAGGACTCTCTCCCTTCCTTGGTTTTGTACTTCAGAGGGACACAACTGGAATAGCTGCATCTTTTAAGTGATTTACCCTTCAGTGCAACTGATTCTAAGCAAGCAATTTGCCCCTTTTGTTGAGAGATCAGTCATCCTGAGGGTTTAATATACTGTATACTGCTCCTACGTAGCTTGTGTGGTATATGTGTGGACTTCCCCCTCTCTTGCTAAATGATGATCTTTGGAACCAAGATTTTGCATCTTATAAAGAAGTGAGTGTTATAAGGAACTGATTTATACTAAAATTCAATGAAGTTGGAGGGTCAGAGAGCAGGCACAGCTCGAGAATGAAAAGCCTGGTGAGGGTAGAACGGAATATAGGGACTCAGATGTACCTTACAAACATGAGTAAGTATGAGACAATCTTTGGCTGTTGTGAGAGAATTACTGATGGTGTTCCGCACAGAGAGAAATGCAAACAGCAGTGGGTCTTTCCAACATTTAACACAACTGGGTAGAACATTGGAAAGCCCAACTGCCCAACGTTTGCTCCTAAGGGGGAAAAGTGTCTTTCTGCTAACTGTACTCCAGGGTAAGTTTACCCCAATTAACTGCAGAAGTCCTGATACAAAGAATAGACTAGTCTTAAGACCAGAGATCTGCACAGCTTTCTTTTATAATTTTTCATAACTGTTAAAACTGCAAAGGAAAATATTATGAGTATTAAAAAAAATGAAAAAAGTATTTAATGCTCATTGCTGTCCCAAAAATCATTATTTTGTTATGTGCCAACTTAATTGTCAGAACTGATAGAGCAATAATAACACTGAATAAAAGCTGATCCATTTACATGCTGCTTTTTATTGGCATGTTTTTTTATTATTTCCAATAATGTCTTAATATTTTAAAGGTCTTTTGTTTGTTTCCTAGAAATTGATATTGAGGAGAGAAAGAAACTGATTCCAGAGACTTCCAGTTTCATTTGAAATGTCTCTTTTGTACTTTTTAATGTTTTTTTTTCAGCCCCAAGCTGGTGCTCACATGTCTTAATCCTTAAAAATGGAATATGTGGAGTTGTAAATATGCATTTAATTCTTGGCACTAGCAATCAAAGCCCTACCTCTCCCAAACCAGTGCAGTGGGTAGCAGCAGTGCAAACCTAGTGTGTAGAGCACTGGGCTGAGATTCAAGAGACCTGGATCCTAATCCCAGCCCTGCCACTGGCTTGCTGCGTGACCTTGCACAAGTCATTTTAATCGCTCCGTGCCTCGGTTTCCCCATCTGTAAAATGGGGATAATGACACTGCTCTCCTTTGTAAAGCACTTTGAAATCTATGGATACAAATCACTCTAGAAGAACTAGGTATTGTTTGAAATCTGTGGATACAAATCACTCTAGAAGAACTAGGTATTATTGTTGTCAAGCTTCCACAACAGCATCTTCTGCCACTGTGCCTCAACCCAGACCTAAGCATTCAGGCTCCATGAGCCAGTCATACCAGGAGCATTCACTGAAACTCTAGTGCTCATTGTGATGGTGGTCTTCGTGGTGCTCAGGTAACTCTGGAAGCTGGATGGATCTAGAAGAGTTATTTCAAAATGACTCTTCATTCCAAATTTTCTTTGTTTGATATAAAATAAAATAAAAAAGGTCAAAATCAAAATAAGTTTTGATTGATCTGATATGAATGTTTTCAGAATTTTGATTTGGGATGAAAAAAATTTCAAACTCTGTTGTTTTTTTTTCTGGGGCAGAAAATCTGTTTTCCAACCAGCTCTTCACAGCCTGAGCTATTGCACTCCTTGTTGATGTTTCAGTGTCTGGGTAGCCAATGATATGGGAGGCGGGTACACAGGAATAGTTCAGGTGAACAAACCATTAAGTGAGTTTTAACCTGGTGACTACCAAGGGAAGTGGGATAAACACAGCCATGTACTAGGGAAGGACAAATACCTTGTCTTCTGTGCAGTAGAATCCAACGACTCAGTGCATCTCCATCCTGTATTGCTGGGAAAGACTCTTCTTAAAAGATCTGAAGAGTCAGTTAAGTCAGAATTGTTTAGGCCTAGGGGTCATGCCTGTTTGCTCATTGTCACTTGGAAAGGAGCTCTGTATCCAAACAGCTAGAGGAGAAAGCGGCAGGCCATTTAACCACTGCATGTTTTACAGGAAGTTCTCAATGATCTTATTGCTTGACTTTTTTCCAGTGCAAATGGAGCTTTTAAACCCAGCCACTCCAGCTGAAAACAAATAATTGTGGTTTCTGCTGTTGTGTTTAAAATCTGCATTAGAGCAGTTTCTGTGTTAAGGAACCTGAAGAACCTGGCTTTTAATTAAAACTTCCATTTACGGGGAGGAATTCAGGTTTTATTTGAAATCCCTGGATACACTGATCAGAATAAATTGTGCTACTGTTCCGTGCAACGTTCTGGGTCCATTCTATAGGGGCTTTTTAAACAGCGCTTTCTGATTTGTTGTATTCTTGGGGGACAAAATTTCTGGGGCATAAGGAAGGAGGAGAACCAGTGAGTCTTATTGCTGAAATATTTAACAAAGAGGTCCCTAGATTTGCCCTTTAAGTAACATTAAACATGGCATGTTGGAGAGGAGTTTTATTAAAAAAGAAAGAAGTGGATTTGGCAGGGCTTTCATGGTGTATATGGAAACCTTTTCTGTTTTACTGATTTTTGGAAGGGAAGGCTAAAATAAACAGACTGGTTTCATTGTCTACAAGCAAGTGGAACTGAAGAGTGTGAAGTGCGATCAGTCTGAGTTCAGTGCATTTTCGATTTATTCTATTTAATGAATTTTATGAGCTGGTTGCTGTGGCATCTGGGCACGTGACACAAATTAAAATCAAGCAACAGGTTTAAATTGCCTAGAGTAGACACGAAGGACACCCTCATTCTCTCTACAGAGCCATGCCAGCCCATCATAAGCCAACCACCACCATCCCCAGCAAAGGTCCATATAATCAGACTCATGCTTGATCAGAGAGATATGTCTTGCATTTTGCGTTCGTGTTGAGACTCCCCAACTGCAGTGGGCCTGGTGGCTGATGGGAGCTTATCTCGCAGCTGAGAACCCTCTGTCTCCAATCTCCCAGGAATTCATTTTAGGGGAGGATGAGCCAAAGCAGCTTAGCTTAGTGGTGCATAGACAGAGAGGTCACCTGTAACAAAGCCAGGACCCAAACTATAGCTAGGACCTTAGAGTTGGAAACAAATGCCTTGAATGTCCCCTAGCAGCAAAAGGGAAACCAGTGTAGTTCAACATGCTTATTAATTTGGTTTTAAATACACTCAACTAGAAATAAGGGACTTTTTAATAGCAAGGGTAAGTAACCATTAGAACAATTTACCTAGAGATGTGGTGGATTCTCCATCACCTGAAGTCTTTAAATCAAGGCTGGATAGCTTTGTAAAAGAGGTGGTGTAGCTCACCTGGAAATTATGGGTTTGATGCCGAAATTATTAGGTGGGGATTTTAGGCCTGTTATGCAGGAGGCCATATTAGATTATCACAATGGACACTTCTGGTCTGAAAAATCTGAGAATAAAAGAGCGCACCCTGGTATGAATTACTACAGTGCATAGCCCTGTCGAGCCTTACCCAACCTGAAAGGGAAACACATCCCTGGGCTCTCGTACCTAGGAAACTCGACATCCGGGCAGATCAAGTCAGCTGTTCCACATGCATCCTGGCCAATAAAACCTCAGTCCCCAGGTGTTCATCCCCAGGGATCTCACCAGGTTTGCAGAGGTATAGAGTTCTCCTTTCCTTCTGTACCAGCCTGAAATGTGATAAGCAAAGTGCCCTGTGCTCACTCATGGTATGTCTATACTATGAAATTAGGTTGAATTTATAGAAAGCGATTTTTTAGAAGGCAATTTTATACAGTCGATCGTGTGTGTCCCCACACTAATGCACTAAGCACATTGTATATCTAAGGGCGGAGTCTGCGGAGTGCGTCCACGCTACCGAGGCTAGCGTTGACTTTCGGAGCATTGCACTGTGGGTAGCTATCCCACAATTCCAGCAATCTCCACCGCCCATTAAAACTTTGGGTTAAGCTCACAATGCCTGATGGGGCAAAAACATTGTCGCAGGTAGTTTGGGGTACATGTCGTCAGTCGCCCCTCTCTCCGTGAAAGCAATGGCAGACAATCGTTTTGCGCCTTTTTTCTGTGCGGGCATCATACTGCTTTCAGCAGACGGTGCAGTTGGACTGCTAACCATTGTCATAGTCATCCACCGCTTCCGCTGCCACTCTGCTTTCCTGATGCTATGAATCCACCTCGCAGGTCCTCTATATGACCGTCATCATCCACTGCTTCTGCTGGCACTCTGCTCTCCTGGTGGTCTCGCAGGGCCGCTTCCACTGCAACTCTGCTCAGCTGCTCTTGTCTTGCCATACCACGGCAAGTGTGCAGCCCTCTCAGCTGTTGTCCTGGCAGCAGACTGCGCAGTAGGTCTGCAAAACTGGTCATCCAAACACTGTTTCCCCTGCAACCCTGCTCTCTTGCAGACGCTATACCACGCAAGCATGGAGCCTGCTCAGATCATTGTGGCGGTTATGATCATTATAAACACCTCACGCATTATCATGCAGTATATGCAGAACCAGAACCTGTAAAAGCAGGAGAGGAGGCAATGGCCGTGCAGTGACGAGAGTGATGAGGACATGGACACAGACTTCTCTCAAAGCACGAGCCCCGGCAATTTGGACTTCCTGGTGGCAATGGGGCAGGCTCATGCTGTGGAACGCTGATTCTGGGCCCGTGAAACAAGCACAGACTGGTGGGACTGCATAGTGTTGCAGGTCTGCGATGATTCCCAGTGGCTGCAAAACTTTTGGATGTGTAAGGGCACTTCATGGAACTTTGTGACTTGCTTTCCCCTGCCCTGAAGCTCAAGAATACCAAGATGAGAGCAGCCCTCACAGTTCACAAACAAGTGGCGATAGCCCTGTGGAAGCTTGCAACACCAGACAGCTACCGGTCAGTCGGGAATCAATTTGGAGTGGGCAAATCTACTGTGGGCACTGCTGTGATCCAAGTAGCCAACGCAATCACTGAGCTGCTGCTATCAAGGGTAGTGATTCTGGGAAACGTGCAGGTCATAGTGGATGGCTGTGCTGCAATGGGATTCCCTAACTGTGGTGAGGCGATAGACGGAACCCATATCCCTATCTTGGCACCGGACCACCAAGGCAGCCAGTACATAAACCGCAAGGGGCACTTTTCAATGATGCTGCAAGCACTGGTGGATCACAAGGGACTTTTCACCAACATCAACGAGGGATGGCCGGGAAAGGTACATGACGCTCGCATCTTCAGGAACTCTGGTCTGTCTGAACAACTGCAGCAAAGGACTTACTTTCCAGACCAGAAAATAACCATTGGGGATATTGAAATGCCTATAGTTATCCTTGGAGACCCAGCCTACCCCTGAATGCCATGGCTCATGAAGCCGTACAGAGGCAGCCTGGAGAGTAGTCAGGAGCAGTTCAACTATAGGCTGAGCAAGTGCAGAATGGTGGTAGAATGTGCATTTGGATGTTTAAAAAGCTCACTGGCTCAGTTCACTGACTCGGTTAGACATCAGCGCAACCAATATTTCCACTGTTATTACGGCTTGCTGGCGCTCCACAATATCTGTGAGAGTAAGGGGGAGACGTTTATGGCGGGGTGGGAGGTTAAGGCAAATCGCCTGGCTGCTGATTACACGCAGCCAGATACCAGGGTGGTTAGAAGAGCACAGCAGCGCGCGCTGTGCATCAGAGAAGCTTTGAAAACCAGTTTCATGGCTGACCAGGCTACGATGTGACAGTTCTGTTTGTTTCACCTTGATGAAAACCCACCCCCTTGGTTCACTCTACTTCCCTGTAAGCCAACAGCCCTCCCCTCTTCCCTTCGATCACCGCTTGCAGAGGCAATAAAGTCATCGTTTCAAATTCATGCATTCTTTATTAATTCGTCACACAAATAGGGGGATAACTGCCAAGGTAGCCCAGGAGGGGTGGGGGAGGAGGGAAGCACTGGGTGGGGTGGAGGACGAGGGGAGGAGGGAAGGACAAGGCCACACTGCACTTCAAAACTTATTGAATGCCAGCCTTCTGTTGCTTGGGCAGTTCTGTTGGTTGGATGCCCGGAGAGGCCCCCCCTCGCCCGCGTTCTTGGCGTCCGGATGAGGAGGCTATGGAACTTGGGGAGGAGGGTGGTCTGTGCCTTTCCTGCACCTCAACCATACGCCAGAGCATATCGGTTTGATCTTCCAGTAGCCTCAGCATTGCATCCTGCCTCCTCTCATCATGCTGCCGCCATCTCTCCTGTTGCTCCAGCCATCTATCCTCTCACGCGTCCCTCCTGTCCTCGCGGTCATTTTGTGCTTTCCTGTCCTCTGCCATTGTCTGCGTCCACGCATTCTGCTGGGCTCTTTCAGTTTGGGTGGACAGCATGAGCTCAGAGAACATTTCATCACGAGTGCGTTTTTTTCGCCTTCTTATCTGCGCTAGCCTCTGGGACGGAGATGCTAGTTGCAGCATTGAAACATTTGCAGCTGCGGGAGGAAAAAAAAGGGAGATTAAAATTGAAAAAGACACATTGGCCATTTAAAAGGAGGGGCTGATGTTTTCGGGTTAACGTGCAGCACAAACCCAACTAACACCCCCCCCCAATTCTCCGGGATGATCGCTTCACCCCTCCCCCCACCACGTGGCTAACAGCGGGGATGATTTCTTTTCAGCCACAGGCAAACAGCCCAGCAGGAACGGCCATCTCTGATGTCCCCTTAATAAAATTCCTCTATTTAAACCAGGTTATCATGAATGATATCACTCTCCTGAGGATAACACAGAGAGATAAAGAATGGATGATATTTGAATGCCAGCAAACACCGGGACCCACGCTGCCATGCTTTCTTATGCAATGATTCCAGACTACGTGCTACTGGCCTGCTGTGGTAAAGTATCCTATCATGGAGGACACAATAAGGCTGCCCTCCCCAGAAACCTTTTGCAACGGCTTTGGGAGTACCTCCAGGACAGCTTCATGGAGATGTCCCTGGAGAATTTCTGCCCCATCCCCAGACACGTGAACAAACTTTTCCAGTAGCTGTAGTGGCCGCGAATGCATCCCAAGTCTTCAGGGCAAATTAATCATTAAACATGCTTGCTTTTAAACCGTGTATTATATTTACAAAGGTACACTCACCAGAGCTGCCTTCAAGGTTCGGGAGCACGGGTTGGGAGGGTATTGGATCCAGGGTGATAAACAGTTCCTGGCTGTCAGGGAGAATGGTTTCTCCACTTGCCTGGTGTGCGCTATCTTCAACCTCCCCTTCCTCATCATCTTCCTTGTCCCCAAAATCCTCATCCCTGTTGCGTGAGACTCCCCCCTTGCAGGAGTCCACATACAGGGGAGGGGCAGTAGTAGAGGCACCCCCTAGAATTGCATGCAGCTCATCATAGAAGCGGCATGTCTGAGGCTCTGACCCCGGGCAGGCGTTGCCTCTTGGGTTTTTTGGTAGGCTTGCCTAAGCTCCTTAAGTTTCACACGGCATTGCTGCCGGTCCCTGTGATAGCCTCTGTCCTTCATGCCCTTGGAGATTTTTGCAAATATTTTGGCATTTCATCTTTTGGAACAGAGTTCTTATAGCACAGATTTGTCTCCCTGTCGAGTGATCAGATCCAGTACCTCCTGTTCGGTCCATGCTGGAGCTCTTTTACTATTCTGGGACTCCATGGTCACCTCTGCTGATGAGCTTGCCACACTGGCCAAACAGGAAATGAAATTCAAAAGTTTGCGGGCCTTTTCCTGTCTTCCTGGCCAGTGCATCTGAGTTGAGAGTGCTGTCCGGAGCGGTCACAATGGATCACTGTGGGATAGCTACCGGAGGCCAATACCATCGAATTTCATCCACATTAACCCAAATTAGACCCGGTGATGTCTATTTCAGCGCTAATCCCCTCGTCGGGGAGGAGTACAGAAATCAATTTTAAGAGCCCATTAAGTCAACAAAAATGGCTTTGTTATGTGGATGGGTGCAGGGTTAAATCGATCTAACGCTGCTAAATTCGACCTAAACTCGTAGTGTAGACCAGAGCTCAGTGTGGTCAAGCCCTTCAAGGTAAATATTAAGGGATGAAAACATTCAGCTCAACTAAATGTTTCTTCGTAAGAAGGTTGAGCATCTCCCAAGGCCTGGATTTCTGGATGGAAGCGTCCTCCAAGAAGAGATCCTTTGTCCCCTGTCAGAAAAGTGTATTGGACAAGCAGGGTAGCTGTAGCTGTGTCAGTCCCAGGATATTAGAGAGACAAAGTGAGCGAGGGAATATCTTGGACCAACTTCCGTTAGTGAGAGACAAGCTTTTGAGCCACACACCGCTCTTCTTTAGGCCAAGAGCTCTGCATGGCTCGAAAGCTTGTCTCTCTCTCCCTCACCAACAGAAGATGGTCCAATAAATGATATTCCCTCATTCACCCTGGTTCTCTATTAGACAAGGAGTCCGGCAGGACAGGATAGCGAGATGGGTGACTACAATCGAAGAGGTTACAGGCCGGTCCCTTGGAGGCCCATCCACTCCATAACTAAGCGTTCTAGGGTGGGTGTCCATGCCTCCACTGATGCAGCTTTCTGCCAGTGCATTCTCAGAGCTGCCATTTATTAACCCAGCAGACAAGTTGATAGGTTTGTTTTCCCTTCCCTATTTGACTCATTGGTGCTGCTGTTAAGAGCCTAGGAGTATGGACTGCTGGAGGTTCTCACTGCTGAAAAGGGAATTTCCATTACCTGTAGCTAGCTTTGGGTGCAGGTAGCTCTGACATACCATACACCTGTTCAGTTATTGGTAGGGTGCATCAGCGATGTTGTATGTTAATCGTTTTGGTTGATTTGCTAATCCTAGAGGAGTCATTCTCATGGTTCCTGGGTGTGCTGGCGCCACACAACTCTTGTCCTGGGAGAGGATTCGTCTGATTAGTCCATCTGTCACTCAGTCACCCTTGGAGGTGGGATGACGTGACCCTCTAGTGTGGACCACGAACTGCTATCGCAGAGTCCAATTGCAGAGTAGACAAAATTCCCTTTCTTCTGCCAGCGCCTGATCCTGCACTGCTTATACTTCCAGACTGGAGTTGCAGCTTGCACTAGCTGTGTGTGCATCAGGATCTGAAGAGAGATTTCAGATGATGATGTGAAGCCATTAACAGCCCTGGAACCAGTTAATGGTACTGGCTAGATTTCTATGGGAAGTGTTTACATTGCTTTGCCAGTGGACGGCTCCCCTGCTTTGAGCGGTTCCTGGTGTTTTGATTGTTGCATAGTTTTCTGTTGAATGAACATGTGCTCTGGAGTCTAAAATGCTTTTCTCTCTCTTCAGTGTGTCCAATTTTAATTTCTCTTTGTTAAGAGGATAAAATACCAGAGTGGGCCAAAATGCAAAGTGCCAACTCTCTGATGTTCTGCTGCACAGTAAATTTGCTGTGAACGGCACTTATTTCTGTTGGAGTCTAGTTCCTATGGTCGGAATAAATGAGCCCTTAAAAGCTGTTACACCTTGTTAAATTACCTTTCTTATCGTTTATTTATACAGCGCTCCACTGATGCAACAGCTGCTGCTGCTGCTCCGGGAAAGATAATTTCGGTAGGCACTGAGCATGTCAGGCCAGAATTCACATCCCAGAGCCAGTTGCCAGCCAGGGTTACCCCAGACCCTTTTGAAGGGAGGAGAAGTGAGAACGCCACCGACGCTACTGAGAGGTTCTGGGATTTGTGCTGAGGGCGGGGGACGAAAGGCCAAGACAGGTGCTAAGGCACACATCGTTCAGCTGGGAATAGGCTCATTTCCCCCATTTCTCTGCGCTGCCGCCGTTTCTCCTTCACAGACCATTAGCTAAAAGCAGGAAAAACCTGGTAAATCTATTTTCACTTTTTTAAAGCTTCAAGCAAGATTTCCGAAGAGGAGATGGTGGCGGCGTGTTTGACCCTTATGCCTCTGCCATAAAGATCTGAGATTGCTGACCTCCAAGAGGTTTTTGAACTAATAAATTATCGTAGACATTAAGGGCTAGAAGAGACGGTTTGGGTTGCTCAGTGTGACCTCTGTGCAATTCACAGGATCTTTGCCCGCATTATTCCCTCTCACAGCATTTGGCTGTCTGGAAGTCTCCCCTCCAAATACCACCCTCTGTTCAGCTTAACTTCTCATCTAATGTTTTAATTCTTGGCTCATTTCTTCCTGAAGAAGCTGCCTGGTATGAAATCTAGCCATACTCATGGTCGTGCAGCATCAGAAGCAGCTGACACCTTGAGAGCTTTATTGCAGCTGGTAGGGAGATTTGTAGTTTTCAACACAAGTCACTCTCAAAACGAGCCTGGGCCAGATTCCTGAAGGATGCGTGTTCCTTTGCCATTCTTACACCTTTTTCCTCAGGCTGCATTTCTCCATGTCTTCTGATGAGTTTGCCCTGGATCTTACCAGCATGTTCTAAACCCCACCTCCTCAGAGACCTAACCTGAAACGCTGTGGGGCCAGTAGAGCGGCTGGAGAACAGGGAGGGGGAGGAGGTGCGTGGATGGGGAGAATGAGTGGAGGGGGAAATAAGACAAGGGAGTACATTATTCATGTCAGGGTTGGCCCTGGCTGTGGGTTCTGGGCTTTGCTTGGCTTTCTCAGGGTGCTTGCTCTCCAGGCTGAGTCAGCAGAACCTTGTCCAGGAGCAGGAAAAGCCCTAAGGAGTCCTAGCCCTGTCCCCACCATGGGAAGGGATTTCTTTAATCATCCATCGGTTCCCACGTGCATGGAACTGGATGTGGCTGAGAATGCCTGGAAGCAGAGCAGAGTCGTGCAGCGTGGCTCAGGGGTTGCTAATGGGATACACGAGCCTAAGTCGCCCACTCAAACCCATCCCACCCCATTAGTCAGTCCTATCCATGGGATAATCAGCAGCCTCCGTGTGCTACATTGGGTAGGCAGGCTCTGGCTGGGCAGGCGTCCGCATCATGGAAACCATCACCTCCAGCAATAATTCATACCACTGCTGGCATCCTCAAGGAGAGGCCATTTAATGCAGTGCCCTGGAGTCACTGGCCTGGCCGGGGCTGCGGCATGGTAGTGGGGCAGTGGAGGGAGGTTAGCTGTGCTGCTGCTTGCGTTTTTACCAAGAGCTGGAAACCTGGCAACTTTCAACAGCACTAAATCCCCAAATACTGCTGTTTGCTGCCGGCATGGACTGGTGCCAGGCTGCTATTTTACTGTTAGGCTTTTCGCTCCTCCCTTGGCACCCATCCTGAAAGTGTTGATTGCACAGTGTGTTAGGGAACACCCAAAGTCCCGATCCACCAGGCTGATCCCAACTCTGCTAAGAGCTGATGGAGCCCAGCACTGTCCAAGTTCAGGCCTGTATCCCACAGCGTTAGAGCCCCTCTTTCATCCCGACGTAACTAAAGAGACTGGCCTAGGATGAGTACAGTTTACAAGAGTTTATTCAACTGGTTTCTGACTTTAGTTCTACCAAGTGAGTGCTGAACAGTTACAAGCTCCATCTGGTTCAGTTACAGCCATCTAACAAAACAAAACAAAAAGACAACTTGGAAAAAAATAAGAAAATCCACAACTTTTTCACGTCATTAAATATATTCATATATAATAACCATAATATATTAGTATGCATTGTAAAGAAACATTGCCCAAAACAGTATGTAATGGTCATAACTAAACAACATTTACAATTCAAGATATTAACAGAGATAAAAAAACACAGGTTTTTCTGCCAGGTCTGTGTAACAGGCGAAAAGGTGGGTGGGTGTGTGCGGGAGGAGGGGGGAAGGGACACAGAATGAAACAAACAAAACAACTTTTGTTTAATGCTACTGTCGAGTGATGATTGTTTTGGCATTTCAGCTGCTTTCCAGAATCGCTTGGTTGGCACAGCAGCCCTTTTACCCTGTTACAAATTCCATGTTATACGTCCTCAGGGGACCTCAGGATCTATTTACTTATTTTTGTGTTATTCAAGTTACCATAATGTTCCACCGTTGTGTGTGACCCTTAATGATAACTGCCAGTACAGAACTCTCCAAAAGCCCTTCGCCCTCTCCCTGGGCCCCTGGGTTTTTCTCTCGTTACCCTGGATGATTATTTTGGTTCTTTCCCCTGTAAGACTCAGATGAGGGTTTTTTTCACATCAGTGGAATGTTCTGACAAGGGGGAGCGTGACATTTAATTCACATCAGCCACTGGGCTAACAGGGCCGAACTAATCAAGCGGATCGGTGGCTGCTTTTAGGTGATGGGTATAAATTCCTTGCTGGCTGGGATATGGGGTTGCCTTATTGGCTACCTCCAAATGAAGAGCTGTAGGATTCTTCTGAGGAGCAGCCAACCCCATGGAAGTTGTTACCCAAAGACTATAATCCTGGTTCTACTAAAGTCCAGGGGGGTTGTTCTTAAAGAGAAGCCAGCAACCTATAGGAAGTACATACTTCATAAGACACCCCCTGAAAGGTAGATTGTTTTGCTTCACTTTACCTAGTGGTAACAGAGATTGTATACATTATACATGCTCAGTATTCTGTATGAACGTATTACACACAGCTAAAGAGGGATACTTGTTAGCTGTGGGCAGAGCCAAACAAGCCCCTCAGACTTGTTGGTAAGCGCAAAAGTAAAAAAACAAAACCAAAAAAGATAGTATTTCTTACTAGACTTGCACGGCAGGGGTGGTGGTTTGTTTAGAAAATCTACATTATTACACTTCTGGTTAATAAAATTTCTGAGCGCTAGTTTGCTTTACATCTCATACTAACTATACAAACTTCTTGGTTTTCTTTTTATTTATTTTCTTTTTACTGTCTGGAGTACCCATAGCCTGTTGCATCTTTTCAGCGTATAAATATCCTCTGTTGGAGGCATGAACATTTGCTGTGTGTTCTTCCGGGGGTTCTTCCAAAAACATTAAAGGCAGTAATCTGAGGGTTGGGGCTTTCCTTTTTAAAGTTTAATTTTTTGTTTTGAATGCCATCCTAGGTGCCGGGCTCCAGGTTAATAATGCTAGCTCCACAAACCCAAGGGTGGAAATGTCTGCTATTCTCCAGCTAGCCATTGCTGTGAATGCAGCAAGTCCGCTTGGAAGGCAAAGCTGCGGCCCCGAGGGACCTTGCTGCAGTTCAATGCGCATTTGCTCAGACTGGGGCAGATGCCTGTGCTTTGATGTTATACTAAACGCAAACTTGGGGCCTGGGGTTCTAAAAGGCACCAAAGGGTGCCCACCTACCACTGAAACTAGGAGTTGGGCTCCTCACTCCAGCCACAGGCTACTTTGGAAATCTCAGTCAGAAAACATCTGTAGCCAGTTGAATGAGCTTTAGGATTATCAACAGAGCATCCTCGTAGCGTTACACAGTGGCCTGCCTAGAATAGCAGGGAATTTTTTTTGTAAACATTCCTTAGCTGGAGATAAGGTTTTACCGCATATAGTGGCAGGGTGATGGGACTCAACTGGGGGTGCTGTACCTAGGAATGCCCCGCACCACAAGGGCGTACAGAACAGCCGGGTGCCATGAAGCACAGATAGATCTCCAAGCCAATGCAGTCTCTCAAGGACTGTACTTTGGCCCAGTCCAATTTGATCAGTTTGGTCAAAATGTTATGCTCTCAAGTACATATTTAGGCACCTGAGGGTGAGATTTTCAAAAGCATGCAAGTGACTTAGGAGCACAAGTCCCATTGACTTCAAAATCATTTGCCTTTAACACCAGTTGCCCTTCTTCTTTCTGTCCCACGGTCAGTAAAAAGGGATGCGGGACAAATACTTGGTTTTGCTGAACGCTCATTGCCGAGGAGCATTCTGCATATTTTCTCTCCTAATGACTAATTTGCTTTAGTTAGTTAAGCCTTGTAATTCACATCAAGGGTCAGATAAGCTCACAGGAACTGGTTTCCCTATCCCAGCCATGAATTTCAACTCCCCAAGCCCACTCTGCATTTCAGTGGGCACTTCTCCATTTTATACTTATTTACATCGCTGCCTTGCTTTAGAGCAGTTTATGTCATTATATAAATATTGTCAATTACTATAAATTGGCCAAACTGCTGGAAAATATCATAAAATGGATGTTTCCAAGTTTCCTAACAGAAAAGTATCAGGGAGGTTTTGATTTTTGTAGTATGGGCATCGTAGACATTTGAGTCTGAATTGTGCATCCAAGTTGCGCCCATTTTTTGTTGTTGTTTTACAAGCAGTTGCTTGTACAAGTTGTGTGTGAGTGCAAATCTCCTTCTCCCCTTATG
This sequence comes from Dermochelys coriacea, assembly GCF_009764565.3. Classification (NCBI taxonomy): domain Eukaryota; kingdom Metazoa; phylum Chordata; order Testudines; family Dermochelyidae; genus Dermochelys; species Dermochelys coriacea. The sequence continues at coordinate 23,275,216 of NC_050081.1, forward strand.
AGTCTAATGTGGAAGCTAAGAAAAATCTGCACCGTGGCTTTAACAAAGCAGAAGTGCCACAAGCTCCATGGAGGAGTTAAGCCCCTCAAACGCGAGTCTCAGCTGATCTGCCCCAACCTCTCCACCTAGCAGTGTGTTATAATGGTGAGGTGCCGAATATGAGCAATGCCTACAGGAAGCCAAGGGAGTTGAATTCAGCCTCTACCTAGAAGAATTGACCTATGTGGACTACAGAGGTTGTCTCATTTATATTGGCAGATAATTGTCCTGTTTTGGGAAAGTTTTGTTTCTACAGTGGCTAAATGGGTAGAGCCTTTTTGCATATAGTCACTCTGGCTAGTGTTTCTCCTGGTGCAGGTCTATGCATCATTTACATCAACTGGGGCTGAAGTAATACACAGGTCTTTATGCTTGCCCCTCAGCACGGGTGAATCTGCGTTTGAAGCATTGCATTATTACCAGCTGCTGTAGCACAAATCCTCAAAAGACACACATTCAACCTGATGCTGAACAAAAATCTCCACCTCTCGTCGTCACTGGCATGAGAAATGAGATGACAGGTGGCCAGCTATCTCAGGGACACATGGGGACTCTCAGGGGCAGGAAGTAACGTGACTGTGTGGGCTTCCCAACAGTTTGCTCAGTGGGGCCTTCATCTTCTGAGTAACATTTAAAGGCTGGGACGGGGCGGGAGGGTTGGGGAAGGTGCACGGGATTGTGAAGGGCTAGTTGGGTATGGAAGTGAAGCTACTGCCAGCAAAGACTTTGGAAAGAAGCCTCCAAGCAAAGCATGGGCACCAACCTCCCTTAGGTGCTTCTGCAAATCTTACCCTCCTGTCTCCTCCACTCTCTGGATTTAACACAGTGATGACTGGCCATTGACAAATGGGACCTGGATTATTAAACGCTAGACTGAGGATTGTCAGCTGGGAGGTGGATCCATGTGTACCAAGATGTGGTTCAGTGCATATCTTGTGCTAACCAGCTGGCATCTAAACAGCATGCAGCTCTCCTTTGAAAACCTGGATTTGAATCCAACAGGAATAGCAGGGCCATGCTTTCAAAGTTAGGTGCATGTGTAACCCACCGACTATTGTGTCTTCTTCTAGTGGCTGCTCCACATACAGTGTAAGAGGCCTGCTGTTGTGTGGGTGCAAGCAGGTACTAATAAACAAGCATCATCACACACGCTCAACTTTGAAAATCTAGCCCTGTCTCTTAGATACTGTACAGCAGGCAATTGATTATTAGAACTATATTTTACTGAAGACCATTCAAGTAACCAGTGTTAATTGATCCTCAAATATGTCCTCAGTGATCGATTTCTAATTAGTTCCCCTACAATAATTGTCTCGTTTAACCTAAGATGAGAAAATGTGATTCCGGGGTAGGGAAGTTAATTTCCAGCATTGCCGTTGGTTAGTTTCTTGGCTTTGGAACTAGCAGGCGTTAGCAATTTTAAGGCAGTTTGGCGTCTGTGATCTCTTCGACACAAAGGGGCGAAATAAGCGAGGGGACCATGGGAACTGGTAACTGAACAAGCCTGGGTGCTGTGGCGACCGAGGCAGTGCAGGCCCCGATCCAGCCTCGTGGCACGATGGTTTCTTTTTGTGAGTATGTGTGATTTTTTTTTTTTTCTGTACTATCAGGTGCAAACTTGGCAGTCCCACAGAAGTGATTCCCCTACATCCCATCCCCGCCCCCCCCCCGACACACACAAACTGCAAAGTGAGTTCCTTCACAAAATCCCTAAACCCAATCCCTATCTGCTCCAGGTTCTACACAAAGCAGCATGCACAGTCTCTCTTTCTCTCGCACTCTGCTGCTATCTCTTCCTTTAGGCTTTCTTACACTTCCCCTTCTTCTCCCGTTGCTGGAACTTCCTGAGCCTCCGAGCCCATGTGTCCCTCCACTGTATCACCAAGCTGCTCTTGTCCGCTACGATCCCATTCTGGTCCGGCGAGTCTTCGTCATTGCCCAGCAGCAAGTACTTCTTCATGGGCTTGATTTTCGGGCACTTGCATGCTATGTCCTTGGAGCGGATCCACAGGATCTGGTCTCCACGCCGTATCCGGTTGGTCCCTTGTTTGTACACAGAGATGATGTTGACGGTGAATTTCCACCAGTCCCCAGCTTTGTCGGCCTTCAGGATGTGGATCTGCACAGCTAGAAAAAGACAAGAAAAGTAAGCAAGTTGAGGCTTATTTTTAACTCCAGCTAATAAAGCACTTGGGACAAGGACCCTTCACCTCTGGTGACCAGCCTCTGTAGGGAGGAGCCAAAAGTCCAATAGCTTTGTGGTGACCACATGTGAAATGAGTTATTGTCTGAAGCCAAATCCCCCTAAGCCAAAGTCCATGTTGCAAAAGCCACCCCAACAGTCTCTGCTAATTAATTGCTGTGCAGGCCATCTGAACAATGATGCCAACCATTGCCTGGGCCATAAAGAATGCGCTCTGGTCATACCCCTTAGGCGTGGTCCCAGCAAGTCAGGGATGAGGCTTGTTAGTGAGATGCTTGGAGAGAAGTTTTGCCCTGCTGCTCATGAGGTACCTATTCTGGGCCTAAACACAGGGCATCAGGCTCCAGGGCCATCTGTTCAGGAGACTTTCTGAGCACAAACATCTGAAACACTAGACTTACCGCTTTCCCCCAAAGCACTTGTTTTGGAGCAGTGAGGATTGCTGCACATACAGCATGTCTGAAGCTGAACTGTAAAAGCAAGGAAAGGAAAAGTGCATCCCCTCTCATCTGCTCAGGCACCCATCTTACCATCACCACAGCTACTGTACACCACAGAGTATGCACTAGTGCCTTAACACCATCCCTTGGTTCCTTCTGCCCCAGACTGGTCTCTTCCAGAATCCATGACTGGTAGGTGTGAATGTCTGGGGCAGTGGTACAGAGGGTGGTGGGACCTGGCAGAAAGGTCTGAGCTTTGGGGGGTCAGTGGAGGTTTCAGCCAGATGGGATAGGCTCACTCCTAGCTGAGAGCGGCAATTAAAGGGACCTGGTTCAAGGTAGTCATTTGATTCATGGCAGGGAGAGGGGCCACAGGGAGACCCCACCAGCAGGTCAAGGTGGAGGCAGATATCTGCAGCCCAGGTGCAGAGCTGCCAGTATCCTAGCAGGGAGTGTCCTACAGAGTCAGGGAGCGTTTGGCCTGGGTATCAGGAAATGGTTCCTGGGATAGGGTGTCGGCCTTGGAAGAGTCTCCCAAGAGAAGGGATGGAAATGGGTGCCAGTGCCTGTGACTACAAACGGGGCTGCGGGGAACACTCCTGCCCTGTAGGGTCACGGACTGGCTGATCTGACAGGCCTTCATCCCTCCTCTCTAAGTGGAAGGAAGAAAGCTAGAAATACGGTGGCTTCTGAATACTGCCCATGGGAGCCCTGGTTCCAACTAGTGCCCAAGTGCTGGGCACTGTGTATAACACTCAGATACACCACAGATGCACCCAGGGGACTGGACTTCCATTCAGCCCCTCAGTGCCTTCAGTTTGCCGTGTCTTAGCTATGGAAGGACCTTAATAGATGTGGTCCATGGACACTAACAATGGAACAAGCCAGAGCCCTCTCTGCCTGATGGCTCTGTGACCACCTCGCTGCTTGGTTTCCATGGGTGCTGATCTCTCCCAATAAGGCATTGGTTTGTTTACCAAGGGGAGTACAAGTAGGAGCAAGTGTAACCGTTTCGGACCATGGAGAGATGGCTCCTTAGCTGATATAAATCCACACAGTTCAAACGGCTTCAGTGGAGCTACACTTGATTTACGCTAGCTCAGCACCTGGCCTGGTAGAATTATTTGCAGGCCCCTGTTGGAATTTGGTGAAGCCCTGGCCTCCAAGGTAGAAGCCTGTGTGGGCCTAGGATGTGCTCTTCTTTGGACCATCCTGCCTTCAGACAGCTCAGGGTAGAGTTCTCTGCTGTGATTCCCTCCATACCTGCCCTTCTCCATTATTCAAAGCACTGCTGCTGGAGTGAGGGGCAGGGATAAGGGCCAGGGATGCCAAAGATGCACATGGACAAAGTTCAGAGTTATTTGTGGTTCTTGTGGCGAGAGAGACCTGTCAGACTTTTCTCTCAGATGTTTCTGGGCATCCTGAACTTTGCACTCCAGGCTCTATTTTCCAAACCCGGCTATGATGGTAACCGTTGCCATGTTTGCCTCACCAAGGGATTTGACACTCATTATGAACTTTAAAACAATAAATAAAATAAAAAGTAAATTGGGTTCATGTTTGACTGAAGTCATGAAGGTAACCATGGTGACAAAATGCACCCCTTCTGCTTAAGAGAGAGAAGTGGGGGAAATAAACCATCCAGAACCCTTATTTTCCTTGGACAGAGCTGGCCAGGACTGTGCAATGAATTTCATTGCAAGATATTCTCAACATTAACTCAGCAAAACGGCTGCTCGTTAGCCTGCTTCTAGGGCTCATTGCCTTCTCCCTGGGTGCAGGACAGCTGGGGTGGTAACACGCAGCAGAGAACAAACACAATTCTCACACCCCGCCCTGCCCAGCACAGCTAGGTCTAGAATCCTCTCTACTATTTGAGCATCTTGAGGTGGCATTAATGTGCTTATCCTTCTTGTATACCTGCCACTAAGCGGTGATGTGATCTCTCACACCCAAAACCAATACTTGGCAATGCGAGTTAGGCATGTAGATGAAGGAATGGCCATACTCCTAAAATGGGAGTAGCAAAGGTACTTAGGCGCCTAATTCCCATTGAATCCATGGGAGTTAGGTGCCTAAATATCTCCCCTAGATTGTGACATTGCAAGTCACTACTTTTAAGATGCTATTCCTTGTACAGGCCACTCCTGGGACATGGGGAGATTGTCGTGTTGGATGATACGCTACGTGAATCTACATCAAATCTGCTATTCAGTACAATACCTTAGCTGCTCTGATGAGGTATGTGGGCCTATTCTGCACAAATCACCAGCATTTATGGAACATACAGTGGGCCCGATGCTCACAGGACAAGCTTGGATGCCCGAATGCACCTCAACACCATGACTTTGCAGCCAGGGCTGCTGGGTTGGGCATGAGAACGGCCCTTGAAAATGGAAGGCCCGTTACGTGGCCGTGAGTGAGTGAGAAGTGGCATTTCTGTGGCTGGAGAATTTGGGCTTGGGAGTTATCTTGACTGTCATTCATTGTTTGTTTAGGCTTTTGAGGAATATTTTGCCTTTGCCTTGCAGATGGTTGAGATTAGCGCAAGAGAATGTAAAATGAATGGCTAGTTTGATAGTGGCCTGCAGCTCTGCATTATCTGGACTAGTGGCTCAGTGTCCTAAGACATCAGTGTCTTTCCAGACCTAAATCTGAACTGCATCACAAGTCACGTGAGTATGGTGACCTCCATGTGCATTCATCTAGCCATGTCACCTAACCAAGAGGCACACGGACACAAGGGATAGTCTCTGGTTAGAAGAGGCTCTGCACTGGATTAGCAAAGGAGCACAGCTGGTCAGGAATGTCAAGGAGCTGATGAAGCTGGAGGAGGCCTGGTTGTGGCATGATGGAGGGGGTGGAGGGTGCTGCCACTCAAGACAGAGATGTGGCCACAGCACTGTGGGGGGATGCAAGGGAGTGATGTGACCATATCTTTTGGGAATTAACTGCAACAGAAGCTGGGCTGGCCCAAGGAAATCAGAGTGGGCCAGCAAAGGGCAGCTTGGGTGACAGCTGGGACAGCTGCCCAATCTCCTGGCACAACTGGCCCGTTTTCCGGGAGAGAGTCGCAGCCCAGGCTGAGGTTCTGGTAACACAGCACTTGCAAGCAGCCCTTTCTTCCCAAGACTTGATTTCCCCATTGGGAGGCTGTTACAGGATGCGTTCAGCAGCTGAGTTAAATGTCCGGCATCTCCTGTGAACTCAGCCCATTCCCTTTCTGAAGGAAACAGGATCTAGGATATCTCCCACAGAGATCTCTCTTCGCAGGAGAGAGGACACACCTGGGGTTATATTGACCAGCTGCGCAGAGACCAGGTGGCTGGAAGACAGTTTAGACTAGGACAGCCTCCCCATTATTAACACAGGACTTCAGCCAGTATTAACAGTACAACATCCTCATCACCCCTCCCTCCCAGCCAGTTTGTTCCAGCTGTTTGGACAACGTGCTTTTGGAAATAGCTCTATGTTCAGAGCTGGATCCCAGCCCTTGCGACTGCTCAGAGTCAGCAGTATGCAGGGGAATTGGTTTGACCCATTCTTTCATGGGCCCATGCTGCACTGAGCCCAGGCAGCTGGGCAGCACGATCTGATAAGTGTCTCCCCTCTCCAGCTGCATCCTGGCACCACTGAGCACACAAGACACTGTCATTGTGTTCACATCACTTTCTGCATGGGAGAGAAGTACCTAGAATGGAGGTGAACAAGCCCTAAATCCCAGGCTGATCCCATGGTTTCAGCTTCCCTTCTCTGTGCCCCTGGCCTGTTGCATTCGATCTGAGGCAGCGTCTCAGGTGCCATTCAACTGAATTAGAAACTGAATAAGTGGATCCAGCCCTTCCAGAGCAGAACACTAACTCCGCTGCCCAGAACAGCAGAACATGCGTAGATGTTACCAGCTGACTCCACACAAGTCTCATCATACCGCACCCGCCCAGTCTAACCCTCCATCTTCACAACCCTGCTACTGGTGACAATGGCTGCCCAAGGTGTGCACAGTGTGGGATGGGAGGGAAATAGAGCCATGTAAACCTCCACCAAGCTGCAGAAATTTAAGCTCCCTCCGTTTATAACCTGGGGACTACAGGAGGGGATAGTGCATCTGAGCTCAGCCTAGCTGCTGCAACTCCAAGAGGAACTGGTCCAGAGGAGTTGTAACCACCTTCCTTTTTTTATGAGACAGGAAAAGAAAAGGTCTCTTACTATTGGGGGGCGGGATCTGTAAAGGGAGTTGAGTAGCAGCTATTGTGCTGTCTCGCAGAACAAACCGCTCCTCCCTTATGATGCTCACTTATGTGCAGCATTCTGCACCCAGCGTATGTCAGTCAGGGCTTAAATCAACAAGGTCTGAACATCGGATGGAAGCCTTGCTGGGAAAAGGAGCTGGGTGTCTGCCAACCACCCAGGGACCTGGATTTCCAAGAGCATCAACAGGTGGTCCCAATGTCCATGACCAATCTGGGATTGCTGTCTTATTAGCCCTTCACTGGCCAGGCTCTGGTTTTGTCCATCTTATTTGCAGAGGCCATCTGAGGCCGCAACACTGATTGGCTGCTGGTGCCAACACCACGAGCCAGCTGGAAATGCTGAAGGCAGAAGAAAAATTAGCTGGAAGTCAGCTCAGAGAAGTGGACTGAGCTGGAGCCCAAAGTCCCGGGTTTTATTGCACAAGACTCTCTCCTGCCAAGAGGAAGCACATGCTGTTGGTCAGTTACCATCTATTAAATTTGTATTAAAAATCAACCAAGCAGGCAGCTTAGCCCTGGGCAGAGATGGGGCAGAGACCTCTTCATAGGGATGGTGCTTGCAGCTCGATCTCAACTTCTCCAAAGTTGAGGGAAAGGTTCTGGCTTGGTCCACAGTAAAGAGATTGGCTTGAGCCAGTGTTTGGCCCCAGATTTGAATCTGCACAAAGTCCAAGGAAGCTTGGATCTGGGGTTCAGTGCAGGCTCATCTCTCCTAGCACTGTTCAGCAATGACCCCTATTGCTAATTACAGCCCATCACTAATGGTCTTGTAAGGATATGCTGTTGAGATCTGCACAAACAGATGAAGGAGGTAGTGATATAGGGCTCGAGGGCTGCAATCAGGACTGGTGAAACTCCAAAGCCATGAAGTTCATGTGTTCATAAGCAAGAAGAAGAATTTTGGATGCTTATCTGTTCCTTTGGAAATATTGGGATGAGGAGATGGTTCTTCGTTTAGCTGAGCCAGTTCACCAATCTCTGGCTGGGGTATAGAGAGGCAGAAATTTAGAGATGGGCCAAACCAAATCCCCAGATCCAAATACCGAGACCTGGATCTGGCAGATGATGGGTAGTTTGTCTCATATCAACAAAGCCCAGTGCATGTTTCTGATCAATTTTTTTGATTGGCCAAACAGGGCTGTTCCACTCCTGCCTATCTCCCACTTCCTGACAATGCAGTGCTGGTGTGTGCCTGTGTAAAGATGAGATGGTTCTTTTTGGCCTACATTATGTGCAGAATCTATGATCCAAAGGTTCAGTCCTTAGTCTAAGAGAGTTCAGTGCAGAAATGGTGCTATCCTTTCAGCACCACAACTGACATTTCATAGCCCAAGCGGAGACACTGACAGGTGCCATCAGGGCACTCTCAGCAAGAAAATGGAAATGTCAGCTGACTGTTCCTGGGAAATCCCTCGCTCAGTTTTGGATTGTCATTTATGGGATGCAGGGAGCGGAAAGTGGAATGACGGTGACCCCCGGGAACATCTGGTAAGACATTCAGTAGTGTGGTGCACTGCTATCTGCCATCCCTATGGCATCTTTTACACTGAAGAACCCAAAAGCACAGTGCAAACTACTACTTGTATATTGTGGTATCCTTTCACCCACATGCAGTCACCTCCGGGTTGAATGCAGAGGCTGTTTAACAGTGCCTAATAGCACTACTCCAACATTACACAACAAAGGTGACGTTACATCATAATCTAAAGATAGCGGGAACAGGCCTCTTCCTGGTCTCCTTTCGGAGGATCCAAAAACTATGCCCTGTGATTGACAAGGGCTTTCTTCCAGCTCCCTTGAGTTTACACCTGTGTTCTGATACCTTCAGGATACTAGACTGCGCCTGCCATGGCACCATTCAGAAGGTCTAGGAGCGACCATAGTTCTTCCATGCCTAAGAGCTGGTTGATCAGAGCTAGGGTTTTGATCTGGCTCAGGTGCTGAGTGGGATGCAGTGTAGGTTATGAAACATCTTCAGCTACACCGGATCATTGCATTATGCACTAGCTTCAGCCCTTTGTGAGACCATGTCTGGACCTAGCCAGTAGGGTGCTGGAAACTGGTGTTAGTTCTGATCCACTCTCCAGTGGTTCTGGGCTGGACTGGAACCTCCTTATGGAGGAGGCAGGCTGCTCTCCAGAACTTGATGCACTGGGCTGCTTGATGTTTGTCACTCAGCCACCTCCTTCGTGTTACCACCAGCCCCTTTTATCGTTTGCGTGCCCACTTCCGTGGATGCTACCTCTGTCCCAGCCCATGTCCACTTATTTTTGACATGTGGCCCAAACAGAACACTGTAATCACCCACACTGCCCTGTGCCCAGGGATCCACTCCACTGCCATCTTCGCCCAGATGCTCCACTACAAGCCATCCACTTTGCACCACTCAGGCAGCTGATGTAATATGTCTCAAGTTGGGCACTGAAATTGTAGGTACCCCAAATCTCTAAAATCACTTCTGAAAACCCTAGGTCATTGTCCCTACTCAGACCTCACCCACAGCAATGGAACCAGAGGTGCATTATAAAGCCCTATCCAACTCCTTTGGTTACCAACTGCCTTACAAGAGTTTTTGGCAGCTATTGTTTACCCAAACAATTCACTGCACATGCTACTTACTTTGTTATACTTATTTAAAGCACCAGTTCATAATATAGATTCACAGACATTTCCGGGAGGAGAAACCCATCTATTCACCTAGCCCATCCTGTGCCACTTTCACCAGAAGTGAATGCATTTCAAACAGGAGACAAACACCGGCTCTGGCCCTGAGGTCTGCACAGAAAGTTAGTCTCTGTTGCTGCCATGAACTACCGTAGGGTTGCCAGATTGGTGATGCGTGGTGCAGTCGGAATTTCCATTCATAAAAATGTCAGTGTTGTGGATTCAGTTTCAAATCACAAGGAGAGAAGGAAAACTGATTTCATTACTCGAGTAATGGAGCATTCCGAGTCGCTGCGTGTTGAAACAGAGCTGAAATCTGGAGGCACCTTCCTTTGGCTTGTTAACATGTTTGTTTCTTTTGAAGAGCTGTCAGTCAAATGAAACTCATGGCAGCTGTAAGCAGAAAATGGAGGAGGAATGGGCAACCCTGCTGTATGTTGCAAAAAGTTAACATAACATGTCTCTTATTTTTGTCTTTCCTCCAATGAGGGAACTTCTTACTAAGTTGGCTTCCAGGAAAGTACCTCGTGGGGAAATGATTATGCAGACTTCATGTATTTATTTGCTAATTGTGAGCCGAGAGGAATCAATAAAACCAGAGAGAGGGAGAAAAATCCACTGGAAGTTACAGCACTGGACAGGAGACAAAATAAAGAGAAATCACTTTATGGGAGATCCAAGCTGGCTCGGCCCAGAGGATGTAGTCATGCCACTTTTTCCGTTTTCCAACCTGCCTTTGTAGTTCAACAACAAAACACTTTTGATTGGATTTTAATTTTTGCCTTCCAAACTCTTGATTTACAATGCAGCCTCTTTATCCGTCTGTCTGTCTGTAAGATTTACCGTGAGCCATGTCAATGCTTGAGGGATGCAACCTTCGTTATGTAGGTTGAAAAAAGCCCTAATCAACCACCCTAACAAAAATCTCTGACCTGTTTAGATGACAAATGAACATTCAATCTACTGAATTAACACTTGTCAGAGCAACACATCTGCATCGAAGGCCTCATATGCAACACAATTTAATGCTAAAAAGTGTGTGTTGGGGGGAAGCTGGTAAGTCCACATATACTTTTACAAAATTGCAAAATACATATTTTTTTTAAAAAGTGCATCGTGAGTGCCAGATGCTTTCATGAAATCTGAGCTCTGACCACATATTTCCCAGACTAATGTGAAGGTAAGAAAATGTGAAGATGAGCCAGTTTTTTATTTTTTTGGAAACAAGTCTTTCCAAAAAAACTTAAACCTTTGGCCGGCCCTGATCCGCACTGACAGAATGGAGAAAATTAATGCAAAGGAACTGAACAGAGGTGGTTACAGGAAACATGGTTTGTCTAAAAATACAGTCTGACATCAAAATATACAAAGTCCCTTTTTTTTTTTTTTTTAAATTAATGAAGTGGAAGGACTGAAGGCTTAGGTGACAGCTTGGCTGGCACAGCCACTGCTGTTTTCATTGACAGAAAGTTTTGTGCTCCAACCTTGCATCTAGAACATGTGGTTTCCCTGGAGCTGAAGGAAAAGAAATGGCCTTTCAAATATTGTTTCCTCTAACTGGTGGGTGACTGTGGCCAAACGTCTGTCACCCACCTCTGGGGTTCCCGAAGGAAGCTCCTGCGGTCAGAAGGGGAGTGAAAACTCAAACCTTTGCCTTTGGTTTTCCCGTGGTAGTGTGGAGTCATCTTCCATGTCACCAGGGAGGGCTGAGTTTGGGCAGGACAATCCATGCTTAAGAGCTGGTTGATCAGAGCTAGGGTTTTGATCTGGCTCAGATGCTGAGTGGGATGGGACATTTAGATGGACTTCTGTGCTAGGGGATGGGGGGAGACTTTCACTGTCTGCCTTTGGTTAGCATGTTAGCTGGGACCAGCCACAAAGGTCAGGGGGTCAGTTTTCAAAAGCACCTACATGACTTAGGAGCACAAGTCTGATTTTCAAAAGTGACTAAAGAGCCCACTGATTTTCAATGAACCTTAAGTTTCTGAGGGCCAGATGTTCCAAGGTATTTAGCAGCCTAAAGATGTGGATAGACGTCTACTGGGATTTTCAAAAGCACCTAAGCAGGTGAGGTGCCTAATGCTCACGGATTTCATTAGGAGATCTGGTCCTAACCTGCTTTTGGAGCCAAAGTCACTTAGGTGCTTTTGGAAGTGTCACCCCAGATCACCAATGCACACCCCTAGTGTAAATGAGCTGCTTTGGTGCAAATTACTCTTTTTAAATGTCTGGAGTAAATCACATTGGGGTAAGCCTTCTTGTACATCAGGGCAGCACATCTGCATTGGGGGTTGCACCAAGGAAATGGCATTGTTTTAGTTACCCCAGTGCATTAAAGAACAGGGCCTAAGACTCAGGGACCAATTCCCTGTTGCCCCTCAGCTTGTGTCCTTGTTTACCCCCATGCAAAGTGGGGGGGTCAGTGTGGAATGTTATCAGGCCAGGGTTTTTTACCCACTTCCCACTCATTTGCATGGATGTTAATGATGACATAAGTTGCAAGGTTACACAATAAGAATAGTCATAAGCAATAATAATAACGTTGCTATTGTTATAAATTGCCATAGACAAGTTGTCACCTAGACAAGGTGCAGAGCAATGGAGAATCAGATACAAATCTTCAGACTCAGATCCTCAAAGGTGCCTAATTCCCACTGAAATCAATCCCATGGGAGTTTGGTGCCTAAATACTTTTGAGGACCTCGGCCAAAGTCCAGAGAGAGGCGAAGGCCCTGTCTTGGTCAGGAGAAAAGGTGCTTTTCCAAGGAGCATTAGCAAATGTGGTGAGAACCACTGAGGGCACCTACTGCCTCTCACCTGTGCAAGGCCATTAGCTGCATGTGTTGTAACCCGCATCAAATTCAATGAGGCTGCTTGTTTCCATAGCTACATATGCACTGTGTACCATAACAAATGTGGCCCAGAGGGCAACTGCTGGACCAAACCCATGTCTCAGACTGTTCTCCCCAACTCCACTTCAGTGGCAACCCAGTTCACCACTCAGGCTGTCTCCTCAACAGCCTCCTTAGCCTCATGTGACCCTAAGAGCCCCTCAGTGCCAACTGGCCAGGGCAATACAGGAATATCCTAATCCTGGGCTGTATTCTGGTTCGCCAAAGAATATCATGTGAGATCTGAAATCAAACAGTCATTAATACCATTGTGAAATGTACAGACAGATACTATGTCAGGTGTTGTGTGTCTGCTGGTACCATGTTCCTGCAGTCTGTATCAAGGGCAGCATTGCCAAGTGGGTTTCTGCTTGACACAAGGTGATTATGCCTGTCTCTGTTGCTCACATATATATTAAGCATTGTAGGCCAGCACAGTGGAAGCTTCATTTGCATATGAAGTCAGTGATGGGTGGGAAGTTAACAGGGAGGGTGCACACTGGAGAATAAGCTCCAGGGGCTCATCCTGACTCTGAGAACAGACCATGAACTTTGGGCCTACAAGGCAAAGGCCAGGGTGACACCCCTTCTCCTGTACCTGACAAGCAAACAGTGCATTGATAGTCATGAAAACAGGATCTGAAAACGTCAGAGGACATTTGGGGGGGGGGGGGATAAAATGATTTAGCCTGCAGTTTAGCCTGCAAGCTAAACTGTAGGAAACATGTTATAATTTGGTCTTATATGTAACCCTTTTGTTACCATTACCCCTGCTCCCTCTCTCTGAAATGGTGATCTGTGATAATGAACTGATGGCTGGTTTCACTATAACTATATCTCATTAAATGTGGGATTAAATGAGGTGTGGCACCTGTGATGAATCACATATGCTGGTTTGTGCGCTGGTTCCTTGGGGACAGAAGACCTACTAGTTCTGTGAGTGCTCAGTGGAGAAGGTGCTGGATGCTACAGGGGACCACCTCAAAGGTGCGCATGGATGGGGGGGAGGGAATGCACCTACTGGTAGCCTGCAGGGGAAAGCCCAGAGGTCCTGTTTGGGTGGCTTATGGGCTGGTGGTGTCAGGGAGCTGTCACACCTTGTCTCACTGATTTTTCTCATTGGGCCTCATGGGCTAGGCCTGCAGGTCTTGTCTGAAAATAGCCTAACATCAAACTCTGAACCCAACAAGAGGAAAATTAGCCGTGTGCATCACTTTGGGGTGGGGAGAGGGGAGCAGGAGGGCAGCTCAGTGCAATGTGGCCTCTGCGACAGCTCCAATGTTTTCCAGTCACTTGGAACCTCTCAGAGGGCAGAGAAGCCAGTGACAAATATCATTGCCGGGCGCTGTGGTTTCTCTGCAATGATGATCCCGCTGTGGTGGCCTATGAGCCCAGCATTCCAGTGTTGGCAGACAGGCCATGCTCCTATTCCACAGGTGTTTACTCCACTGGCTCCTGAACCGTTCCCCTGACACAGTTGGACAACCAAGGGCTAGGACACGTCCCTCTCACACTTCCGATCTCAGTGCAAGCCACTGCTGGGCACCCTTGTGGAGTATGATCTCATCAGAGCCTTTTGGGCTTGATTAACAACTTAACTACCTCCCTCTTTCCCCCTGCCTGGCCCCACTGGGAACTGGCTTGGCGAAGCACATGGACAGGCAGCGCAGCAAAGCTCAGGAGAGAGACATGCACACGCGCAGCCCATTGCTCCTCCCATCATTGCTCGGAGGCCCAGCCAGCCAGCAGGGAGATCAACTCAGCATTTAGCCAAAGGAAGCTTCGACAAGCCAGCTGGTTAACAGGGCTGGTAACCTCTCCCAGCGGGGAAGAAGGGAACTTCCCGCTGCAAGGCATCACCCCCATTGCATTCACAGTGGTGCTCGCATGGCAAGCCACAAAGCCCACCCGATGATCAGAGGCAAAGTGGATTAGTCTGAGCCCTGGCATAAGAAATACATGATGGGCGAAATTGCTGTAATTTGTAATTGAGGCGAGCTGTTGAAGCAACCAGCGGGTGCCCCGTAAGCAGCCATGTGATGCTGCTAAGTTCCAGCAATGTACCCCCTGAGGGGAGAACAAAATCAAATGAGTCACAGCTTTCACACAGCTCCGGCTGCAGCCTGGGCTGATGACACCAGTTTTCAACACGGAATGGCTCCTGTCCAGTTCCTGAATAGAATACCCTGGGAGCGCACAGCTCCAGCGGCCAAGAGCAGAGCAGGCATCCCTCTGGTGGCCTTCGCCTGCTTGTTTGCTTTGGGCTTTGAAAAATCAGCTCGCCACCTTCTTCTTAACCTCTCCCCTAGCCCTGCACTTGCAAAACTAGCTGTTGCTTTCCAGGCTCCCAGCCGGTGGCGCAGGTATCCGGGCAGGCCCACCGCTAACTCAAGCTAGTGAAATCTGCAGGTGTGGTAGCTCAGGGTTAATTCCACAGGACAGCGCCTCATTTGGGTATGCAATGGGGATTCTTTCCTTAGACCATTTATGCACTCCTCTCTCAGGCAAAAGGCACATTGGCCTTGATGAGATGTCTGTCTGACTCAGGAATGAGTCAAATCAGAGTAAAGACTTTGTTTGTCTCCAAGGCCTGGTCTACACACACAGTTGCCCGGGGTTTAACTAAAGATGTGGTGTGAAACTAATTCAATTAAACCGGTGCAGCTTTGTGCATGGACGCTCTTAACTCGATGGAAACCGGGTTAATAGCTGTTTAGCTTGCCGCTGCAAATTAACCAGTTTTGAACTGATACAAGTGTGTCCACACACTGGTTTGCATTGGTTTCACTTAGGATTTAAGTGAAACCAATGCACTTCCATCTGTTGCCAGGTCTTTTGTTGTGGTTAAAGCTCTCAGAGATACAGCCCCGGAGAACGAAACGCTCCGTTTAAACACAGGACAGGTACAGCACGGGCAGCTGCAGGGCCAGCCACCGACCTCTGCACTACAGCACTAACATGCCTCAGCCAGGATGGTGAGGGACTATCCAGAGGTGGGAAGGATGCTCAGTTGTTATTGGCCATTCTGCCCTAGGTCCCTCTCAAGTTGTGGTGGCATGGACACCTCGTCACTGGGAACTGAATCGAAACCCACTGAATTTACTTTAGACACACCCCGAAACAGCCACCAGATGGCAATACGCTGCTGTGATCTTTAAACAGGGTAAGAACCGACAGCCCCTCCCCCCTTAGCGCAGGTTACAGTTTCATGTGACATAGCTAGTGACATCCTCCAAAGGTCTGACTGAGGTCTTTGAACTACGAGGATGATGTGAGGACCTGATATGTCAATTAAAAAAAATAGATTTTTAAAAAATGTTGGAGGCCATCATCATAAAACACCAAATGAAAGCAGCACTGTCAATCCCTAGAATTCAAAAAGCTTGAGTCAGGTCCTGAAAATCGTGAGGTTGCCTTAAAAAAATCAGGAAATTTTCAGATGTACCAATTTGGGGTTCTTTTTATTTGCCTTCTGGTTCCTGAATCTTTAGAGTCCCTGTTTTTAAGTTTTTCTCCTCAGTTACGAGGCCTAGAAATTTACTTTTTAAAAAATAAAAACATCCCCCCCCCATGGAGCTTCTAACATAACCACAGGACTCCAGAAGCTAGGGCTTTAAGAAAGGCATCAAATAGTGTGAGAGTTGGCAATACTGTAAAAGGGTAACATTTCCTAAAATGTTCAAGCTTCAATGTTCATCTTTAAAGATAATGTTAAAAATAAGAGGGAGTCAGGCAGGCTGAACTTACTGCTGCGTGGCGTGTGTGTGTGAATTTATTGCAGAGAAGGTCTTGATATCTTGTGGAAAGAGTCTCCAAAGAACCCCAGATGGCAGGTACTCGATGGAAAATGCCACCATGCAAACTGGGGTGTCTAGAAGCTCATTTTATTGTGAGCGATAACATATTAAGGGAAATGCACTGATTGCACAGGATTACAGCGATGCTTAATCAGTCAACATTTGTAAAACACTCTGAGCGCCTCAGATGAAAGGTGCTAGCGAAGGCTAAAGTGTGGCTGGGTTGCATCCTGGAGAATCTCAGATGGGTTTTGCTTTTGCAAGCCCTAACCCAAACCCAGTGGTGGCTCAGGGCCAGGTTCCATGCTAAGTTCATGAGGGTTTGACCTGTTTTTATAAGTGACACAGGTACCAGTTTATTCACTAATAAGCCTGCCTATGGGCTCCACCTCACTATCCTTGTGGTAGCTGGGCACCCCACAAACACTAATGTATTTACCTGCATTGCACCCCTGAGCTGTAGGGACATAACATCATCCTTGTTTGATAGCTCAGGAACTGATCCACAGCGAGATCATGTGACTTGCCCAAGGTCACACAAGAAGCCAGTCACAGAGTCAGGATTTGAACCTAAATCTAGCCAACTTTAGTCCAGACCCTTATGTGCATCTGTTCCGTTTTCACTAACCAGGGTTGGGGAAATTCTGCTGCCATTGAAGTCAATGGCTGTTTTGCCAGAGATGGCAATAGTAGCAGAAACAAATCCCAGTAGTGGCTCTGATCCTGTTCCTGGCTCATCTAAACTTTCCATGTTTAAGGGCAGTCCTGTCAGCTGGTTCTAGTTCCATCCCACCTCTCCAGCAGCATTCATATCAGTGTTGGAAGACGGCGTTTACACTGCGGCATTGTTTTATTGGTTACGTTCACCCGTGTCATACCAGTTTAATATCAGAGATTTATGAGGTTTAATCTCTTGCTGTTTGAGAGGGTGTGACCAATTCAGGCCCTTTCCTTTTCGCACAGTCTAATTCATTCGTGGGCCAGTTTTATTATAGCCCTGGAGGAGCAGGTTACCTCAGTGCTCCTCTCCCCCAGAATTTTCCTTTGTCACACAGCGTTCCAGAGCATATGGACGCAGTTATGCTCGGGATTTCACAGCAATTCACTCCCACTCCATGGACCTTCCCCTTGCATTCAGAAATATGGTTTCTCCACAATAATACGGAGAGGAGGTCTCTCTTCAGGAGAAAGGCTTTATAAAAAGCAGAGGTATGGGTTATCCCCTGCCTCACTCTCACAGTCTGTCCCTAGAGGCCTCCTCAGAATGGATCGTTTTAGGTTTCTATGTGGAATACTTTTAAAAAGTTGCCTTTTCAAAACATATTTTGATTTTTCCATGTGCCGCTGCCAAGATGCCTTTCAACAAAGGGGTGACTAACTGAAGTCTCAGCAAAGGAAGGATTTTTTCCAAGAAAGGGCAGAGTGAGAAGATGATCTCACCTTTTCGAATAGGATCCCACCATCTCCCCCCAGCCCCTCTTCCAAATGTTGATTGGGAAGGGACTGGTGAGTCAAGGGAGCGGGGGGCTGGGCCAGCTGCTGGGCAGCATGGTGTGCAATGGCAGTCAAGTGATTTGCTGTTGGAAGGCTGCCCTCTATCCCACTAATTCCCCTCGCTCCCCTGGGTGTGCTAAAGGGATGTGGGTGTTGGGGGGTCACTTCCTGCTACACTCGGAAGGGGGCTGAGCTCTCTGCTCTCAAGGAGTTTGCTGCACAGTGCACAGGGAGGACAGCTTTGGCTTTTGCTTTAAGAAGGGGCTTGTGGTTGCCTCCCCTTCCTGGGCAAGCAAAACTGTTCAAAGCCCAAGAGAACTCGTAGGCAAGGCTGGATAGCACTGGGTGCAGAGCAGCCCCCGAGATGTCAGTGGGAGTGGACAGGATCGGGTGCCTCTGGAGAGGCAGGAGGAAGGGTTCACTCCTAGTTTGGAGACACTGTTCACACTGGGATCCCCATGAAAAGGCTACAAATCTGCTCCCTCTGGTTTCAGGTGTGCAGGATCGTGTCCACGCTGGGGCAAAGGGAACCCTTCCAAGCGAAGTCAGAAGGACTGTGAACAAGAAGTCTCAATGCCCAGGGTTCCTGGGGGTAGATTTATTTTTGCATTTGGAGAGGAGGGGGGGTGTGAGAGAGAGAGGAGGGAGAGGGAGAGAGACAGAATGTATAATGCACATGTCTGAAAGAATTAAGAGATTAACAGCTCTGGAAATTGAAACCCTCTGTTTATTCACAGGCCAGGTGTGGCGCAGCATAAACATACCAAGGGGCAGTTAATCTTTCCTTCCCTGGCCTCCTAATGACCTCAGCTTTGACCTGGAGGTGCTACCTTCTCTAGAGGTCAATACCCGTTCACTTTCTATGCTGACCCAAGCCTGTCCTCAGCCCCTCCAAAGCCACCAATTAGCCCATATCCTATTGTGCTACAGAATGGAGCTGGGAATCCCTACAAACGCAGCCTGTGGTTTTGCTTTCTCCTTCATGGCTGCTCAGGGTTTGGCTTCACTGGGCTCGGTGCCAGAGCCTTCAGGTGAGGACAGAGCATCTGGGACTGCCAAAGAGATGGTAATGGAGATTCCAAAGCTGAGCTGGAAATGACAGTATCCTTCCCTCCTCGGAGAGCGGAACAGCCAGAGACTCGAGGGATGGAAAAGGGCTATTTAATCCTGTCCATCTCCCTGCCGGTGCCAGACTGGCCTGTCCAGTTCTGTGCTACGTGGGCCAGGCAATAGGGGGATCCCTTAGGAAACTTATTCCACGGGAAGTTTATATTCAGTCTAAAAGTCTCCGTACTTCACTAAATTATTCCTCTGCCTCTTTGGGCTGCAGACCCTTCTAATACCTGCAGATTGTTACTGTGCTTCGCGCTGTGCGGATTTACCTCCTTCAGCTTGGCCACATGAAGCCATAACCACTTTGGGATTCTCTTCTCTGAACTCCCTCCAACTTGCCTATATCTTTTAGTAAATAGTTGCCCAGAAATTATCACAACTGGCCCAATTCTCTTCTCCCTCCCAGCAGTGTAAAACTGGAGTAACTCCACTAAAGCCCATGGTAAGAAAAGAATCAGGCTAATGTTCCAGAGCTGCAGAGAGAAGGGCCTGGGGCTTCCCTGCTTTGTGATGATGTGTGCCTCTCTATCTGCATCCCCAAAACTAGACTAGCCCTTTTTCTTTTGGCAGCTGCTATTTCTCCCCACATGTATTAGCAGCTGGATTCCAAACTGAATCTCGTGGTGATATTTCTTGCTCAAATCTCTAACAGCCTTGGCCAGGGCCGGCTCTACCGTTTTTGCCGCCCCAAGCAGTGAAAAAAAACTGTCACCGCCGAACTGCCGTCACGGACAGCAAAGGGAAGAAGCTACTGCTGAATTGCTGCCAAGGCTGGCGGAACAGAGAAGCTGCCACTGAATTATCGCCGCTGCAGAAACACTGCTGCCCCTTTCTGACTGCCGCCCCAAGCACCTGCTTGGAACCCTGGAGCCGGCCCTGGCCTTGGCCCAGATCTTCAACGGTATTAGGTACCCAATTCCTGTTTTTCAATAGGAGTGAGACACCTAAATACCTTTGAGGATCGGGATCCTTAGCCATTGTCCATTGATGCCAGTAACGAGACTCCCACTGACTTTCATAGGCCCTAACTCCCTTTGTGTTATTTTGCTCTCCTCACTGCTCCTTCACAGAGTCATAGATCCAGGGCCAGAAAGGCCCATGTGATCATTTAGTCACAGGCACAGAGACCTGCCCCCAAATAATTCCCAGAGCAGAGCTTTTAGACAAACATCCATTCTAGATTTAAAAATTGTCAGTGAGGGAGAATCCACCACCGCCCTTGGTAAATTATTCCAGTGGTTAATTACTCTCCCTGTTAAAAATGTACTCCTTATTTCCAGCCTGAATTTGTCTAGCTTCAACTTCCAGCCATTGGCTCATGTTAGATCTTTCTCTGCCCACTTTTGAATTGAAGAGCCCACTGTTAAATATTTGTTCCCCATGTAGGTACTTATAGGCTGTAATCAAATCACCTTAATCTTCTTTTTGTTAAACTAAATAGATGCAGCTCTGTCACTATAAAGCAGGTTTTCTAATCCATTAATCAATCATTCCTGTGGCTCTTCTCTGAACCCTCTCCAATTTATCAACATCCCTCTTGAATTATGGATGCCAGAACTGGCCACAATATTCCAGCCACAGTCACACCAGTGCCAAACACAGAAGTAAAAAAATAATCTCTGTAATCCCACTCAAGGTTTCCTGTTTATGCGTTCCAGGGTCGCATTAGCTCTTTTGGCCACAGCATTACACTAGGAGCTCATGTTCAGCTGCTTATCCACCACAACCCCCAAATCTTTTTCAGAGTCACTGCTTCCCATCCTCTAACTAAGGCCTACATTCTTTGTTCCTAGATGTATATATTTACATTTAGCTATAGTAAAATGCATAGCGTTTCCTTGCAGCTAGTTTATTAAACAATCCAGATTGTTCTTTATCACTGATGCGTCCTCTTCATTATTTACTACTCTCCCAATTTGTGTCATCTGCAGACTTTATCTGTGATGATTTTATGTTTTCTTCCACGGCATTGATAAAAAAGTTAAATAGCGTAGGGCCAAGAACCGATTCCTGTGGGACCCAACTAGAAACACGCAGTTTACAATTAGAATTTGAGACATATTGGTTAGTGAGCTTTTAATGTGTACCATGTTAATTTTGTATCTTTTTAGTTTTTTATCAGAATATCATGTGCTACCAAGTCAAACACCTTACCGAAGTCTATGTATAATACATCAGCACTATTACCGTTAGCAGCCAAACTTCAGAAATAGACATCAAGTTGACACGTTTATTTTCCATAAACCCGTCTTGACTGGCATTAGTTATATTATCCTCCTTTAATTTTCTATTAATCGAGTCCTCTCATCCGCTTAATGCTGTCAGTGAATGTTTCAACATATCCAGTAGTTCTAGCTGCTTGGGCTCAGCCCCTTAGAGCCAGGGCAGTTTAATATAGTTCCTGTTCATCACTGGTTAGGCACAGACAGGAAAACCAAGGCTTGAAATGTAGAGATCTAAATAAGTGGCTGGCTTTTCAGAGGTGCTGAGCACCCATCATTCCTTCAGCTTAAATACTGATGCCAGGTACCTGATCCAGGTCCCCAGCTGTGCTGGCAGAAAGGCAGACTCTCTAGTGATGCTGGTGCAGCCAGCAGCATCCTGGACAAGTATAGCTTGAAATTCTCACCAGTGGCCACAGAACTGCTGCCTGAGATCTCCATGGGCTTGGAGTCAGGCACCAATGCTCACCCTGGAGTCACACAGGCAGAAACTTCCCTGGGCCAAATTCCCTATCCAGTTATGGTTGCTTTGTGTGTCTCCCACAGGGAAAAGCAGCTTTAAAGCTAGCTTAACTAGACAGTGTAGGATTCCTCTTGGATTGGGGAACCCTCCACCGTGTAAGGCTAGCAAAGCAGCTCCAATGCTCCCCACACTACCCAGCACTTGAGGCCAGGCTGGGGAATCTCAACACCTCTCTGATCCCTGGATTTGGGATTGGACCTCTGAGACCACCAAGCAGCTGGAGTAAAGTAGAGCAACCCTGAGGCTGATCTAATTTGCCCGGGCACCAGCCTGGTGGTTAGACAACTCTGAATGGAGTAGGCACAAAGGGTGGCTTAAAGAATGGCTCAATACTTGAATCTGATGGGGAACTGCATCACATTCTAGTGCTGAGCACAACTCGGTTGGACCAAAGTATCTGGTCTAAGCCCAGGCCTACGTTTTTACTAGTACAGCAATGTTGGTTAGGGGGGATGATTTTTTTTTCTACATTACTATCCTGGCACAAGCACTAGTGTGATGCAGTTATGCAAGCCTGAAAGGGCTTTTGCTGGTATAGCTTAATCTGCTTGCTGCCCTGGTATCAGCATTACTGGCAAAATAACTTTTTCGCCAGTAACCACACCTGCACTAGGAGCGTTAGCTGGTGTAGCTATAGAGGTGGAACTAAACTGGCAAACCTTTACTAGTGTAGACCTGGCCTATGCCACTGTGAATAAACAAGAGACAAATAGAGCTGCAGCAGATCAAGTATATTTGACTCCAGGGGCGGGCCTGCAGAGAAGGCTGCACCTCCATTAGAATGGAAACCCGGAGTGTAATTCTCTTTTGCCTTGCACGTTGCGTGTCATTCATCCCTGTGGAAAGTGGGAGTAAAATGCTATCCAGTCAGAATCCTCTTCTCACTCACACCATAGTGCGAGTGTCCCACACCCTCTTTGCACAACTGTAAACGACCACACAAGGTGCAAAGCAGCTGAGAAGTAACCTCGGCCGTGCACTTCTTCCCTAGGCCAGGAAGATGGGGGAGGGGGTTCTCCTCACCAACTTCACCCCCAAACCTAGATACCCTCACAAACCCAAGGCTTCCCAGTACATCGCTTACAAAGCCCTGAGCTCAGAAAGTTTAACAACCTCCCAGTTTACCAGCTCAGTCTTGTTTTCTGCGTAACAGGGATTTAGCAAAGTCATTAACTAATTCCACTTAGTAGTAAAGTAAAAAGAATTTTGTTCTACCCAAGTCTCATTGAGGTTTAAATTGAAGTTGTGTCCCTCTTACATGGCTTAGCTCAAAATATTTGTACAGAATATACTTTGCAGGAAACAGCCTTTTTTTTAAAAAAAAAAGCACAAATAGATAAAAAAATAAATAAATAAAAAGATCTGCTTTGAGTCACTGAATTAAAAGGAAGATAAAAAGCCCTATTAAGCAGAGCTATCCAGATGATAGCTCCCGCTTTAGCTCACAAGAGAAGTAACCATGTTCAACCTAATTAGGGCCTTTTAGGACATTCAGAGCTGCTATCATTCTGTAAAGTTGAGGCAAACTGTTGGCTTCCCTAATTGGCTTCCCGCTTGGGTGTCAGTCAGAAAGTCTTTATTATCACTCCGGGCGCCTTTTCAATCCTTTATTCCCTCCTGGAATGTTTCGGAAGCTGGGCTGCCCTCACCTAATGCATGCTTACAAGGCCCCGCCAGCATGAGTGCCGGCTAGCCTATGTGGCTGGGATTGCTCTCCCCCCATCCTCTTCTCCCTGTTTCATATCCAAGGAGTACACATTTTTGACGCCCTTGGATGTTCCTTCATTTGACTTGATACCGTTTGGTACGTTCACTCAGACACACTGACTGAAAAAGTAGAGTCCCAAATGTTCTTTAGCCCCAACTAAGACAATTTATTGACCGTAGGCCTGTTTGGGCATGGGAGACTGGTATGAACTGCATTACGGGTGTGATCCTGGGGGGGCACTGAGCACCTCCACTTCAGAGCCCCTTTAGTGGAGGTGAAGGGATGCTCCACTTCCCAGCAGAGTCTCAGCACATCGCAGGATCGGAACTCAACCCCTACACAAACTTCCTTGGGATGTTGTTGGGTTGTTGTTTTTTTGTTTTTGTTTTTTTAAACAAATGTTGCCACCGAATGGAACAAAAATAAACAAAATATTGCAACTTCCATAGCTCCCTCTTTTTTCCTATGCATCCCGCTAGGGTGCTTCATTACAAGTATAGGTTTTTGTACTGTTCTATACAGGTTTTTATACTGTCTTCATAACCGTAGTATCTGACAGGAGCCTTCCCCCTTAAAGCAATAGCATGGGATTGTTGAAGCCAAAACTTTAGTTCTTATTTTAAAAAAAAATGTTTCACAAAAACCTAATACAGATTTAAAAAAAAAAAAAACAAAAACCAATGAAAACAAGATTTTTGTGGGGGTGAAACAACCCTAACCATTGCCATGCTGTAAAATTCCTACACTGCAAGACTCTTCTAGTGCGTGAGAACCAGGATCTGTAACTGACTGGAAATGATGTTGAAACTAACTTGTGAAATACAAAAAGTCAACATACAGCTTCAAAGCTTAAAAGTGCATGTGATGTTTAAAATTATTTCCCTCTAATAACTGAAGGCGCTACTTGTAAGTAACACTAAGGAAGCCATTTGTGGCAGATTTTAAAATAGGATTTCAACCCCCGGTGGCTCGTGTATCAGTGGGAGCAGAATTTGGCAGGGTCCTTTTTAATAATTCTGTAGTGAATGCATTCTAGCCCTGCCTGTTCATTGTTGCTGAATGGGGATGGTCTCACATTTAAACTTCAGAACACATTTGCCATGTGGTATAAAGCAAGAATAAACAGGCAGATTTTGCATTCAAACCCTGCATGGTGGGACTGGCTGGGAAAGTCTTGATTGCTGCTGTTTCACAGTTTGCCCCCTCCTTCCCTATGTTAGAAAACAAAGATTATAAATTATTCAGGGTATAATTCTGTAAATGCATGATGGAATTTTATTTCAGAGGGAGGGAGGATGGATGGGTGGGAGCTGTGGGGGTGGAAGAGGAGGCAGGTATATGTACAAGAACAAGGCCCTCTTCTTACTGCCCCTCTGTGCGCGCTTGATCCCGTGAGTTCACGTGAAGCTGTCAGAATACAAAGCCAAAGCAGAGCATCTCAGAACACAGCAATTTCTGCCACTGCCAGGAATTCCCTTGTATGAAAAAGATGTTGTGAAGGAGTGTTAAATGGAAATTAGTTCTGCGTTTGCAAACACTTCCAGGATGTGCCGGGCGGCTGGTGTGACTACACGTTCGGAACAAGGAGGAGGTGCCATTACCACTGCTGCTGGAAACTTTGATACAGAGAGGATGCCTTTTTATTTTTTTTCCAGAGGCCTACAGCATTCAGCTGAGCTCATCGGGGCTTGCTCCAGGCATCACATTAAAAACTGGCCCCGGATTGACACAGCAACAGTTTGAAATTGACTTGTACAAGTATGCTGATCAGCCCCAAACATGACACAGGTAGGGTACAGGGCTTGGACTTTGGACTATAATATCTTAGCCCCCAGCAAGGGAGACAATGGGATGGGGATATAGTGTGCCACTTGTGGTGAATGGGAGGGGTGGGGATGAAATCAAGACACCCATAGAAATAAAATAAGGCCAAACAATATCTTGTAATTACTTCATTATTCATTAAAGACCTGATTTTAAAATATGCCTGGTACATCTCTAGGAGCATGTACAATACTGAACCTAACAGGCAACTATTACAAACAAAAGGCCCTAATAAATACCCTAGACCAGCTCCTGAGTGGATGTAGCACTGTTGAGATCACTGGAGCAGCGTATGCAATGTATGTGTGTGTGTCCCTGAACCAGCTGTGCCCATGTGAGGATTCCATCTGGCCCCCGAACACACCTGGAGGATGCCACGTTCAAGACCTACATGGCAGGCTACGCACAGTTTGGGCTCATATGTACCATATGGGTGAGGTCATGCTGCAGGGAGGATGCCATTTTGCATGCCCAGGTAGAACTGCATGCCTGACTAAAAATGTCAGGCCCTGCCCCTGCAATGTGCTGAGTTTCACCAACTGTGGATCTGAATCCTTTACATAGTGTATATACATCAGTCCACTCCCCCGCTGCATACAGGCAGCAGCCAGTGTGTAGAGATGAACTCTGAAGATCAATATACACAGGAGGCAGATCCTCATTTACACAAAGGCCTCTTTACCCCGCTCGAGCAGCAGCAAGGGGCTTTAAAGTGAATACAACTGTAATTCACACACACTTTAAGTCTCCTTACACTGCCAGGGTGAGGTAAAGCGGCTTCCGTTTAAGGGAGAAGGTGGCCCCAGCTCTGCCAGGGGCCTAATTCAGTTTCCATTACAGTCAATGGGAAGATTCCCATTGACCTCAATAGAAGTTGGCTCAGGGCCTCATCCTAATGAAGGAAGTGAATTCAGGACTGTAGAGTCCTTGACTGCACACAGCCTGCTGCCCCCCAGTCTCCCATCCTAATAGGAAAGCCCCATGGAATTAAACAGAAAATGATCAATTTTCTGTAGGATTTTTGGACTATCCTATAAAATGTAATAGCATATTAGATCCCTAATGTGGAATTCCATAGATGACTTTAAAAAAAAAACCAACCCTATAGAAATGGTCTCAGTCCCTGTAGGCATGTTCGAAGTCATTGCTGCAAACTTCAGTTACATTTCTACAGAGCCCTATTGATTCCATCCCTAACAGATTGCACAGGAATTTTCCATCAATCTGATTCCTAACACCTAGAATACCCCCAGCTAATCGCAACTGCAATGGCAGCACTTGGGAAGCAGGGTTGATCTTCCCAAAAACCAAGACTCAAACAGATTCTAACCTCATTTAACTTCAGCTTAGCCCACAGTAGTCTATTTACTTCTTTGGAGACCCCCTCAGTGAAATGCTACCAGAGTATCTAGGATCAGAATGAGGCCCACTGGGCTCACAGATGAGACTCAGCACTTTGAATTGCAGCTGACACTGGGCCCAAGAACTTGTCAAGATATTGATGATGTAATTAAATCACAGCTCCATTACAAACTTCTTTTTGTAAAGATATCTTCATGACCAAGGATCTAAGCATCAACTTATCATTAAAGGGTATAAGAACCCAAAGGGTTGATGTTTGGCTCAATACAGAAGTAAAATTTTATGGTCTGTGTTTATAGACTACATGATCTAAGAGTCTCGTCTGTCCTTAAAAATCTATGATACGTCTCTCACATACACTAGTGTGAATCAGGAGTAACTCCATAGAAGTCACTGGCAAAAATAGTGTTACAAATGAG
Organism: Dermochelys coriacea; assembly: GCF_009764565.3. Classification (NCBI taxonomy): domain Eukaryota; kingdom Metazoa; phylum Chordata; order Testudines; family Dermochelyidae; genus Dermochelys; species Dermochelys coriacea. Next base: position 23,302,165 of record NC_050081.1, read on the forward strand.
TCAGACCGTTTAGCATAAGTATATTAGTTCCATCTAGTATTTAGTTGTGACTCTCTTAGTACCTTTCCCAGGCCCAAAGAAGAGCTCTGTGTAGCTTGAAAGTTTGTCTCTCTCACCAACAGAAGTTGGTCCAATAAAGCTTGTCCCCTACCTTTTAGGGGCAGATAGTTTAGCTTAGGATCTCATTGGGTTCATTTTATCTACATTAAATCAAAACAAAAAACAAAAGTGTGTAACCAATAGCTAACCCTTAGGGGCCAGGCTCTCTGCTGGTATTAACCTGCACTGCAACATTGACTTCAGGGGCCTCTGTACTGCTACGTCATGCAATGTGACACATCGCTTCCCCTCTTGCCAAATTATCTAGCTACTCCGCCCAGTAAGTGCCCGAGTGTAGGAAGTTAGGGCTCTGGAAGTGGAAAAGCATGGATGATCTTAACCTTTGAAGCTGATCTTTTGATTAGATGTTCCCGTCTCATTTGGAAACTGTAATTTTCCAGACGAATGAGATGGGAGAGCTTTGATTGTGAAAGGTCTGACTTTTGGGGGGGAGGGGGGGGGTGTCCCAATGAACTGAAGGCCATCCTAGCTTGAACAATCCTTAAAATCCTACTGCATGAAACACACAGTATTCTCTTGCTAAGCCACAGCGGACTGGTCACTGTGTCTGCAGACATTTCTCTTCCCCTACCCCTTGTTTCAGTCACTCTGAAAATTGCTAAGTGCTAACGATAACCTGTAGCATGGAGGCCAAACCATGAGACGTCCGTGCTATGGAGAGAGCTGTGCCTAGTGTAGCTGGATGGGGACGAGTATATGCACTCAAATGACAAAGCAACATCGGCCACTTGTTTTCCAAAGCCTAAAAGAACTTTAAAAAGTCACTGCCGTAACAGAGTATGCAACACTTGGGCTGAGGCGTGGGCATGACTCCAGGGGACTCTAGGTAACAGCGAATGCAGTGCTGGGGCTAGGCAAGGACTCTGGGGAAATTGTGTTCACTGTTCATTGCACATACTTTTAAAGCATCACTGTGTGTTTTAGAAGTGTCATTGCACACATGCATCACGGCGATTTAGAGCCTTGCTTAGGGAGGCTGATTTAATCTCTAAACCATAGGAAAATAATGACTAAAATACAGGTTACAACAAACTCAAAGCATGGGGCAGGAATGAGCAGAGATTGCACTAGAGCAGAGATGAAGCTGTACAGGAATACTGACCACTCTGCTCCTTCCATATGTACCGAGTTCTTCCGAGGTGCACCTGGAAATGCACATGGTCCCTTCCACATACAAGCCCCTCACCTGTACAATCTGTGACTATGCTGGGCAGAAGACATCCTGGGTTTCAGACATGCTAGTGCTCATCTCTTGCAGTCTCATCTAATACAAATGAGGCCAATTGCATTTCAGGAAAGAGATTTTTTTTTTTAAACCCCCCCTCACTTTAAAACGCTGAGAAGGCCAAGAATGCACAACTCACCATAGTCTTTCTTGCAGTATTTCTTCATGTTAATCTTCAGCTTCCCCTTGGACGCCTTGCAGTATGAGTCACAATCTGTAGCGGGGAGAGAAAGCGGGAGGGCAAGAAAAGATTAACAAAACAAATTAGCCTTAAAAAAATGCATAAAAGGCTGAGGGAGGGGGAAGCGAGAAAAGCTGCAGGCTGCCATGAATAAGCAGCATGCCTGTGATATCCATCTGCCAGGCCCCGATTGGGTCATCTAGCAGGGGCATTCAGCAAAACCTTCCTTTCTAAAGAAAGCCTTTTACAAAGGAAGCCATCCTCCCTCCTCCCCGCCTGACGAATCCCTTTAGCTGTCCTTCGCCGGGCTGCCTCTGCCTTCATGGGAGAGCCTGGGGCCTCCCTTATTGTGCCACCCAGCTCTTTTGAGAGCCACACAAATTCCCCCCTGTTCTTAAACTGCAAACTGGAGCCTGATTAAAGCCCACAGAGGCCTCATTGTCACCCCTAACCCAGGCCTGTGGCCAGGCTTTGGCATTCATTGCAGAGAGATTCTGGCTGGGGTCACGCTCCAACAAAGAGGTCAGAGAGGAAAATTAGCAGCCCATGAAGCATTAGCCAAGCCTTTTGGTGTCCACTCTACTGGAGTGTGCAATAAAATACCCCAGTAGGAACATTTCATTTCTAATGGGCCCTACTGCTGTGACATGATGATTTTACTCCTCCGAACATCGGCCTGTGTTCCACTGCCACTAATGTGATGGAGCCGGGACTGTTGCTCTGGCAGCGCTGGCAACATAGTGCTGTGTTGCAAGTGCTGGAGCAATCCCATGCATTTCAGCCCACTGGGTACGGAGTTATTCTTGATACGTCGGCGGCTCCTCCCTGCTCGGATTTTGGCAGAGCCATTCCAGTTTTGACAGGGCGGGTCTAAGTATGGCCATGTGGCTGGAGGCAGGCAACACATCATGAGGCAGCCATGCTGCAACGTGATGACGTAACAGTAGTACACTGCACTGCCATAAGAACATAAGAACGGCCATGCTGGGTCAGACCAAAGGTCCATCTAGCCCAGTGTCCTGTCTTCCAACAGTGGCCAATGCCAGGTGCCCGAGAGGACATGAACGGAACAGGTCAGCATCAAATGATCCATCCCCTGTCGCCATGACGCTCCACTGTGATACACAAATATATTGGCACAAGGTGGTGACAAAATAACATCACATGCAACCATGTGATGGCCATGTTGTCACGGCCACACTGCACCTTGTCACTGTAACAATTTTAAATGACTTGGATATTGGTGCTTCCACCATTCGCTTTAGAGGTTCTGGTGCCCCCGAAGGGAGAGGGAAATGTAAAGGGAGTGAAAGTTTGACTCAGGCAGGAGGCCAGACTGAATCAGGGCAGATATCAACACAAAAATACCCACTCTCCAGCATCTTTCTCACCCCTCTCCCATTTTTAAGGAGGTTTTTTTGTAATCCTTAAAAAATGCAAATGCCATTGAAATGCCGCTGAGAGTCACCAGAGCTCTATGACTGAGGGCTGGGGAGGAGGAAAGCAGGAAAGGAAAGCAGTGTCAGCAAAGGGCAAGGCTGCCAGGGCACAAGCAGCTGATGGGAAGTTGCAGGTGACTTTCTGACACACCTCCCCGAACTCATGTTCTGACCTGATTCAATTTGCTGCCGGAGATAAGCCTTTGGAATGTTCTAAACAGAACCGTGCAGTGTCTGCCTGCATCTCCTCCAGCGTTGGACCCGATCTTCTGAAGCTGCTTTTAGTACCATTGCCGCTTACAACCTTGTGGCCATTCCACCTCTATTTTCCCTTCATACAGGCCTCTTAAGAACTCACTCAGTCTCCAGTGACCTTGTAAGGTCAAATCCCCTAATTCACTCTTCACCGGCACTCCTCAGGCTGGCAACAGATTTTGTCAAATGTCCAGAACAAACACACAGTTTCTCTGCTCACCTTCTCTTCTGTAACTCCAGCATGGTCTGGCTAGGGCTTTGAATCAGCATAACTTGCTCCTCATAGCTGCTCTGTCCACCAGCCCCAGCTCCACACAACATCCTGTTTCCCGAGCATCTCCTGTTTACAAACAGGCCACCTGTACTGCCTCTGGCAAGCTCAGCTACTTTCCCAGCCATGCCCCCTCTGCAACATCTTGCTGCCTTTTATATCAGAATCACTAGATTCCTCTCAGGTGGGGCTCATCTTGCAATCAGGTCTGTCTTAGCCCCTCTCTAGCCCATACACAAGCCACCCTGTTACACTGCTCTTATTATTTGCATTATGGTAATGCCTGGAGCCTCCAACTGAGATCAGGGCCTCATTGTGGTAGGTCTTGTCCAAACCCATAGGGAGAAATGGCCCTTGCCTGGAAGACCTCACAATCTAAATAGACCAAGGGTAGAGGGGTAACAGAGGCACAGTATGGGAAGTGACTGGGAACTAGGAACACCTTACCCACCACTCTCCTAACCTTGGACAGCTGCAGAAAGAATGAGAAGTTTCTAAGCCCACTAGGGCCTTTGTAGTTGCAATAGCTATTTGAAACTGGAGTTACTCTCCAGAATTGCTGAGGAAGATTGTTCTAGTGAACCTGTGCTGACTCTGGTGGGAAGTCAGCACTCCAATGCGTGATGAAACACAGACCTCTGCATAAGCCCATTGACTTCCTGCTGGGACATACCAGGCATGCCTAAGTAGAAAAGCATCAATTGTGCCAGCCTTATGCCTCAATGTATGTACTCCTGCTCCATGAGTAATGCCATGGATTTCTATGGAGCAAGTTACTACTCAACAGGAGCAAGAGTATCAAAATACGGTCCTGTGTTAGGTAGAACCAGTTGAAATGCACCTTCTGTACTGCTAAATATACAAAGTATAGCCAGGAGAAGTGCAGTTGCCCAACACCTTAATGTTCCATTAGTTTCAAAGGAATTTCAGTGGAATGGTATCAACGCAGCACCTATCCCAAGGGACCACGAGTCAGGTTTTCAAAGGTATTTAGGCCCCTAAAGATGCAGATAGACACTTAGTGGGATTTTCAAAATGTTTAGATGCCTAACTTGATGGGAGTTAGGTGCCTCAGTGCTTTACAAATCTGAGAGAATTCAAATCCCCTGATCCCAGATCTGGCCAATTGTTTTGGTGCCAGGTCACGTTTAAACTCAGAAGCAGATTATTTTCTGGTTCTGGTTGGGATGTGGCCACAGTCTTGCTAAGAGACCAAGATGATAGAAATTCCATGATGGCTAATCTTCCAGACTTCCACCAGTTAGGACTAAAATCTTGCAAGATCTCAAAATCTAACTCTGATTCCACCTCCAACCCAAGCCCTAGCCCCCAGGCTAATCCTAACCAAATACACACATGGCCTCATCAGCCCATCTCCATTCGCTCCTATTGTTCTCCAGACAGTAGTCTCTTGACTGCTATCAACTTTATTCCCATCCCTCAGAAGAGTGCAAATGATGATAAATTGCTTTGTGCTCTCTAAATATGATCTAAACAAAGTTGGGGCCAGAAGCAAAACTTATCATTTGAAACAACACAGTTTTCCATGCCAGAAGCCCTGCTGAGATTCCCTACCATGTTCCCAACCTGCCAAGAACCATTTAAATGGAAAAGAATAGCCGAGGGCCAACGGATTACAGAAATCATTACGGCTCTTTGTTTTCTTCTTCTAATGTGACCCTGAATGTCAAGCAAGACTTGAAGTTTGTCCAATAAAAGATATTACCTCACCCACCTTGTCTCTCTAAGCAAGGCTTGAAACACACTGGAACAGAGAGTGGATATCCCATAAAAGCATTGGCAGAAAGCTTTAGCTGGAATCTTTTATAATATCTAGCCCTTTCTTTCACTAACCCTATAGGGCTTGCATTCTGACAATCATTCAACTGCCCCGTCCTCAGAGGTTTCCTGTGTAATCCTTAAACCTGTCTGCGTGTCATACCCTCTGTAGGGTAGAGAAGGGCCAGAACTTGGTTGCAATTCATATAAAGGAGATTCTTTATGAGGCTGCAGTCACAGACAGATCCCATGGTTCTCTCTGGCTCTCAGATTGTGCTGACTAATGTCACCATGAAGAGCTACCCTAAGTCCTGGCCTGAACTTTGCAGTCACGGAAGGAACTGCTGATTACCCTGAATTCCCTTTGTTCAGACTACAGAAGATGCACTCTCCTCTTTTTGTAGTGATACTAAATGGCAGGCCGATGTTTGCAGTGGGCCAGAACACCAGACCATCCTTTGAGGGCACAGCCATGTCCAAGATGGGTTATTTTAATGTCAACAATGCTGAGGACCTGTGAAAGATTCCAGATGATGAACACTGAAAGAAAACTTGTGTGGAAGAGTCTGCAAAGAGAACAAGGCCCTGACCTAACCAGAACAGACAGGGCTCTACCCAAATACATCTGGCTAAGCAACATGCAGATCTGAGACAAGCAATTGGATTCACTGAATATGCAGCTAATGGGATTCTAGTCAGGAACAATGGGCAGGATGTTTTCTGGATACTAATGCACTACGATGATGATTATTACCAACACTTTGCCCTCCTATAGCACTTGTCATGGAAAGATCTCTAAGCTTTATAAATACTCACTAATTAGGCTTTGTAATACCCATTTCACAGAAGAGAAAATGATGCAGAGAGATGATTTATCCAAGGCCATACAGCAAGTTAGTAGCAGAAGAAACTAAAATCCAGGAGTTCTGTCTATCAATCTGCTGCCCTAACTGCAGGACAACACAGGGAGCAAGTTACCACATCCTGATACTTGTACCAAATGAAGTGAATGAAATGAGCAGCAAGGGTGTAACATTAGTTATAAGCTAGAGCAGAAATACCCTCTTGGATGAATGGCTAATGGTTGCCCAGCCCAATCTACCCCGATGGCGGAGGCTGCCTTGTGTCTGCTAGCTGGTGGGGGGACATGACCAGTAGACGGAGTCCCTGATCTGGGTCAAAGCTCACTTTGGGTGTGCACCACCTCTGCTAGAACCAAATAGGAGATTGTCATTGACTGAGCCAGCAGGAGCTGTTCTGAGCATGTCAATATGGGAAGGCTTTCTGTCCATCTCCTATAGCTTGCCCTGTCTTAGCATCAGGTCCAGAAGTACTGCTGCTAGAGAAAGTGGGATTAATCCCAAACCAAGAATCACCCTGGATTTTGTCTGGAACCATGCATCTCTTCAGGAGCTTCAGAGAAGTTCAGCAATCTTTTCTCATGGCTTAAATTCTCTGCACTTCCCAATCACCAGGCTGTTCTCATAGTATTTTCAGTTGGGCTGAGATTAGGCATTCCAAGAAACCTGCCCTTGTGAGGTTTCCAAACCCATGAGCCTGGGATAAGATTCAGAGAAGTATCCAAACTGAACTGACTCTCCAAACCTTATGAGCTTGGCCAGCCAGTATGTACTTCCTAAATGGATATCACATTGAGTCAGCAATCAGCACATTGGAGCACCGCGGGCTCAATCCTGCTTTTAGGGCAGGGAGTAGCATTGAGGCTGGTGATTTTGAACATGACAGGAAACAGCCTAATGATGCCCAGCAAGGACTGCGGGTAGCTGGGGTGTGAAAACATCATCCCTGCTTCAGCAGCTGTGGATATGGAGATACTGTGAGCCTCATGCACCAGGTGGAACCAGTTTAGTTCTTAATTAACTATTTAGTTCTCTGTTCTGGGCCTGGCACTCCCTGGCTTTCATAGCTGTCAATGAAGAGTAATTCCACTGAAGTAAGAGAGAGCTGGATCAGACCTTCCTTCTCTGTCCTCTCTTCCTTTTTCTTCCTCCTCACATCTCTAATTTCTGGGCCAGTGCCTCAACTGGGTTAAATAGAAGTCAATGGGCCAATTCTCCAACTGGTATAAATCAGCATTGCTCTAATGAAATCAAGAGGGCTGGATCCCAACTCATGTAAATCAATGTAGCTCCAGTGAAGTTAATAAGAAAAGGAGTACTTGTGGCACCTTAGAGACTAACAAATGTATTAGAGCATAAGCTTTCGTGAACTACAGCTCACTTCATCGGATGCATTTCCGATGAAGTTAGCTGTAGCTCACGAAAGCTTATGCTCTAATAAATTTGTTAGTCTCTAAGGTGCCACAAGTACTCCTTTTCTTTTTGCGAATACAGACTAACACGGCTGCTACTCTGAAACCAGTGAAGTCAATGGATCAGATCCCAGCAGGTGTGAATCCACAGAGCTCCATTGGAAATCAGTGCTGATTTACATCATTGGTGGATCGGGTCCCCTGGCTCTCTCTCTGTCTGTCATCTTCTGAGCTCCCTCCTTTCTCAAACTGCTAGATAACCCACTGGAGACTGTTTCAGGTGACAAATTAAATCTCTGAAACAAAGCTCAGATTTTGTGTTTGCGAATGAGCTGTGCCGCATACTTAACTTTAAAAAGGTCACCTCCTAGCCAAGCCAAATGTGCACAGAGAGCGCTGTAGTTTATTACACTAACATTGCCTAATGATTAAAAAAAGATTCTGCTCGAGTCCATCAAACATCATTTCAGCAGCTCAGACGCCGGTGGAAAGATTTACTGTGCTGTTGCTCCCTTGCTGAACGCTGGTCGCCGAGCCAAGCTCCAAGGGTTGCTGGGTGTGGGGGTCGGAAATGGGGAGGAGACGCAACTTGCTGACAACTGGAATACGCTGAGCACGGCTGCAACACATACAGACCATTAAAGGGATGTAGGATTCTCCCTGCCTCAATTATTTCTCCCTGTGTTCTTCCTCGCCATACACCCATTGCCTACCAGGCTGAGTGGGAATGGTCTGATCGTGAAAGGTGTTGAGTTCCACAGTTCCCACTGGCTTCCATGAGAGATGCAGGTACTCTCTTGCACACCTCATGGGTTAACAAGGGCCAACCATGGGGTAATCCCTCTCTAGACGAAGGACGTGGCTGAAGCATCAAGAGCGGGAGCTGCCTAGCAAATAGGTGAATAATTTTCACCTTAGACATTCTACTCACCCACTGTCTCCAGATGTAGTGATAGAGACCAGGACAACACAGGGCCTGCTGCGAGAGGGGGAGAACCTGTAGTGTAGTAGGAACTGAGCAGTAAGGGCAACAGGGAAGAGCTGAGTTGCCATTTGTCCTGGTCCCATGGGGAGCAGTCCGGGGCTTGAGGTTTTGCCCTCTACTCTGCCTCTCAGGAATGGGCTGGAGAATAGAATCAGTCCTAGCTTTTTCTTAACCATTACAGCTGCTGCCATGTCACCGTTTGGTTATGTTTTGGCGGTCATAGCGCTAATGGTTCAGGTGACTTCCTTGAGTGGGTGGAGACTTTCCACCCCAAACAACTCCTTTGTTTTGAACCTTGCTTCTCCAGCGAGAAAGCTGGGTTCTCCCATCTCTTCCTGCCTGACAGACACGATCTCTTGCTTGAGAACATAGCGTGCTCTCCCCCTGTACCCAGCCAGCACAAATTGCATCTGGGATCCGCTGACTCACAAGGTTACACTGGCGCCCTCATGTATTAAAATCTATTTAATAAGGAGCAGGGCCGTCCCTGGTTATTCTGGGGCCCTACGCAGCCCCCCCGCAGGCCTCTGTGGGGGGAGTGAGCGGGGGGGGTCTGGATTGCGGGACAGGGGGGAACCACCCCCCAGCACTCACCGTGGCGCACCTGTGGCCGGGTCGCTGCACTTCCCCCTGCCGGTGAGTGCAGGCCCGGCCCTGCTGCAGAGCTCAGGGAAGTGGGGGCATGGCTAGGGCAGGAAGAGGCGGGGTGGGGGCAGAGCAGGAACAGGGGCCCTGGGGAAAAGCCAGAGCAGGGGCTGGAGCAGCATGCAATTGTGCAGGGCACTGGGAAATTTGGTGCCCCAAATTTCCCGGTGCCCTACGCAGCTGCGTACTTTGCGTATAGGTAAAGACAGCCCTGACAAGGAGAAACCACAGTACAACTCAACACTTGTCACTAGTCCAGCATCTTCCGTCTGAGGGCTCAAGTGCATTACAAACCTGAACTAACTGAGCATACAAACTCCCTTCATTATATCATCCCTGTTGCCAACAGATGGAGAAATCAGGGCACAGAGAGGTTTAAAGAGCCAGTTTTCAAACGTGGACACCTAAATCCATATCCTTGACCCTAAATACCCATTTTAAGCACCTAATTCTGATTTAAGAGAGTAGATCAGCACTTGGGTGGCAAACAAAGGTGTCAAATGCCTGCTTTAGGCATCTATTTAGAAAATTGAAAATACAGGAAACCTAAGGCAGGGCTAAAACCCAAACCTCAAAATTTCCAGGTATATGTTCCTCCCACCAGCCCGTGCTTTCCTTTTCGATGGGCTGAAGACCTGCCAATATCAAAGAGAGAGAAAACATCATGAAAAAAATCCTACCATATATAACAGGAGTGACTGGATGGTTTTCCATGAGAAAACACGAACTGGAAAGGCAGTTGCTGAGTCTGAGTGGTAAACTGAGCAAGAGGGAGTTTGGAAAGATGCAATTGGTACTACTTGTTCTGAGAGCGATCCAAGATCTTAGAGCAGGTAGCAGGCACTGTTTTGTGTCCTTTTCAGCTTAGTAAAATATGTCAGCAATGCATTTTCAGGCTTTATGGCTCTGCCTGTCTCCTTGATCTAGCTAACTCTCTGGTCGTGTGAAGGGCTTTTGCAGTTAAACACCTTATTTGTTTTATTAATTTGTTTTCTCCCGAAAAAAATCACTTTAGTTTAAAAAACAATGTTCTCCCTCCATCTTTTTAGGGAGTGTTAGTGCTGGTGAGAGCCAGGCATGGTGCAGTCAGGTGCTGGACAACCAGCCACACTCAGCTCTATCAGTGCACCTCCTTTCCGATCTGGGAGAAAGCTGAGTGAATAATGACTTTTTTGGTTCAGGAACTAACCTGAAAAGTCCAAAAAACATTTCAGATCGATTCAAACTGAAACTATATTTTTGGATTTTTTTGCTGAATCAAAAAAAAAAGAAAAAGAAAAAATTTCATCTAAGTCACCCAAAACATATTTTTGGTTTTTCGTTTTGTTTTGGTTAATTTTTGGGTGGTTTCCTTCCTCCCCCTTTTTTTTTCCCCAAATGAACCACATTTCTAAGAAAAATGCTGTTTGAAACTGAAAAGGAAATGTTTTGAAATGGTCAAAATGAATATTTGACTTTCAAAAAAAAATTTTTTAACTTTTTTTAGGCCAAACTGTTGTCAAATTCAATCCAAATTCACTAATTATTTCAATGCTCCCCAAAATGCATTTTTTCTCCAAATTTAGTATTTGCCAAACATTTTCTGCCCAGTTCTAGCTGTAACAGGTGCAAGGCAGGGACTTTCCAGCATACCCAGTTGCACCCTGGCTTTAGGATGCCTATTAGTGTTCACAAGGGGAGGCTAAGCTGCAACCAGCAAACTTACTTCACTTGTGATTTAAAGATGATCTTCACAACTCTACTAAAACCACACTGCCGTAGTGGAAACCAAATGCCACTCAGATATAAAGTGTTAGAAACATTTAAAACCATTTTCAGATTTGGGTGCCTAACCTAATACTGATGTAACTGCCTAAATATAGATTTAGGTGCTTAACATTAAGCACCCAGATTTGAACGATTGGCTTTAGCCCATCAGTGACTGAAACTCACCCCCACCCCCCACTCCTCTGCACAGTCACAAGTTTCAGATGCACCATGGATTGCCATCTTTCACCTCATACAACTCAGAAAGCCTCCCCCCATGAGAAGGCTGCAGAAGTTCTAGTATTAGTGCGTACAGGCTGTCTGCTGGTGTGAGGTGAATCTGGTTGTCCCCCCAACCCCACAGTAGTAAGCATTCTTCAAGTGTTCGAGTTTCTTGTTCTGCGCCTTTTGGGTATGAAGTCAGACTGCCATACAGCAGAGCAGGGACTACAGAGTGTTTGGATTTCAAATACTCTCAACTCTGGCACTTCATCCCATTACAAAGGTCGGGTTAGTCTGAGAAATTCAGATCTGGGTCTTGCTTTGTATCTCAGACACCCCCAAAGGGTTTTGGATCTGGGGTGTTGGGTTGGGCCTCTCTGTTAAAAAGACAAGACTGTAGGAAAAAATAGGTTTCACCTCCCGCTCCTCTCCAACATCCTCCTTCACCTTCTCCCCCCATATGCCCCCTGTACACTCCAGTGCTGCTGTATTGTAGATGTGACTAGTAGAATGAATGAGAGGAAGGCTGTATCAAGAGGCGATTGATGGAAAGTAAAAAACCCCATTTCAACTTGTTATGTAGCAGAATGGCTCCTACCCTGTTTATCTATTGTGCAGGTTTTAAAGAAAGGCTAAATGAGGTTTATAAAGTGCTCTGCAATTAGGGTTGCCAACTTTCTACTTCCACAAAACCGAACACCTTTATCCCGCCTCTGCCCCACCCCCTTCTCCAAGGCCCTGCCCCTGCTCACTCCATCCTCCCCTTCTTCTGTCGCTCATTCTCCCCACCCTCACTCACTCACTCATTTTCACCGGGCTGGCTCAGGGGGCTGGGGTGCAGGAGAGGGTGAGGGTGAGGGCTCCAGCTGGGAGTGCGGGTTCTGGGGTGAGCTCAGAAATGAGGAGTTCAGGGTGCGGAAGGTGGATCAGGGCTGGGGCAGGGGGTTGGAGCACGGGCTCCAGCTGGGGTACAAACTCTGGGGTGGGGCTGGGGATGAGGGGTTGGAGTGTAGGAGGGTGTGCTGGGCTGTGATCGAAGGGTTCGGAGGGCAGGAGGAGGATCAGGGCTGGGGCAGGAGGTTAGGGTGAGGGGGTGTGTGCGAGAGCTCTGGCTGGGGATGCGGGCTCTGTGGTGGGTATGGAGGATTAGGGGTGCAGGAGGCTGGGATGGAGGGGTTCGGAGGACAGGAGGAGGATCAGGGCTGGGGCAGGGGGTTGGAGCCTGGAAGATGGTTGGGGGTGCAGGTTCCGGGTAGCACTTACCTCAAGCAGCTCCCGGAAGCAACAACATGTTCACCCTTCCAGCTCCTACATGGAGACGCAGCCAGGTGGCTCTGCATGTTGCCCTGTCCACAGGCGCTGCCCCGCAGCTCCCACTGGCTGCGGTTCCTGGCCAATCGGAGCTACAGGGGTGGCACTTTCGGCAGAGCAGCGCACAGAGCCAACCGGACAGACAATGGCCCGGTCAGTGGTGCTGACCGGAGCCACCAGGATCCCTTTTCAACTGGGTGTTACAGTTAAAAAGCGGACACCTGGTCACCCTATCTTAAATGGTAAAGTACCAGGTGAGTGCTATGTATGATTGCTAAGGTTCCCAGCTAATACCTGACCATCTACTGAAATCAAAGGAGTTAGAGCAGTGAGGAATTTGGCCCTGAACTTTTGGACACTTCTTCAAGATGACCATCCAAACCTTTTGTGCTTTGCCCAGCACTAGAACCACATCAGGCTCCCATCCAAGGAGGACGGTTTTAATATTTCTGCAATTTTACCACAGCTGATGTTTCAGTAGCAACCATTAGAATAATTCTGTAGAGTGCCCGTTGTGCTGCCCAAACATGCTCCCTCCAAACTAGCTGCTACTTTATGTCCTTTGCTGGCCTTATGTCCCAGGGGAGGGGAGAGGAAGGGATGCTGCAGGAATTGCCTTTTCATTTGCATACTCAGATATTGGACACGGATGGGGGGCTGTTAAAATTTTACTGTGCCTAAAGCACAAATGGCGGATCGTTTTGGCACTGCAGAGCAATTCAATACAAAGCCTGGGTTGGTTTATTAGAGGGGTGAATGACTTGCTGATTACTTTCAGATTTTGCATTGTGTGAATTGCAATATGAGGCACAGCCATACAAGGGACATCATCTCTTGGGATTCAGACAGAATTGTGGAGACAAGGAAAGGAATATGCATTATTCTGATTATTTATTTTGGCTTGGAACTGATCAGATTATTATATTTCAGAGCATCCTTCTTTCTTTAGCATAAAAGCAACCTAGTGACAAAATCCCTTACTGTAGTCATTTTAAGAACCATGGTTTTCACACTGTTAATTTCTTCTGCATCTCCCCACACACTTTATAATATCATTGACAGGGAAATGCTGAGCGTTACCATAAAATATGGTTATTTGCAGAGTCAGTTTAAATTAGGGTGGACCCCGTAGCTGTGATGAATTACAGTAGTTAATATGTGTAACATGCTTTGAAAATATTAAGTTCTACATAACTGCAAATTATAATTCTTAATTATTATGATGATTGCATGAGACTGAGCATGCTCAGTCCATGTGGAATTACACGCCACTGATATGAACCCTAAATGCATCTCAAAACTCAAAGTTTGGGCAACATTTGCAAGCTATGGTTTTGGGCTGAGCCTGGAATTAAGGTGCCATAATAATATAATAATACTTAGTATTTTATAGGGCTTTCTATGGGCAAAATACTGCACAGATATCCATGAAGATAGGTTAAAGGATGTGGGTAAAGATTATTATCTGTATGTTACAGATGGGGAAACTGAGACAGAAAGGTGAAATGACTTACCCAAGGCCATCCGATACTTCAGTCAACATTGGACAATTACACTGTTAGAACAAAGTACCCTAGCATGATATTAAACACTCAGGCTCTGTTCACACTCAGAAAAGGAAGTGTTTAGGAAATGTATCAGCTAACATACTTTGTAACACCACTTAGAATAGACAAGGAGAATGGTGTTCAGAAGGGGTGATGGTCACACGTCCAAGGACATGACAGTGCTGGTTTATACTGAGTTAGTTACATGTGTTCTAATATGATACAGTTTTCCAGTGCAGACAAAGCCACACAGAACTAGGATTCAGAACTCAGGACTTTCCATGGCCCAGCACTGATCTCATTCCTCCAGGGCACGCTCCCTAACATCTGCCACCTCCAGACTTTGTCACTGGGCCACAGGCATGAAAGGGTAAAGTCGCTGCACCGATGCAAATCGACTCAAATGTTACAATGTAGCATCGATACAGTGTCACTAGCCCAGCATTTCTCAAACTGGGGTTCCTGACCCAAAAAGGGGTCGCAAGCTTATTGTAGCGGGGTTGCGGTATTGCCACCCTTACTTTTGCGCTACGTTCAGAGCTGGATGGCCGGAGAGTAGCAGCTGCTGGCAGGGTACCCAGCTCTGAAGGCAGCATCACTGCCAGTGGCAGCGCAGAAGTAAGGGTGGTATGGTATGGAGTGGGGAAAGGGTCATCACAGCCTTCGTTCACGGTCCTCTGAGATGCAGCTCCATCAAACTCAGCCTTGTCTACACTAGCAAGGGTTGTCTGGTAGAGCTATAACGGAAAACTTCTAAGACTTATTTTGCAGGTATAGTTGATACCACTTCCTTGAGATAAATTAGCTACATCTGCAAAAGGATTATTTTGCCTGCATAACTGCATCTACAGGGCTTTTGCCAGCACAGCTGTGTTAGTTAAGGGGCAGGGCCAGACTAACTCCTAGGCTAATAAAACTAAAGCCTTAGGCCCTCCTATTTTTAGGCCCTACTGTCGGCCCTCCATTCCATATTGAAGTAACAGCTGAGTGACAATAGCAGGGCCATCGGAAATCTTTTCTCATTAGATATTGCTTTGTACAAATTAATCCATCAAGATTGTGAATTCAGTGTATGGTAGTTGTAATATTTTTTGCAATATGTAATTCATACTTAGGCCTTTCCCTCCCATTAGCCTTAGGCCCCTCATAACCTTAATCCAGCCCTGTTAAGGGGGAGATTTTTTCATACTCCTGACATAGCTATGCCAACAAAACTGTGAAGTGTAGGCCAGGCCTAAGGCTACAGGCCAAAGACCTAGTCTACACTTTAAAGTTACGCCACATGAACTATTTCAGAGTAGCAGCCGTGTTAGTCTGTATTCGCAAAAAGAAAAGGAGTACTTGTGGCACCTTAGAGACTAACAAATTTGTTAGTCTCTAAGGTGCCACAAGTACTCCTTTTCTTTTCACATGAACTATGTTTGTATGGTTAAAGTGGAACCCCCGAGGGCAGATCCAGTTATACTGGTATAAAAGTGCTCATAGCAGTGTAGCTTCTTCAGGGTCAGCAAAGCACAATAAGCTATACCAGTGCTTTATAACAGTATAACTGCATCTGCTTTAGTGCTTTCAAAGTGCTTTAGTGCTTTCTAAAAAAAGAAAAAGACAAAAAGCCTCAGCCCTCACTGACATAGTTATGCCGGTAAACTTTTAGAAGTGCAGCCCAAACCTAAGATCTTGTCTATGTAGGAAAAGTGTACTGATTTAATAAATCAATTGGATTTACTGACCCAATCTAACCTGATCTGGATGAAGCTTAACCCGGTGTAGGTGCATCTGCAGCGGTGGTTTGCACCAGTTTAACTAGATTGACTTTGAAATGGATCTAGTTAAACCAATACCCTCACTAGCATAGATAAGGCCTGTTTCAAAGAAACACTTATGTTGCAGCTGGGCTGTTCGGTAGCTGAACAACTCTGCACTGATGAGTGCCGTAGGAAGATAAGGTTCAAAATGACCCTCACTCAGGGCAGGCCATGTCCGATGCAAACATGGAGCCAGACTGAGTGAGGTCTGCAGCCCCACAGGCAATTCCAGCAAGGATAACTGCCATTAACCTCACTCTTGGAACAAGAAGGTGCAGATAAGCCCACAGCAATGTCCTTTCTTCTGTCTGAACAAGATTGATTGAAAAACAAATTGGCGCAAATAAAGCATGTAATTAGATTAAAGCCTCTTGCCTGGAGCTGCCGGGTTGGAAACCGAAGCCCAGACTTGTTGCAGGAGCCAAGGCCCTATTAGTATTCCCTTCTCTGCCCCTTTCATCCCCTGCAGCCTGGCGAGAATGCCACATCCAGAAGGTTCTGTTTGCCACCATGTAGTTATAACTCAGCAAGCAGGATCCTTTTGCACCCCACTGAAGGATGCATATTGGAATAATCGCCAAAAGTCCCCACTCAGAACCTCTCTCCCCTCCCCTCCACTGTTCTGGAAACAATCGCAGCTGGAGCTTCCTCTGGGCAAGAGGAAGGCTTGATGACTCCAACACCACTAGCTGAAGCCAAGGTGCCCCATTTAGAGCAAACGTTTCGATGGAGCATCCGCCTGACTGTGCGTCTCTTTCAGTCTAGAGTTAATCTGTGTCTGGCTCAGAGGAGTGACACATGGAACTCCCCCACCCACCCCGGTACTTGGACACCCAGACAGACCAGCAGTCCCTGGGCTTGGGGGAGTAATGGGATAGTACCCTCCTAGAGCCTGCAGGAGTGCCAGTCCCAAAGGGGTGGGGGAGAAGCAAGGCCCCCTGGCCCCGTCTCATTGTGCAGCCGTGGCCAGACTGTGCACAGGGAGAGCAGAATTGCAGTGTGCACCCTCCCCGCCAAGCACCGGGGAAGGGATTGTGTCTCACACCTGGGGAGGGATGGCCATGCAGCATCTCCAGCATGGGCCAGCGCCACAACCCAGCCCTTAAAGTAATACACGTTAATGGCCATTAACTCTTTCACTGCTGGTTCCCCATTGCCCCTGCCTGTGCTGCCATCATCCATCGATATTCCCTGGAAAAACAAAGGGCTGTTAAACCTTCACCAGCAATGGTCCCCTTCCTCACTTTCTGCATGGAACTCTCAAGCAAGCTGCTTTGGCCGCAAGCTTGGCAGTTCTTGGGGATGCCCAAACAGCCCACGAGAGAACACAGGAGAGGCTGAGCTGCCCCATCCCCCTCCAGAGCTGCACTTCCCCAGAATCTACAGCTGTCTGGTTCAGAGGCAGCAGATCCAGAGCTGGGCCTGGAGGCTGAGGCTCCTTTCCCGCAACATTCTGGGTTCACTGGATCAGGTACTGAGTTTTGCTCCAGTCTATTGTTATTGTTCCAGACGCAGGCAGGCAGGCAGAGGGGCCCTGAGACACATATTGTAAAGCACCAAAGCGTAGACAACAGGGAGTGATCCTGAATGAATTGCATGTCTGCTCCCACCACTTGCACATGGCCGTTCACGCTACATCGGAATCCCCCGCACTGCATACTTCCCTGGGTTCCTCTTTGCACCTCCAGATTCCACAGCTCAGAATGCCGAGGTTCCCCCTGCGGAGAGTGATGGGATAGGTTCCTGGGACGCTCAGCTGCCTGGAAGGCACAATCTGCCCCAGCATGCCTGGGGTGCTCAAGCTACAGTCAAGCAGCTAAAGGGAAAGTCTGAGTACACGAGGAGGACACTAGAAAACAAGCCACCATATGAGCAACTAGGCTTTGCAGTCATTTGTGCCTTCACGTCAATGGGTGGCCACCTGTCACAACTCCTGCCCCCATAGCCTCAAGTCACTCTGCAGGCAGCCTGCCTCAGTTTCCCCCATCAAGGAGCTTCTTAAATAAATGCCACTCACAGGCTTTCCATCCAGTACCACTTGTTCCTTGGGGCCTGAGGTTTTATTAACAAAACAGTCCAAAATAAAATTCTCAAATCCCTGCTCAACACCATCCATTTACCCATCACTCCCAAGCCTTCTCTGCCTGTAGTCTCACTCACAAGCAAGTTTCAGCAACCTCTGTAATCCACCCTAGTCTCCCTGAACTCCCGCCTCTGCGGCTGCCTGCTGCTCTTTATAGGGGAATCCACTGATTCCTGCTCGTTAGCTACAGGATTGGCTGGTCCCAAGCCTCTAGCCCTTAAGGGGCAAGCCACCCTGTTATATTCCACCAGAGTCTTTACTCACTTGCTGCCTTTTAAATTTGAAACAGCCACAGTCCCTGTCTCCAGATCCGAACCACACAGACACTGCAGTCCTGCTCCCCAGTATTTCTTTGTACACATCGTCCTACCATTAACCAGATCAATGACATCCCAGCAGCCAGGCCCCAAGGTGCAGCTGCCATTGGCAACTTCTCTCCGGAGTGAATTTAAACTCTGAAGCTTTTGGCTTGTTTACTAAGATTCCTGTGTCAAACTGCAAGTGCCCAGTCTCCCTGCATCCTCACAGGAGAAAAGGATCAAATCTGAATGGTCAAAAATATTACATTGGCTGAAGGTTGGGGGGGGGCGAGGGGGGATGGATCAGCCTGCAGCAAGTACCTGGAAAATGCCTCATATATCCGCTGAAAGATACAAAGCGAATGAATGCAAGTCTCTGCTGGAGAGTCGGAAATCTCATGCGGGCGAGGAGTGACTGGGTGTGAATCCACTCTTCACTCCATCCAGCTGAGCTTGCCTGGTGCAGGGTAGAATGCGTACTGCTCCTATATGTGGCATTGTTTCACCCTGCGCTCTCACAGTCACCGTGCCCGATTCAGGCCACTGCTCCTGACAGTATGTCCACACTGCAGCTGCTGGTGTAATTTCCAGCTCAGGTGGACGGATGCACACCAGCTTTGGTTGAACTAGCATGCTAAAAATAGCAATGTGGCCGCGGTAGCACAATCAAGACACCCAAGTACAATCCCTCCAGAGAGCCTAGGTACATATTCAAGTGGCTAGCCAATGCCACCATGGCTACACTGTTATTTTTAGTGCACCAGCTCTATCAAAGCTAATGTATGTATATCTACCTGAGCTGCATCTGCAGTGTAGACACACCCTCAGGAGCCATGCCTCTTGGAGCTTGTCGGCAGAAGTGAGCCTGAGAGCTGGTCAACACACTGAGTTGCACTGGTTTAACGTAAGGTGTGATTTTCAACTGATTTAGCTAAGCCACTGAACAAGGCTGAGCGGCCATGCTTATTTCGCTTTAATCCAGGTTTATTTTGATTTATTTTAAAGAACAGGTTTACATTAAACCAAAATAAGCCACTCTTTAACCAAAAAAAGTATCCAACCAAGGGTTTGCACCAGTTTAAGTAAACCGATTTAACAAAACCAATTTAACTGAACTGATGCAATTTGTGTGTAGACAAGGCCTCATATGCACACTCATATGCATGCATGAATATGAGGCATGAATACACAGGCATGAATGCATGTACACAGAGACATATACACACATATGAGCGCAAACACATATACACATACTCATGCACATGCACAGACATTCACACATGTGAACACACATGCACAGAGATATTCATGCAGATACACAAGCACAGAGAAATGCATGCACACGCACACACACAAAAATACAGAGGTATGCATGTGCACATACACTGAGACATGCATGCACACACACAAGCACACACAGAGACATGCACACACACACACACATACAGAGACATGTATGTGCATACACACACACAGTGAGGCTTCAAGCCACGGTTTAATCATATGAAACTTACAAAACACTTCACTCCAGCCCAAACCACATTTTGTCACCAAGGGAACACAGCCGGGAGCTTTTCCTCTGGAGAGCCAGCCACAAGCCACAAGCCTTTATTCCTATTCCCAGCTTGAAGAGCAAGAGCCCCCGAGCTTGTGCTCCAACTGCTGACATACTTCAGAATTCCCTATTACAGCTGCCCTCCAGGATACCAACTTGCAGAAAGCTCTAGTCTGCGTGATTAAATACATTAATAGGAAACCATCTGTCTTCAGTAGCACTGGCCACTCTATAAATTACCAGCCAGCCAGCAGCTCCCTGTCAGAACGGCCCATGCACTGTACCAGCGCAGTGAGGCATGGAGCATGTACAGATGGAAAGGTTGTAACCCAGAGCGGAGTCCATTGCTTATTGGAAATACAGTGAAAGTTTCTCTTCAGAGGTGAGCTGAACTTTTAATCCATCATCTGACGTATTTACAATCCAGGACCATTAGCAGGATACACACACTGGGCAGAATTAGTTATGCAGAGACACCGGTGTAAATCCAGAGTCACTCTGCTGACATCAAGAGAATGATTCAGATTTATATCAGAGAACCTTAAAGTAGAATTTAGCCATGGATTTTAACATAAACACATTTTTAAAAGATTTATACTCAGTCCCCTTCCATTCCCGAAACCGAGGCCTTGTCTGGGCATAGAAATTGCACTGGTTCATTGGTTTAAAAAACGGTTTAGCCAACCCCATTTAGCAAATCCCAGTATGGACACACATATGATGGTTTAAAACTAGTTATTGTGGAGTGGTTATAAAATTCCTGGTCCTCCACAATTACCAGAGAGGACCAGCATGTGTTGCAACAGGGAGCGAAAAATGTAGGAACTTCCTGGTTTGGGAAGTCTCCAGTTGCTGTTTAAAACATGGCTCTTGGTATCTGTGTCTACATGGTGTCAGGAGTGAATCCCTCTCTCCAAAAAAGGAGTTGTGACGCTGGCAGGCCAGGTGCCACCTTGTGCCAAGGTCCCCTGTCTCTGCTGGGGACTCAAAGATACACAGCTGGAATCTGTCTGGCTCACGTGGGGGTTAATATTGATAAAATAGGTATTAGAATTATAAGCAAGTGTGTAATGTTTGGACTCTTATTGAATGCCTGTGAGTTGCTGCCTATATTAATCTTACTTGCAATATCTGTGCTCCATATTGTAATGTAACATTTGAGCAGTTGTCTTGTGAGCCTCTGTGACTGTGTGAATTGCCATACAGGGGAGGGACATTAATTAGTGTGAAGATTTGCTCTTCTACAGAAATTGTTATGCCCCTCCCAAAAGAGGAGACCCATCAATACCAGACAGGCTATGGGTGGATCTTACAACTGGAAATGCCCCACATCTGGATTGAGGAATCGTCAACAAAAGGACTAACAACTCCTATTGTTGTATTGCTCTCGTCCCTGAGAAGATGCGTCATGCAAGTGGACTCCTTCCATCAGCTGAATTTTGCGGCTCAGAGCACATTGGCAGGACAAGGATAAAAACCCCAAACCAAGGAACTAAGGATCTCTATGCTGCTTGGACTCTGGGGGAAAAATGTTTCTAGGCATAGAAAGAGATCCCAGCTATTTAGCCTGAGTTAGCCCTAAAGATCAACTAGAGCTTGCTGACGATAGAAGTCTATATTATCTTTTGAAACCTAAGGCAGTAACTAATGTGTGTGTCTATGTTTGCTTGTTTTAACATTTTAAATAACTCTCTAATTTCCTTTTCCTATTTAATACACCTTTATATAGTTTATTATAGGACTGGCTATAAGCCAGTATCCATGGTATAAGCCAATATACACCTGAGATTAACTGAAGCTGTGCAGATGAGCTGGTGTTTCTTGCACCAATAACTATCAGTTAGACCCAGATCTCACACTAGCAAAAGTTATAGCAAAAGTCAGAATGCAAGAAACTACAAAGAACAACAATGTGACTTACATGTTAGCAGCAGAGGGGACAATACTGATAAAGTAAAGAGAAAAGACACAAATGTGAAAGGAGCAATCAGACCAAAATTTATAACATACGTAGAGTGCAGATCTAGAGCACCTGAGACCAAAGAACCTTAATAGAAGAAGCTTGGGAAAGCTCTGGAAGATGTGGCAAGACACCAAGCCACAGATGGCAAAAATGTCCAGCAAAAGAGGACAGAATGTAGTAGCTGTTATAAAATGGGACATTTTGCAATAGCATGCACGTCACCAAGAGTAGTGGAAACAATCACAGATGGAGTGTTGTCATCAGATGACAATGAGTCCATACTTCTCAATAGAACAGACAACACCTTGGTACACAAGCATTAACCTAAACCAGGGGTTCTCAAACAGGGGGTCGTGACGTTATTACATGGGGTGTCGCGAGCTGTCAGCCTCCACCCCAATCCCCACTTTTTCTCCAGCATCTATAATGGTATTAATATATAAAAATGTGTTCTTAATTTATAAGGGAGGGTTGCACTCAGAGCCTTGCTATGTGAAAGGGGTGACCAGTACAAAAGTTTAAGAACCACTGATCTAAACAGTGAAAACCTTAAATTTAAATTGATACTGGGGCAGCCATCACTGCAATTATAAAAAAGATTATAACTGATGCCAGGATGGATATCTGCAAAACCAAATAAAATGTTATGTGGGACTAGTAACAAACATTGAATGTTTGTGGCCAGTTCCTTGGGAAACTTCAGAAATGATGGAAAATTCTTCATCAAATAATAAATGTAATACAAGGACTGACAACTCATCTACTAGAGTTGCCAGCAATACAAGACTATATGTCATAGAGAAACTGCAGTGCATTAATGGCAAAAAGCAAACTAAACAAGAGATGTAACCACACGTCTTCACGGCTGGGAAAGCTGTCAGGGCAGTACAAATTAAATTTGGTCCGCTGTCTCATACTGCATTCCTATACTCTTGCTAGGGAAAATCAAAGAAGAATGAAAGAGAATGGAAGATATGGGAGTTATTTCCCAGAGAGAAGAACCCACTCACTGGTGTGTGGGGATTGTAGTAGTACCAAAGCTCAATGGAAAAATCTGAATTTGTGTCAACCTGACACAACTTAATGGAAGTGTGTGCAGAAAAAACATGTGCTATTTTGTACTGCCCTGACAGCTTTCCAAGCCCAGTTGACCCAGATATTGTCAGTTACCAGAAGCCAAAGTCTTCTCAAAGTTAGCTGCTACAGCAGACTTCTGGCAAATCCCCCTTGCTAAAGAATCTACACCATTAACTACATTCATCACGCTGTTGGAAGGTACTGTTTCACTTGTCTTCCATTTGGCATATCTTCAGCACTAGAACATTTCCAAAAGCGAATCTCTCAGATTGTGTCAGATTGCCTGGCATCCTTTGCTAGGCAGATGATGTGTTAGTATTGGTATCATAGACGCTGGCTTCCTCTGGGCTCAGGGGGTGCTCAACCCCCCGCTCCACCCCAAGCCCTGCCCCCCCCAGTCCCCACCTCTGATCTGCCTCTTCCCACCCCCGCCCTGCCTCTTCCCCACCCAGTTCCACCCCCTTCCCAGAGCATGCCCCAACCCCGCTCCTCTCCCTCCCCTCCAGCACCTCCTGAATGCCGTGAAACAGCTGATCATGGCAGCCTGGAGGTGCTGGGAGGGAGGAGGAGGAGTTGATTGGCGGGGCCGCTGGCAGGCGGGAGGTGCTGTGGGAAGGGGAAGGGGGAGCTGGCTTCCAGTGGGCACTAAGTATATGCTAATTTTTTCCATGGGTGCTCTAGCCCTGGAGCACCCATGGAGTCAATGCCTATGAGGTATATGACAGAGAGAAAAATGAACACGATGAATGACTACATGCAGTTTTGAGATGCTTCCAACAAGCTGGCCTTACTCTGAATGAGAAATGGAATTTGGAAAGATAAAATATGTATGACATGTAATTAGTAAACGGAATTCAGACAAACTGAAGGCATTACTCACCTAGCCAAACCCAAAGATATTTCTGCTATAAGAAGATTCCTGGGCATGTCGATTATTTTGGGAAAACCTTACCAAATGTAGCTCATCTAACAATCGACGTCCTTAATCGACGTCCTTAATGTTCACAATATGTGTATTTAGGGTAGCCGACAACTAAACGCATTTAATAAAATAAAAGAACTACTGACATCTCCACCTGTTTTGACACAATATTCGATAAATTATCCATCAATGGTAACAGCTGACACATCTTCATATGATTTAAGAGCTCACACAAAAGCAGCCAGAAGGAGACCAGAGATCTGTTTCATTCATAATAAGAAGCCTCACGGAAAGTGAGCAGTGGTATACTCAATTGGAAAAGGAAGCTCTAGTAGTCACTTGGACCTGTGAATGGCTCAAAGCATATCTGTTTGGATTGAATTTTAACATAGAAACAGACCACAGACCCTTAGTGGCATTATTGGGTTAAAAACCACTGGCTGATCTTTCATCTAGGATTCAAAGATTTTGACTATGGCTGATGACGTGATTTTCCTTCAACATTGAGCACATACCAGGGAAAGCACTCACAGAAGCACTTTATCTAGAGCCCCAGTTGATCATCCATCAATGGAAGAAGGAAAAGCTTTAGAGAAATATCAAAATGTACACTGACCTTGTTCTGCCAGAAATTCCAGCATCTGCCAGCTAGCTGACTTCAGCAAATTAGAGATGAATAACTAAAGGATGAGACTTGCCAGAAACAGACTCAACTCTGCCAAAGAATTTGGCTGCGAGTCAACTTCCAACAGATCTGGCAAGACCAAAATGACCTTCACATGGTCAATGGCTTACTTCTGAAAGGATGGCACATTCTTATCCCTGTGGTAGTTCAGAAAATGATGCTCTCCAAAATCCATGAGGGACTCCAAGGTAAAAACAAGTGCAGTGCACACGCACAAAAATCCATATGGTAGCCCTGCCTGAGTAGGCAAATTCAGATGTTAGCAGAGGGCTGCAATTTGTGTATCAAGGGGAAAAAAACTAATCACCAGAACCATTACTTTCTACAGAGCTATCTGGCAGACCTTGGCAGGGGGTAGCCAGATTTGTTTTTCTGGCAAGGACACACATTCGTTACTGTAGTCAACTACTTCTCCAGATACACTGACTTGGCTATATTTATCCAGACATCATCGGCACGGGTCATCCAGAAACAAAAGTCAATATTTGCAAGACCTGGAGTCCTGAAATCCTAATAGCAGATAATGGGACTCAATTTACTGCTGAAATATTCCTAGCATTTGCTCAGGACTTTGATTGTGAACATTGTACTCATAATCCACATTTCCCTCCAAGCAACGGGACCGTGGAGAGAGCAGTGCAGAGTTTAGAGAGACTTCTGCAAAAATCAGTGGACCCATATAAAGCACTCCTGGCATATCAGTCAACAATGCTTGAGTCTGGACTATCACCAGCAGACTAAGGATACCTTTACCTGTGGCACCAATACAGCTTAAAACTAAGTGGCCTGACCTATAGGAATTTCGAAAATGGGATGCTGAAATAAAAATTTGGCAGCAACAAAACTTCAATGTTTGGCCCCGAACAAAAGCACTATGTGAACTGAGACCAGGGAACAAAGTTTGGCTCTAAAGCTCCCAGACGTTTGGAGCAGTTCAGAATCAGGCAGAAACTCGCCACGTCCTACCCAGCAGAGACTCCAAAAGGACTTCTTCAGGGGAATCGAGTTCATCTTCAATATTTCCCAACACAATGAAGAGATGATCTGGGACCTGCAGGTACTCTGTCACAAAGTTCCCACAGGGACTTCACGTGCAAGGCTTAACAGACGTGAGAACATGCTCTGAAGGACTGTTCAGACTCTTTCCCCACCACTGATCTTTAGAATACTGTTCAGGACTATTTAAATGCAACTGATAAGAGAACAGAGTAATGCAAATAGTTTTAAGGAATATGGAGTTTATTTTGAATTGTTTGTATATATATTGGTTTATATTTTAAGTTTTAATCTTTTATTATAAAGAAAGGGAGATGCAGAATGGTTATTGAGTTCCTGGTCCTCCACAGATACCAGAGAGCACAGGATGTGTTGTAGAGGGGAGCTTAATAAATGTAGGAACTTCCTGGTTAAGGAGTTCTCTAGTTGCTGCTTAAAGCATGGCTCTTTGTTTTTATGTCTTCACACTACACTTATAAACTACGTTTAGTAGTGCCTTAAAATTTACCACCCAAGCTAAATTGATATATGCTGGGGTTAAATCAATATAAAACAAAGGCTTCACTGCCCCTAAAGGTGGTTCTTTAAAGCAATATAAATAATGTGCATTAGCGATCCCACTTTATGATCCTAGTGGAGACAAGAATTTACCGTGATATAGCTAGGCAACCTCAACACTATGTTTCACCCTTGGGGTTGACCTTGCTGAGCTACAGTGCCTTGTTTCCACAGAGGGAGAGGTAACACACCTGAGCTATCTTGCTGTAAGAGCACACCTTTTTTTGGCAATGATGATGTAACCTAAGAGTGCCAACTCAGGCTTGTACACTGGTTTAACTAAACTGGTTAAAAAATGAACTTGCGTTAACCTGGTGTGACTCTGTATGTAGATCAGACCGGTAAAGGGCAAGCACCTTTCTGTGCTAAGTTAGTTTCTTACTATTTTATGAAGGTTGGTTGAGTGCACTGTAGAAGGGGAATTTTGTGATTTCACCAGATCCGTGGACAATTCCAGTTTGAAATTAGGTACCTCCTTAAGCCTTTCCTTACCTGACATATTGTCCAGAAAGAACAAAATAAAGCTGTATA
Source organism: Dermochelys coriacea (assembly GCF_009764565.3). Lineage (NCBI taxonomy): Eukaryota > Metazoa > Chordata > Testudines > Dermochelyidae > Dermochelys > Dermochelys coriacea. Next base: position 23,328,637 of record NC_050081.1, read on the forward strand.
TGAGATATTTTGCTTCTCCTTTTAATTCTGAATTTGCAAGTGAAAAATATAGAACATTATGGGAAACTGACCTGTTAAAACGATCCACTTCCCATGCACAGAAATAAGCACACATCAGAAATATTTCAGACCTGCTAAAGAAACCGCATGAATGCCTGACACTGCTGGGCACTGTTCCCCAGTCATTCACATCCTTCACCTCTGGGCTCCTGGTTGGTTCTGTTCCATTGAGAGGGCTGTGCAATCACAGGTCTCTCCTGTGTAACTTGTGCCAAGCCAATCTTTTGCCACCAGAAAACCCCACAGCATCTCAGGGCAAGTTCAAGATTCACAGGACGTGGCTGTCGCTGCAGCTATGCATGCTGAAGACGGTTAAGGCAAGCTCCTTGGAACACAAGGCAAGATCCTTGTTACACAAGGCAAAGAGCAGGCCTCTGAGTTTGGGACAATTTCAGCAGGGAGCTGAAAACTTATCCCATAGGCCAGCTGAGCCAGCTGTTTGGCCCCAGCCTGAGAGCATGGTAAGGACCCTTCAGAGAGGTCAGCACAATGACCTGGTGGCATCCTGGAACTGACATGCCTTCTGCTGCTTACCAAATCCATCCCTCTGCTAGTGTAGGTCAGAGCTCCTGCAGCTTGCCACTGCCCAGTGCAGAATCACTGGCGTGTAAGAACTCCCTGTCCACTCCCAGTCTGTCTCAAAGAATCCCCTTCCCCTGGGGAATTCACCGGCAGCTTGGCAGGGGCACTCTGGGTGTATGCAACGTTGCGGGTTGGAGACAGTTCTGAAATCTTTGCTGAAATACCATAAGCTGAAGCCAGCAAGTAACTCCTGTCTAGTCTTAGACTAGACCTGGAACTACAACTACAGAGGAGAGTCTGGATCTGGAGGTTCCGATTTTAACTTAACCAAAGTTCAAAGGGCTTCAGGTTCAAGGGTCTGATTTGGGGCCAGCTCTGAGAAAAATACCTTGGCTGGTTTTTGACTCTGAGCCCTGCATCACTTTCACATTGCCTTGCTCTTGGTGCTGGAAATCCAAGAGCCCCATGAACTGGGAGCACAGTCTGTAAGTGAAGGAAATATCCCTGGTTGCTTTCATTCCACTTAAAAATACGAAGCAAAACCAAACCTAGCTGAGGACATCTTCAGTTCACACCCCAGAGAAGAAACCTCCTCCTGCCTCCAGCCTTTCCCTTCCAGATGCTTCAATCTCTCCATGGGAATGCCATCAAAAATAATAAATCCCTCCCTGGCAACAGAAAAGGTGATCTTGGCTGCCCTGCATTCTGAGGAGGCCAACACAAAGACTCTAACAAGACTCAACTCCCAAGACAAAATAAAAGCCTCCATAGAAGGACTTTTGCTTTGCAAGGGATAAGGGTGGGTGTGGGGAGGGGGAGTGAGGTGCACTTATAAAAGCCGTCCACGCTCACTCCCCCTGCCCTCCAACTCCTACCAAGATGTCCCATTGTTGCAAAGTAGCAGCATCCACCTGCAAAACCAAAGCAGAGCGAAAATAATAAGAACTGGAGGGGGAAAGGCAGACAGCTTTCCTTTGTGTTGGTTGGGGAGTCCCTAGTGACCCCTCACAGCCTTCTAACCTTTGGCACAACCTTTGGCTTCCTCCATTGTAAAGGGATCTCACTGTGAGGTGTTAATTGTTTAGAGCAGGAGTTGGGTGTTAAACATGCTGAACGCAGCAAAGGAGCCTGGAGTTAAGAAGACAGCAATAAGTAGAGCAAATGAAAGGGCTAATGGAGCCAGGCCCAGGGAGAGGTCCCTGAGATGTAAAGGCCCAATCTGGCTTCTAATAATACTGTTTAATACAGCACCCCATCAAATGATTATGACATGATGTTTGGGAGTCTCTAAATCTCTTGAGCCTTTTCTTTTGGAGAGCAGGGGCAATGTGATTGTTGGATTAAACATGGGGTTGGGAGCTAGTTCCAGTCCCATCTCTGACAGATTTCCTCTCTGAATTTGGGCAAGTAACTTATGCCAACTTTTTAATACCCGGACACCTTAAGGAAGGCCCTTAAATTATACTTAGGCATGTGATTATGTGCTGAGTGTCTGCAGCTGCCATTAACTTTAACTGGAGTTACAGGGGATTAGCACCTCTGACCTGATTTTCACTTACTTAGGTGCCTGACTATGGACAAAGGTGTGTAACATCAGGCACCCCCGTTCGGAAATGTTTCCCTTAGTTTATTAATTCTAGGCACTAAGTCATCTAGTGGTGGAGTGACACTTCCCTAGTATAATTATGGATTTTATTCAGATTATGGTAGCACCTCCAGTGTGCTGCTTGGTGCTTTCTAAACAAGGAATTTACAGTCTATGAAAGAATTGTTGGCTCTTGGGAAGTATCCACTGGAAAATGGGAAATGGCTACTGGGAATTGCTTGGCATAGGCATTGACAAGAGCTTAGTATGAGATTAGCTGTGACCAGTAGAACCCACCACCCACTCTGCACACAAACACAAAGAGATGAACACAATATGTGCCTGTTCCATTCACAAGCAAGAGCAATTTTGGGATGAAGAGCAGATATTTAATCATGGTAAAACCAGTCATGTTACTGGGAGGGTAGACCATGGGTCTAGTAGGATCGGGACATTTGGTTTATGTTCACACGGTTGATTTATGACTTTATCGACCCCTGGAATCTTTTAATGAACCCTTCCTCCAAATCCCTCCCTCTAGAGTATGTCGCCATAAGAACTTGGGTGTAGCCAGTAACCCCACTCCCGTCCACACACAAAACCCTTTCACCCATGGTTCATGGTGCTTTCAACCCAGGCTAGCTGGTTTGGCTAGGGATGTGGGATAGAGCCTGGGTTCTGCTTTCACTTGGGCTGGGAATCCCCCCACTTTGCAGTGAAAATGCAGCTTAAACCCCTTGAATGTTGATAGTCCTTCACTGCCTTCCCACAATTCACCCCGTATGCCCAGAAGGGCAGACGAGATTTCCCACAATTCACGAAGAAAGACGCATACAGAGGCTCTGCTTACTGCAGCACAGAGAATCATGGGATATGGACCCAGAAATCCTGGTGACACACATGGGAGAGTGCAGCACCAGTGAGGACGTGGTAGGGCTTTGCCATGCAGCTGCTCACACCCAGGCTAGGCTAGCAGAGGGGCTCAAACCCCGGTGCTGATCACCCTGGCTAACTCTGAAGTGAAGACATACCTTGTGATTCACAGTGACCAGCCCCCCAAAATATCTGAGCCATAAGATTTTTCCTGTGAATACAATTGTGTGTTATTTGTAAGGATTTTGGCATTTTCAATGGTGACATTTCCATACAAATGGGTGGATAGTTGACATGTTTTGAAGAGAATGACAATGCTGTTCTCTACATTAACACAAAGATGGGCTCACAGGGGTTGATTTCAATTTCTATGAGCCCAAGATAACAACCAACATTCTCTTGTGTCTCTGCCCCTCCTCCTTTCTCTCCACTCCCCCTCCATCAGATCACATTTGCATCGATTCACAGAAATGGAAATGACTTCCTCCATCCTCCTGCCAATGCAGGAATGTTCCATACAGTATGTTCTCCAGGGTTTTTCCCGTCCAGTTTTCAATAACCCTGGCACTTGAATAATCATGTTTCACAACAGCTCTTGCAAATTAAATGTCACCGTTTTACACAACAAAGGGGATGAGTAAGGTCATTGGAAACCTCCAGGAACTGTTGCTCCATTCTGCACCCAGATTCTGTGGTAAACCTTGGAAACATGCCAAGTCTGCCCACCCTGCACCATGGAATTTCTCTGGGGTGTTTTTCCAGTTCCCCAGGGGTGACCTAGCAGTGCGTCATTGGCCTGGCATGGCATCTCGCACAGAGGCTCTCAGTCCAGGAGGGAACTTGGGATCAGAAGGAGGGGATGTGAGTGTGGGTGTCTGGGGACACAGCAGGAAGGCGGAATTACAGTGCACCAGCCAAAGGGCGGTCCTGTAGGGATGAGAAGCCGATTTGTGAAACATCCCACATTGTTATTGGAGAGGAGCCTCAATCACAGCCCCAGACATTAGTCCTCTCAAACTTGGGGAAGGACTAAATATAGTCTAAATATAGTGCCCATATTTAAAAAAGGGAAGAAAGAGAACCTGGGGAACTACAGACCAGTCAGCCTCACATCAGTCCCCGGCAAAATCATAGAGCAGGTCCTCAAGGAACCCATTTTGAAGCACTTGGAGGAGAGGAAGGTGATCAGGAACAGTCAACATGGATTCACCAAGGGCGAGTCATGCCTGAACAACCTGATTGCCTTCTATGATGAGATAACTGGCTCTGTGGATATGGGGAAAGCAGTGGATATATCTTGACTTTAGCAAAGCTTTTGATACGGTCTCCCACAGTATTCTAGCCAGCAAGTTAAAGAAGTATGTACTGGATGAATTGACTATAAGCTGGATAGAAAGCTGGCTAGATTGTCGGGCTCAACGGATAGTGATCAATGGCTCTATGTCAGTTGGCAGCCAGTATCAAGTGGAGTGCTGCAGGGGTTGGTCCTGGGGCCGGTTTTGTTCAACATCTTTATTAATGATCTAGATGATGGGATTGCACCCTCAGGAAGTTTGCAGATGACACTATGAGAGGTAGATACGCTGGAGGGTAGGGATAGGGTCCAGAGTGACCTAGACAAATTGGAGAATTGGGCCAAAAGAAATCTGATGCGGTTTAACAAGGACAAGTGCAGAGTCCTGCACTTAGGAAGGAAGAATCCCATGCACCGCTACAGCCTGGAGACTGACTGGCTAAGCAGCAGTTCTGCAGAAAAGGACCTGGGGATTACACTGGACGAGAAGCTGGATATGAGTCAGCAGTGTGCCCATGTTGCCAAGAAGGCTAATGGCATATTGGGCTGTATTAGTAGGAACATTGCCAGCAGATCAAGGGAAGTGATTATTCCCCTCTATTCGGCACTGGTGAGACCACACCTGGAGTATTGTGTCCACTTTTGTTCCCCCAACTACAGAAGGGATGTGGATAAATTGGAGAGAGTCCAGCGGAGGGCAACGAAAATGATTAGGGGGCTGGGACACATGACTTACGAGGAGAGACTGAGGGAACTGGGGTTATTTAGTCTGCAGAAGAGAAGAGTGAGGGGGGATTTGATAGCAGCCTTCAATACTTGAAGGCAGATTCCTAAGAGGATGGAGCTAGGCTGTTCTCAGTGGTGGCAGATGACAGAACAAGGAACAAAGGTCTCAAGTTGCAGTGGGGGAGGTCTAGGTTGGATATTAGGAAACACCATTTCACTAGGATGGTGGTGAAGCACTGGAATGGGTTACCTAGGGAGGTGGTGGAATCTCCATCCTTAGAAGTTTTTAAGGCCCAACTTGACAAAGCCCTGGCTGGAATGATTTAGTTGGGGTTGGTCCTGCTTTGAGCAGGGGGTTGGACTAGATAACCTCCTGAGGTCTCTTCCAACCCTAATCTTTATGATTCTATGATTCTAAGGTTTGGATCTGGTCCTGGACTTTGCAGCTCTGGCCCATCTCTAGTCATTATTGAGATGTTGGCCCACTAAGGAGGAGCTCAGAGCTGGGAAAAAGGGTGCTGTAAACACATCTATTTGCACAACATACCAGCCAGTCCAGGTTGCTCACATGCCTTGGGCTCTCCCAGGGGTAAATCGTCTGCTCCTTTATCCAGAAATAATTGTTGATCAGAGAAGGAGGAGCTAAAAGGAGCCAAATCCAGTCTTTCTTCAGCCCAAACCCCCATTGACTTCAATGGGAGAATTTGATCCAAGGTGATAGAAGGCAGAGGCTGACAGGAGCTGACAGCAGCTAATGCAAACATAGGGAGACAGGGCCGGATTCTCAGCCACGGACAATGTGTAATGCTCTGCCCATGCTCTGACTTTCAGCTACGGCTGTGTAACCAGTTAGAGGCATCATCACTTTAACCAGTTACAGGTCACCTGGCTCAGTCTGTGTCCAACCAGCCGTGTTACTGCCATCTTAGCTGTGTCTGTCACGTTGACTCATTCAGGTTGGTATCAGTGCAAGTCCCACTTGACAGTCTCTTAAAAATACTAGGGAAATGTGGTCTAGATGAAATTACTATAAGGTGGGTGCACAACTGGTTGAAAGACCAGACTCAAATCCTAGTTATCAATGGTTCGCTGTCAAACTGTGAGGACGTATCTAGTGGGGTCCTGCAAGGGTCCGTCCTGGATCTGGTACTATTCAATATTTTTATTAATAACTTGGATATTCAAGTGGAGAATATGCTTATAAAATTTGCAGATGACAACAAGCTGGATGGGGTTGCAAGCACTCTGGAAGACAGGATTAGAATTCAAAACAACCTTGATAAATTGGAGAATTGGTCTGAAATCAATAGGATTAAATTCGATAGATAAGTGCAAAGTACTTCACTTAGGAAGGAAAAATCAAATGTACAACTACAAAATGGGAATAGCTGGCAAGGTGATAGTACTGCTGAAAAGGATTGGTAGATTATAATGGATCACACATTTATTATGAGTCTAGAATGTGATGCAGTTGTTAAAAAGGCTAACATCATTCTGGGGTTTATTAACAGGAGTGTTGTATGCAAGACATGGCAGGTAACTGTCCCACTCTACTCGGCACTGGTGAGGCCTCAGCTGGAGTAGTGTGTCCAGTTCCGGGTGCCACACGTTAGGAGAGATGTGGACAAATTGGAGAGTCCAGAGGAGAACAACGGAAGTGATAAAGGGTTTAGAAAAGCTGACCTGTGAGAAAGGTTAAAACAACTGGGCATGTTTAGTCTTGAGAAAAGAAGACTGAGGGGGAACCTGATCACAGTCTTTAAATATGTGAAGGGCTGTTCTAAAGAGGATGGGGATCAGCTGTTCTCCGTGTCCACCAAAGATTGTACAATGTTGGGCAACTGGGATGAGGACAGTCTAACTTAGTGGTCAGAGCAGGCATTGGGAACCAAGCTTTGGAACCAGAGACTAAGTTCAAGCTAGAGTCAGTAGTCGGTAGCCAGAGCCACGGGGCAAGCTGGAGATCAGGAACTGGCTATCAGAGCTCAGGGTCAAGCTGGAGTCAAAAGACAGAAGCTGGAGGCAAGGGTCAAGCCAGAGGTCCAGAACTGGAGGGAGCAGGGGAGCAGGAAAGGACGAGTTCAAGGCAGGGGCAGGACCGAGGCAAGGATGGGTGTAAGGCAGTACCGGCAGAAACAAGGTAAGACAGGAGCAGGGGCAGTGATGGGCATGAGCATGGCAAAGCCAGTGAGCTGCTGCTGCTGCTGCTGGCTTAAGAGCCAGCCTGCTGGCCCTCCAGTGGGGTGGCCAATCCAGCTGTCTGCTGCAGGCCAGCTACACTGATGCGGTTGCCTGAAGACAAGCTCTGATGCAGGCCCTGACTCCTGACAGACAAGCAGTAATGGGCTTAATCTGCAGCAAGGAAGAATTAGGTTACATATTAGGAAAATCTTTCTAACTCTAAGGGTAGCTAAGCTCTGGAACAGGCTCCCAAGGGAGGCTGTGGAATCCCCATCATTGGAGGTTTTAAAGAACAGGTTGGACAAACACCTAGAGATGGTCTAGATTTACTTGCTTCTGCCTCAGTGCAGGGGGCTGGACTTGATGACCTCTCAAGGTCCTTTTCCAGCCCTATATTTGGAGCAGAGTATCCAAGGGACATGCCCAAGAAATGCCAATGCACCCTGGATGGTGTCCTAGTGCACACAGAGCAGGGAGGAAGAAGGGCCAGCCAAACCAGTTACACAGAGTTAGGGTTTCCTGTCTGAGTTAGAATCTGAATCCTTTCTGCACCATCAGACATTGCTGTCTGCACTGCTAAAAAGCAGTATTTCAAAGCGGTTCTTGGAAGATAAGCATATGCTTCCAGCCAGGGTGGCATACTGCCATGCTACTGAGTATTAACCACCCAGTGTATAGGCACAAACCACACTCCAAGCCAGCGCTGTCACTAATTGGTGACAAAGTCCGATAAACGTTGTACTGTAGAGAGGACTAATACGCTGATGTCCCAGGAGTTACTGCAGATTTACATTGGTGTAAAAGAGATCAGAATCTGGTCCATGGGTTTCCCCCACTAATATCAAGTGAAGTATTCTGCCTTTAGCAGCAGACAATATGTTATACTTCAGTGAAAGGTGGACCCCTCTCATCCTTCCCTTCATGGGCCTGCACCATTGTGTAGGTTGAACAGGAGGGTGTGGGATTGTCTCCTAACCTCTGCAGTGACCAGCTGATTGCCCCTCCCAAACAGTCAGATTTGAGTGCCCTTATCTCAGCACATGACTGTAGACATTATTATCAGCCCAACAAAGTCTAGCCACCACATTGCCTCTAGGGGTTGAACTCCACTGAAGTTAATGGGAGGTTGCCACTGATGTCTCCAGGAGTAAGAGTGGGTCCAATGATTTAGGTAATTGATCAAGAATGGGACCAAGTTTCAAAGTTTAGATCCAGACCCAGACTAGTCTGGGGTTCTTGGATATCTGTGTTTTGGTTTGGGCCCTAAGTCCTGGAGGGGCTCAGTGGAATTCCATAGATCATCAGCTTCCAAACTGTACTCTGTGTTCCTTGCACCCCTTGCTGATGTTACTTACAGAGCAGGGAGGTCCCATAGCGCTGGTCACTTGTTTCCAGATGCTAAACCATACTAGAAGATGCTAACAAGACATGAAATCCTTTCCTAATGGCACTTTGCCATGTAGGCAACTGCTGCAGTTACTGCCAGGGGAGTTATGTGACTGGGAGGCTCATGTGTCCATGAATGCGAGTGGAGGTTGCCTTAAGACACGCTCCCCATTAAGCTGTGCTCAACACTATGGAAACCTCCATTTAACTTTCTGCCCTAGAGCCTTCCCGGCCACAGGGCATGTACGTCTGCGCAGGTGGAGAACATTGTTGGCTTCCTGTGGAAGCCCCCTATCTCTCTTGCCATTCTGGATTGTTTGGGAGCAATGGGGTCTGGTATGTCTCTGCAACGCTGATCTGCAATGGAGAACAGGCAGATGAAATTAAACCCCCCTTCATCCAGATTGGAATCTGGCATGTTAGTTAGTTGTTGATTTTTTTAGTTTAGGTTCAGAAATAGTTTGGTCACTTGATGCTGCTGCTGTCTCCCTTTTGAACAGTATTTCTTTCAGACTTCCTGGTCCTGGCCAGACCCAGAGGCCGGGGTGCTAGAACACCAATTAGAGAGGCTGTTTCTCTTGTTTTCTGGTCCCACTGCAGGCAGGAAGTACCAGCAAAGTCAGCTACATCTGAAACTTACAGACCCAAGAGGTTCAGAGAAGCAGTGAACATTCTGCAGGCAGAGACCGAAATTGTAGTGTAAAGTGGGTTTCTGCTTGGCTAGGGGAATGCTGCCTTTGCTTTCCCACGTACATCAGAAAGTGATCTGAGTCTCTGGATGAACATGGGGGGCCCAATCCTGTGGTGTGCAGAGCCCCTCTCGAGAAGTGCTAACCCTCCTCATCTGTCACATAAGTCAGTGGGAGTTGAGGGTGCTCAGCACCATGCAGTATCAAGCCTTTGGCTCCCATACTCTGCCCGTCCTTGCCAACTGGCAACTCCTGTATCAGAGTCCTGCCCTGATCTTTATTTTGGAGTCGCTTTAAGGACAAATATAAAATCGTGCATAAGGCTCCTGGGTGGATCAGCTCAGCACGTGAGCTGGAAAGAGAGTTTTCCCTCCTGGAGAAATGATGTTTTTAAATGAATGTTTTCTAATATTTCTTATAAAGTTTCTGTTTGCCCAGACTGGAGCCATAGCTCATGCTTGTGTTTTTTTTACAACTGAGGCTTAGCAAAAGGAACTGTCAAGAAAGGCTCTCACAGCTTGCAGGAGTTTGTTTTTTTCCTCCCCTCGAATCGATTTCAAATTGTTCCAACACAGAGAGCAACTGCCCACCTCACATCTCAGGAGCTGATTCCGGAAGATATCAATCCTGGCTGCACACTACAGGAACTCCAGCTGGGCTTGATTCAAACTCCATATTGGATCCTCCCCAAACTGAGGGAACATTTGGATCTGGAGCCTAACTTTGTAGCCGGCTTCTATTTCTCTAACAGCTGCATAGAGCATTCCATTGCTGACGAGTCTAGGCCAGGATTTAGGAAGATCCTATGGAGGCAGCACAGTGTGTGTGAGTCAGCTTGCAAGACGGTCAGAGATCCACAGGGTCAGCAGCCTCAGTAAAAAAGAAAAGGAGGGCTTGTGGCACCTTAGAGAGTAACAAATTTATTTGAGCGTAAGCTTTCGTGAGCTACAGCTCACTTCATCAGATGCATTTGGTGGAATTTCCCGCTCCCCGCCCCAGCTCACCTCCGCCACCCTTGGCCTGAGCGGGAAGCCGCTGTCTGCTTCTCTGCCCTCCCCGGCTTCCCACTGAACAGCTGATTCGCAGGAAGCCGGCGGGGGGAGGGAGGGCGCGGAGAAGCAGGGCGGGGCGGTGCGTTCAGGGGAGGAGGAGTGGCGGGGAGCTGCCAGTGAGTGCTCTGCACCCACCAAATTTTCCCCTTGGGTGCTCCAGCCCCAGAGCACCCAGGAAGTCGGCATCTAAGGCGCCACTTTTGATGTGATCAGTGGGGGGAGCGGTCGCTTCCCCTGCTCCCCTCCTAGCTATGCTCCCCTGCCCCTAGGAGCTAGAGGGATCTGCCAGATGCTTCCTGGGAGCTGCCCCAGGTAAGCACTGCCGGGACCCCCCAACTTGCCCCCTGGCAGGTCCCTCTGGCTCTTAGGGGTGGGGTGGGCACCCACTATGGTGGCCCAGGAGACCCTCCTGCCTGGTTCTGGGGGCAGTCAGGCAACAGGGGAGGGGGTGGATGGGGCAGGGGTCCTCGGGGGGGTCGTCACGGAACGTGGGGGGGTTGGATGGGGCAGGACTCCTGGGGGGCGGGGTTGGGCAATGACCCCCTTGTGGGGTGAGGAGGGAACCTGTTGTTAAGATTTTGGCAGCTCATCACTGGGTAAAGTTACTGGTTGAAATCATCCACCTAAGATAATTGTTTCCAAGCCAATCTGGGCCAGATTCAGATAACAGAAGAACTTACTGGAAGCTTCGCTCCAGCTTTGTAAAACTTCCCTCACTCCCCATTGTTTTTCTCCTTTACTGTGCCTCTGTCTGGACCTTCCATGTTGCAGATAGGATGGGATGCCAGGAAAGGCTGTGCTCATTTCTGTCCTGGCTAGCAGCAGGCAGCAACCAAAATCCCCAGATATCCTGGCCTGTGCAGCAGACCCGAGAGGGTGACAGAGTGTGCACACAGTTCATACAAGCAATGGAATTTGAGCTGCTTTTCGAAACTGATCCAGAACTGTTAGGGACAAACAGAACATTCTGCAACCCCACTGAATTCAGTCTTGTTTTGCCAACTTACACCAGAGCTGAATTTGGCCCATTCTCTTTTGAGACTAGCCCAACTGTACCTTAGATCCTCAGAGACTTTAAGGCCAGAAGGGACCATCGTGATCATCTAGTCTGATCTCCTGCACATCGCAGGCCACAGAACCTCACCCACCCACTCCTGTTAGAGACCCCTAACCTCTGGCTGAGTTACTGAAGTCCTCAAATCTTGATTTAAAGACTTCAAAGTGCAGCGAATCCACCATTTGCTCTAGTTCAATCCCGTAAGTGACCCGTGCCCCATGCTGCAGAGGCCGATGTAAACCCCCCAGTATCTCTCTGCCAACCTGACCGGGGGGGAAATTCCTCCACAATCTCAAATATGTTGTGTGGGCAAGACCCGCCAGGAAGACACTTGGGAAAGAATACACTGTAGTAACTCAGAGCCCTCCACCCCTAGAGTCCCAGTGCTGAATGTTGGAGATATTTGCAAATAGCAGTCAGGATGCGCTGCATGCCACTGTAAGCAACCTCATCATACCAGCCCCTCCATAAACTTATCAAGCTCAGTCTTGAAGCCAGTTTGGTTTTTTGCCCCCCACTGCTCCCCTTAGGAGGCTGTTCCAGGACTTCACTCCTCCGATGGTTAGAAACCTTCACCTAATTTCAAGCCTAAATTTGAAAACTTGATGGCCAGTTTATATCCATTTGTTCTTGTGCCAACACTGGCTGTTAACTTAAATAACTTCTCCCACTCCCTGGTATTTATCCCTCTGATGTATTTATAGAGAGTTATCCTATCTCCCCTCAGCCTTCGTTTGTGAGGCTAAACAATCCAAGCTCCTTGAGTCTTCTCTCCTGGGAGACACTAATTCAGTTGTTGGCTAGGAAGCCACTTTCTGCCAGTTTTAGCTACAAACCAAATTAAAGGAAGCATCATTCCAGGAGCTGGTTTCACAAAACCTCCCCCTAGATTTCTCTCTGGATTTCAAGTTGCATGGCCCTTTGCAGCCATACCACAGGAGCCCTGGCTACTTCTCCTGGAGCAGCAGCCTGCAAAGACGCTGATTTACAGATTATCTAGGAAATGCTGTGGATTTCAGCAGGCTGCCTTGGAGGATGTGTGCAGTGGTGGAATCTAAACGGCGCCGAGATTCAGAGCTGTCTGACGCTTTGGCCAGATAATGAAACAGAAGTAATAATATATGGGAGGTTCAAGCTCCCGAGCTGAAGTGGTGCTTAAAAAGTCCAATAAAAATTGTTATAAAAGAATTATTATCAGGCGCTCGAGCATGCCCAGCCAATCAGATTGCTCAATTTGGCTGAACCTTCCTTGTGCTTTTAAAGAGAGGGTGCCTTGTGCTATGATCAGCTTCTGAAAAGATGGATTGTTCCATTGTAACTGATCCAGGCAGGGGAACAAGGAAATCCTAATTTCAAACAATAAAGGAATCCAAAAGACACCACTGAGTCGTTTTTCATAGTTCCCAGATTGCTGGGATTCTTGGTTTGCTCTCCAGTCTGTTTGTAACACTCTTCTAGAAGTCCGAAAATAAGAATTTCCTTTCCTGCTTTAGCCCTCAATCAACAAAGCACTTAAGCATGTGCTTAACTTTAAGTACTTTGCCCTAATATAGATTTTTTAAAAATATATATATTTTATTAAAGCTCAGAAAAGTAATAATAATCCATATACAAGTAGATCACGAAATAAACTGTAGTTAGATCCATCTCTCTGTGCAAGATGCACATGGCTACAGGCACTGGATAATGACACTGTGGACATCAGTGAAACAATGAGTAATAACAAATGCTTAGCTATATTCCCATGGGGCCTTTCATTTCAAAATCCCTCAGAGTGTTATACACAAGGATCACTTCACCTGTCACTGAAATGCAGGCTACACAGGGCAGCTGTGCAGTGCTTAATTTGTAATGAAAGAGGGGCCAGGGCTCAAGCAATTTTTTTACTTTCGTAACTGACGTGGTAAGCCCAGAGGTGCCAGGGCTACACACTCCCAAGCCCAGAGGTGCTGGGGCTACGCACTCCCGAGCCTAGAAGTGCCAGATTCAGCCCTGGCAAGCTCTGGCACAAATTAAGCACTGCAGCTGTGTAACTGCACAGAAATGCTAATAGGGGTGATAAGCACTGATAGAGGGCTTTAAATGTTCAGTGTTTTGAGGCTTTGGGTTTAATTCACCCTCACTGGAGCACCAATCTGTGCTCCAGGATGATTCTCCCCTACACACACCTTTCAGGAGGCATGGGAGCAGGCGGTCTTGCCAATGGTGCCCTCCCGCAGAGCTTACACTGAGAGACGAACTTCTGTTGGTTGAAAGCTTGTCTCTTTCACCACAGAAATTGGACCAGTAAAAGATATTACCTCCCACACCTTGTCACTGTGGAACAACTCAGGGCAGGGTGTGAAGAATACTGTATCCAATCAATGTGGCAAGAGGAATTTCGGGTAGTCAGCTACAATTACCCTAGTTGGACTTTGGCCAGGTCATTGCAGCTGACTCTTGACTTTACAAAAAGAGCTATTTTCTCTCTGATTTTCTCCTGACTTTGAAATCAGCACTCGGATTGGGGAGGCATGTCACCTGCAGACACTCAGCACTGTGTAGTCACCTGAAACACAGGTGGAGAAAAACTGGGTGGGCTGTCTATTATGTCCCTTTAAACTGGAGTGCTATCTGACAGAGACCTGCAAAGAGTGCAAGAAATATCCACCCAGCCTGGATTCATTGGGGCTGCATGTGTGTCCCCTTTGCATTCACTCCCTGTGAAGATTTGAGAGGTTGAGTTTACTGGCAGGAAGAATGGCCATGAGGGAGGGAGTGAGCATTTGCAGAAAGCAAATTTGGGGCTCAAAAGATGAATATTCGCAGCAGAGACCTGATCCCAAGAGTTACACTCATCCAATCAGAGATCAAAGAGACACCAGGTGACCTGTATGTCCAATCAAAACTAACTGAATAACTTGAATTTCTGATACCGAATCCTTGGGCTTTAAGGTGCTTGCAAGTAATCTCCAGGCTAAGGATCATGTTTAAAGATGAGCTGACGAGTGAGGTGACCAATAAGGAATGTATTGGAACAAAGTGAAGGCAATCTGCACACAGAGACCTGGACTGAACCAGTTCCTTGTGCAATGCTCATCATCATCATGTACCCATTACGCCTCTGGCGGTTAGGGCAGCGACGAAGCTCCTCCACTCCTATCCGTTTCTGGCAAGTCTTTCAATGGTTCCCCAGCTGTGCCCCAGGTTTTTCAGCTCAGCTTCCACAGCTCTCCTCCATGTTGTTTTTGGGTGCCTCATTTTTGCTTGCCTTCAGGTGTCCATCTTATTGCTATTCTGGTGATAGAATCAGTTTCTATCTGCAGCACATCCCTCCTGGTAATGATGGTACTCATACCTTCTTAGCTGAACTGTGTGAATAGGTCTTGGTCTGAGATTGTTCTGGGCCAAAAGATACAGAGGATTTTTCTGAGGCAAGTTATATGGAATGAAGACAATTTGGACATGACATACTTTCTCATTCCCCAGCATTCTGCACTATAAAAGTACGCAGCTCTGATAAATCTTGAGTTTGGTTTTGGTGTTGTATTTTGCTGATTTCCAGAGTGTATTTAAGCTCCTGAAGGTGTTCCTGCCTTTATTGATTCTGTTTGGATGTGCTGGTTTGTTCCATCATCCTGGCTGATGGTGCTGCCCAATTATGTGAATGTTTCAACACTGGTGAGAACATAATTTTCTATCCATACTGGTGATGGTGAGGCAATATTAAAGGTCATGATATCTGTCTTATTGCAGTTGATTTTCAGTCCAATTTGCTGGCTGAATGTGTTGAATCGAGTTTTTTTCTTGTATATGGGTATGTAATAGGAGAGCGAGATCATCCGTGAAGTCCAGGTCTTCAAGGGATGAGAAGGATGTCCATTTAATGCCTCTTGGCATGTCTTCTGTTGTATGCCGAATTACGCAGTCGATCGCAATGTTGAAGAGAATTGCAGACATGACACACCCCTGACGTACTCCTGTTTGACTTCAAAACCGAGTTCACTGTGATCAACAATGCATGTAAAGTTGGAATAAAAGCTTTCTATGATGTTGATTATATGGAGCGGGATTCCATATGCCCACAGAATGTGCCATAGGCTGGTCCTGTGAATGCTATTAAAAGCCTTCTCAAAGTCTATGAAGTTTAGGTAGAGTTGCCGTTGCCATTCTAATCACTGTTCTATTATATATCGTAGAGTGAAGTTCTGGTCTGTGCATCCACAACCTTTCCGAAAACTGGCTTGCTCTTTTCTGAGAACGCTATCAACTGTCTCTGATATATGCTGGACTATGATCTTACACAATACCTTGCTTGGCACAGATAAAAGTGTGATACCAAGCCAGTTATTACAATCGCTGAGAGTCCCTTTCTTTAGTATCTTCACTATAGTCGCATTGGTCCACTCATCTGGCACTTTTCCCCTTTCCCAGACTGCTGTAAATAGAGGGGCCAGGATAGATGCTGCTAACTCAGGATTTACCTTGAACAATTCTGAATTCACATAATCCTTGCTAGGAGCTTTCCCATTTTTTAAGGATTTGTGGGCTTGAACAGTCTTTTCCTTAGTTGGTGTGTCTGTGTTGATATCAAGATCTTCTTCTACTTCCCGGATGTTTGCTTCCTCTTTAGGTAGCTCCCTGTTCAGCAATTCTTTGAAGTGCTCTGTGCATTTCTTGTTCTTTTTCTGTTGTCAGTAAGTGGCCTTGTTTGTCCCTCATGAGAGTGTTTGTTGCTGTCTGTTGTTTACCACTGATAAATGGTCCCTTGTTCATCATGAGCAGCTGCATCTTCTGCTTGTGTTGCCAGATTATCAATATAATGTCATTTGTCCGCTCTTACAAGGCGTTTGACCTCCCGGTGTGCCTTGCTATACCGCTCATGATATTTGTCCTTTAGCTTCTGGGATTTTGTGTCTAAAACTTTTTTCTTCAGGGCTCGTCTGGTTTCTATGGCATTCCATGTATGGGAGTAATCCACTCCTTTCTTCTCTTCTGCCTGTAGCCTAGAAAGGCTTCATTGCTTTGTTTATAGATTGTTGTTACTTTGTCCCACTTCTTGTTGATCTCCTCATCTCCATTCCCCTCCTCTTTATCAAAGTCTGCAAGTGCCTGAAACCTGTTGTTTAAATACAGAATGAAGGCTTTCCTGTATTTCAGGGGACTTTAGCTTGTCAATGTGATAATGTCTATAGCCCTTGTTTGGTGGACCCACACTTCTCAGTTTTAGCTTGATGGAGGCTGTCATAAGGTGATGGTCGCTGCCAGCATCTGCTCCCCTTCTCACGTTCACATCTGTCAGTGAGCATCGCTATTTGCCATTGATCATCATATAGTCAATCTGGTTCTTATCTCTGACATTTGGAGAACACCATGTCAGCTTGTGAATTTCACAATGTTGAAATAGGGTTCCGCTGATGACTAGGTCATTCATATTGCGGAAATCACAAGTCTCTCTCCATTTTCATTCATGGTGCCGCACCCATGTCTTCCCATTCCTCTGTCATTGTTTGTGTTGTCCTTACCGACCTTGGCATTCAGGTCTCCCATGACGATAATTAGGTCATGGCATGGTACTCTCTCTAACTCACCTAATGTAAGGTAAAATTTGTCCTTTGCTTCTTCATCATTGTCATTTTTCGGACCATAGCACTGAATCAGGGTGATATTATTGTGTTTCCCTTTCAGTCTGGCTCTCATAAGTCTGCTGCTGATGGACATCCATTCAAGCAGGGACTGCTCTACTTCCTTCTTCAAAAGGATGGCAACACCCTCATGGTGTTGTCCATCATCCCGTCCAGAATACAGAAAAGTTTCTCCGAAAGCTGTTGTTAATCTCACTGATCCTGTCCATCTGCTATCACTAACACCCAGGATATGTAAGCTGTAGCCTCTCATCTCTGCTGTGACCTGAGCTAGTTTCCTTGTTTCGTACATTGTCCGTACATTCCAAAAATCAAGTTTGGTTTTTGTCTTGGTGTTGAGCACTTCAGTCTTCATGCCAGTGGCTTCCTTTTGGCTGTCACCACTGGCAGTCATACGGGTCATTGACTCCTGAAGGCCATCATGCACAGTAATGGTTTATCTCTCCAATGCTGTTTCCGTAAAATATTTTGTTTTTTATGGGACAGGATTGTTAGCCCTGTGCCTAACCACCAACATGAAGGACCAGGGTGTCTGTTTTGTCTGGCCCCTCCCCCACAGACTAAACCAGCACGGTTGAACCTGCAAGGAAAAAAAAGTCCCCCAGCGACACAGGCTCTGGGGATCATTAGAGCACACAAACTGCCCCACCCCGACAAGGCACAGACACCAGTGGATGGCAATGCAGCAGCAACAAATTCAATATACTGGTATATAGCCTCTTAAGCTTGAACCTGTCCAGCAAAGGTATGGAGTGTGGCATGTATTTGGGCATAGGTAAAAGTCTGAGAGCCTGCATGAATGTGTGCTGCTTCATTGCAGCCTGGGAGCAGGAATGGGGCCTGAATGGGGAGAGCATTGCTAAGCACCTCAGTAGCAAGACGAAGACGACCATGCTATGGCCAGTGTCATCTCAGACACACCTGTTCTTCACCCTTAATGCTTCCTGTTAGCCTTTGCTCTTGCTACACACTTACCACAGCTCAGTGCAGCTGGCTGCACCTTGCATACTATAACTCATGCCTGAGCGTAGCCTCCTCTCACCCTCCACCTCGAGCTAGCTTCTGTACACCACACAAAGACTTGCAGAATCCAAGCCCTTTCATCACCCCAAGGCATCACTGCATGTGTTCCCAGCGTGGGTGATGCCAGGGACGGTCATGTGAACCAGCTGCAACAAAATACCACCCAACCCACCCAGTTTTGTAACATATGTGTTGATCTATCTGTAACAAGTCCCCAGTGTCCTGGCTGAAAGTAGCTCACTTTCAGTTCTAGGGCCTGAGTCTGCTCTCATTTACACCAGTGTAAATCCAGAGCTACTCCACTGATGCCAGGAAGGTAACATTGGTGTAAAGCCCAAGGGAGATCAGAATCAGGCCAACAGGTGCTTTGGATACAGCTCAGGCAATCGGGTGGGACCTGCCCAGCTGATCTGCTGGCTGCTCAGATGACTGTGTGAAAGGAATTGTTGGTGTAAGTCCAGTTCCGAGAGGGTGAGCATCAACAGTATCAAATGCACCATGACATGGGGCACTAACTAACTGTCTGAGTAATTCAGGGCAAATACTGGGGACCCGTGCAGAATGAATCGCCCTCTGAGCCCCCAAACTCAGGGCAGGGCTGTGGTACATTGGTGAGGAAGAGAGGGCAGTGGAATATTGGGGTGGGCCAAGCTTGTATCACTGCTGCCAGTGGCTGGGGAGGATATCAGCCTCCAGCACTCCCAACTCAGCAGAGTCCACATCTGCATCTCCTTGGCTACAGAATATCCATATTCTTCAGCATGGCCTGTGATACACGCACCACTGTTTTGGTATGACATTGATCACACTGCAGTGTATTGGGAAGTGGTTGTGAGAGGGGCCCCGACGCATAACATAAAAACCACAGTGTTCTCTGGCCTCGAGACAGCATGCTAGTTCCACCCTGTGAGTATCAAATTTAATGTTCTATCTGCCTTGCTCTAATCGGGTCTGAGCCACACCTTAGGCTGGAATTTACCATTGTCTGATGGAGCCGACTAGGTTTTACTACAAACTGCAGCCTGTGGAATCTCCTAATGGACTTGCTGTCAAACCCCTACTGGCATACTGGCAGGATTAGCCCCTTTGCTGCACATTGATATACATTTATGTACTCCTCTTAATCTGAGACCTTTTGGGAGTCCCCCAGACTGAAATTGGGTTATTGTACATTCCCACACATTTCAAGAACAGCCGAGATGTCCCTCAGCACCTTCATCATATGTATTGCATCCCAAAGGAGTCTTAACATACAGCACCAGTGAGGGCTTTGGGTTTAGCTCCTTTGGCAATTTGCTTTCCTGTCAAGGGAGAGCAATGGGACAAACTTTCCCTTAGCATTCCAACCAGATTGTCACAAGCATATTTCCAGATTAGCCCTTTAGATCCCATTCCCCCTGGCACCTGTTGCATTGCTGTCACTCATTAACATCCCATGGAAATCATTAGGGTTTTTGTCTATACCTGATATTGTGCATTCAGCAGCACAGCAGTTGTGCTGCCCCTGGAAGTAACTTATGCATTTGGTAGCTTTGGCTGGTGTGTTTTGTCTTGGGATGTATCATTCATTTTAGCAGCAGCCCAGCAACCGTGCTCCACCTATATGCACCTGCAATGATTAGCAGCTCAGCAGGTGCTCTCTGCCCAGTTGTACCTGGAACACTCAACAACACAAGCAGATGCACTCTGCCTGGATGCGTCTAGATGGTTCGGCTGCTATCAGACAGCTGACGCCTTTTAATCTTTACAGTGCAACAGATTAAAAATTGTACAGCATTTCAAAGGTCCTAGAAAGGGTCATTTTTCTCCAGGATTTCATAGCACACTACTGGGGGCAAAGGGATAACCAGATGCTTTTTATCTGGACAGCTAAACAAATAAAAAGCATCATACGTCTTATTCACCTCCTCTCCGTTTGTGATGCTCACTTTCTCACCAGTGCTGAACTGCAGGATGGTTATCTGTGATCAGTCTCAAGTTGCTTTCTTTCTCTAAATATAGATTGTCTGAAACCACTGCCACAGTTAACATTGGTTAAACTTCAAAAACAAACACATTACGAAGAGAAATGCCAATGTAAAATACAGCGCTCTTATCCTTATTTTGAATCCAGTCCATTTTATCACTGTCAGAAACCTTGGTAAGGCCACATGAGTTAATTTTTTGCAATATCACCGATTGGTACATGTTTTCCCATAAACTGGTGGCATAGGGTCACTCTTTGGTCACTTACTTATGTCAAGCATTTCTTAACTCTATGGCCTAGTATGGCTAAACTAAAATCTTACAGGCCTCAGCCTATAGGCCTTGTGTTTCAGCCCTACTTACTTATATACCAAAAACCTAATTACCTCTTCTAACTACTGATCCATCTTATACTTCTATAATCCTATACTGTGTGGTCACTACCCTTGGACTTTGTGTGTTCCTAGAGACTCTACATCTGAAGCAAGTAGCAGAGTTGACTTTCACTCTACTGAGCTTGAAACTGTAGCCACCAGAGCTGAACCTACAGTGGTATAATACCCCAGTACAAAATTTGCTTTAAATAAAATAAAAGGCTACACATGCATTTCCACTGAGAACAGTCATGTCCCTAGGAAGGAACTATCATCTCTCTTCAGTATCAGTGAGAGGCTTTAGTCAGGGAAGCATGTTTAGTACTGGGGACTTTGCACAAGAATGGGGTGTTTGCAAACTTGGAGAAACTCATAATAAAGCAGCAAAGACGAAGAAAAGTTTGGAAAATAACCTTCTGGAGGAACTCTGAGAGTCTGAGAAGATAATTGCTCAGAGGTGCACCATGACAGCCTAAGGAGGAAAGGGAGCAATAGCTCTTCCCAGTGAAAGATAATAAGACAAAAGAAAACAGGCTGGAGCTGTAAGAAGGAATGTTTAGATTTGTGGTTGTGAAATGTGGAACAAAGACTGAAACATCCAGTGTTTTCAACTTAGTTGTTCCAATTCTGCACAACTGCCTCTGTTGCTAATCCTTCTTACCACTGCTTTATTTACTGTTGGAACACTCATAAATCTCTTCTCATCTCATGTACGAATTTGCCGACCTTAAAAGACAACAGCTAACAAACTGACCTAATGTCAATGCAAGCTCTCAACCCCAAACCCAGGTTAAGTTGCATGCAGTTTGGGGGAAATTTGTTTCTGCACAGATTCATACTTTGTACCTGGGCCAGGGAGACTGCAGTTCAGTGAACAGTTTTCATGAGGCACCGATGAGAGTTACAGAGTCGAGGCTCTCAGATATTTCTTGCCCTGAGCAACAGATTTCCCCTCTTTAATCTAGGCCACCAATCAACCCAACAAGACAAGTTGAAATTCAGTGTTGCTGCTGCTGTGACTGAATGACACAGGAGGAAGAGAGCAAAGGCTTAAACGCCACTGCTAAAGAAAACACTGAGCAGGCTCAACTTTCCATGACACTGCAAACTAAAGCCTTCGCCCTTTCGCTTTCCAGGTATCCCTATCCTGGGAAGGGTTACTAAGTACCGAGCAATGTGACTGGCCTGAAAGTTCACTGGGTGAAAAGTCCTGCCACCAAACAGTGTGAGGGACTCTGAGTTCAAGTCAAATGACATCCATCACTTTTAGTACAAAATCCCTAATTTATGAATCCTCCTACACTGCTGGGACAAAAGTAAACAATCTCTGCTCCTGAAGTCCCGCACAGAGACAGTACTGTTCAAATACTGCAGGGATCTACAAGCCTTTGGACATCGTCAGTTATCATGTCCACTTTCCTGGGGGCCTCTTGCTTGCATTGTAATTGCCTGTTGAGACATGTTAGGAAACAGTATATAAATCTATGGCAAATCACTTTGTGACACAGGAGCGAGGGTGAGGGGTGGGCATTCTTCTTCGACATACGCTGATATTAATCAGGAGTAACTCCATTGTAGTCAGTGGGATTACACCGGTGTAAAGATTGTGTGAGTGAGAGGAGAATCAGCTCTGGGGTTTTCAGCACCGACATCTGCACAGTATAAAAGTATTTGTTTCTCGTGCAAGGAGGAGGAGCATGTATGGGAAAATAAGAGGGTTCACATGTCATGAGGTGCCTGGGCTTTCTCAGAAAGACTTGGGTTTATCCTGGATCCGGGACGTTGTACTGAGGCTGTCAATCTGGACATTATAACAAATCCACAGCCACCTAAATATTCCACGGTTATCCCACGGCCCCTTGGAACTCCATTGCAACAGATGGGCTAGAAACCAGATGATCCTGCTTTAAAACTCAGACTCCTACCATGATTATCCTCTAGCCCTTACTAGTGTTGGGCATAAGGCAGTGGAGGGCAGTGGTGCAAGTGCATGCACACCTATCCACGCCCCTCCCCCCCGCCCAAGCCAGCACATTGGACTGAATCTCTGTCCCAAACCTAGCCCAGCTACTCTTTGACTATGGAGGGAAGCCCTCCCATATGCCCTGGCTCAATCGGCTGTAAGGAGGGAACGTGCCATCCTGGCTTGCCTGTGCATTTGGGGTAAGCAAAAGACAATCACTTTTGCCCAGCTGATGAAGAACAATTGAGCTGGGCACTGTGGTGCCAGTGTCACTAGACAAGAGAAGATTTGTAACCATGCAGGTGAAGCTTGGCTTCTAGTCCTTATCTTAGCCTGGCCATTGTGTTTCAGTTCCAGGTGCCCCTCTGGGCAACCCCAGACTAGAACGTCATATACATTGGCAAATACATACAAACCCAGTCAATGCAGTCACAATGTGTCTCCTCCAAAAAGTCTCCCTGCATTTCTATCTGTGCATTCACATGATGCAGGGTCCCGGAAGTGCCCACCTGCACAGGCATTTTGGAGGTTTCAGAGTAGCAGCCGTTTGGAGCTTCTCTCTGCAAGCACGTTCTGGGCTTTAATGGTATTAGCTTATTCCAGTATAGGTAACAGAACCAAGGGGGTACTTGTGGAGCGATAACCTCCCATTTCCCCTGCCTTGCTCCTCAAAATGACTTTTACTCTTGCTTATCTATCCAGGAAGCCTCCATCCTCTGCCCACTGAAAAGGGATTTTCCATCAGTGCACCCATCAGTGGAGTGGGTTAAAAAAGAAAGGAATATAACATACCTGCAGGTTCTTCTGTGCTGCTGGCTGCAGTGGTGGGTGGAGCAACAGGAATCTCTGTGCAGGAGGAGAGACAGGAGGGGAGGAGAAAGGATAAAAAAGGGGGGGAGTGGGCATTATTTCAAGCTCTGGAGAAGATTGAGCTGTGCACACATCCCACTTGCTTTTACTAACTCCTTCTGCATGGGAGTTGTTTGCACAGTCTTACATGTGTCACAGTAAGAAAGCAAAGGGCTACACTTGAGAGCCAATGGTGCTCTTGCGGGATACAGAACCTGCCCCAGTTGACAACTGCTTGTGTTGCCCAGATGAGTGTAATATAGGAATTGGGAGTTCATCTGTTTATTTTTTAAAATAAATAAGAAAAAGTGCTTAATTCAAGATATGGCCTGGGGCTAAAGCAGACAGTTTTAACCATATTCTAGCCTATGTCAAACAAACTGAAAGAGAGAACGATGCTAATGTTTGCCTCTTCTGCTTAGTTGTTGTGTGGATGCATGTTTCAGGAAGTGATCTTTGCAAATCATTTATTTCCAGCGCAGTAGGCTATGCCATGTGTCATGTATGCACCTTATTGTATCTCCTTGGTGGGACAGACATTTTATCTCACACCTCGAACGAAATACAAATACCTCTATTGCTAGTGAAATGTTCCCTGCTTTAATTTCCTAGTCACTGGATTTTAAGTATGTTGATACATATTTGAGGCCCTATAATGCCCCGGATCTACATGCCCAACTCTAACTGAGCACAGCGATGTCAATAGGATGGAGTGCAGGATACAATCCTAAGTGCAGAGGGATGATCTATTCTTCCCTCAGTGCACATGGAATGAAAACTTTTGCATATTTAGAGCAAAGTGCTGGGATTTCTGTGCATATGTGAAAATCCCTATAGGAGAAGAGAATATGAGTCGAAATCCTCCATGTGAATCTGAGAGCAGAATTTAGCCAGGGGAAAATAGCATACATACTAAGGCTTGAAATCTTTCTCTTCATGAGTTGTGTGGCTCCCTCTGAAATCAGTATAAACCATACAAATGTATGTGTTGAATATTTGGCCGTAAGTGTATTCCTGTTTGTTACATGGGCTGTGAATTTTATGAAAGATGGAAGTCTACTGGATTTTGAATGGGGAAAATATAGGCAATGGTAAATCAGAGAGTTAAATCAGAAAGTTAAAGACAGATGGAGGAACCTGTTCTAGTCAAACTTTACCTGCTCCCTCCCTGTCTGTGTCATGAAAAAAATGCTTAGTACAAAAACCATTGCTCTGCATTAAAAATATCTATTATGCTGGTTGACATTTTCTAAGGATGAAACTGTGCTATTGCTTGAAAAAATCAGAGATCATTGTGAGCAGAATTTATATAAGTTTTAACACTTTTGGCTACATATATTTGGCATATGTATATTTCATTATATATTGGCCCTGCAAAATTCTAGTTGTCCTCTTACACTGGGGCAAGTAATTTTTACTGATGGGCAAGTAAAATATACTTTCCTCCCCATGATCACCATTGTAAAGAATATTCACTGGTTTGTAAATTGTCATGACAATATATACATAGAGAAACAGGATTTGTAACCAGTCCTCAGCTCCGAAATTATTCAAAATGTACCCCCAAAATGTGTGGGTTCCTTAAAACAATATTTTACAATGAAAAAGAATTAAAACCCAGTAATAAGGAAAAAAATCTCCTGTGGAAGTGCTTAAAAGTCTTCATACACCATCAGATTTTCTGTCAAAGGCAGAGCAGAGTGCCTGCATGTTCTTTAAAATGCCAGCAATATGCAAAGCCAGACATCCAGCCACTAGAGAGCAGTTTAGCATTCTAGCAGGCTCATACTCCAGCAACCTGACTGTCTCGCAGGCTGATTCCATGAGTTGGCATGAACATGCTCCTCATTGTGCTCACTTTGATAACATTGAAATTCTGTCTATCTTTATTTAGTACAATGCAACCCAGAGGAGGTGATGCAAGGAGCAACTTACTCTCTGATTTACCATGGCTGTTGGGGACGGTAGTGATAAACCTTTGCACATATCCATTGCAAAGCACACTGGAGTGTCAAGACTATGACATCTTGGGAAACAAGCATCTGCTTTTGGCTCCTGCTGTCCCATTGCAACTTGGGAAAGAATGAATCTCAAATGACCAAAACCCAACATGGAATGCATACTTGATTCAGTAATAAAAGTGGAAAAGGGGTATCTCTCCATACTTAAAAACAGTCATCATCTCAGCCAGACCTTGGGAATGGACAATGCTGAAATAGACCCATGGTCTCTGATAAAGACTTGATTCTTTCAACCTTCATCTTCCTTTTTGTCTTAACACCAGGAAGTTAGCACAGGCAAGGAAGGCTGCTGTCTACTGCCCCTCCTGCTTTCCAAGACTATTGTGGTTTTATTTTTTTGTTTTCCTTTTTATGGTTAGAATTTTGACATTTGGTTTCTGTTACAGAAGTAAAGAAAGAGGGACTGAAACAACCATAGACACATAACAGACGCACAGAGTTATCCAACAACAGCAAAGACAACAGGCAGCACAGTGAATGGTTCAATTGAAGAGCTTAGGGCTTAGCATTCGACTGAAACATAGAACACACTGTGGCTAGCTGTGCCAATGTGGCTCTCCCTAAGATTGGTTTGCAAGGGGGTATAAAAAGGAGGCTGGCGTTTTACAAAGGGAGGAAACTTTGGAGGTTGCAGCCTGGTGCTTGTTGCTGTTATTGTTTTTAAAGTGTATTTTAAATCAGAAGATTAATAAAACTTTAAAAGACAAATAAAAATGTCAAATGTTCCACATTTCTGGCTGGATCATGTGAGTGTACAGTCCCATTTAACAGTCTGGGTGTGCGTGCTTGTAGAGCGCTCAGCTGCTTTCGATATGCTTTTAGGATGACAGCAACTGTTAATAATGAACCCAGGCAATCTGCTGGGTTCAGTCAAAGGATCTTGACAATACAAGGCAAGGAAAGAAAAACATAGCAATTTGCTATAAGAACCAGGATTGTGGTGGCATCTCAAAGGAAATAAACACTCAGAACACCCTTTGCATTACAGAAGTATTTGCAAAGCAAAAATCAAGCCCCTTTTTTAAAGTACCCAGCTGTTTGATTAAGTGGGTTTTAGATTGCACTCACATAACCTAACCAGTGTGGCAAATGATATGCATGTAATCTGTGCATATACCTACGGCATATATGCACACACTACATGCAATCTATCCAACTAGGAGTTCACAAATGTGTTTTCAATTAAACACTGGTAATTGAGCATATAAAATCTGGTGTTAGTAACCATTCAACCCATTCGGGTCTCAGTGGCTGAGCTGCTGTTGGTTTTTTTAAAAGTTAATTCCACTATGCTACAGACTTCAAAAAGAGTGGTCCACATACTTATGCAAGGGGCAATGGGAGATCGGCTTTGCTGGTAGCCTTTGGCACATCGATTGCACGTGATGCCAGTCACACCATCTTTACAGGGACATTGACCTGTGGTTTGATTACAGGTTTTGCCAGCTGCACCCACGGGATGGCAATCGCATGCTGTGGGGGGAACACATAACAAAAGGGTCAGAGGTGGGGGAGGGGAAAATGTACAATGTCATCTAGCAACAATATCAAAGAGCGCCATCTATGGTATGACACAGTATTACACTAGAGCTGCAAGACTAGACAGACGCAGCAGTGATTGCCGCAAGGTTTCCACAGCTATCCGTCCAATATAATGCTACTGCATTTCTGTAGCCAGCAATCCAATGTCAACCTGAAACAAAGGTGGCAATTTATAGAGGTTGATTTAAACAGTCACTCGGCAAGTCAGAAACCACAACTAGGGGATGAACAAGGCCACAATCCAATTGCTGAGGACATGGCTCAGGCAAAACATGTTTTGAAGGCAAAACATGCACCTAGTTATGTCAAACCAAGTGGATAGTGCTTAGTGGAGGCTTTATCTGCCTCCAGATCTGAGCAGCCAACGTAGCACGGGGTCTTTTAGAGCATTGCTGTGATGACATCCACCCTGTGATGTTGCAGTTGATTAATTCCAGGAGTTCTGGGGTTGGGAATGTTGGTCCCATGGCTGGGAGTGCCAGGAGAGGGAGAGGCAGATAAACATGGTGATTCAGGAATCCACAGTGCCATGGTCACTGCAAAGTCACAATACATGTGCTATTGGCCAGTTCGTTAACAGAGGAGAACAAATTCAAAGAGGAGTTTCACACCTGCTGGTTGGGTTTTAGCTGGAAACTATTTGATTTCAGAAAGGCTCTGAATTCATTTCACCTCTTATATAAGAACCTACTTTTCTTACTTTGCCTTTCACCCTTTCCCTGCTGAGCAGCACCCCCTGCAGCTGGTACTGTGGACGTAGGAAGGAAATGCCCTGGTCTTTTTTCCCCAGCCTGGGGTACCCACTTCCTGGCATGTCCCACTGTTCCATTTCAGGTGGATGGAGGTTTGAGTGCAGATGTGAAGGGCGCGAAAGGGAATGGAAAATCTGCACTTGAAATGACAGTCCGTTAATTTCCCACGTCACTTACTGTGCAGCTGTTTGTAAAAAGGATCAGGGACTGTAACCATCACAATGCTTCATGAATATAGGCTCAGAGGCTCATTAACGTCCCAGTTTTTCATATGCTACACACATAGGGCCAGATTGTGGCCTGCCCCGCCGAGATGGGCAGTGATGAGGAAGATGCGAGGAGCTCTCCTTCCCTCCTCTAGCATTCTCCTGCAGGGTCCAGTCACAATCCCCCTAAGAAGCGCAGACCCCGCTCCCTTTGAGTGTCCCATTTGCTGCTAGCGACCAGAGGCTTTCGGTCAGGGCAGGGCAGGGCAGGGCAGGGCAACAGCTGTCCCTGCTTCCTATGCCCAAAGGCCAGCAGAACTGGTGGGCATGGGAAGGGGAGAGTGTGGTACAGCTGCATTCCACCAGAAGACGCCAGCCTGTTAGCATCAGTTTGAGCATGTAACTCCCACTCGTGCTAATCATGGACTCTTGAGAGGGCCCATCCAGTAGGTCCTCTTGCGCATCACTGTTCCCCATTGTGGCAGTCTGGATCCCTTTACCCGATCAAGGGGAGACCAGGTCTCTCTGGGACACTCTGTGCTCCGATCTGCACTATGGCCCCCTTTTGAACAGCCAGTGACCATCCCGTGCATGCAGCTTCGCTCCATGGAACCTCCTGACTCCCGCTAGTTTGTCCCGATGCCACTCGTCTCACTGAACACATTGCCAAAGCCCCATTTTCTGTGCTTCATTTGTGCCTATTGTGGAGTGTCCTTGCCTGGAACAACACCTCTGAGACATCTAGACTGTTATCCAGACCCCCCTCCCCATACACATACACGACGGTCATCTCCTAACCACACATTACATAGTCAACGTCTCAGCTTTACTGGAATCAGTCCCTCCATCCTGCTACATGTTGTTGTTCCTCTCTTACCCCTGCTCTGTTTGGCAGGCTTGCCTGGGATGGGATACAGAATGGAGCACAGTGTCCCAGAGGGAGGGCTCACACTGCAGTGCATAAAGGGGCGCTGTCCCCCAGAATCCACTGACAGCGGCAGCCTGGAAATGCCCCCAGCTGCCATGGCAAGTAGAAGAAGGCGGTGACCACAGACCCCTTACCTCTGCACACACACCCCCTACACTGGCACTGGAACTGCCCCAGCCTGTCCTGACACCATTGAGGCAAATCTCTGAACTGCCCCTCTCAATTTCAGTAACAGGTTGGGGAGTCATTTGGGCCCAAAGTTGGGTGGGGGAGAAGAGTGGGGCACAAAGCTGACTCTACAGACCTGAATTCCTGCTGCCCTTCCGCTCTCCTCACAAGATCCCCCTGCCCCTCCCCCGGCATCCCCCCCCCCCCTCAAATTCTTGCTTCCCCCCCCGGCTTCTTTTTTCTTCCTCAAATTCCCCATGCCCCAGCTCTCCTCTGAAATGCCCTCCCCTCCCTCAAATTCCACCTTCCCCCCTCTATCTGGCTCTCTCCTCCCCCCTCAAATTCCTTCCACCCCCACTCCTCTCCCTGCCAGCAAACTCCCCCTCCACCACCCTCTCTGGCTTCCATATTCTGCCCTGGAGTCTCTCTCCCCCTCTACAGTTTCCTCCTTCCCCTCCCCGCAGCCTCTTTCTCCCCTCTCCCATCTTTCCCCTTGGAGTTCTGGAAGGGGCAAGTGGGCAGCCTGCAGAAGGGCAGCTGCCTCGTCTCTGCTGTTCCCCTGCTGCCCAGCTGCGGGCAGAGCCAACCGCCAGGAACTGCTAAGCTGCTCCTCAGCTATCAAGGGGCGGTTCAGGTTGGAGGGGGGGGGAGTGCAGCAGGATGCACCATTGTCCTCCCTTCCCCCCTGTGCCTTCTCCCCACTTCCACGTCTACATGGCTGAGAGTTTGGGGGAGGGGAGACAGGTGTCCCCCTCTACTTGAAATTTGGGATGGATGAAACTGCCCCCTCCACCTTCCCTCTATTCATGTCCCTGGTCACTTGAAGGACTTATGGCAGTGTGAGGCAGAGGAGAAAATCTCTCAGGGAGGCAGCTGGGAGGATGGGTAACCTGCCACCCTCCCCCGGCCTCTCGCAGAGCTGGTCAGGAAAAGTGGGGAGGGAGAAGAGTTTCCTGCAGAAAATTTTGACAGAAATTGACATTTTAATCAAAAAACCGAAAACCGCAAGTTTTTGTCTGATGTGGGACGGGTTTTTAACTGAAGGTCAAAATTTTTCACAGAAAGCAGGCACTTTTGTTGAAACATTTAGTTTAATCAAACCCCGATTTTCCATCAAAAGACAGTTTTGATGGAAAATTTTTGGCAGTCCAGACTTAAGATCAAAAGAGAGAGGCTGTCTCTTCTGGGGAGGAAGCAGTGTGAGGAGGGGTATCAGGAACAAGCTACTCAGAAATCAGGGAAGGGTTGGCAGCAATAAGATATAGTTTAAAACTGTAAAAGGTTATAAAGGAAAACAATAAAAAGGGAATTGGGAAAGGGTTGAAAGAAATACAGAGTAAGGAAAAGGTTAAAGATCAAAGACTAGCAGACAGGACATGGTTCAGAACCAGGGATTTCCCTACACCTCCCCCATGGGGGTGTTTACCCCTTACCTCTCCCTAATTCTCCCCCTCCCCCCCCGTTTTGTAAACTAATTACATGCAGTGTTGCCAATTTAGTGATTGTTTGGAAATTTGAATTGAAATTGAAACATTAATATACACTTTAAAAGCATATAAAGTGTATCATAAAATACATGTATCTGAAAAAGTATAATAGATTTGAAAAGTATGAACATAGACTAGCTTCCTTATACAGCTGTTGTTTTTATGACCATGTCAGTGCATTCCTTTTGGTGATGTTGGCGAACCTAATAATATCAAATTATGATTTGTAAGAAAGTCTAAATGAGCTCTCCCTGACAGCTAGTGATGAGCTGGGGGGGCTAGGGAGAAAGGCTTCAGGACCAAATTGTATTTACATTCACATCTAAGCTACCTAGGTATCCAGCAGATAGAGCTGTGTTGCCCAAGTGATAGATTTTGTCTGGGGTTGGGGTACAAATCACTTGAATGTGGGGGGGGGGGTAATGAAATGTTGTTATTCTTATTGTAGGAGTAAAGGGCAGTAGAACTGTGCTGATTGAGGGCATCAAGAGAGAGGCTGGGAACAGGTGTTTTGCTTGATGGTCTGCCGGAGTCACAAGTACTATTTGATCTGCCCCTCTCCACTGTTTAAAGACAGAGCTGATTAGGCTCCATAGATAGTCTTTTGTTCTGTTAAGTGACCACTAAGCTGAAATCAGGTCTAAGTGCTTAGACCTGCTGTGGGACAGTGTTTCTGTGGAAGAGAAAAGGAGTACTTGTGGCACCTTAGAGACTAACAAATTTATTTGAGCATAAGCTTTCGTGAGCTACAACTCACTTCATCGGATGACTAACACGGCTGCTACTCTGAAATCTGTGGAAGAGACGGCCCAGCCTGCACTAGCAGTGAGGTTCCCTCGCTGAGAGCTCAGCTGAAATCACTGAGAGTTGGGTGGAACCTCAAGAGACCAATTCACAGAGGTCACAGTGGCAGGTGGCAGCAGAAGGTAATGGCGCAGGGCCATTGGCAACACAGTGATGGAATGAACAGTGGGACAATGAACAACAGTGGCCAGAGAGAACAGTGAGCAACTGGAGGAATGAGTAAGGTGCCTTCTTGTTCCCCACCTAGGAGGTGAACTTATGTGAAAACATCTCTGAACTCTGAGTCTCCACTGACCAAGGACAACACCAGTGAGTGTTAATGAGGCTGTTATACAACACAGTTCACGCGAACAAACATGGCTGTGGCATAATACTTTCTATTTAGGCAAGAGATACCACACACTACAAACTGGAGGCCAATGTTAAATGCACTGTCATTTGTTCATCCCGAAGTTGAACACTGATTCCAAACAAGACCAGCAAATGCTCACTGTCTTTCTGCAAGAAACTCAATTGACCGGCAAGACACGTGGTGCAACAGTGAAAGACTCAACTGTTGAAAAAGTGAAGAACTCTCACCACATTCAGAAAATTTGCATACATGGCTGATGAATGCACCAGTGCTAATGGTCATCAAGTATTAAGTCATTGTGTATGTTATCTTGATGTCAGTGGTAGACCAGTACATGCATTTTTAGATGTTCAAGTTATAGAAGACAGATTGGCTGCATCTGTGACAACCCACATCTTAGAAGAGTTAAATGCTTGTCAATTGGACCCCAAACAGATGGCTGCTTGTGCATTTGATGGAGCTGCAAACTTCTCTGGAAGACATGGTGGAGCACAAGCTTTGCTCAGAGAAAAGTGTTACCCTAGTCTCTCCTATACACACTGCAGAGGCCATCTACTCCAACTAGTGCTAGTACGAGCTGCAGACTTTTAAAAAAACATTTAAAAAGCTATACATTTAATGTCTTCATTACATTCTTTTTTTAGCAAGAGTTCAAAAAGACTGAATATCTTGGAAAATATAGAAGATACACTGGGACTGAAGTGCAAATTAGTCCAACCTGGGAAAACCCTCTGACTTTCTCATGAGCAATCCTTGGCTGTTGTCTTAAAATTACTCCAGCCATTATTACTGGCTTTGGAAAGTATCTGCGAAGATGGGATGGATCTGAGTAGTGAGGCTGATGGATTACTTTTGCTATTACGTTCAGACAAGACTACTGCCATTCTCTCTCTTTTAAGTCTACTGTTGAAACCACTTGGGTCATTAAACAATGCCATCTTCTACAACAGTAGTAGATCTTTGTCTAGCAATAGAAGCTACATTTGGATCAATCAGAGAGCTATCCATTGAAAAAGTATTGGAAAAAGCAAAAAACTTCAGTCCAGAAGTTGATTAATGAAGGCATTTATATTGAATCCTTAAGTGAAGAGGACAAGAAGTGTTTGTTAAGACAGCTGAAAAAGTACACAAATTTGATTCTTAAAAATCGACAACAGTGACTTCTAGATTCTACTCAACCTCTACGTAGCTTTTACAGATTCCTGTCTTATAAAACACCGACAGTTGAGTGGAGTGAGGCACTACCAGCAATGGGGCGCCATGTGCTCAGGACAGAATAGAGAATTTGAACACAGAGTGGAATATCATACGACGAATGAATGAAGATTTGACTTCAACTTTTTTTTTATCATCACTAGTTGCTTGACCCGATCTTTATGCTATGTTTCCTGGGCCGAAAGAAGTAGGAATTCATCTCTTGCTACTCCCAATCACAACAGCTACAGTTGAGTATTCTTTTTCATCATTGAATAGAATTTTGTGTTTTGAAAGAAGTCGCCTTCTGCCTGATCATGTGAATAAACTAATGAGCATATCAATTAAAGGAATGGAAGTACTGGACATATGAGAAGCCACCAAAGATGAATGCATTGCATTCAAGAAGTTTATTAACAGAGTTGTGCAAAATTCTAACAAGAAACCAAGAAGGATGTAGATGTAGTGCTTCATAGAAGGCTTGAGTAGCCAACTTTAATTTGTGTGATGATTTTAAAAACTAATAAAATGGTCATGAAACATTTTTCAGTTTTTACGATGGTGCCATACAGCCCACCTTCATCCTCACGGTCTTACCCCTCATCAGCCCTGACCACCCTGTAAATTTGAACACCCCCCTCCCCCAAATTTAATTCCTGGGGAAAACACTGATCAGAACAAAGAGTAGCTAGGCAAGTGTTAAATGCAATAAGGCAAATCTGGCAAGGGTTCTGAGTGGAAGACAAAACACTTTGTTGTGCATGCTGCCTCTCCTTCCCTTTGGGCCCATGTATTGTTCATATAGGGCAGAAGCCTGCAAGTCCTCCATCCTATGAGTAATCCTTATCCACAGGAATGGCTCCATTGATTGCAATAGGACGGCTTCAGTGAATAAAGATTGCTCATGATGAGTAAGACTCACAGAATCAGGCCTGAAGGGTAGGGACCTTACAGGAGAGGGGTCTGTCTGTAAAGCACCGCAAGACTTTGTGGGCACCATATAAATAAATAGCAATACCACCTCCCTCTCCCATAATGTGATACTTTTGCGTATCCTGTCGAAATCTGCTTTTGTCATTTTTATAGCCATATTACATAGTAAACTCATTAGAGAGATAAGGTGGGTGAGGTAAGGTTGTCTCTCTTTCTAACAGAAGTTGGTCCAACAAAAGATATTACCTCACCCTCCTTGTCTCTCTAATATCCTGGGACTAGTACGGCTACAACAACACTGCATATAATCAACTCATGTCTAATTGGCTGTCTACTCTCACCACTAGGTCTCCTTCAGCATTAATTATACTTTGCTCTTGTAAGCACCTTACAAAGGAAGATCAGTAGCATTATCTTCATATTGGACATGAGCACAACACCGGCAAAGACGGGGCAGGGATTTACCCGAGGTCACACAGAAGGTCAGTGAGCCTGGAATGGAACCCCAACTTCCTTAGGGGCCCTATCAAGTGGGCCCCAATGATTTTCTTCAGCATGAGATCTCAGCCTGTCTTCTGTGACCTCCTAAATGGAGGGCAAATCCTGACTGGATTTCAGAACTCCCTTTCTTTAAACTTTTCTGTTTTGTAGCATGAGACTGAAAAGGAATGGGGAACATTATTAGGGTAAAATTCTTGCATTTGATCCTCACTGGTTATTTAGGACCTGCCCTGCAGATTCTGCAGTCATTCCATGCATAGAATTTCCATGGACAACACAGACACTAAAAGAGTACAGAACATCCCACAGAGATCCATAGGGCAGAGGGGAGAGGAGATTGCTCATCCCAGGAGCTGAAAATATGCAGTGTTGTGCAACAATCTTTATAACTAAGCACAAAACTAGGTTTCTGGAGGGGCATGAATCTTTCACCAAACTTGGGCCAGGCTGAAGAGAGACTCTGGGACCTGAATTCCAAGTGGGCCCTTGCTGACAGGTGGAAACCATATAAAACTCAGGAGTTTTTATACTGGCCTAGATCAGGCCTAGAAAGGACCTTTCTGCGGAAAAGGACCTAGGGGTGACAGTGGACGAGAAGCTGGATATGAGTCAGCAGTGTGCCCTTGTTGCCAAGAAGGCCAATGGCATTTTGGGATGTATAAGTAGGGGCATAGCGAGCAGATCGAGGGACGTGATCGTTCCCCTCTATTCGACACTGGTGAGGCCTCATCTGGAGTACTGTGTCCAGTTTTGGGCCCCACACTACAAGAAGGATGTGGATAAATTGGAAAGAGTACAGCGAAGGGCAACAAAAATGATTAGGGGTCTAGAGCACATGACTTACGAGGAGAGGCTGAGGGAGCTGGGATTGTTTAGTCTGCAGAAGAGAAGAATGAGGGGGGATTTGATAGCTGCTTTCAACTACCTGAAAGGGGGTTTCAAAGAGGATGGCTCTAGACTGTTCTCAATGGTAGCAGATGACAGAACGAGGAGTAATGGTCTCAAGTTGCAATGGGGGAGGTTTAGATTGGATATTAGGAAAAACTTTTTCACTAAGAGGGTGGTGAAACACTGGAATGCGTTACCTAGGGAGGTGGTAGAATCTCCTTTCTTAGAGGTTTTTAAGGTCAGGCTTGACAAAGCCCTGGCTAGGATGATTTAACTGGGACTTGGTCCTGCTTTGAGCAGGGGGTTGGACTAGATGACCTTCTGGGGTCCCTTCCAACCCTGATATTCTATGATTCTATGATCAGACAAAGCTTGGTCAGACTTCACTGAAGAGGATGTTGAGGAAATGCTTATCCCAGGTCTACTTTCTGAAGGTAATAAAGTCAGGGCACTATCAGAGGCTTTGGTATGAAAAAACAAGATGTTGAAACAAACTGATAATTTAAACAGTAACAAGTTATCAGGACTAGATGGTGTATGTCCAAGAGACAGAAGGAATTTAAGAATGAAGTTGCTGAGCTACTAACTAAAACATGTAATCTCTCATTAAAATCTGATATCGTGGAGGACTCAAGAGTACCTGATGGTATCCATATCTTTCAAAAACTCAGCAGAGGTGATGCTGTAAACTACAAAGTAGTTGGTCTTACGTCTGTACTGGTAAACTGCTTAAAACAACATCACATGACAGGGACAACCAGAGTGGCTTTGATAAAGGAGAACCATACCTCTCCAATCTATTTCAATTCCTTGAGGGAGTCAACAAAACAGTGGGAAAAGAAGAACTAGTCAATATTATTTATTTGGGATTTCAAACAGTCTTTTACAAAGTCCCTCACAAGAGTCTGCTATTGTTATTATTATTATTAATTACCTTCTATTAATTACTATTAATCACCAAAGAGTCATTGAGTGAGGAATAAAGTTCTGTGATAGTTTAGAAACTGGCTAAGAGACAGAAAACAGTAGGAATGCATGATTTGGTTCCATGATTTCAACATGGAAAGAAATTAACAGTGAGGTGCTTCAGTCTACACGGTCTTGTGTTGCTTGTATTGTATTTATTATTGAACTAGGTGAGAAGGGAGATTGCAAAGTTTGCAGATGACTCAAATTTATTTTGGTCAGTCAAGACTAGAGATGACTGTGAAGAACCTCCAAGAGGCCTAATCACCAAGCTAGGTGAATGGGCAACATAATGGCAGATGAAACTCAATGTGAAAGCAAATGCATTATTGGAAAGAACACAGTGAACTACTCACACATACTGAAGAGTTTTAAATTAAGCATAACCACACAGGAAAAAGATCTAGGAGTCACTGAGGACTGTTCAGTGAAAAACATCTGGCTGATGTATAGTGGAGGTCAGAAAAGCAAACCAAATATTAGGTAGTATTACAAAAGGGACAGTGACTAACAATGAATATAGTATCATACTATCATCTAAATCAGTGGAATGTCCTACCTGGAATACTGTGTTCATCTCAAAAAAGCAGGAATGGAGGCAGCCAACCAAACCAATAAAAGGCATAGAAAGGTTTCCACACAAGGAGAGATGGAAAAGATTAGGATTGTTTAGAGAGAAGATGAGTAAAATACTATTGAGGAATGTCAAATAATGTACAGAATATGGAAGGTCAATCAAAATCCAAGAATGGAATAATTCCATTCAATGAAATTAAAAGGCAACATATTTTAAATGATAAAACAAAATGCTTCTTTTGTGCTGCACATAATTAACTTGTGAAACTCACTGCTACAAGACATTATGGCAAAGGCCCAACAGCAGGATTAGATTAAGAACATCTGCAGTTGCACTAGCTAGGATTAAAATATATACTTGGGATATACAAACCTCCTTTTTCAGGACACAAGCCAACTACTAATTTACTGGCGATTGGAAGAAATTTCCCCCATGGGCATGGGTTATTGCAAAATTGTCTGTTGTGAGGTTTTATATCTTCCTCTGATCCAATACTGGCCACCGCTATAGACACGATTCTGTATTTAGACAGACCACTGGTCTGACTGAGTATAGGCACTATTTTGTTTTTACGCTTCAACTGTCATTAGAATAGAGTTTTCAGGCTTTCGAATAAAAAACTCAAAGCAAAACTCAGGGCTGTGAATGAGAAAGTGAGAAAGAAAGAGAGCTATTCCCTTGAAAAGTTTTAGAACTTGTTAGGATCTGTCTGGCTTGTGGCAGGTCACCACGCAGCCATTACATGTCACAGGCATTCTCATCTGCTAATCTCCAAACGCATGTGTGTTGAAAGAAAACAGGAGGACAGATTTCCAGGGTTCTCTCTTGTCAAGTGTGACATTTTTGAGAAGGTATCCGTTCACCCAAGGGTGGGAGAGTGAAAGGACTTCACATTTTTTGAGAATTAGCATCTTCCTGTGTTAAAGGAACTTGTTTCTTTGCAAATGTGCTGAGAACAATACAAAGCCCATTTCAATGGATAAAAGACGACTTGATTTCCTGGTATGTGTTTGGATTTCTTCATGTTGCACCATATCTGCAATGATAACTTCATAGCTTTCAGACCTTCCAGTTCCAAAAGTAAAACCCAGGGTTTCGAATGACGTGTTCTGTGCTTTGTGGCGAGCAGTAAAATGTCAATATAAATACTGAACTAAACCCAGAGAAATATCTATTCCTTTGCAGTGGGTAGTGAGTAAGGGCCCAATTCAGGAAAGTATCCTGTTTCAGGAAACCACTTAAGCACATGCTTAACTTTACATATGTGCTTAAGCACCATTTAAATCAATTTTTTGTTTTGTGGGAAATTTTGAAATTTTGGCTTTTTGTTCCAATTCAGAATGAAAACAAATTTTGAAATGTCAGACTATCCTGTGGGATCAGAAAGTCTGGTTTCACATGAGCTTTATCTGGAACGGCTGAAGAATTATTGAGATATTGGGTCCAATCCATCTGGTATATCATATTTAGTAATTCACATATCAGTAAAGCCTGATTCTACTAAATTCACCTGGTTGGGGACTGAAGGTCCATGAAACCACTGAGATCTGTATGATTTCCACTGAAAGCCGTGATAAGGTAAATGTTCATCTGAAACTTGACCCCAGCCTCAAAATTCAGCCACCCATTTTCCAGAAGATTCTGAATCTTGGTAAATGATTTGGTGAATTGCTTTTGGCTTTTAGGTTTGCAGTAAAATCCCAGAACTGGAAAGTGTCACATTGTTTGGAGATTCAGGGACATTTCACCCAGATCAGACATCCACACAGTTTCACTTTGAACACTGGACACATTCAAGATGGTGCAAAGAAATATGATTTACAATACCCTAGCTGGACTCTTGCACCTCCAGGGTGATTCACCTTTCGGGAAAGCAGACAGCTCTCCCTTAGGATTTCCAGCAAAGGCGGATTATGTTGTGGAGAGAACTCTGTGGAAGCTGGCTGCTCCTGGGAATGCACCAATCCGTCACATCCCTTGGCAACACTGGCCACATCCCTCCCCAACCAGATCTGTTCACTGGGGGGGGGAGACTTCAGCAGAAGTCATAGCAGCTTCAGAGTGTTGATTCTGAACACTAATGATGACTATTTAACTACCAACCTTGTTAACTAATTTACTGCTGATCATTTTAG
The DNA here is from genome assembly GCF_009764565.3 of Dermochelys coriacea. Lineage (NCBI taxonomy): Eukaryota > Metazoa > Chordata > Testudines > Dermochelyidae > Dermochelys > Dermochelys coriacea. The sequence continues at coordinate 23,367,314 of NC_050081.1, forward strand.
CAGAAGCATTCAGCTACATTACCCCTGCAAAGGAATATCTATTTTCTTGAGTTTAGTACAGTATCATCTGGGCTCCTTTCTGCATCGCTTAGGAGATACCGAGGTTTCTGGCCAACAGAAATACTAAGTCACTTCCTTATCAGGTAAAATCAAATTGCTCCTTTCTACTTCAAAGCGTACCTGCTACTGTGCTGTGTATCAATGCCCTAATTTCCTGTTTATGGAACTAGAGCTCAGGGCAGCATTGTTAGTGGACTTATATCAATTTATTTCTCACCTCACAACTCAGTCCTTGTACTGGGCATCTTCTCTGTGACATGCCACCAGGCAGGTTCCACAAAACCCCCATGGAGCAAGAAATTAAATTAATCCAGAATAAGGATTTGAACAACTGCAATAAATCCAGTCTTTGGTCACTCATGGCATGCGCTAGCTTTGGAGATGCGAACAATGGGACAATTATTAGGGAGCTTGCAAACAAAGCCCATACCCAATTGCCTACGAGCGATGATCATCATATTAAAGTCCCCACCCCCAACAACCTGGCAGCAATGTTCTCCGTATTACTGACATTTTCGGTAATGAAGAGCTGAAAAAAATCTTCATTTTGTGCTGATCTCTACGGCCTGCTCCACACTTAAAAATGAGATCGATCAAACTACATCACTCAGGCCTGTGAAAAATTTTGCGCCCTGTGCGACATAGTTAGGTTGACCGAATCCCTGGTGTAGACGTGGCTAGATCAACGGAAGAATTTTTCCATCAACCCAGCTACCACCTCTCAGAGACGTGGATTACCTACATAGATGGAAAAAGAACCTTCCATCGATGTAGGAAGCATCTATACTAAGGGCTTGTCTATACTACCGCTAAAGTCGATGTAATTTACGTCACTCAGGGGTTTGAAAAAACCACCCCCCAAGTGACGTAAGATAGATCGACTTAAAGCAATGTCGACACGACGCTATGTTGGTGGAAGATGCTCTCCAGCCGACACAGCTTCCGCCTCTCATTGAGGTGGAGTAGTTATAGTGCATCTTCACCACACATACTACATCGGTGCAGTTGTATTGATGCAGCAGCACCAATGCAGTGCAGTAGTGAAGACAAGCCCTATCTTGCTACAGCATCACAGCTGCCGCAACTTACCTGTACCACTTTAGTGTAGACATGACCAGTGCTTGCCTTCTGTTGCTGCTATTATGCAGCTGTTACATACACAGCACTTCACTCTCTTTGGCTTATCGATCAAAGTGTACTTGCTAAGCACAGAGGATGAGAAAACTCTGGCAATAGTATACGGCAGACTGTGGAGAGCAGGGAGCTCCTCCAATGCTGGAGAGAAAGGGAAGCAGCCTGCAGAAATGTTCCGATCGGACCCACTACTTAAGTCATTTCTAGAGCTCACTGGGAATTTTCTGACAAAACGTTTTTCGTCAGAAAATGCTGGTTTGTTGAAACCAAAACCAGTTCATGGACAAGGGTCAGTTTTGACCAATTTTTCAGCTCACAAACATTTTGGCAATAGTTTCAAACTTGTCAAAACATTTTGTTTCAACAAATGCACAACAAAAAAATCTGGTTTTCTAATTTGAAATTTAAGCTAATTATAGTAAAAAAAAATGGTCAAAAATCAAAATGATGAAAGGCTTTGATTGGTCTGAACCATTTTTTTGTTTTGTTTGTTTGCAAATATTTTTGAGGATTTCAACTTTTCATCCTGATTTGGGATCAGAAAATTTTTCGATATCTCAGTGTTTCATGGGACAAGAAAACCATTTCTCGCCTAGGTCTACTTTTTTCTTTCCCTTTTTCCTAGATATGCATTAAGTGCCAGGTTTTCAAAAGTGACTAGTGATTTGGGGTGCCCAACTTGACACCTGAGGGAGAACTGATTTTCAGAGGCAGGTGCTCAGCACTTTGTGAAAATCTGGTCTCCTTTATGGTGTTTCAAGTTGGCCCTTCAATATGTCTACACCCAAAATGACTAGTCATTTATGAAAATCTGGGCCAGAACCTGCCTTTAACATTTCATTTTGTAATGTGTTCTTGATGAAAGAATTAAATATAAAGGCCACAATTTTCAAACCTGGGTGCCGGAAGTTTGGCTCCTAAATCTATTTTTAAGCACTGAATTAAGAATGGCCTGAGTTTCTGAAGTGCCAAGAACCCACAATGCTTATCGCAGTCTGTTGGATCTGCATGTGCCAAGCATGCTTAAAAATCAGGTCACTATTATTTAGGCGCCTAAATACAGGTTTGGGAGCCCAACTTAAAATATATTTAAATACATATATTAATTATATATTTAAATAGATTTCCCTTTATTTTCATGATTATGTGGGAGATTTTTTTAAGGTGCTTAGGGGAATGAGGAGCACAAGGCTCATATAAAGTCAGAGGCATGCTCCTAAAGCCCTTAGGCAACATTAAAAATCTCTTCTTACATATATAGGATGAAAGGCTGGTCCTACTGAAGTCAAATGCAAATCTCTCATTGACTTCAGTGGGGCCAGGATTTCCCCCAAAGTTTCCAGTGCAGTCCTTGTTCCTTTTGGAGATGCTTTGGATGCAGAATATTAGTTTTATGTCAGCCCTGTAATTGTTCAGGTCCGTGTTTCTCAATCCTGTCTACCCATCCCTGGTCCTTCATTCCCTCCCAAAATGTCAGGGCTAGCTGTAAAGTAAAGGGTAGTTCTATTCAGTGCAAAGCAGCTTCCTCTGGATTTCTTCTCCACCATGGCTGTGCTCACGTGACTGTTGCTGTGCATCCTGCTGCTTTTATTTTGTTGAATGAAACAAGCTCATTCCTGAAAGCCAAATGCCGATGCTATTACCGAGAGAGCATCTGTGAAAAAGCAGCCTCTCTGCGCTCCGGCAGGCAGGACACTCAAACACATGTGTCTTGCTGCTAGGCTGAGATATGATCAAAAAGCAGGGGGACTGGGAATACTTCTGATGTAACTGGGCACACTCCGACTTCAGAGATTTCACTAGGGAAGTCGACCGGACATGTCGGAGCAACATTCTGGGAACTGCACCGGAGGTCAGACATTGTTCCAGTGAGATACCGTCTTGTTTATGTCCAGATGTCTTCTCAGCCTTTTCGAAGGGATGTCAAAGGCCCCTTCTTGTTCCTGGTCCTCCCCCACCCCTAAGCTCTATCTGTTTTAAATGTGACACAAGGGATATAAGACAGTCTCAGAAATTTCTGAATCTTCAAGAGAGATGTCCCAGAAGAAAGGGAAGTGTTGCTGAAGAACACTGTGGAAAGACAGCTTTAAATATGGCATGGTCTTCTGGAGCAATACCTTGGTTTAGAAATTAACTCATCGCCTTGTACTCCCTCTCCCCCATAAAGAAATGAAACCTCAGAGCTCCAGGCCTGCATAGGGTGAAATCTGCCAAAGCCAGAGTTCCAGAAAGATCCTCCTCATCTGAAGAGTTAAAAGGGTTGAAAGGAAATAAAATTATACCAGGATGGAGGCTGGGTGGGAGCAGTATGTGAAATCACTGGTTCCCTGGAGCCTTAAACCATCCACAGCTGAAGTGATTTCTGGCATCGATGTAACTTCACTGTGATGTTATCACCCAAGCATAGACATGCTTTTTTTTTTTTTTTTGTAATGACTTACTGGGCCAACTGGTGAGAATCTGGTGTTGAAGGTTGTGCAGCAGCAGGGAACTTGTGCAGCAGCAGGCAGATGCTTTCAGTCTTCAGTGTGTGTGGCAAAGAACATCACCCAGCTCATGTTCCTTCAAGGGGAGATGGCTTTTGCAAAGCCCTGGTCTCTGCCATTCCGCTCGCCTTATATGTATGGCCTTCTCTGAACATACTGGCTCCAATTCAGAATAGCATTTAACTTTAAGCATGTGCTTAAGTGCTGTTCTGCATAGAGATGTTGTCCTGAACTGAGGCCAGGGAGAGAAGGAAGTCAGAGAGGAGCAGGATTCTGACCTAAGTTCAGTGAATTTGCAAAGGAACTTAAAACAAGCACTGACACAGGGACACCTCCAGGATAAGAGATAGGGAGGATTAGTGTTCAGTGAAGAAAGAACTCTGCTCCTTGAAGTCTTTAAACCATGATTTAAGGACTTCAATAGCTCAGACATAGGTGAGGTTTTTTGTAGGAGTGGGTGGGTAAGATTCTGTGGCCTGCGATGTGCAGGAGGTCGGACTAGATGATCAGAATGGTCCCTTCTGACCTTAGTATCTATAAGAAAATACTGAAAGCTTTAGCTAAACAAAGATTAAAAATACGAAATGGTATCATGTTCTCTATGGTTCATAGCAAACCTGGGGAGCAGATCTCAAACACACACCTTTCAACACAGCTATGCACTTGAGTGGATACGGTGGGTCACTGTTGGTTGTGAAGAGAAAAGAGCCTCGTGTAGTTTCCAGTATTTGCTTTTGTTTCTTGCTAATGATACAGGTGGATTATGTTTCATTAGAACCAGAACACATGCACCAAGGGGAGAACAAGATTGAGGTTTTCTCATGGGGTCTCATCTGGCTTGAAAGTATTAGAAAGCATCTAGGTAACTATGCAGAGCAATAGAAATACTTCACTGTAGCCCTGATTCAGCAATCATCGCTATTCAGCATATCACATAAGCACCTGCTTAACTTTAAGCAAGTGCTTAAGTCCCATTAAAGCAAATACACTTAAAGCTGTGCATATTAAGTGCTGTGATGAACAGGTATGGGCTTTAAGTGTTTTACTGAATTGGGACCAATATCTTCTCAATTGTTTAAAAATAAGCGCAATCATATTTAGTACTTTCATCTGAGGCTCTCAAAGTGCTTTACAAAACGGGCATAAAAATGACCATCCCCAATTTACAGACACGGAACCTAAGATGAAGTGACCTGTCCAAGGCCAAATGATTAGCCAGTGTCACAACCCTCCCAAAGAGAGAGTTCATTTTACAATAAAACCTGCAGCAATGTTTTGGACAATGACTGTATGAAACATATAGGAGTTATATTGTTGTATAAGGAAACCTTCAATGGGATGGTCTGGCACTTCTGTAATTCAGCTTCTTCACCGAATTTGTTTTTCCGATGACGATATTTATAAATAAAACTATGACCTAGTGCTAGACGTTTGTAACCCTATCAAAAACTAAATAACCTACTTGGCCACATGGACCTGGAATACCCAGACATAGACACTGCAGTGATGAGGGTGGTATAAACAGGTAGCTAGATTAGATAAAGTAAATGCACGCCATGGTGAATCTCAGGGAAGGTGTAGCTAGGTTTGGCAGAATCCAATTTGTTATTTTTGTGTAATTTCAATGGATAATAGCAATGCTTATTTTGAAGCATTTTTAATTTTTTAATCTATTTAAGTTTTCACAGGTATGTGAAATTATGGGGGCAGATAATAATTATTCAAGAACAGTAGACGCTGAGATTCTAAAAGTTAAAGTTACAACACAAAGTGTCAATATCGCATATCAAAATACGCAAAGTAAATATCCTTCAATCAAATGGTAATGAGTTCTCAAGTAGCATTTTTCTTACTTTGCCTGTCAGTAAATTTTGATAATTATTGATGGGAATAGTTTTTGTTGGTTGGTATATGTATGGTATAAATCAATGGTTACTGACATTTACAGATAACGGTCTAATCCTTCCAAGCCTCGATGTAGAGCACTGTAGGAAAACAGGGTTTATGCTCTGCAGACCAATGCTAGGGAAGTTTTGGGTCAGTTGAATGTAGTAACAGGAGTTCTTGGTTTCAGAGTAGCAGCCATGTTAGTCTGTATTCGCAAAAAGAAAAGGAGTACTTGTGGCACCTTAGAGACTAACAAATTTATTTGAGCATAAGCTTTCATGAGTTACAGCTCACTTCATTGGATGTTTTTGGGTGTCCTCATCAGAAGTTGTCCTGATCAAGCACCAGATCCAAACTCATCCAAACACTGAGGACTGGGCTCTTCTCTTGTCTTAATATCAGACTTAGATTCAGCTTCAAGGAGGAAGGGAAAGGAAAAAGGGGGAACTTTTATAACAAAGGGTGACTCTTTTGGGCCCAATTCTATTTCAAGCACACAGGGTGACTCCCTCCAAAGGAAATGAGAACTCCAGGCATGCATCTAAGGGCAGAATTTGTCCCTCTCCTCAACCTGCTGAGGCCAAAGCGTGGGGAAAGTTCTGACAATGAAAGGCATCAGAACCAGAGCTGTGCAGGAAGCTTGCAGTAAGACAGAAGCAATTTCTTCAGCATATCCAAGTATTGCCTCTAGGTTCAGTTTCATGATGTAACATTTTGATGTCAGCAACTTGCAATCATAAAAGACAGATGACTAGCGATGGGTGATTTCTTGCCCAATTTTGCAGATGCAAAAAGGTTGCAGGTGAGACAGAATTATGGAGGTTAGTTAAGAATGGAGAAGACTGTGAGGAACTCCTGACGGATCTAGCCAAGCTAGGTGAGTAGGCAGCATGATATCTGATGGAATTCAGTGTTGGTGGATGTGATGCACCTTTGAATGAATAAGTTGAACCACCTTACTTAGTTCTAGGTTAATTTAACAACTCTGGAAAAAGACCTGGGCATCAGTGTGAACATCTACATGGAAACCTCTGCTCAGTGTGAAGCTGCAGTCCAAAAAGTAAACAAAATGTTCAGATGAATAAGGAATGGGATGGAGCATAATACAGAAATATTATGATGCCATTATATAAATCAGTGGTTAGCTCTTACCTGGGGAACTCTGCTCTGTTCTGGTCACCCCATCTCAGAAAGGAAACAGAAGACAAAAAGGAGGCAACCAGAATGATGAGCGTCATGGAAAAACCCAGATATCGATTGCAAAGACTGGGATTGTTTACTTTAAAGAAGAGATTAATAAGAGGGGACATAAGATATACAAAATACTCAATGGCACACAGAAGATAGGTCCAGCACTTCCATTCATCATTTCTCATAGTACAGGAACAAGGGCACATTCCATGACATTGGAAAGCGGCAAATTAAAAATCGATAAAAGGAAATTCTTCATTGTACAGTGAACAATTGTCCAGGGGAACTCATTGCCACAATATATCACGAGGCCAAGAGCTTCACAGGATTCAAGAAAGGACTAGGCATTTTTAGGGCTAACAACAGTGTCCAGAGTTATAATAGTAAGGATTTAAAAAGCAAAACAAACAACTGAATAAAAAAGCAGGCCAAGGGTTCTGGAAGGGGAAAATAAACATTCCTGCTTCAGAGCATCCTTTGAATGAGGATTAGGAGTGACTTTAACTGTGGACATGTTATTCCACAATTGTCCACTCCGAGTTTCCTTGAACCTTCCTCCAAATCAGCTGGTAGTGGCTACTGTTGAAGACAGGGCATTGGATTAGACGGACCTGTGGTGTGTTTCAGTCTGTCACTGCTGATGTTCCTGTGATTTGATAAGCATAAGACACCTATCCAGTCACTTGTGTGCATTTCCTTATTGACCCTGTGATCTGAGCCTTCTTCTGAGGTTTGACCAGCACTAAGCACCCAGTTGAGTGGAAAGGAGGTAAATCTGACTCTAAAACATGGGACAGTTGGGAACAGAGCTTAGGAACACAGGTGTTCCCATCGGATCATTGGTCCATCACATCTCGCATCCTTCTTCTGGCAGTGGCAAATGTCTTTGTAGAAGAAAGCAAGAAAAAAACATGGGTGATGCTCCCTTTAAGTTGTGAAACAAAAGCATTGTACAGACAGCCCATGCAAAAGAGTGGTGTAGGATCAGAACAGAATCTTAACATTTAGCACAACCTTCAACAAAGTCCTCAGCTTTGTCTTTTCTCTTCTCTTCCCTTTAATTTGTTCATTTGCCTTATCTGTTTCATACTCACCTTCTCCCTCTTTTCATATTTCCAGTCATTTTATAATAACAACAACAAAGGATCTCAGTTCATTACCCCCATTTTACAGATGGGGAAACTGAGGCACAGAGACTTGTGCAAGCTTACTCAGAAGACCAGTGACAAAGCCAGGAATGGTCCCAATGGGCAAAACTCCCATTGATGTTCTGAGGAAAGGGCCAAAGTGAAACAACAGAGCTAGCTCTGGGCATTTGGTGGGGCTATGGGGCCCTCTCCCTCTTCTGACCAGGTGGCCTAGAGCCCAGGAGTGTCAAAGATGCTGGCCCTTTAATGTCTGAAAGGCCCCTTAAGTAGTGTTAGTGCCTGCACCATATTTCCTGATACCGAGCAGGAGTTAGGATGGAATCACCCTGTTATTTAAGGTTTCAGAGTAGCAGCCGTGTTAGTTTGTATTCGCAAAAAGAAAAGGAGTACTTGTGGCACCTTAGAGACTAACAAATTTATTTGAGCATAAGCTTTCGTGAGCTACAGCTCACTTCACCGGATGCATCCGATGAAGTGAACTGTAGCTCACGAAAGCTTATGCTCAAATAAATTTGTTAATCTCTAAGGTGTCACAAGTACTCCTGTTATTTAACCAAATGACAGCACAAGGCTTTTTTTAAAGCAAGCATGTTTAGTTGCCATTAGGTGGTTCCCTCTTGATCTCAAGGACCCCACAGTCCTCATCTTTATGAAGCTGGCTCTGAGCAAAGTTACTGGGATCCAGGCCTGGTGATTATCTCAGCAATAAATAACATGCTGGAGAACAAGTTTCAAGTAGCCTTTTTCACTTCACCTGCAGTGTCTGCCAGCGCATCCATTAGCAGGTGTATTACCATTAGCAGCATACGTGTGTGCAACCTGGGGAAACCGTCACATGCACAGATACCAAACTGTGTGTGCAGATTCAAAATACGGAGTTCTGCACACACACACAGGTGGAAGTGCACACAGCAATCATGGAAATTACATGACAGTTGGCCCAATCTGTCTCCAAAAGAGAAACTTTCCCATTGTGCCTAGATGAGTGAAAGGCGGTAAATTCAGGAAGGATAGGGTCAAACTTTTTACACAGGGTGGGTAATAATCCTTCAGTGAAGATTTACAATTCTGCTCAAACTCTGTGTTGATACTGAGCTGAAATTGCAAGTTGGAGGGGGAAGATTCATTTTCTTAATGAAATTTTTAATCTTGAATTAGGAGACTTAGCCATTTCTCCTACCTGTGCCAAATCTCACCCCTCTGCAATAGGTTTACATTGGCTACTTTAGCACAAGTGCATTCATGGTTCATATCACTTGTCATCTTTTCATCAAAACCATGTAAATCCTTTCCCCACAAAGTGCAGAACTGTTTTATGGGAATGCTATAAAACCCTACAGGTTCTCTATTACAATATAATTACATTAGAACCGATAGTCTGGCAAATATCAGGACTGAATTTAATCAAAAGAGCTAATGGAATCTATTCTACTTATAATAGCTTATGACGGAATCCGTTTACATAGGCTGGAGATGTGGAATTTCACTTGCAACATCATTGAGAGGTGTGTCGGGGTGGGGGAAGTAAATCAAAGTAAGCATGAAGCTTTATTTTGGAGGAAAGGCCAATTTTGTTCCATGGTTTAGGGCTTGATCCTGCTTCCACTGAATGTTTTAAAAATATATTTGTAAAGGTTTTTGCCCAACTGTTTTTCACACACAGTGTCAAGCATATTGAGATAAGTCCCTAGTTCAGCTGCCAGAATACAAGAGCATCCTATTCATTTAGGGCTGATCCAAAGCTCACTGGAATCAGCAGAAAGACTCCTATTGATTTCAATGGGCTTTGGATCAGCCCTATAGTCAGGCCTGCCAGCCAAGAGATTCTGGGCTCACTCATGCAATCTGACCTCTAAACCTGAAAGACATGAAGGCCCCTTCCTGACCCACTGGCTTCTCTCATTTTGTCTGACCACCCACCATCAGAAGTAATAGGGCTGCTACTTTTGCTTCCAGGCTCTGTCCTGGAGAGCCTGGCATAATCCCAACACTGCCACTTCATGCAATATCCCTTCTCAATCTGGCTCCAATTCCCTTGCATGTGGTTTGCAGCCAAATTGCAATGTATGGCTGAGCAGGCTGCCAGTCTAGTAAAAAAGTTTTCCATGTGCCTTCATGCCACGTGCTGGCTGTTGCATGGTCTGGGAAGCAGCCTCTGAATCTATTGAAAACTTTCTTTGTAAGAAGATAACAGGAAGGAAGCAAATGTACAGTAAATCAACATGAACATAAGAGCATAATTCTTTAGCAGGACACTATCAGGTTAAAAATCATCCTTACAAGCCCCAAACAAACACATGTTTCCTTACCTGCATTTCCAAGACCACAGTGGATTATTAAAACTGATTTTTTTTAAAAAAAAGAATGCATTTTCATTATGCTCTTTGTTCGCCCCTCCCCCCCCCCAACAAAAGCTTCACTTAGTCTGGACAGGAGAACTACCTGGGTCATTTTTACTTTTTGTTTACAGCTCATTCACAATTTGATCCTCATACACTTGCCAAATGTTGCAATGTTGGGAACCAAAACACAACAAGGGACCTATTTATGGGTTTTTTAACAAAATGTTTTAATTGAATTTAAAAAAAACCCACCATGCAGACATTTCTAAAAACCCTTTGGTAAAACCCATTTTTGAGGACCCAACTGAGTATATGAAAGTGTCCTTTTAGAGAACACAATTTTGTTCATCCAGCATTCTCTTTTACCTTGCCATTAGATATAAAATAAATTGAGAAATGCAATCCTGTTATAGTATGGAGTGAAAGATGAAAAACACATGTATGAGGAAAAGCAATTTAGCTAAATGTGTCTGTTAGGTTGAATTAATGAAGTTGAATTATTACATACAAACATATCCAGCAGATCGTTTATCGAACACGTGTTATAAGTTCACACTAGGCAACATATGCTTGCAAGAATGATTAAGTATGCTGCATGCTTGCTTGACAGTTCTCTATCAATTTTATTTTCACAAGACACTGGTATTTTATTAAATGCATTCATTTAAATGTGTTAAACATAAAACGTGAATGGAGCATTGCAATGGTTGAAAGAATCAAGTCTTATAGAGAAACATTATCTGCTCTATGAAATGAAACGTGCGTCATTTGTAAGGCTGATGGCAGATGCAACAGGGTGGTTAATTTCTTAAATTTAAATGCATTCAGTCCACATGAGATTCTGGGGGAGCCAAGCCCATCAACAGATGGTTTGGTGAGATGATAAATTAATATTGTTATCAATGTAGAAATGGCTGAAATTGTTAGATGATAGCTCTTTTTTAACAATTATTTTACCATTAAAAAATATTTTATAATAGAGCCAAACTTCATAAAGAACAACAGTGGAAAACAAAAAGCCTCTGTTTTGTAAAGAGCTCAAGAAAATAATGGTTCAAAGGAATTCCACTTTCTGCAGGAAACTTCATTTCATCTGCGTTTGTATAGGACAATAGATTATACCAACAATAAACCATTCCAACTACTGTGAAATTGTGCTGAATAGCTGGAGAGTTGGGGGCTTCTCAGTCATTAGCATATTTATTACGTACCTTTGTATCTATTAGCTCCAATAGCTGGGGTTTTGTCATAAACTATAGAGAGTGGGGAGAAGTATTCAAGTTTGTTGATCTCTAATTTCAAGAGCAGGAGCTATTCAAGAACACGCCACATCAAGATAAACTCATTGCAAAGTGAATTTAGTAGAATTAATTAGGATTGCAAAGTGTTTTACAAAGGTGGGTAAGCATTATTCTCATGGGGAAACTGAGGCATGGAGGAGTTAAGTCACTGTCCAAAAAGACACTGAGTCACTGGCAGAGCTAGAACTAGGATCTCCTTAAACTTAATCATGGGCTTTAACCACAAGACCATACTGCCTCCTTTAGGAGGAACTTCATTTTTGTGTCAAGAGATAGCACCTGGTGTATGTACCACCCTGGGGGTGCTGCATGGGACTTGTGCTGTCTCTTTTTACAGGGACGAATTGCACCTTTTGTGCCTGTGGAAAATGCTGGCTTGACAGGCATGGAGAATAGGTACCTCAGTGGCAACGGAAAACTGCTCCATCAGTGAGCTGAGGGTAGGAGGACACATCTGGGGGATAATAAGATAAGGCCATTTTCATGGCCATTCTATCCTATGCCCAACCAAATATTTGTTGGAGAAGGAAAAGTCAGCAGAAAAGAACCACCCACCCGTTCCCCTAGAACACTGATATCAGTGTATCAATAGCAGTCAGCACAACCCAGCACAGGGACTCTGGCCATTGCTGAAAGGCATAATGGAGGCAGCCTATTGATTTCGGCCAAATTTAAGGGACTCCAGGGCTTGGAGGATGGGGATGGGGAGGAGCATGGGTGTAAATTGCCATTTGGCTGACTGTAGTGAAGTGACTCTGAGCTGATGCTACATCAAAAGTCTTTCCTTCCAAGCAGCTGGGTTCACAAGAGCAGCCCATTCCCTGCATAATGGAATCCAATCCTGCTATCACCAAAGTAGATGGCAAAATGTCCATTGACTTCACTGGAAGCAGCATTGGATTTAGACCCTGAACACTGTGACATCTGGATTAGGTGTACCTGGAAAATCCCCAGAGATCAGAAGGGTGCATTCTGCTTCCATCACATGCAGCCAGGAGGCTTGGCCCCCACTGGTAAAGCCAAGTGAAAATAGTTCCTTTCCACTCACTAAAGCTTTAGTGCTTTGGACTGAGCATTGGGCATAATACCACCATGGGGAAAGACAGCTAAGAGACTTAGGAACCTACGTTCCATTGGGATTTAGGTACTTTGGAAAATTTTATCCGGTTTCTTCCAGAGGTAATAAAAAAAGTTTTATGTTCCACCTGAAAAAAAAAGAACAAGTTAAAACAGCAACAATCCCAGCTTCCAGAGAGAAACTTGCATTCCTTTGAGATCCAGTAACTGACAAAAAATGACAAGCCTGTGTTGAAAATAAAAGTAAGTTAGACATGAAGTTTGCAGCAGCGCTAGCATTAGCGGGTACCAATGGAATGCTCCCAAGAGTAAACAAACAGGAGCAGAATCATCGTTGTGACATAATCAATAGCATGTGAGCAAATCACTGGGTATTTCAGGGGTAAGGCCATGTCACCAGCTAGTACCAGGCAATCATAGTGTAAACACCAAATTTGCAGGACTTTGCTGCCTATTGCAGGGTATTGAATGACTGTCAGGTTTTCCATAGTAAGCAGGGAGGTGTCGCCCCAAACACCCTCTTTTGGTAAAAATCCCATAGCCACCTGCTCCAGCATACCAGGGGTTAAAGAGAATTATGTCTATTTCAGGTAAATTAGAGGGAGGATCAGAGCAACTGAAAGTGACCAGGCTAGGCTGATGGGTCAATATCTGAATCCTCCTAGAAGCAGGTATTTAGGGTGTGTGGAAGAGTGAGGGGTGAAGAGAGTGTGACACAGAGGCCCATTGGTGGTTCACTATCTGTGTTAGCAACTCAGTGTGTTAGCAACACTGCATCTAACACAACGTTGTCATGATATATACTCAAAGTGGCATGTAGTACAACACTGGAAAACAAATAACTCACTGATTATTGAGATTACTTTGTGATGTATGTACAATGTGTGTACGAAGAATTATGGATATGGGCTAGAATTATGTTCTTAAAATGTATTTGGCAAGAAATGCACAGGGCCGGCTCTAGTTTTTTTGCCACCCCAAGCAAAAAATTTGCCGCCCCAAGCTCCAAGAGCACAACTGCCCAAGCAAAAAAAAAAAAAAAAAGGGTTGCCGGAATGCTGCCCCTGGAACTGTGCCGCCCCAAGCATCTGTGTGTTTTACTGGTGCCTAGAGCAGGTCCTGGCAATTCATAAGCCCAGTCTGCCCTAGATAAAGAGATGTGTGTTTGTTAGTCTAACCAGCCTGGTCATCAGGCAGAGACAATGGAAGTACATTTACATAAAAGGTAAACAAAGCCATCAACCTAACAAAAAGGTCTGTTTTCCATAGAAAATTTGGAGTTTTAATTGAAAAAATGAAAACCCAAGACTTTTCAGCCAAAAACTTGCGATTTTTAGCCAAAAATTTTCAGTTTTCAGTCACCATTTTTCAATTTTTTCCACGAGAAGACAAAATTTTCCTGTGGAAAAGAAATACATTTTCCAACCATCCCTACTAACTAGCTATTGTCAGTTGGGTATCTTTGTTTTCTGAACAGGGCATCTCATGCATGTAATTCATCTTCCTCCCACATGCTTGGCTGAGAGTTGAAACCAGGCCTGATTTTCATGGTTTTATCCTTCCTTACCCTGTATACACACAATTTAGAAAGGGCTGAGCAGGACTTGGGGTGCTGGGGACCCCAACCCAATGATAGTGAGAGTGCTAATGTGCACCCACCACCTACACCTGGCTGGTACAAGGCGCACAGCCTAGAAAGTAGACAGCATTGCTAAGTAATTCATCTGCAGAGTCAGAATCCCAGCTAAGCCCATGTATCCTCAGACATGCCCATTCTCCACCCACTCCCTGCCCCCTTTGACCATGAACTCTTAAGGGGCACCTCCCCAAAACTAACTGTTGCTCACTGTAACCTAAGTCACCCCCACTCATCGCCTCTGCTCATACGTACACAAAAGGACAGCTGCCTTCGCATTCTGCAGCAGGTTCCTGTCTCAGTGTCGCCAAATAAAAATGGTTTGAAAAATCAATGAAAGGGTATTTGAGCAGGCCCAGATCGAATGACGACACAATGTCTGAGGAATTCCAGAGTACTAGAATTTCGGGGCTAACCCAACAGATCCTCCTTCACTCTCAAGGAACCCCTAGAGTTCTGGCTCGAGCCCAAATCACCTATGGCAGTTTCATTTCCAATGAAGGGGAAAATTAAAACATCACATCAGAAAAATTAAATGATGATTGCCTTGTCTACTGAGCTGTGATAGATCCCCCTGCCTCCCTTTTTATTCTTATTTTGTCCAGAGGAACAAAGCTGTTGGTACATGGATTAAATGTTCTCTTTTCCTTTCTCTCCCTCATGCTTGTGACCTATGTTGTGTGTACGGCAGATATATGGATTCGTAAGAGATATGACCTTTGTCCTCCCTGAAGCTAAGCCTGTTGAATGGAGCCCACTGTTTGCTGGTATGCACACCTGTGAGAAGGTGTGGGAGGCGGGGGACCAGAGCTTTGGTTTTTAATGTCAGAGATCCCTTTGCTGATCTGAATAACCGTAGCAATCCATGAACACCTTTGTCTTTCTTCTCCTTTGGCTGCGTTTTCTTTTCCATGTCATTGTTTGTTCTTGCTTGCCTGGTCACACGTGTTTTGAATAGCTGCTCAAACCCACTGAATATCTGAGTGTGTATGTGTCTCTCTCTTAAGCTATGACAGGTGCAATAAAATACGTTTTCCCCCCCAATGAGTGAGATTTGAGGGGGGTCAC
The DNA here is from genome assembly GCF_009764565.3 of Dermochelys coriacea. Classification (NCBI taxonomy): domain Eukaryota; kingdom Metazoa; phylum Chordata; order Testudines; family Dermochelyidae; genus Dermochelys; species Dermochelys coriacea. Next base: position 23,382,644 of record NC_050081.1, read on the forward strand.
ATTTATCAGAAACAGTGTCTAAATCTGCACAAGTCAAATTTTTGTCCATGCACATCAGGTAGTTGTGGCTTTGTACCATCTAAATGGTAGGCATAGCTTGGTGTTTGGTTAAGATCTCTTTAAAAATATGACCCAAAACATCTTCTTGAAACAGACATTGCAAAATCTTTCATCCTCAGAGCAGAGATGCTTTTAAAAGATACCTTCAAACTCTATTTCTAAATAGCCAGGGCTTGGTAAGTCTGGTGAGTATGGCTGTAGAGAATGATGGGGTGAAGGAAGAAGTATTTTTGTGGTTTGGCCTTTGAGAGGGTGGAGTGGGAATAGGCTTACAACAGAAACAGCTATAGAGATAGACAGGAAGGGAAGGGTGGGGGGAGCAGTCCGTTCATTATCCCAGCCATCACCTTAGGCACTCCTTCCCTGCGTACCTTTGCATGCTTTCCGATGGGTGATCGGCTTGGTCATGTCCCGGTAGTAGCCCTCTTTGCAGTAGTGGCAATGGCGGCCTGCTGTGTTGTGCCGGCAATTAAGGCAGACCCCTCCGCTCTTGCGGCCTGAAAGCTTGTAGAGCTCCATGTTAAAGCGGCACCTCCGGGCATGAAGGTTGCAGTTACAAGCTGGGAAAGGAGACAAAAAGCAGAAAAGTTGCCACTTGTGGTACATGAGTCTCATGAACCAATGCAGAACTGTATCCTAGCCCCTTGATTTCCACTGACAGACTCAACCCCTGATCATAGGGAAACTGGATCTCAGCCAGGGACCAAAAGTAGGCTACTGGCCATTACCACAGAGGCTGAGGAGGAGGAGGAAGCTGGACACTAGTAGGTCAAGCTGGCTTCTATGAACAAGAATCAATCTGAAACGCCCTACAAATATGCAAAGGGACCAGATTTTTCTTTCAGACACTGGTGAAAACAAGTCAGTGGTGTTGCTCCAGAATTACACAGCCTAAATTGTAAGCCCCTTGGGGCTGGGAGTGACGTTAACCATATGTTTATACAGCAGCTTGAACAATGGGACCCAGCCTGGTTGGCCCTCAATGCAACGTGCATGTTAAATTTAAATTTAAAAAGACGGTTATTTGTTACATTCATTATCTTGCACTTGCACCTGAGACTGGGAGTGGTAATGCCAAAATACCATGGGAAGGACTGCTTTCCCAGCCTTAAGGGTAGCAAGCTACAGAAGAAACCAGCTCCTGAGGGTATGTCTATCCTGCAATTAAAATTCTGCAGCTGGTTGGTGCCAGCTGACTCAGGCTAATGGGGCTGAGGTGACAGGGCTGTTTAATTGCAGTGTAGATGTTTGGGACAAACTGTGATCCTCTCACCTTGCAGGGTCCTAGATCCCAGGCTCCAGCACAAGCCTGAATATCTGCACCACAATTAAACAGCCCCTTAGCCCAAGGCACAAGAGCCTGAGTCAGCTGGCATCGGCCAGCTACAGGTTTTTAACTGTAGTGTAGACATACCCTGAGAGATTTCCAATTGAGTATTGGAGACTCCTGAGGCAGGGAGAGTTTGGGGAAGCACATCAGCTTTGGAGGGGTCATCCCAAAGGTTACACCCTCACTATGGGATAAGGGACCCCTTGGCCCTCCCCTCTTACAGATGGACCGGAAGTAAGAGCCTGGATCTCAATGTGCTTGAATTTTGGATGCAGATTTGAACTTTGAGGGTGAGGCCCATGTCTAGTTAAAATGGTGGTGCCTGCCTTTTATAGGCTTCTGCCATTTGGGGTCAGAAATTTTTGTGACTGTCAGCTTCAGGGAAATAACATTATAGCGCCATGTGAACCGTTATCATCTACCCACTGATTTGCTCTTGAAATGGCAATGCATTAACTAGTGTTAAATATAGATCATCCTGCAGCCGGACAGACGTCTCCTGAGCCTGTGGAGTCCAGTTCACCAATACGTAATTGTTCAGCACATTCCTAAGACATGCCTCCCCCTCCCCAGTCTCTACCCCACTTTTAAAGCATCAGAAGCAAACTCTCCTTTCCCACCACACACACACGCCACACAGAGTTAGGAGATGCTCAATTTGAGTGCATTTTAAGGATTTGAAAAGGAGTACTTGTGGCACCTTAGAGACTAACAAATTTATTAGAGCATAAGCTTTCATGAGCTACAGCTCACTTCATCGGATGTAATGAAATAGTTCTATCAAACCTTCCCTCTAACATTTCTAAAAAAGTTTGGATTCTGTAGCCACACCATTTACTGTGTGTCTAGATCAGCCATTCTCACCATTCTTCACACCAGCCATTCTCAGCCAGCTGCAGGGATGGGCCAATCTGACATTGTTAGTTAAATACCAAGCAGTCCTCTCTGTTGACAGTTACGCCATGATTGAACCTGCCAGGAGATGCCAGATCTCTCTGCCATATGCAACCTAATGTTAACATGGTGGCTATTTTTAACAAGGGCCAGTACAAAAGAAAACTAAGAAGAGAACATCAAAAGCTCAGCCCCTCCCCTGCCATTCCCCAGAGCTGTCAAGAGGTAGTTGCAAGAACTGTGTGCTTTGCAGAGTATTTTATAGCTTGTTTTCTTTTCCCTTTGCTTTTATTTGCCCTACAGCGCAGAACAATGCAGCAAAGCAATGCAAACCCACATCTGGGCCTCTCAGTTCTGCGAAGGGAAGGTGTCAGAGCTCTCCCCTCGTCACCTTCCTTTAGAACAGAGACATCTTAATCCCATTCCTTCCTGTTTACCTCATGCTCCTTGCCCAAGACAAAGACTTGCGGTATTTGCTTAATTATCAAATTTCAGCCTAAAAATTACAGTGCGGCTCCATTTTATTTTTTTCTAAGCAGTCACTGTTCTACTCCTGACTTGCAACCAACCTATCCCTATTGGGGAGCAAAATATCCTGCCTGCCTAGAACAGCAGGGCAGAAAAGGCTTTCTGTGGTTTTGTTCTGTATTTTGTTTCATTCTCTCTGATGATGTGAGGCTTGCTTGGGCTTGAACTAGCCCCCTCCAATCCCAAAGGAGCAGCTCTGCCCCATGAAATAAAGAACATTCTTAACAGTAAGAGCGGCACTGAGATTATTTTTCAGGATATTCCCAGCCACTGGAATCCTTTAACACCAACCAGCTAGGAGAGTTCAACCCAAACATTCAGACTATCTCCTTAGCCAGGCTCATCTGCTAAAAGGGGTGCTACATCTGCCCTGCTAGGAGCACAAGGACCTGTTGGTGTGGGGGAATTTCTGCTGGTAGGGTTTTGCCTGCACAACAGATGCATTCACAAATAGTGCAAGTGCAACTAACGAGGCTCTCATCTAGAGCAAATATAGGATTGATGCATTCAGCATGTTCTGGATTTTTTCCTTGCAATTTTTTTCTTTATACAGCTGAAACTACAGTAAGAGGACTTGGGCCGGGGGGGGGGGGTTACCCTTTTTGTGAGGGGAAAGCACTGAAGTGTTTTGTTTCCAATGTCTCCAAGCCCCAGGCCCACTCCCTGTGCTCTGCCAAAGCCAGCCTTTCAGGCCCATCATGGCTCCCTCTCCTAAAGCAGGGGCAGGTGAATCTCTGCTCTCACTGCAAAGAAAAACTTTCTAGCCCTTTTCCCTGCAAAGGACCTTGGAAGAAGAAACCAACAGCGGAGGTTGAAAGAAGCAAGCAGCTCAGGCTCCCTGTCAGCAGCTGGAGACTAAGGGGCTTAAAGATCCACATGGCACATAGCCTCGCACAGCAGTGGGGAGGAACTGTTGCTGTTGGGGGCCAACTCTGCATTTTGCCTTCCTCTCTCTCCTGGCTCTCTCTCATGTGCGCCATTCTGAAAACCCTGCTCACTTCTGTCTGCCTGGCCTCAGCCTTACCTTCGATGAAAGCACCTTGGTGCCAGCCAGCCAACCTGCCTACCCTTCCCAGCAAAATTCTCCTCCCCCCACACGGCTCACACTACTGTTAGCTCCAGCAACATACCAAATGGTCCCCTCCCTCCACCCACACACCAATAGCTTCCACAAGCTTTGTTTCTTGGTTCTCTCGCCCTCTCCACCTCCTTTATTTCCTCCCCTTCTCTTTTTGCTTCCCTCCTCTGTATGCCCAAACTGCCAAAGGATCTTCATTCCCCACAGCTCCATTTCTTTGTACACCCCTGCGCTTAGAGCAAACTTCTGCATTGTTTTTCTATTTTGGGTGGGGAGAGGGGGTTTGCACCAGGGTACACGTCTCCATCTATGTCCAGCTCAGATATAAAACTTGGGAACAAAGAACTTTCTTCCCTCCCCTTCCCTCTCCCCCACCCCCACCATTTCTTTCAGAACCTGGAGAAGAGGGGGAACCATGAACCATAACATTTAATTTTCCTGCCTCCTTATCCTTGCTGTGGAATGATCACTATGGAGTGTCGGGCAGTGCCAGCTCTGTGGGCTTTTTGTTGGGCCTGCAGCTCCATAATTGTTGTCCTATTTTATACTGCTGCAGACACCTACACACACACTTGTGCCCATTTATTCCTTCCCCTTCCGATGCACCTGTTTGCAGAAACCATGGCCTGTTAATCAGGCTGGCCATTGGAAGTGCGCCTAATACGGGCTCTAATTTCATGAGAAGACTGGATTTATTAGAAACTATTGTCTTCCAGCCTATTCCTGAATGCCCAGTCACTGAATACTCTGGCACTATGTTCAGCTGGCCATCGGCCAGGAATAACTGGCAATTACAGTAGTTAGCCTGCTGTGCTTTATGATGCCTTTTGGGAAAGGTTTGATCTGACCGAAAAATAGCCATGCCATTTCCCGCTTACAATAGCATGCAGGGAGGGTGGAATAATGGTGGCACATTGAATCAAGATGAATGAGAAGGAACTGAGGCCGAGATGGGCCTTTTGCAAGAGCCATGTTGGGGGATGTGGCTACACCACAGCAGTCCCCTGATGCATCCCTAAAAGCATGGTTCATATCTTGAAGTGTAGATGGGACTGGATCCATGCTTCAGCCTTGAGCAGAGCAGAGCTGGAAGAATTTGAAGATGGTTGGCTCCCATCTATGCCTTGGTCATGAACTATTTCAGGGAGTCTGTCATATCGGAACTTGGTCTCCCAACACTTTATAGTTTATACATCATATATATTCATAAATTTTATGTCCAAAAGAGAATTTCACTGTTTCCCTGTGTTGAGCCGAATAACTTGTGTGTGACTAAAGCATATTTTCCTGAAAGGCATCCAGTCAGCATGTGGAGACCTCAGGAGACAGAGAATCCACCACTTCCCTTAGGAGTTTGTTCTCATAGTTAATCACCCTTTGGTATGTTATTTTTCATTTGTCTTTGCCTAGCTTTAATCTCCAGCCATTGATTCTTATTATACCTTTCTGTGCTAGATTAAAGAGCTCTTTATTACCTGCTGTTTTCTCTCTGTGAAGGTATTTGTACAACGTAATCAAGTCACCACTCGATCTTCCTTTTCATGAGTTGTGCCCTAAAAGCTACCCAATCTTTCTCATGGTATCTCCCAATTTACATAATTTCTTCCTTTATCAATAGGAACAATAATAATTGTCAATATGGTCAGCAGATGCCTAGCAGACATCCAAACCTACAGGTTAAATATAGAGCAGAAGAACATTGCATTTTCTGAGATCTCTAGAATGCCATGTGGTGTCTCTCTGAGCAGTGGTACTTGCAGCGACTGTTTGTCTCCAACATTGCCTGGGACCTGAATTGCCCTATGCTGGCTAATTTTATTCTGCAAACATGCAAATATTTCCATCATGTTCTTCTAGAAAGGGCCTTTACCTGGACTAGCAGGCCTAAGTGTAAACTAGTTAGTACAAGCTAAATTCAGATAGTACAAAAAATAGGGACAGCCAAACCTCAGAAGAGTCAGAGGTTTGGTTCAGGGCTGGTTGAAAAATTTCAAATGAAACATATTCCTGCTGAAAAATGACTTTTTGTCAAAAGTTTCCACAGCACAAGATTAGTTTTGGTGGAATTTTCCATGAGGAAAACCAAAACGTTTCATTTTGGGTCAAGTTAATATTAATCTCTGCATTTACTTGAGCTGCTGCAGTGCCTCATGGGAGTTCTAGTTCCAGTGCTTCATGCTCCCATTTGCTCCTAAGGGCCCAGCTTCCCAGAGGGATGGCATCCCTCATAGTGTACCATAGCCTCTCCATTTTTCCAATCAGCACTACTTTAGCTAAGCTTACAAAAGTCTCGTTGCTCATCAAAGCTAGCTGGGTTTTCAAAATTCAGCTGGAAGTCTCCAGTTCAGTTGGGAACACAGAACTGCCTGTGACGCAATGGAAGAAAACCCCTTTTTAAAGCTTTTTTGAACCTTGCATAAGGTTCAGATTGTGTTGTAGGTAGAGAGTCAGGCTGTGGTTTTAGATGAAAGTTTGGGTCAGATTTTATTTTATCTGACTATGTTCTACCATCCCTTGGAAGAACATGCATAAATACGCAGTGCATTGGCTAATGTTGGGTGGCTTGGTCCCTGAGGAAAGGGGAATCTGGGAGAGTTTCTTCGGTTCCCACAGACTAGCTAGTCCCATCAGGCACATGTGGTTTCATTTCGCGTATTGGTTTGAGGTTTTAGGTGAAGAAAGATACAAAACCAGAAGCTGAAATGCAGAGGTCCTGAAACTCAAGTAGGCAAAATCTAGCAGGCTGTGCACGGCACTTTCTTTCCCCAGACTGGCAGGAGCTGGGTGTTTTCACTCTATACTGACACCCCCTTCTCTTGCTCTCTGGGCCAGCAAGGCCGGAGTGTGCAGTGGAGGCAGCCTGCCCACTCAGTAGCAAGGTTGCCACCTTCATAAGGGCAAGCTCATTGTGCCACGATATTGCCTCTTCACCCCCTGATGCAAACAAAGGTGCGCCCGTCTGTCCCTGGTGCTGCTAGCTCTCCCTGTGCAGGGATCCCACCCTGGAGGAATTGAGAGGCTTCCTCAAAGCAGGCAAGGACCCAGCAATGACCTCTTCAGTTGACGTCACCATAAGTCTGCCAGTGACACCAGCCTCACCCAGCCCTTGTAACCGAAGTAAACTCCCTGTGACCCAGTGCTTTGGGGAAAGGAGCTGGGATGTGTGGCAACACCCTCACCCCAAGTGCAGACATTACAAGGGAGTTCAGAAAGTCAACCCTCTGTGGAAGATCCCTCACTACATCACACTGAAATAATAATCAACAGCAACCAGCAATCTATTCCTACTTGTTGTGCTGGCTGACGTGCCTCCGCCTAGTATAGCGGTTACGCAGACCACAGGGATAAGCCAGAGCTATCCCCACTGCTGGATGTTTGTCATCAACCACAGACTCTCACAGCCTAAACTGAATGTAAATCCTTGCCCGGGACAATTTAGTTGCATGTGCTGCACATATGAGTAAGGGAGAGGGGTTGAAATAGATTTGGTTTGCCTGAGCTATTCCACTATGGTGAAAAAATACATCAGCATATTGTGGCTGTGAAAGGGAGACCTGCTGGCAGCGTGGACAGTCAGAGTGCAGAAGTGCAGTAAAGTCCGCGTGATAGAATGGAGACACTACATAATAAACAGCTATGCTTTGGCAGAGTCCACGAAATCTTCCTATGAACACAGGCTGCAGAAGAAAGGAAGAATGGGCACTGTTTATGGACAAATAATGACTCATTAATGTCAAGTCACAATGGAATTTCCCATTACTGCATTGTCTGAGGCTGTGCCAGAGAAATTTGGCATGACGCCTGCATCACACCACACTGATGGTAGGTCTACAGGCAATCGGGAGGTGTGACTGAAGCCTGTGCAGACATACACGAGCTAGCTTAGATGTTAGTCATGTTGTTTAATGCACGCCTGGCAGGCGTTTGGATACTGACAAGCACAGCATAAGAACCTATTGAGAACAGAATAAATTAGTGCACAGAGTGATTGGATTAGCAGCTGACGAGTCCGTACTCACTCAAGCTGTAGCCTGAACCCCCTGAAGAGCCAGCCAAAGCACCATCACACCTGAGTGAAGGGGCTCTATGTGGGGACAGGGACTCAAGTTGGGACAGGGGCAATACTCGCATTATAACTTGAAAGAAAAGGAGTACTTGTGGCACCTTAGAGACTAACAAATTTATTTGAGCATAAGCTTTCGTGAGCTACAGCTCACTTCATTGGATGCATCCGATGAAGTGAGCTGTAGCTCATGAAAGCTTATGCTCAAATAAATTTGTTAATCTCTAAGGTGCCACAAGTACTCCTTTTCTTTTTGCGAATACAGACTAACACGGCTGCTACTCTGAAACCTATTATAACTTGAGTTAACTCTGCAGCGCAGCCAAGCCCACAGATCGTAATAACAGTAAAAACAGGCACCTCTCTGGGGCTCAGTGTTGCCCCATCTGGAACACAGAGACACTAGTACTTACTGGAGCTGGGTGACTAGCTCAAAGCAGTCTGCAAAACAGTCACTGCAATGAAACGTGGAATGTGCTTCCTGTCTGCTTGCTCCCCTTACAAGAATGTTTTCCAAAAAGCTTAGCTTACTGGCAAGAAGTTCAGAGAAACAGTGAGGCTTGGTCTACACTTGAAAGTCACATCAGCATAATTACCTTGGGCAGGGGTGTGAAAAGACACACCGCTGACTGATGTAGCTATGCCAACGAGACCCCCAGTGTAGACTCAGCTATGTCAATGGAAGAGGGACTTCTATTGACATAACTAACTGTCCTTTGGGGAGGTGGTATTCCCAGGCCAACAGAAAAACCCCTTTGATCTGTGTAGGCTGCATCTACACTATGGGACTAATCCCAGCATAGCTATGCAGGTAGGACCTCCATAGTGCAGACATACCCAGAATTTTTAAGCAAATATTAGAGAACATCCATAGAGCTTTGAAGCGGGAAGTATTCACCCTCCAAAATCTGATTGGAAGAGTTCCCCACATCCAATCTGAGGATAAGAACAAATCAATGACAGTTGGGTGCCAATCACCACCAAACACCACAGTTCAACATTTGGATAGCAAGAACTACCAACAGACAATTTCTCAAAAAATTACGGGCCAAGGACTATTCGCTACAATTACCTGGCAGATCATTTAAACAACAAATAGGTTTTAGAAAAGCCTAACCTGCTTGTGAGCAATTTGCAAAGAGAGAAAGGGACGAACCTCATTAAATCAATTACTCTGAGGGTTATTTTCTCAGTTCTAATACTTACCACCTTTGTAAAGAGCTTCAAGATCACAGAATCATAGAATATTAGGGTTGGAAGAGACCTCAGAAGGTCATCTAGTCCAATCCCCTGCTCAAAGCAGGACCATCACCAACTAAATCATCCCTGACAGGGCTCTGTCAAACCGGGCCTTAAAAACCACTAAGGATGGAGGTTTTTAATACCACAACACACCTTTGGAAGCTGACCAATAGTCACTGCAAACATAGAAAAACCATTCCATTTCAATCATTCCAGTACCCTGAGTTGCATATGAATCAAGCTGGATACTAAAAGAACTGACTTGAAACACTGCCTATAATGGGAAACTGATTTTACTGTGGTTTGAAAAATGTAGGTTAACTTTAAAAAAATACATCATTTTCATATCTGCCTCTGCACGGCTTAGTTCCAGACAGGACTGGAGTGCTAAAATATCAAGAGCTATTCCCAGTCTGTCCACATGGTATTTCCAGCCTGGCAGGAAACACCAACGATCTCATGAGAGAGCTTGTTCCTGTGAGACTTACAACCCCAATCTGCAGATCCGAAATGTTCAGATAAAAATCCAGACTCTAAACTTTTCAGGTCTGCCAATCACCAGCTGACAAGTAGCGCTTTCAAGCCAATGGGATTCTAAGGCATCGTATATTCCTAGTTTGTATTCTATGAGACACTTTCAATCATATAGAATGGCTCCTTAAGAACTGTAAGTGGTTTATTATATTAAATATCAAATAATAACAATATCTATTTCCAATTACAGTGGATCAGAGTCCTCAAGACCTTACCCTTTGGTTCCCATGCATTGTACTGAAATATTACTGGATTCATTGACAACAACTCAAAGTCATTTTCTGCACAGAGAAAAACAGTCTGCAAAGCAGCTATCTGCCCTTTGAAAGTTGTAGAGGTTTGCAGGCCAGCACAGGCCTAGAATTAACCTGAATTATTTCTTGTAAAAGGAAAGAACAATGTATTTCAATCCAAGTGATGATACTAAAGCGACACTGTTTTTTTATTTTTAGCACCCTGCACAAATCAAGATGTGATTCTTGAAATGATTTGAAAAGCATTGTTTATATCCAGTAGTTCAGACTTCAAGCCTAAGGCAAGAGTTAATGCAAGGGTTATCAGAGAAAGTACACAGCAGTTGGCCCCTGAACTTCCAGCTCAAGCTAAACTCCTAGGTGTTTGTTAAGTGTTTATTTAGAGTCCAATTGGAATCCACTTGGGAGCAATTTGTCCACTTAAAAACTGCTTGCCCCTGTAGTTACACTCTTATCTGGTGCAGATCTCAGCAGCAGCCTTCCCAAAACTACAGGCAGAGAAACAGTGCTTTGGAGTGGTGGAACCTTCTTCAGCTAACTGCTTCCTACAAACACTATTTGCTATTATTACCAGGCATTTATGTAGCGTTGCAAATTTGCATGATGCTTTACAGGAAACAGAGGAAGCCAAGTTCCCAGCCCCAAAGAGTTTGCAATCAGTTATTCAACCCCTAACATTTTTTGCACTAGTGTCTTTGAGGTGCTCCAGTAAGATTTTAAGGAATGAGCCTAAACCACAAAATACAGGTCTGGGTTTGAAAATCCCACAATTAAGGTGTGTTCTGACCTGTGGTTCTGGTTCAGACCCACCTCTAAAATGAAAAGACTAATCCCTGAAACTGGATTTATGGAATCAGTACAGCTGTTGCAAAGTATGCCACTGGCACAGTTGTTACAAAAGCCATTGTTATGCTCTTTGCTATCCTTCCACAGTAGGGGTATTTTACCTGACCAAAACCGTCATTCATTTGGAGTCTCAGGTGAAAGGGCAGATCAATAAGTAGAGTGTTAGAGGCATTGAGAGAACATTACTTATCAAACACTGCAAAACTAGTACATTCAGAATTAAGGTTCCAAGAAACTTGAAAGCACACTATAGTTTTAATTAAAATGCCCAAGATAATAAAATAGCAAAAAGACAGAAAATTATACATGAAAGTGAGCATCCCAGAGGAACCAAGAATGGAGATTCACAGGTGAGGAACTCAAAAACTATCTTAACTCTGCTCCTATAGTTTCCCTGAGAAAATCAGAAACTTGAACTACTTCAGCTGTCCATAACAAACAATTTCATCTTAATGGTGACCACAAAATCTAGAAATTCTTACTCTAACTGAATAATCTATTCTCTTGGGTGCATAACTGCTTCATTGTGTGACCTGGAGCTATTAATGTGCATCAAATAATGTCCCACACTGAACTACTCAGGAGGCTTATTTCATTTTACATTGCAGGTCAATAGAGCAGCTATGGTGACTGATGCTCTACAAAGGCAACAGAGAAGCTTTCAATATGAAACCTGAAGCCAAACAAAACTCCTCTGGTATCAGGTTTTGTTACAAATGCAGAACTCATTATCTGCTGAGTATCCTGGGACTTTCAAGAGAGTCTTGGTCCATTTGTGGTTTCACACTGAAACCAGGGGAAAATCAGCAGCTTCTGAGTTTCACCTGGAGGTCTGAGGTGTGTCTGAAATCAGAAGCAGCATGGTTTTGCGGGGCTAAGGAAAGGCCAAGGAGCTACAAGCACCTGAGTTCTAATAACTGCTGAGCCAGTGACTTGCTCTGTGAACCTGGATGAGTCATCCTGGCATGGAAACATTTTCAGCAAGGTTGGGTTTTACAACATCTTATTCTTACAAACTTAAATCTGAGGCCTACAGTGATGTGGCTTTGCCCCTTTGAATTATTTCCTGCTCTTAGACACAGTGGGCCCATTTGCACCAATTTCAGACTGACTCCAGTGGAGTTACTCCTGGTTTACACCAGTGTAACTGAGAGCAGAATCAGGTCCAACAATCAAGAATTAAGAGTACTGAATATTCTTCCCTTTTCCTAGATAACAGGGGCCAGGTACTCAGCTGGGGTAAGTGGATGTTTTTTCATTGACTTCATTGGAGCTGCGTCCATGTAGACCAGTGAAACACCTTGCCCTATGCAACATCAATATTCTCAGAAGGGATGCTCTGCCTAGATTAAAATATCTGACATGATGCCTGTTAAAAGCTGCAGAAAAGACCCCTCTAAATACAGCTAGGTTGAGCAGCTGCATTAAATAAGCCGATGATAGCCCTGTCAGACATGGAATCAAGGAGGAGCAGCTTTGTCTCACTTATACTATTGTCCCTTAGTAGATAAATGCTGCAATCTGGCTGGGCAGAGGTCCCACCTGTCTGTGCCAAGATGGACATTCAATCGCCGGGATTGATTTTTCCCACAGCCAGTTCAGCACAAACGCATCTTTCCCCTTCTTGGTCTCCTGCTTTGTGCAAGAGAAACGGAACACAGTGCAAGCCCTTGGGGAGCATTTATTGAACCCTCCTCCCCTTCCTGATGAATTAGAGACCTTGGCTTGGCCACTTGATGTGCCAGACACAGTAACACTAGTTTAACAGATTACAGCTCTTGGGAGGATGCATTTTGATTTTCCTCAGAAGCCAGGCAGGCTCAGGGCAAAGGCTGGCAGATCAGCCTGCTCATCCAACAGAGCAAACCGAATGTTTGTGCTGCCACAAGGGAGCGAGGCTGAACGTCTCCTGTGACAAGGGGGAATTTGGAGTTTGTTTCATGATGGGATAAGCGACATTCAGCAGCTGTGCTCAATCACTGTTTTCTGAGCAAAGGGAAGGTTTCCCCGAAATCTTGCAGCACTGACTATAGTCTGAAAAAGGGGGCAAGCCACCTGATCTGCTATGGTACCTCCTATACTCTTACTTACCTTCACCGGCCCTACACTCCAGATAAGGAGGACTATATACCATTCCAACCAACAGCCAAAAGGGGCTGCTCAAGAGCAAGGAGAAGTGCTGTCATATACCCCCTCCTCCAGATGGTTTAGGCACTTCTAACTCTGCCAAAAGACCAGAACAGGGACCCAGGTCCTTGTGAAGGCTTTAGTTGCCTGGGCTGAACCAAATACCCCCTTTTATTTTAATTTAAATCATAAAATGTTTTCCAAAATATGAGAACCCTACAAAGGGAATAAAGTCTCCTAGGTTGATTGATGGTTTGTCGTGCAAATAAGAGTTGATGTCAGGGTCTGGTAATCCAAAATGGGCTTCTGGCCTTCATAAAGAGGTTCCCTAATCAGCAATGAAGTTCTCTAATCAATTTGAGCTTGTCATTCACCTCTGCTGAATGCATTGCTCCATTGCAGCAGAAAATGCATCGCTTTAAGGGTCAGATCTTGCACCCATTGAAGTCAGTGGAGGTTTGCCACTGACTTCAATGACTGCAAGATCAGGTCCTAAGACAGGAAGAAGAATGTCTTTAATGGGACACGGACTTCTCCTTTGCCAAAGTGGGAATAAGAAATGTTCAGCATCTCAGACTCTGCCCCTGTCAAAACACCAGGAACAAATCAGGCACCACAGTAATTCTCAGGTGTCTCAAAATGTTAGTATTCCTAGAAGAGACTCCATTTCGCTCTGTATTGTCAATACTGTTTGTCACTGAAGAATCTCTAGTATAATGTAAGAGGCAGTAAAACAGCTTGGCACCAGAGTACAGCATATGGCAGCGTAGCAAGGAGCTGTTTCAGATTATGCTAGCCAGATCTTGGATTTTACTAGCAAACCACTCTATTGATCCAGATGTGTATGAAGAAAATGGCATTCCAGTAAGCCCAGGAATAAATTCTAACACGTCTCCTTGTCATTACCTTGATGAAATGTGTCAGGATGATGAGAAATCATACCTCATTTAATCAACTAGGCAGTACCTAGATGGCATGGGGATTGGCACTGTATAAACATCTAACACAGACAGAGACACACAGAAGGGAGGGGAGTTGTGTTGTAATAACAATGGCAAGCCAAACGCTGAGGTATTTAGGTACATATAAAATGACGTGGTCTAAACTAGCTGTTTCCACTCAAGAAAGAGATCTTGGAGTCATCCTGGATAGTTCTCTGAAAACATCCATTCAATGTGCAGTGGAGGTCAAAAAAGCAAACAGAATGTTGGGACTCATTAAGAAAGGGATAGAAAATAAGTCAGAAAATATCAGATTGCCTCTATATAAATCCATTGTATGCCCACATCTTGAATTCTGTGTGCAGATCTGGTCGCCCCATCTCGAAAAAGATATATTGGAATTGGAAAGAGTACAGAAAAGGGCAACAAAAACAATTGGGGTATCAGAGTAGCAGCCGTGTTAGTCTGTATTCGCAAAAAGAAAAGGAGTACTTGTGGCACCTTAGAGACTAACAAATTTATTAGAGCATAAGCTTTTGTGAGCTACAGCTCACTTCATCGGATGCATTCAGTGGAAAATACAGTGGGGAGATTTATATACACACACAGAGAACATGAAACAATGGGTTTTATCATACAGACTGTAAGGCGAGTGATCACTTAAGATGAGCTATTACCAGCAGGAAGGAGGGGGGGAAGGAGGAAAACCTTTTGTGGTGATTATCAAGGTGGGCCATTTCCAGCAGTTAACAAGAATGTCTGAGGAACAGTGGGGGATGGGGTGGGGTGAGAAATAACATGGGGAAATAGTTTTACTTTGTGTAATGACTCATCCACTCCCAGTCTCTATTCAAGCCTACGTTAATTGTATCCAGTTTGCAAATTAATTCCAATTCAGCAGTCTCTTGCTGGAGTCTGTTTTTGAAGTTTTTTTGTTGAAGGATAGCCACCCTCAGGTCTGTAATCGAGTGACCAGAGAGATTGAAGTGTTCTCCAACTGGTTTTTGAATGTTATAATTCTTGATGTCTGATTTGTGTCCATTTATTCTTTTACGTAGAGACTGTCTGGTTTGGCCAATGTCCATGGCAGAGGTATGGAGCGGCTGTCGTATGAGGAGAGATTAATCAGACTGGGACTGTTCAGCTTGGAAGAGAGATGACTAAGGGGGATACAACTGAACTCTATAAAACAATGACTGGTGAGGAGAAAGTCAATAAGGAAGTGTTATTCACTCCTTCTCATAACACAAGAACTAGGGGCCACCAAATGAAATGAATAGGCAGCAGGTTTAAAACAAACAAAAGGAAGTATTTCTTCACACAACGCACAGTCAGTCTGTAGAATTCTTTGCCAGAGGGTGTTGTGAAGGCCAAGACTATAACTGGGTTCCAATAAGAACTAGATAAGTTCCTGGAGGACAGGTCCATCAATGGCTATTAGCCAGGATGCGCAGGGATGGTGTCCCTAGCCTCTGTTTGCCAGAAGCTGGGAATGGGTGACAGGGGATGGATCACTCCATGATTTTCTGCTCTGTTCATTCCCCTGAAGCACCTGGCATTGGCCACTGTCGGAAGACAGGATACTGGGCTAGATGGACCTTTGGTCTGATCCAGTATGGTAATTTTATGATATTCCCATTTTACAGAGGCTCAGAGATTAAATAACTCACTCAAAGCAAAGCCAACCACTAAGAGGGCAAGGAACAGAATTCAAGTCTCCTCACTCCTGGGTCTGTGCCTAACCACTGGACCACACTGCATCTCTTGATGTGCAAGCTTGAAACTTAATGGGAACATTTGGCTGCTTCCCCAAGCCTCTGAGCCAGCGCTCATGTATATCAACAAACCTGGAGCCTTACACCTGTCACCAAGGGAATTCTGTGCCCCAGAAAGGGAATGCCACAAACGAACATTAAATCCCTTAAAAAGACGCAACAAATGTATATAAATGAAGCCTTTGCTATGGATTTGTTACTGTCATGTGTGTTAGACTCTTCATCCTACCAACCATCTGGATTATTTGCTACCATTTTCCTTGCCTGGTAGGATGCCTTGAGTCATTATTCTCTTCTCTAATTGATCCCCACTTCTTGATGTGACAGTTTTGGTCTTAGTTCCCTGGACCACATCAGGAAAGTGACTTCTATGCAGATCACATACTCCCCTCAACAAGGAGCAGCTAGCTTCTCATTCTGAAATGCCACCCTTACACCACTGAACAGAAACACATTTGCCATTTGTTTTCTGCATAGGGGCACTGCAATAGAGTTAATTCATGTACGCCATCCCTGCAGGAGCCCTGCAACCTTCTCCGCTCTTGCTTCTCAGTAAAACAAGACCATTCCCATCACTCTAGCCCCACCGCCCTATCCCCTTCCCCCCCACCCCCAGCAGACTGGCAGCCTCATCCATTGTGAATAGTGAAATTCTGTGCCCCCTGGACTAATTGGTGCAGCTTCATGTAGTGTAGTAGATCAGCCTATAAAGCTAGGAGTGAGGACTCCTGGGTTCTAGTCCTGGCTCTGCTACTTGCTAGCAAAGCCATCCTACTTCTGTGCCTCAGTTTCCTCTTTCCGTGAGGTGGGTGTGATATTTCTGTACCATCCCTCATGGGACTATTATGAAGCTTTTTGATATTTGTAAAGAATGCTGAGCTCTTCAGATCAAAGTGGCACATAGGATTATATTTAGAGACAAACAAGCAGATGGTTTCCTATCTGTCTCTTTTTGCAAGAAGAAAATTGAGGCAACAACAGCAAATGTTGTGTTTTCTCACAACCCCCTGAAAAAGGTTACATTGGAGTCAAACTGGGCTGGTTTGAACATTCAAAACTAATTGGGATTGGGAAAGCCTTGATTTAAATGGATTTGTAGTTCTGCATCAAAGTTTTCCAAAACCTGAGATAATTTTGTAAAAATTTGTTGCTTTGTCACCTATTTGAAAATAACAGGTTTCAGAGTAGCAGCCGTGTTGGTCTGTATTCGCAAAAAGAAAAGCAGTACTTGTGGCACCTTAGAGACTAACAAATTTATTAGAGCATAAGCTTTCGTGAGCTACAGCTCACTAATATTTATTAACTGCAGGCCCAACGATCTATCAGGTAAAGCATTATGGACTTGTTAAATAGCCTTGGGTGTTGATTATAGCAAACCATCCAAAGTAAATCAATACCTCATTGAAGGTGCAGGTGGAACAGCAGCACTTTCATCAGCAGCTCTGTCACTATGAAACTACCCCGCCACTGTATGTACCCAGTGAGGGGTTGTGCTACAGCCAGCAATGATCCCCCTGGTTACGGTCACAAGACAGAAGAGTTACATCTGAAATGTGCTAGGCACATAGAGGAAGAAGCGAACTTCCCAGGCAATGTACCATGCAACCAGCTTTACTGCCAGTAATGTCAACAAGGCTGGCCAGAGAAAGCTAGACCCCACCACCCTCTCTGGAATAGTGGGGGCTACATGCAAAGGGCCTGTGATCTACCCTTCTTTTCTTCCTTTCTTCTTTCCTGATGTTTGCTCTGCTCACAAAGGCATTAACCCTGGATCCCTCATGTCAGGCCTGGGCTGTGCTTTCAAAACATCGAACAGGTGTGAAGAGCTTGTTACAGTTGTATTTGTTCAGCTATATTCATGCCCCTTAAGGACTGTTGACATAGCACTCCTTTTGTGACCAGAGGCTAGCTAAACCACAATCAACATAGCAGAGGTATGTCCAGGTATTTTATCAATGGGATCTAAGAAAGAAGGAAAACTGCAGCTTATATGACTGACACCTTGCTCAGTGTTATCACTGACTTGGACATGAAAGTGTTTGAAAATGTCAGGACAAGCTCTTTTCTCTCCCTAGTCCCCACAGCTGCTTTGATGTTTCACGTCTGTTCAGCATACCCATAACAGAGGCAAAAACAAGCAGGCATTACACAAAATAGAAGAGTGATTGTAGCTTTGGGTTTTTGTCTCCTGTAAGTCCCCTGTGCATTTTATGCTGGAGATTGGTTTATCAAGAGTAAACAAGTTTAGCCAGTGTAATCAGGAGAGCAAAGCTACTATTCTCTGCAACAGATGATCCCTCCCGGCAAAATCTTGGACTGCTGTCTCAGCTTGATCAGGTCTAGATGGGGAATTTCAGGGAAGGTAACTTACAAGGTTGATTTCAGAGTAGCAGCCGTGTTAGTCTGTATCCGCAAAAAGAAAAGGAGTACTTGTGGCACCTTAGAGACTAACAAATTTATTAGAGCATAAGCTTTCGTGAGCTACAGCTTACTTCATCGGATGCATTTGGTGGAAATGCATCCGATGAAGTGAGCTGTAGCTCACGAAAGCTTATGCTCTAATAAATTTGTTAGTCTCTAAGGTGCCACAAGTTCTTCAAACTATGACAGGTATCAGAGTAGCAGCCGTGTTAGCCTGTATTGGCAAAAAGAAAAGGAGGACTTGTGGCACCTTAGAGACTAACAGATTTATTTGAGCATAAGCTTTTCCGATTAAGTGAGCTATAGCTCACGAAAGCTTATGCACAAATAAATTTGTTAGTCTCTAAGGTGCCACAAGTACTCCTTTTGTTTTTACAAGGTTGAGGAGTCAATGGATAATTCCTTTGCAGAAGGAAGATCTGTTGTCTCACTGGTATGCATGGGAGCTACGTATGCTGTTCAGTGATGCAGAAAACCAAGGCCCTGACCACTTGTGAACATTAAAGATCAGATAATATCTTCCACAGAAGCAAGGTTAACCCAACTGTCCTGCATAAATCCCGGTGGGCTATTGTATTTTGTCTCCCAGAATTCCTCTGCAATTGCCACTGGATACGTTCTTTTTCACTTCCTGTCCCAAACTGCTGACCAGTGACACTCTGCACTGTCTAAAAGCTCTTATGTTTCACCCCAGAAGTGGCTGCAGTCCAGTGATGAATGAAGTACTATTATTTATATTGCAATAGTGCCTATCTATCTTAGGTACTTCTGTGTCCTACATTACCATAGTATCTGTGCACCTCATAATGTATTTATCCTCACAACACTTCTTTGAGCGAGGACAACACTATTATCCCCATTTCACAGGCAGAGAAGTAGAGGCACAGAGGAACTAAGTGACTTGCCAAGGTCAGTCTGATGGAACAGGGAACTGAATGTGGGTCTCTCAAATTCCAAGCTAGTGCTTGAACCACTGAAGTACCCTTTCCCCTAGGAGTCATAGATGTGGACCAGGATTCTGTTTTGCTGGGCTCTGTACAAAAAAAGGTCACCCTTGCCCCCAAAAGCTTACAATCCAAGTATAAGACAAGAGATGGATACAGACAGTCAGGGGAAGCACAAGGGAATAGTGAGGAGATACTGGTCAGGAGGGCAGGCAACGGATGCCAGCAACGACTCCCCCCGAACTAGCATTGAAAGCCATTTAGCTGCCAGTGTAGACGGTCTTTTCAGCTCTGTTACAGACTGTGCAACTGAGACATGTTGGGATAAGCCATCTGTCCCCACTTCTGTAACAGCTTTGCCACATCTAAGGAACTGACCTCTTGGGACCACTAAGGACTCAGTCCTGCAAGGGGCGAGGCATTGACCCTACACTCAGCTCTTCAGAGCATCAGACTCTAAACCTCGGGGAAATCGTCTCCAGTACTAGGCCAGGGGAGCCAAAGCTGACTCATGGCCAGCAACCACTCTCAGCAACGGGTCATTATTCTAGTGTAGACTGACCCAAATCAAGGGACACCCACTGAAGTATGCTGATGCCTTTCCAACCTCAGCACCTTTCTGAAGGCCTTCCAAAAAGGGTCGCCTGTCCCTTCCCCAGGAGTGTCTGGTATTGAACAGCACAGCACTCCCACTGAACCATGGCACGTTTGCCAAGCTCTCATCTCTGGGTACCGAGGGAGGACAGGAATGAGGTAGGCAGACATTTGGATGCGTCTGAGGCAGGCCCAGCAGCCAACACCTGGAGCTATAGCTAGCTAGAGACAGTCACTGTTCTGACTGTAGTGGCACAGCCCCAGGCTAAGAATGTTACTGAAAACTGGAGGCAATGCAAATGTTAGAAAATCCCAAAAGCTTTTAAGAGCTGCTTTGGGCAAATTTTTACATGTAAAAGCCAAACACAAGAATTCAACATTCATGTGTCATTTTCTTTATTTCTTCTGATATTTTTTAAAATGTTTAACAAAGAATGATCAAGGATGGGAATTTCCCCATCCCAAATAGAGAGAACCTGCTCATCCCACCACACCCACCACATCCCTCAGTCGATCTCCCTTATCTTTGCCTCTTTTCCCCCCCAGATATGGGATTAATGTGGGTACATTGTGAAAACGAGGGACACAAATAATTTTGCTGCGAGCAAATTTGTGTCCAAAGAGAAGGGTGATTGCAATGCACTAAGGCAGTAGTAGTAAGGGAGATTTGAGAATTATTCTACTAATAGCAATGTATCAGAGCCACACTTGCCAGAATCCCAGCTCACATCTCATAATGTCACCTCCTCCTGTCTCCTGGGAGCCACTGTGGGGCTGGGTTCCAGGCAGCCTCTCTGCCTCACTTCGCAGTTCCTCTCCCACTCCCCATCCCAATACCCCCATGGCATTAGGCCAGTGTGGCGCCTCGACAGATTCTCTGCATGCCTGGGAGGGGAGAGGGGACTGAAAGGGAAGGGGCACTCCCACCAGCCCATTAGAAAGGACTCCCACTGCCCCCCTGCAAACTGTCCCCAGGTTCCCACTGTCCCCCCTCAACAACTCCAAGGCCTCCACTACCCCCCAAGCTTCCAGCATTCCAGTGCCCCCCAACACCTCCCAGGTTCCCACTGTGCCCCCAGTAGGGTTGCCAGGTGTCCGTTCAGGTCGAAAAGGGACCCTGGCAGCTCTGATCAGCACAGCTGACTGGGCTGTTATAATTCTGGTTGGCGGCTCCGGCAGGCTCCCTACCTGGCTCTGCATGGCTCCCAAAAGCGGCAACATATCCCTCTAGCTCCAAGGCAGCCAGGGAGGCTCTGTGCACTGCAGCCAATGGGAGCAGCGGGGGCAGTGCCTGCACCAGCAGGGGCAGTATGCAGCTCGCAGAGCTGCCTGGCTGCCCCTACACCTAGGAGCCAAAGGACATCACTGCTTCTGGGGAGCCCCCTGAAGTAAGTGCTCCCCAGAGCCCATACCCCACACCTCCTCCCACACCCCAATCTCCTGCACCAGCCTGGAGTCCCCTTCTGCACCCAAACTCCCTCCTGGAGCCAACAGCCCCTCCCAGACCCCAACCCCCTGCCCCAGCCTGGGACCCCCTCCTTCACCCAAACTCCCTTCAGCCCAGACCCTCTCCCACACCCCAACCCCCTACCCCAGCCTTGAGCCCCATCCTGCATCCAAATTCCTCCCAGAGCCCGCACACATCCCAACCCCTTGCACCAGCCTTGATCTCCCTCCCACACTCAAACTCCCTCCTGGAGGCCGCACACACACACCCCACACCCCAACTCCCTGTCCCAGCTCCAGGCCCCCTCCTTCACCCTGAATCCCTCATTTCTGGCCCTACTCCAGAGCCCACACCCCCAGCTGGAGCCCTCATCCCCTCCTGCACCCCAACCCCCTGCCCCAATCTGCTGAAAATCAGCAAGTGAGTGAGGGTTGCGGGGGTCAGGGGGAAAGTGTGTTCGGTTTTGTGCGATTAGAAAGTTGGCAACCCTACTGAGCCCCCAAGCTCCTACTGCCCCCCTCTCAACATTCCCCTAGCTTACCAGGCTCCTGCTGCCCACAAAAGGGCCCCTGGTCCCCATTGTTATCTCCCTCCAACAAATCCCTAGGCCCCAAGCTCCAACAGCAGCCCCCCCAGGCGCTCACTGCTTCCCTCCACTACAAATAGCTCCCTGGGCTTTCCCATCCATTCAAGGGTAACACCGCCCAGAAGGGAGATCTTGCCTTTTTGCTTCTAACACAGGGACAGCCTATAATGGCCAGCTGCAGCTGTGACAGGGATCACAGCATCGCAGGCAGGTATTTTTGGTTCACCACACAGCATTGCCAACTCTCATGATTTTAACACAAGTCTTGTTTTGTCAAAGCCCCAACTCCTGGAATCATGTGATCACATGAGAATCTCAGCTTTCCTTTTTAAAATAAATACTTTTCTTTGGCCCTTGGTTGCAGAGAGAAGCTTGACAACGGCTCTGAACCAAAGAGCTCTGAAATTGATCTGAGCACGTAATTGATTTTGGTGGCTGAACTGCAAAATCTGGGGTGTGGGGAAATTGGGGTTATTTTGAACCAAAATGAAAAACTGAACAAATCTGTTTGGATGAAATGAAACAAACAATTGAAATGGCTCCACTTTGGAAATGTTGAAATGAACCATTTTCAAAAAAATGTTCTTCGTTTTTCATTTGGTGGAAACTATTTGCTAAATCTGACCCAAATGTGTGAATAGCTTTGAGTGCCCCTGCATTTTTTCAGAGAATTTACCATTTGCGGGAAAATGTTTCCCCAGCTCTCCTCAGAAAACAGAAGGCAAATAGAAAGACCTCAAAATGTTGGTTTCCCCACTTCCGATCTCATTTTGAAGCCAATCTCATGATTTTTGACTCATAGTATCCTCTATGTGTTTTAGGACTAGGACGGGCAGTAGAGAAAAATCCCCTTTGTACTTCAAGTTCTTCAACCTCTATCTCAGTGGAGATTCTCCCTGTGAGACCAGAAAACAAGCCAAAGCTTAGGTCATGCCTTAGATCTGGGAAGATCCCCTATAGCTTTGAAGCTTCAGACCTCTGGGTTGCACCCGCAGGTGTAGGGAAAAGAAGCTGTTACAAGTTTCCCAACTCCATTCTAAACTAAGAAGAATATTTGCTGCTAGTAACGGTTGCCACCAGGTGCTGGTTGGAGTTTATGGGGAGTTCATGTTTCAGAGAGGGGGAGATGATGTTGCTGGGGGGAAGGGACCTGGGTTACTGATGTTCTGGGGAGATGTTTTTGCTGAGGACTGTCTGAGGTTTGGAGGAGTGGGGCCAGAGGAGGATTTGCACAATTTTAAACAAGGCTGTTAATTCTCTAAAGTACCTATATCCAGGTAGATTCAGCAGGAAAGAGTTTGCAGTAAAAAGCTAACCACAATGCTGTCACTCCAAGTGCATGAGAACTCGAAAGCCTCTTTTCTTTTCTTTCATTTTAGCAAAGAATTAAGAATTGCATATGGATGTGGCATTTTCGTGGATCTATTTGCATGCTTCATGGCATTATCTGGACAAAGGTATGTGTGTGCCAGAGCCCTCCAATGTCTCAAGAATCCCTAAGAGTCCAGCAGAACTGAGCTTTCTGCAAGGTCCTGTGTGCCTTCCTGGAGTACCTTTGGTCATGTTTATAACCCTGTCTCACTGTCAAAAACAAGTGTTGGGAAGTATAACTGAAGAATGACAAAGGAGGGCAAGGAAAGGAGCCAGGCTAGGGCCCAGCATTGGTGTTGACAAGCTGTGGAGCGAGGGGCAGCTGGGAGGGAAAGAATGAAGTGATTTGTGCAGCTCAGCCAGCCTCTCTCCAGTTCCCCACTGAGGAGGGCTCAGCCACTGGATTCCCAAGAGTCTACAAGGCAGATTTTTATCAGACCCATTTAATTAGCTTATCACAGGCAATTAGCTTCATCGCTTAGACTCCCCTAGAGCAGCTTACAGACCTGGAATGTGTCAAAGCCATTGACTTAGAGACCTGTGTTTCTCAAGCCAAGAAACAAGACATCCTGGAAATAGAAATCCTCTAAGCCATCACCAGGGGAGAGACAGACATGAGAGGTTTGGCTAAGACCCTGATGTCGCATAGCAGGGTACAGTGTGGCTTCTGTCTTGGCTAGCACAAGGGTGCTTCAAGAGCTGATCAGTTTCCATCATGGAGCGGTTAGCAAATGGGCACTTTGCAGGCTCCTCAGAGCTAGCCACTTATTTCAAGCCGCCGTCTTGGAGGTGTGATACAGCATGGCCAGAAGGCAGCAGGAGAGTGATATAGGAGAGATATGTAAGTCCCAGGATGAGGAGAAGCCTTATTCCCTGTAGAGGGAAGAAAGGTTTCTATAGATTAATTAAAAGCACCTGAAGCCAATTAGAGCACCTGAAGCTAGTCACCTGATAAAACCCCCCTGCTTCAATCAGCTAGGGGAAGGAGTTGGAGCAGAGAGCAGTTTGAGGGAGTTGAAGTAGAGGAGAGTTTGGAGAAGTGCTGTGGCTGGGTAGAAGACCAAGAACCTAGGTAAAGAGACACCTAGCTTGTGTAGAGAGGAAGGGTAGGAAGCCCCACAAGCTGAAGAGCAGGAGAGGGAAGTAGCCCAGGGGAAGGAAGCACTAGTTCAAGTGGTTTACCACTATCCATAGGGCCCCTGGGCTGGGACCTGGAGTAGAGGGTGGGCCCAGGTCCCTCCTTCTCCACTACCCTTCTCTGGGTTACTAGTGGGACAGTAGATACCCTAGTTCAGGGGCAGGAAACTGTGCTCTGAACCCCACCCGCCCCCCACCCCCAAGAAAAGGAAGTATGGGTCCCATCATAATTGTACTGGCAATTTGCTACAGAGGGATCACATGCTGGGAGGATGACTGCTGTAGGCACATGGTAATGGGAAAGGCCTGATCACCGATAGGGTCCCCTCAAATCCTAAAACCATTCACATTTCTATATAAGCCACAAACACTCGGATACAGTAAAAATGGTTTTTGCTCTTACTGAGCTTTTGGGGCCGTCTGTGAGTGCCAACAAGGAGCTGAATGCTCCATTACCTTGCTCCTTTTCTACTCATTTATACTTGTACAAAGTGGTGCAAAATGCTAACACTAGCGTCAGTGAGTGGAACACCAGAATTCTGATCTGGAATCATTCTACACCCCCCAAGCACAGGGGTGAGTGGCCTGGGAATCTGTGAAACAAGGAGACCATGTTCTTTTTATTTCCTTTTATCTTTTTTTAAAATACTCCATTCCCCTGCGGTTCAATCCATTGTGTTACCTGCTGAGGCATGCCGTGGTGTAAGACCAAACAGCTCTTTGGGAGACCTCCTCTCTGCTTCAGCTTTGTTCATGAATTCAGCCTAGTGCAGAATTTTGCCCAGGTTTCGTAGAGAGGAGATACTGGCAGATACTGCGAGTGAAGACTCCTGTGCTTTAGTCTGGGCTCTGACGCTGACTCTTGGATGCTTCTCTGAGCCTTACCTTGCAAGGTCCTCTCACAGTTCATTTTCCGGTGCATCTGCCTTGCAAACTTTTTAAATTAATTTTTCATACAGAATTATTTTTGCTTGATGGATGCAGTGGGAAAATCTTTCCCAAACAGGAGAGAGGATTCTTTTACCCCCGGTGGATGTTTTTAATAACATCAATCATCTGCAAAAGGCTTATTCCTTTCTGACCTCAAAACAACTCCTGGTTAGTGCATTCCACCCAGGCCACAAAACCAGTTTGAATTACCCCACATGGGCAGTCAAGAAGTTTTCCATAACAATGCACAATTAACAAAGCCCAAGTTCCTGTGAGGTGCCGAACTACTTCTTACTGCCATTGACTTTGATGTGAATAGTAGAAGCTCAGCACCTCTCAGGATAACACTCAGAGTGTCTTGTGCCAGCTGTATTTTCATCATCCTATCAGTTAGGGCAGAGCTGCTCCAGACAGTGTGCAGCCTCCCTAATTCTCAGGCATTTCCTTCCATCCTCCCTGTGTAGCCTGTAACGACAACCTTGATTGTCCTGGGCCGCTTTGCACAACATCACTTAAAGATGTTGTGTCAACCAGCATTTCCGATGCGTGTGACTGGCTCTTGTTTTAAGGAGGGAGCCTTGATGCTTACTGAACATTCCACCACACTCAGCCTTCCCACAGGGTGGGCGATCGAGGTGGACAGCTGGGAGGTGACAGGCCATGCCTCAGTATCGGGGCTTGGGCCTTCTCTCCTGGCTGCTCATGCTCATTTCCTCACATGGCTGAAGACCTGTCAGCACCACACCCTAAGGACGTGTGAGGCATGCCCGGAAAACCAGCCGAGATGCACACTAGTGCAGCCATTGAAACACATTTCTAAGATCCTGCCAACCTGGCTTTTTCCAGTGTGGCTGGGCACTACAAAATACCATTATCCCTGGGCAAGTAACTTTTCCTTTGCCCTGTACTGCATGGGTACCGACTGTTGTAAGGTAAGATACATTAAGCAGGACCCAAAAATCACAATTACATGCAGAAATCAACTGTTTCTCACAGCAGCCAGTCATGCATCTTACTTGTCCTTTGTGTGCCAATGCCTGGTTTGGGTGGATGTGTAATCCCAGTATTAGTGCATGCAAACTAGCCATTCCAATACATATCTGACTTCTTGAGAATCAGACCCTGTGAGACTGGTTCAGAGTCACACAAGTATGTAACATAGAGAACCCAGGCCCCTTGACTCGCTGTCCTCTGCTTTAACTACTAGACCACCCTTTCTTTCATACATGACAGCTGAAAAAGTTAAGGGATTGTCCAAACTGGAAAATGACATGGTGTTAGGGCTTGTCTTCACTGCAGAATTCACTCAAGTTATAACTTAAGTATTGCTCCTAACTCGAGTCCCATGCATGCACAAAAGTTCTTAACTCCATTGTGGTGATATTTTTAACTCAAGTTGTCTGGCTTGAGAGGGGGCACGGGCTAAAACTCAAGTGAGCACAACTCATCACCTGCTAACATGACCACCCGATAGTTTGGCTATATGATCAGTGGCATTCAAGTGCGGATAGTCCTCTAATGCCTTTCCACAATTCCTCCTCCTCCCCATCCCCCACAGAAGCCCAGAAAGGATAGATAAGTTCTCCCACAATTCACAGGGAAAGAACGTAAGGTACCAGCCCTAAGAACTAGGGGATGTGCCCCTAGAAGTTCTATCAACACACAAGAGTGAGTACAGCACCAGTGTGAACCAGCAACTTGTGTGGCCAGTCTTGCTTGAGCCAGGCCAACTCAGGAGGAGTAACTCAAGTGTTTATAATTCTGCAGTGAAGACAGATCCTTAGTTACCACGACTCCTCGAGCGCATGTTGTAAGGGCACATCTATATGTACTGCTGCAGCGCATCTGGTGAAGACACTCTATGCTGACGGGAGAGAGCTCTCCCAGCGGCATGATAAAACCACCTCTGCGAGTGGCAGTAGCTCTGTCGGTGGGAGAAGCTCTCTCACCGACATAGCACTGTTCACAGTGGCACTTCCGTCAGTGTAAATTATGTTGCTTGGGGAGAGGTGGTTTAGTCACACCCCTGAGAGACATAAGTTCTGCTGACATAACCTGTAGTGTAGACGTAGGCTAACACTAAGTGAAATGTGAAGTAGCATTCAATGTAGACGGAGACTACTGTGTTTAACACCATGGCAGTAGGAGCACATCCCAAATGCTGTGCTAGGAGAGAGATACTCAAAGATCCAGCCTGGAACTCAGTATTCCCTAGTGCTCAGGCCACGCATAGCAGCTAGGTGTGCAGAAACCTCTCTTGCCTCTGTCCTTTGTTAATGGCTCAGAACTACACAGCAGGTGCTACAGCAGCATAGCTATGCCATGATAGCACTGTAGCGTAGATGCTTCCTACCGAGACTGAGGGGGGCTTCTGTAGCTGAAGCATTTTTCCATCTACCTAGCTGCATCTACAACGGGAGTTAGGGCGAAATAGCTATCATGCTCAGGGGGGTGAATTTGAGTACTGTTGCTATGTCTATCTCCATGTTAAATGCAGACCAGGCCTTAGCATGTCTTAGAGTATGTCTACACTGGCAAATTTCTGCGCCATAAGTTATACCAATTTTATTAAAATGCTGGAATTAAACCGCTGTTACGTGTCCAAACTGTGCTCGTTACGGTGGAGTGCATCCACATTAGCAGCTCTTGGAACAGCAAAGACAGCAGTGCATCATTGTAGCTATCTCACTGTACAACTGGCCGCAGGGTGCTTTGGGAAGGGTTTGCAATGCCTCATGGGGCAGGCACAGCGTCACATGATGCAGGTTTCCCAATTCCATTGTTCCATGGGCATCCTACTACATTGCCAGCTGCTTTTCAACTGAAGCGGGGGTGGGGGGGGGAGCGAGCGTGTGTATGGATGGGGGGAGACAGACAGTGTGTTCTGGGGGACTGAGAGTGTGTCAACATGCTGTCTTGTAAGTTCAGATGGCGGCAGGAAGCAACCAGTCCTGAGGCAGGGGGAGGGCGAAACCCTGACATCAGCCCCCGCCTCCCTCCCTGGGCTCTCTGCACAGCAATCTCTCTCTCTGACACACACACACACACGCACATTAATGATTTGCTTTGTGTCCTGGAGCAGATCAGCTCAGTATGCTATGGCTGTCAGAAACGGTATTTGAAATGGGAGGGTGCATATCTCCAGGACAGCTGAGTTCAAAACAATGAGCAGAGCGGTCACTGGAGGCATTATGGGACAGCTCCAGAGGCCAATTACAGCACAGAACGCAATCAGGTGTCTACACTGGCAATAGAGCACTGGACCCTCTGCGCAAATAGCCTGATGACTCTCGTCAACGTGGGTTTTTTTTGCAGTGCTGAAACTGAGAAGTTTCTGTGCACAAAGTGGCTGGCAGTGTGTACAAGTCTGCAGTTTGAGCACAAAAAGCTGCTTTACTGCGCAGAAAATTGCCTGTGTAGACAAACCCATAGGGCTCATCTATACGCAGACTAAAGCCAAACCAATGAAATCAGTTTACATTCACATCTTTCGTTATTTCAGTGCAAACTTGCGTGCACACTGATTTCAGATTAAGAGGGTCAATTCAATTTAACTTATCTGTAAAAAAAAAAAAAAAAAAAAATCTCTCCCTCTTACATTGTTCAGAGGTGTATTAGTTGGGAGGATCCAATTGGAAATAGTTTTTTCTGATGATTTCAAAAGCAGGAGAGAGCTTTCCCCGTTTCAGAGTGAAGCTTAGCTGCAGGTTAAGAGCTTTACAGCTTGCAGAAGGCGCATTAGAGCCAATTATAACTTAAGTGACCTAGCTTGGTATTAAAACAATAAGACAAGTTTGCTCTCTTGGTAAAGATGAGATTTTGTCTTTTTGCTTGTGCCTGATTTAGGAAGCTGAAGGGTCATGGATCTGCTCCAGGTGAAGGGTTCTGCCATTGACTTCGGTGACGGTCAGTCTGACACATAACATGACAATCATAAACCATTATGGGCCAAATTCAGCCCTTGTTTAAGGTGTTGCAGTTCCACTGACTTCAACAGAGTTAGAAGTGTTTATGCAAGGCCTGAGTTTTGCCCTGGGGTAGTCTCAGCCAGAACATCCCTTTAGCACCTCAGACACGTCATGAGCTCTCATCTTGCCCAAAATTGTATTGCTTCGTACTGAGAATTTTCTCCTTGGTTTATAATCCTTATTGGATTAATAATACGTCACTATTGCTCTGGTTCCCCCCACCCCAAACCCAGATGTTATAGTCAGGATGATATTCCAGTGAATACCATAGGGCTAGTCTTCAGCTAAGCTGTGCAGTCTGTAAACAGCATTTAAACCACTGTTTCCTAATGTAATAACATTCTTCCAGGCCCTTAACATTCCTGACATCAGTCTGAATGCAGTGCACTGGAGCAGTGCTTCCGTTACAAACATCTGGGTTCCTAGGAAATGCAGTGCTTTGCTACCCACTCTGTGCTCTCTGTTAACACTTATTACATTCTATTTGTTTCCTGCTGCGAGGATCATGCTTCAGCTTAGGGTTACTTCCAGAGCTGTGGTGAGCGTTGTACCAGAGATCCAAACTATGGCAAACAAGTGCTTTGTGGTATTTTCTGGTTCAAAATCATTACAATAAACATAGCAGCAGGGACTTTGCATTTGAGTTTCTAGCCCCAGCTGATTTATTTGGGCATAAGCTTTCGTGGGTAAAAACCCCACTTCTTCAGATGCATGGAGTGAAAATTACAGATACAGGCATAAATATACTGGCCATGAAGAGAAGGGAGTTACCTTACAAGTGGAGAACCAGTGTTGACAAGGCCAATTCAGTCAGGGTGGATGTGGTTCACTCCCAATAACTGATGAGGAGGTGTCAAAACCAAGAGAGGGAAAATTGTCAACATAGTGACAACTGTAAAGTCCTGATTAGCCACAGATTCATTACACCAGTGTCAAGCATTGGATTGTAACTGATGTGAATCCTTAATGCTGCATGACAAGCTTTGTTTCACTAGTAGCCTATGTAATGTTCTGCCCAGTATATATGTGTAACCAGTACCCTCCACTGAGTGGCGTCAACCTCTCAGCTGTGTGTCATGTCCTCTATACTGCTAACAGCGAAAGGAGAAGTGATGGCAATCTCATGAAACAGCAGAATCCCATGAAATTTCCAGAGTAAAGTAGTTCTGACAAGTTCAGCTGATCAGACCTTTTGAGGTCACCCGCCTTCAAGGTGCAAATAGTGTGTTAGCAAAGCTTGTTTTCCAGTTAATAGCAAGGCTATCATCCTCTGTCCCATGAAATGTGTTTATTAAAGGCTATATCTGGTAGCGTGGACATGCAGAAGGAAATGTGAATGGGAGAGTGGCAATTTGTGTTGACAAAATGTTGTTGCAATAATAATGCTGTGCATTTCTATGGTGTTTTCCCATTACAGATCTCAATGCACTTGATTAACATTCATGAATTGGACCTCACAAGTCCCCTCTGACTAGATATTACAATCTCTAGTTTACTAAGGGAGAAGCTGGCACAGGGAATTTCAATGATGCTCAGAAATTCACATAAGTCCATGACAGAGCCAGAAAAAGAGCCCAGATCTCCTGATTCTGTGGCCTTGACCCTACATTTCAACTTCAATCTCTCTGGGCAGGAAGCATCTTTTTGTTCTGGGTTTACACAGTTCCTAGCCCAATGGGGTCCTCGTCCATGACTGAGTCTTTTAGGTGCTACCACAGTAGAAATAATAAATATGCTTATTGAAGTCAGTGGAAAAGTTCCCATTGAATTTAATGGTGCAGAATCAGGAAATAAAATAGATCGGCTCTAGGAATTATTCTGGGAAAGTTCTATGGCCTGTGTTATACAGGAGATGAGATCAGATAATCACAATGGTCCCTTTTGGCCTAAATCTATGAAAAATAAACACTGTACTGCTACTGTGATCTAAATGGGCTGTGTTGTCTCATACAATCATAGGACTGGAAGGGACCTTGAGAGGTCATCTAGTCCAGTCCCCTGCACTCATGGCAGGACTAAATATTATCTAGACCAGGGATAGGCAACCTTTGGTACGTGGCCCATCAGGGAAATCCGCTGGCGGGCCAAGGCGGTTTGTTTACCTGCAGCGTCCGCAGGTTCGGCTGATCGCAGCTCCCACTGGCTGTGGTTCGCCATTCCAGGCAGTGCAGGCTGCGGGAAGCGGTGGCCAGCACATCCCTCAGCACATGCCGCTTCTCACAGCCCCATTGGCCTGGAACGTCAAACCGTGGCCAGTGGGATAAGCAATCAGCCGAACCTGCCGACATTGCAGGTAAACAAACCGGCCCAGCCCGCCAGCGGATTTCCCTGATGGGCCCCATGCCAAAGGTTGCCGATCCCTGATCTAGACCATTCCTGACAGATGTTTGTCCAACCTGTTCTTAAAAATCTCAAATGATGGAGATTCCACAACCTCCCTAGGCAATTTATTTCAGTGCTTAATCAGACTGGAAACAAAGTGTAAATGTGTAACAGTGAGGATAAGTAACCATTGAACAGTTTACCAAGGATCGTGGTGGATTCCCCATCACTGGCAACTTTTAATTTGAGACTGGATGTTTTGCTAGACGATTGGCTCTAGAAATTCTTTTGGGGCAGCTCTGTGGCCTGTGTTACATAGTAGGTCAGACTTCCTGATCACAATGGTCCCTTTTGGCCTCGGAACCTACAAATCTATTGGATTGTGAAGTGCTCAGATAGTGCTCAGGCAGAGTGTTGCACCAAAGTTCATACAGTCTGGCTGGGCCATCAGTCAGTCCCCCCTGCCTGAGTCCCGCTGGGGTGTATGTGTTTTCTCCTTAGTCCTGGCAAGGTCAGCTGGTCCTGGTGCCCAAAGGGTCTGGGAACCCCCACAGTTCTTAAGTCTCTGGTAGGATTCCAGCCAGGGCCCTTAAGCCAGCCAGGCAGGATCAGAACTCAGTGACTCTGGCCATGCCCCAAGCTCCTTCTTACCTTCAGTGCTTAATTTGTAACAAAAGAGGTGCCAGGGCTCAAGCAATTTTTTTACTTTCCTAACTGATGCAGCAAACCATGGATGCCAGGGCTATGAACTGTTAAGCCCAGAGGTGCTGGGACTCAGCCCTGGCAAACCTTGGCTCAAAGTAAGCACTGCCTACCTCGCCTAGTTTCCACAGGCTTTTTATCCTGTAGAGCCAGTTGTCTTGTCTCAGGGTGCTATCCCTGCGCAGCTCTCGGCAGCCTGCTGGCAGGAGTTCTCTTCTCTAGCCAACTCACTCCCTTGGTAGCCACCCTGTCCCTTTGCTTTCCAGCTCTTTTATTCTCTCAGCTACTGTGAGGCTTCCAATCAGCACTAGCCAGCAGTACCTTTATTAACCCCTTGGTTGTTCAGCCAGCATGGGGTATATACATCCCTTGATATCATCCCATTGAGGTCTACAGTCCCTTACAAAGGAAAGATTCACTGTGGTATCTGGCCACGCTGCAGTAAGGTGGGACTTAAGCTAACTTCCCGCTAGCCGTCAGGATAACAGATCCAGTTTAGCTGCATTTTAAGCAGAGATGGAATTGAAATGAAAACCCAGATCCAAACTTCTTGGGCCTGATTCTTATCTCACTTAAACATAAATCAGAAGTTAATTCCGCTGGAATCAATGGAATTACACTGGTGAAAATCCAGTCTGAGTGAGCTCTGAATCTCTGGCTCCAATGGGTCAAATAGGTCCCAGCCTGAAATCCAGCTCAAAATCCAAACTTTCACAAATGCTGGGGGGCTGTGAACTCTGTGTGAAGACTTGGTCTGATTATGGACAAATATATGAGCTGCTGCCAACTTGGATCTGACTCTGAATTTCGGAGTTTGAGCCAGGCCCTTCACTGATTTCAGTTTGGGCCAGTCTTTACCCATACTGGTCACAGCCAAAACACCAACGAGACAGGGAGAGGTCTCATGTCACCTGATTCAGAGCAAGAGGCCAGATCCTCAGCTGCTGTACTTGGATTGGAGCTGCTGGCTCTAGGAGTGTAATGTAAACTGTACTACTCTAGTTTTCCCTTCTCACTCTCCTTCCACTGCCTCCTCCAAAAACTGACTGTTCGCTTCACCTCTCTCACTCATGGCTGCTTGGGCCAAAATGAACAAGACCTCACAGTGTAAGCAGCTATGAGCTATGTCTGTGCATCGTTCTGCTTAAGTGAAAACAACTATGCTGTGCCAGTTTAAATACAATTCCCCTTTTCTTACTTATAGAATGTGGGAACCTTCTTCCAGCAAATTCACTTAATTCCCAGCCCAGTGCTGTACTATGAAGCCCTTAGATTTCTTGGTGGCAATGGCAGAGACTCTCAGAGGACAGCAGAGCTGCTACAATCAATCTTGCTAGTTTGGTGTTAAGTGTTGGATGTTTGCTAAGTGCCCTGGGTCAACGGTAAGTACCCAGGGCCTGCTCCTTTGCCCACTCTCTGTTCTGAATCACTGCATGATTTCTCTTACTTGGGACCCACTCAATGCACATGTTTCATGCCAGTCTGTTTGACTGCGCTGTTTGACAGAAGCTGGGAATGGGTGACAGGGGCTGGATCACTTGATGATTACATGTTTTGTTCATTCCCTCTGGGGCACCTGGCACTGGCCACTGTCAGAAGACAGGATACTGGGCTAGATGGACCTTCGGTCTGACCCAATATGGCTGTGCTTATGTTCTTATGTGCTGCCTTTATGCCAGCTCACCAGGACACCTGACATCCCCTCTGGCCACATTCCTGAACCATTGTGGAAAGCTCCCAGATTTTGTTTTCTCCTGTGAGGCTGGGATCTTGGTTTTGCACAAGGCAGAGGAGAGTAAGGGCTTGCCTACGCTTGAAATGCTTCAGTGACACAGTAGCTGCACTGCTGTAGCACTTCAGTGTAGACGTTACCTATGGGAGAAGAGAGGTTCTCCAGTTGATGTGTGAAGACTTGGTCTGATTATGGACAAATATATGAGCTGCTGCCAACTTGGATCTGACTCTGAATTTCGGAGTTTGAGCCAGGCCCTTCATTGATTTCAGTTTGGGCCAGTCGTTGCCAATGGGAGCAGAGGGGTTCTCCAGTTGACGTAGGTATTACATCTCCCTGAGAGGCGGTAGCTAGGTCGACAGAAGAATTCTTCCATTGATCTAACGCTGTCTGCACTGGGAGTTAGGTCGCCTTAACTCTCAGGGGTATGGATTTTTTTTATACCCCTGACCAACGCAGCTGGGTCAACCTAACTTTTTAGGGTAGACCAGGCCTAAGCTTTCAGCCTTGGCCCCGTGATGGGATGTACAAACCCCACAGTGGAGAGGAAGGGGTTAAGGAGCTGCTCTGGGCCCAGGCACAGGCTGGAGAAGAAACTTGCAAAAGGGAGCAGAGGAGCTCAGCAGCAGGCAGACAATGGAGGTGCGCTGACCGGCACTCTCAGTTCCTGAGAAGGAGCACCACAGGGATCCTGCCTGAGGCCTGGTTATAGAGACCTGACCAAGCCTGCAGAGGTGGGATTCGTGACTCTCTGCATGTAGAGACTGTATCTTTGTGGTTTAGTTCTTTACTTTACCCTGGGAGAAGAGAGGGAATGGGTAGGAAGCAATGCAGGGAGGCAGCGCATAGCATCCCAAGGTGCAGGGTGCCTGCTAGTGGGCCCTGGATTGGAGCCTGGTGCAGAGTGTGGGCTGGGGTCCCCTACTGCCCCCTAAAGAAGGACAACGACAGAAGTCTATCCCTCACCCAGGAACCTAGCTGGGGAAGACCTGAATCAATTGCCAACTTCTAAAAACTTCTCCATGATCAGACCCTTTATCACACTTTCAGAACTTGAAAGTGTGGCTTGGCTTTAGGGCTAAGTCACTGAAAGGTTGGACCACCATGGGGTGGAACTGTTAAAAAAAAAAAAGGGGGGGGGGATGCCCAGGAGGAAGATAACCTGCCACACAGCCCCGCCTGGCCATTAGGTGACAGTGGCGGTGGCTGTCTCCCTTCCCAGCCCCTCACAATAACACTGTAACAGAGTCCATATCCACAGGTCATAGATAGGGTCTCCAAATGGAGCCCTGGGTGACTCCTGAAGAAAACGAAGTATAACAGGCTTAAGAGCAATGGGAGAGCTCCCCATCACCAGCTCTGGAGATGGTGGGTGGGGACAGGTGGTTGCATGAGATCCAAGGGAGAAGAGCATCACAAGTGGATCTCACTCTCCCACTGGATGGTAGGTAAGTGCCTGCCCAGCCAGTTCATTAAGATGGCCGTTATTTTGGAAAGGTGCTATTAGCCGATGGTTTTCCAAGAACCTCAGAACCCTGGCAAGACCCAAGCCGCAGTTTATTAGTTTATTTAACAAAATAACCTTGTGGTAGAGACGAGCTCTCTAATTCCTCAAAGAAACCTTCTTGGGGCAGCTACTGTCCTTACCACGGGGACTCATCCAGGTTAAAGAGCTGTCCCCTTCCCTCTCCTCCCCCAGCCCTGATGGAGTTCCACTGTCTATCCATGGAAACCCTTGTGCTATCCCTGTAGACTCAGACGTGGCCATTCTCCTCAGCAGTCTGAGAGACAGTAAGTGCCCCAGCTCCTACAGGCACTTATCCACTACAAACGCATGCCGCAGCCAAGAGCAACCTTGCAAACGCCCAACTCTGTCTCCCTAGGAGGTACTCAGCCTGCAGCAGTGGGAGTCTCTGGGGACAGGCCCTGCTGGAAATGTCATTAGCATGTGTCACCTCTCCCTGCCTGGAAGGATTAATCAGTGTGAGAAGCTCAGCTTTAACAAGCTCTTGGTGTGTAATTGAGAGATATTTAAAAAGGCCCAACTGAAACAGATTTTCCAATAAAATTTATAGAGCATGAAAATGGCTTCAAGCTGATGCTGCTGGCATTAAAGTTCAGAGGGTACTGGCCTTTCACATGTCAAGGCATGACCTTCTCCTCTGAGAAGAAGGAAACAAGCAAACAAAGAACCCCACGGCCAGATTAGTTAAGTCACCTCTGCAATGGCGAATGAATGAATCACTTTTGTCTGTGAATGACAAAATGTGCAAACTTGTCCTTTCCAGAAATCTCTGCGTAGTTCTCTTACTACGCAGGCTGTATTGCAGGAGCACCTGGAGACCTCAGCCAAGATCAGGGTCCCGTTGTGCCAGGTGCTGCACATACAGATGGCAGGAGATAGTCCCTGGCTTGCCGAGTTTATACTCTAGATAGACAAGACAGACTGGGAGCTGGACTGAAAACCACCAACCTTCAGCCACTACCAGCTTTTGGGCACTATACCCTGAGGCATCCAGTCACCACTTGAGTGTAATATTTACGATTTTCTGGGAGCACCGTTTTTTATGGCGAACACAAGGTGAGTTTTAATCCTTCACTGAGCCGTCTATGGAAACCTTGCTGGTTCCCTCTTCCCAACTGCCCCCTCCATACTAGAGATCAGAGCAGGCCTGAAGCTGGATGTGGGAACTCTGTGTGTGGAAGGCTTTCAGGATTGGGACCATCGTGTTCAATAGCCGACCTGCTGTGGGAGTTCATGGTTCCCCTGTAGGGTAAAGGGGAGAGAACAAAGTACATCCTCCCTCCAGTGCCCAAGTTCAGGTTGTCAGGACCCACAATTCCTTTGAGCTGTAGCAGATACTCTTCCTCCCTTTCAAAGAAATGTATTAATCATAATAGTCTAGAAATCCTTTGATGCCTTTGTGGAGGGCAGGCACACGCACCAAGTCTCGGAGGATCTCCATCGTTCTGTATATATCTGCAGTCCTCAGAGATTCAAACTCTGAATCCTGCAGTTCGTGCAGACTCTCTGGGGGGGGGACAGACCCACCCTGTTCAAACCAGAGGTAAAGTAATAATCAGGGAATCATGGAAATGTAGGGCTGGAAGGGATCTCAAGAGGTCATCTGGTCTATCCCCCTGCAGGAGGCAGGATTAAGTACACTTACACCATCCTTGACAGGTGTTTGTCTAACCTGTTCTTAAAAACCTCCAAAGATGGGGATTCAACAACCTCCCCAGGTAACTGGTTCCAATGCTTATAACCCTGACAGTTACAGTAGAACCTCAGAGTTATGAATACCTCAGGAATGGAGGTTGTTCATAACTCTGAACAAAATGTTATGGTTGTTCTTTCAAAAGTTTACAACTGAACATTGACTTAATACAGCTTTGAAACTTTACTATGCATAAGAAAAATGCTGCTCTTCCTTTATTTTTTTTAGCAGTTTATGTTTAACACAATATCGTACTGTATTTGCTTCCTTCCCCCTCCACCCTCCCATCTTTGCTGCTGCCTGATTGCGTACTTCTGGTTCCAAATGAGGTGTGTGGTTGTAACTCTGATGTTCTTAACTCTGTTGTAACTCTGATGTTCTTAACGCTGAGGTTCTATTGTAACAAGTTTTATCTAATCTGTTTCTTGCTGCAAACTAAGTCATTTTCTTTTTGTTCTACCCTGCTGGACATAGAGAACTCTTGCAATTCAGACTTCTAACTTCTTTGCCTCTTATTTGTTTAACAACTTATTTTTCCTATTTGATTTTTAATGCTTTGGATAATAATAATTACATAGAATACCAGCTTCTTTGGCATTACAGCTGGAAAACTTTAATAATGAGAAGCAAACCAAGTAGACCAATTCCAATTATTACTGTCCCTGAGGAACATGCAAAGTTCTAGTGAGCTATTTTCAAAACTTAACAGAACCCATTTGAATTCTGTTCTTAGCAGGATCATTTAGCACACACACACTTTCACCAAATCAACCCAACAATGCTCAGCTGATATTCTTTAGATGAAAGTTAAGTTACTGTTTTTTTCCCCACTGTTAGGCCAGAATGCACATTTTGGGATTCACGTTTTCCTTACTAGTGTCCTTCGGGGTAGCCCAGATGAAGCCAACAAATACAAACAAGATTGTTCAGGGAATAGCCACTGAACTGGAATACCTGGATGAGAACTGATTTCTGTAATACTCTGAATATATTAAACTCCATTTTGTTGGAGCACTTCTAAGCAGTCCTGGCTCTGAACACAATTGTTTTTCTGCTCTCATTTACACTAGTGTAAATCTGGATTAGAACCGGTCAGATTCTCAATATTCTCATTCTCAATATATCATTCTCAATATTCACTGTGACTTTAGATCTTCTTTCTCTTACTGAATTGCTAAGATGCGTCTATTTGCTGTTCAAAATTATACAGTTTGTGCAAACAAATTTCAGACTCTGCATCATTCTCAGTCTGCTTGCTTCAAGGATTCACTATTGGTGGTGTGTGTGAGTCATCATCTAAGTCATATGGTATTCTTTGCTCCTCTCTGACTGGATGTCTCAGGGGGAGAGATTTGGGTTCTCTCTGCTCCTTCTCAGGTGAAACAAAGGGAGTCAAAACCTCTGCTGCACATACTTTTGGTTGGGGGAGCAGGTGTAAATTCAGTGGAGTCAACTCCTACCCCTCTGTGTTGGGATGGGCAGGGGAGCAGCCAAAGGACCTCAATCCCTGTTGCCTGGTCCTTTAGGAAGCCCCTAGGAATCACAGACCATCTGGTGCAGTTTAGAATAGCCTCCAGGCTACCCTAAACTGCTCTGGGGCCAGAGCAGATTCTCAGGGAAGCCATGACTAATTCCCTGACAGTCTCCCCCTCTGCTGTACCCAGAATCTCACCATGAAACTTCTTAAAAAGGGGAACTAACTTATAGGGAATAATAAATAATGACTAATGCTTTGGTTCACTCTAACTGCCTTTGTTGCATTGTACATGAATATGGATATTCCTACAGAGAAGAGCGACCCCCAAACATCTGTGCCAAGAAAACCCACTGCCACAAATGTTTCAAACAGAAAGCAACAAGGTGCTCCTAAAGGTAGCCACTGGAGATACTGCACCTGGTCAGATCAGGAGTGTGGGGCCATGAAATTAAGTCCTGTTTCCTGCCAGCAGGCCTGAGTGTCAGACCTAGATTATCCAAAAATCTAATTTTATTTCTGCAAAAAAAATTCAAATGAAACAACCTTGAAATTTTTTGTGGGAAAATTTTCAATTTCCAGTTTAAAATGTGTAAATGAAACAGTAAAGAACCATGTTTTCCATTTCAAATGGAAATTGTCATTTAGTTTTGGTTTTCGAAAACCAAACCA
The DNA here is from genome assembly GCF_009764565.3 of Dermochelys coriacea. Lineage (NCBI taxonomy): Eukaryota > Metazoa > Chordata > Testudines > Dermochelyidae > Dermochelys > Dermochelys coriacea. The sequence goes on from NC_050081.1 coordinate 23,421,834, forward strand.
AACCTTTAATTAAAAGTAAAACAAAAAGATTTCTGTGTTTTTAATTTTTTTCCAGCAAAAAAATAAAAAAATTCATCAGAATCAAACAGTTTTCACACAACATTTTGATGAAACTGACGTTTTCAATAAATAAAAAACAAACAGTTGAAAATTGTTGAGTAGCTCCCTCATTACAGGCACAGACCTGGTCCAACTGGAATGCGCATGAACCCTCTGCAGTACTCCACCAGCCCTGGCGTGGAGTAACTCCAATAAAGAATCCATTCATTCAGCTGTTGCGGTTTTTGGGTGCCCACTTGAGAGACAAAGGATTTGATTTTCAGAGGTGCTGAATGCCCCCAACTCCATTTGACATCAACAGGAGCTGTGGTTACCCATCACATCTGGAAATCAAGCCCATGATGTCTCCACTGGACACTGAACTGCCCAAAATTAGTAGCTCCTGTGGAACATTTTGGCCACAATCTTGTGGTTGTATATGATTATTTGTATTACCATAGCACCTAGGAGCCCTAGTCATGGATCCAGTATTAGGTGCTGTACAAACACCAAAAAAAAATGGTAAATTATGATTACATGACAATTACAAACTGTAAAATGGGGATAATAACATTAACTTGTCTTTGCAATCCAGGGATGAAAAGTGATACAAAGGTGCTATTATTAGTATTTTATCATTTCTGCTTTCTGCTATTTTCTCTTTTCTTCTTCGCTGTTTAGTAGAGGACAGAAAGGACTCCTGAAGCTTGGGGGTTAGTTTTTTAATCCTCACAATATTTATTAAAGAGTTAAAATGGGGAAAAGAAGTGGCCAATTGCGTGTAGGGACTGAAATGAAAAGGTCCCGGATCCCCAGTGGGACAGGAAAGCATCTAAGGGGAGGCACACGCAGCTACACATTGTTTCTCGATTCAAACATAGTATGGTGCACAAAAGGGGGCAAATAATATCACTCTCCCATGCTTTGCTAGTGATAATAATAAATAAAAAAGATGCTAGCAAGAAACATGATTCGGGATTAACAGCTCCCATGTCCCACCAGCTGGCTCAGGGTATTCTTCCATTTAATAGGCCTCCAGCTTCTTCCAACCCCACGCACCACAGGAGAGGGTCTATCCCTTTCCGGGCTGCCATTCACATGCCCTGGGATCAAAATACCTTAGGAAAAATTCCCGGGGAGCTGATCGTGTGAATAAAAGGACAATCTGTCAGTGACTCCACTTGAGCACAAACGCTTGGGAAATGGAGATGGGGGGAGCTTGGATTTCCTGGGAGGTGGGGTCGGGGGCGGGGAGGGAGCAGCACAATAAGTTCCAGTTAATGACTCAACTGACCAGTGTGTGCTGGTCCCAGGAAGTGCAGGCGGCTCAATGACTTCCCATGGACTCCTAATCTGCCATTATGTTGCCTCTTTAAGACGGCTTTCCTCTGAGCGTGGGTCCCGTCTTGGCCGCTTTGCTCTGAGGAATGAGGCAGGGATGGATTGCCGGCCCCTTCCCCAACACCAAGATGTGCTGACAATGGTCAATTTTCTACTGACTTGTCAATTACACTGACAATATTCTGAGCACAAAGCAAGGCAGTTGACTGATTGGCATGACTGCTGCTTCCATGAATAGGCGAACCTCAGGGAGCTTGAGGGCCCAGTGAGTTCCTGAGCTAGTCTGGGAGACTTTTCAGTGATTTAACACTTGTTTTTTTCTCCACAAGGTGAATAAGTTAAAAAAATAAAGAGCTTTTCTAACTGGTGTGCAACCTGGGCCCACTGGGCAAGATGGTGCTGGAGGAGCCGGCAGAGCATTAACAGCACTGCCCCAGGAATGTTACAGTTCCACCCCGGGATCCCTGGTAGCAATTTTACTGCAGTTCTGAAAAGGTGCAACTGGTGTCTCCCTACTTTCCACCCCTCCTACCTGCACCCTGGAAGGCACCAGGTAGAGCACAGGACTGGGATCCATGCTCCTGGCAACCCTAAGAGAGTCCTGTGGAGAATCCATACTACTGTGCTGCATGGTCACTTTAAGGGGAGGCAAAATCTACTCCTATTTTGGAGAGAGAAGAATCCCCCCGCAAGGACAGGCTGGTCAGAGTGGGTGCCCTATATACAGGGGACCTAATTCCCATGTACACAAAAGCCATTTTACACCACTCTGGCAGGGTTAAGGGGCCTCAGAGTGAGCATGAATTATAGAGTAACTGAGAATCAGGCCTACGGTTTATTGACTGCTTGTTTTGTCCTTGGAAAGTTATCCTCTTCCTCTTCTCGCTGTCCCTTTGCTCACACACTCTCTGTAGCTGGCTTTCGTTCTGCCCCCACTCTCTCATCCATTTTTACTACAGGTGTTGTTGAAACCTTTCTCTCTCTACTCCTTTCCCCACAGACTGCCCCAATCCAAGCACAAACCCTCTACACCTGGAGCCTGAGAATCACACCATGTTTCAGTGGGTCAGAAATGAGCCAACCCCAATTTGCCCAGCCAACATTCATACAGCCCTTCCTGCGGCATGCCTGGTGCACTGCAGTCGTGGGGCCTGTCCTCAGGAGGTGCCAAGAGCCTTTAATTATCGTTGAAATCAGTGGGGCTGGACGGACACATCAGCCTATTTCCCAAAGCACCAAAGGGAAAGATTTGGATGGGTTCTCATTGAATCCAGGCAGATTCACTCATCCTTCGAGGTGGGATCTTCATTTAGAAACACCAAGGGAAATCGAGGGCCCAGGATTTCAAGCCACATGGAGAAAAATGCTCCATTCAGATTTCCAGAGTGAACCTTTTTGTCTTCCTCCTGCAGCCGCTGTTCAGTCTCCACCTCCTCCCCTCATCCTGCCCCATTGCCCCCTCTACTCCACTAACTTTTACAATGTGAACCATAACTGAAATGACCAGCACTGCAGAGACCCCCAATTTCATCCTTACTTGCTTTCCAATGAGCAGCCTCCAAATCCCAAACATCACAGGATTGCAACATGCTGCTTTGACACTCTTGTTCTTTTTTTTTTCCTGTCCAGTTTTGTTAACCTTATTACACACACAGGTCTATGAGATTGTCACTTTAAGCACAGCTTTGGGTGAGTGTGGTAGGGAGGCATATAAACTGCAGTACACCAGGAGACAAGACAAAGACTAGAGTCTGCGGAGTGCAGCATGTATGCATGTGTGCAGGTGTGAGACCCTTGTCCAGAACCTGTAAACCCAGGGTCACTAATCAGTGCGGACGCTCAAGCATGGGCTTAGAAATACCAGGTCTATGGACTTGAGTCCCATAGTCCCTGAACTTACACTGCTGTGTAAATATACCCGAGACACACACCTGAGTCACAATTCCACCCAAGCTTGTTCCGGAGGTGGGGTTACAGTGGCAATGGTAATCTGGCCTATATGGTCATGCTGGTATGCTGGCCTATACCAGCAATAGCCTGATCATCGTTAACAAGAATCCCTCGCCCCCACATAGACCCTATTTCTTAGTCTTTCTGGTTTTCAGGGGCAGAGAAGTCATTTTTATCTGCACTGCAAACCATCTACAACTAATAAATAATAAATGTGGGAGGATCACGATTTGATCAAGTACCTTAAACCAGCAAAACCTCAGTTTAGCAGCTTGCCAATTTGGTGGTAGATATCTGTCTATTTTAGGTGTTGATAGGATGCCACTCAATACCAGACAAGAGAGAGTTATTGATATATTATCTAGTTACAACAAGAGCTGTGCAAATAACATATTTTTCAGTTCACTGCCAATTCCAAAACATTGAGGAAAAAATCATTTCAGGTTGACTCAAAAATGAAAATTTTGGTGAACCACAAAGTTGAAAAAAATCATTTCAATGTTGTGCTTTTTAAAAAAGGGTTTATCTAAAAAATAACAAAAATTGAAGGAAATTTTGAAATAAAACACTGTTTCAAATAGAAAAATCAAAACATCTCATTTTGAAAATGTCAAAACAAAGCATTTTGCTTTTTTCTGAATTTGTGTTTGTTTGTTTTTCGACCAAAACAACTGGATGAAATTGACAGAATTTGCTAAATGTTTGGATGTCACCAAATCTGCACTTTTTGTCAGCATGAGTAAAGGTTGTAAGAGGGGACCCAAAGTGAATACCACGTACGGAAAGGAGGACAAGGAAACATTTCCTGACTCCTTCTGCATTTGCCCAAAATTGTCTGATAGCGGCTGCTGTTACATTTTAAATTCTAGATACCCAATACAAATAAGGTCATTTACTGTACTAACCGCAAACTAGTACTTCCTCACCAACTTCTAAAGGTCTAACAAAAACTGTTACCCCAGGGCTATTCAGAGCTTAGCTGTGCAGTCCTAAAATTAGGATGTCTCACTGGATAGGCTTGTAATAGTCTCAAGCACCTACTCAAGGCACCTATCCAGGCATTCTCTGATTTCCCCATGTCAGCTACACCATGTGCAAGTCCTAGTGCTGGAGGGAGAGCAGCCTCCTGGGCAAGTGAGTGGGGAATGGGCAGAGCCCCCCACAACGTGCCAGCCATCACAGCTAGGCCAGGACATGGTGGGGGGAGGGAGTAATTGGCACTAGCTATAGGACTAGCATAGATTATTTCCCATCCAGCCCCAGAGAAAGGGGAGAATTGAGGACCAGACTGTAACTCAATCTGAGTCACAATCTGGTTGTTGATATGCTCATGGGGTGGCACAACTGTGCTCTGCCCTTACTCAGAGCTTGTAGCAAAGCCACATTTAGTTCTGAACAGGACAGGAGGAAATGGGGCAATGTTTTTTTCCAGCAGATATCACAGTGATTGGCATGTTAAGGGCCTCGATAAAACAGGGAGAAGAGAAATATGGACCTGATTCTTTTCTCATTTACACCTATTTTACATCACTGTGACTCCATTGGCTAGAAAGATTTACTCCTCTTTTGCACCAGTGTGAGTGATGAGAGAATCAGGCCCTCAGAGTCTTTTGTTTGTAGAGCTGTCCTGGGACTGTCCGCTGGAGTGTTCCTCCCAGTTTGTATGATATTTGCACCTGGGGGGAGGGTTGAGTGTATCTGTCCAGAAGAAAATCAGAATCACCCCCTTTGAGCCTTTTCGAGAACCAAACCTTTCATCTAGCTGTTTGTTTTCTCTCCCTTCCCATACCACTCACACTTCAGCCCCCATTTTCCATTCAGATCAGGATTTACAGTGGGATTTCAGATTACTTTGAAACACTCTGGTTCCTGAGCTAGTTTTAAAGCACCCTGCTGAGAGCTGACCAGGCAATCTGGTATGACACAACATGTTACTGAGTGTGACTCTCAAATTCAGTCCCATGCCACTGAGTCCAGCAGCTTTTGGGAGTGCTACTGTTCAAGGAGAACTTTGTATCACCCTGTAGCAGTGACTTCTCTGGCCAACTCAGGAGTAGCCCTGACAGCAGGTTCAGAATTAAGCCCCATCCAGTCTTCATCAGCCAGACAATCAGTTGCATAGACAAAGTGTTGGGACAGTAGGAAGAGGAAAAGAGGAAAAAAACGATGTTGGGGGAAGATGGGAGGACTGAGATATGGCTGAGCCCCTGTGCAAAATAAAATAAACACTCAGTGGAGTCTCCCAGCCACTTTGGAAACTTCCGTAGGGAATCCAAACTGGAGCTTTTTGCCCTTTAAATTGAATACAGTGGATACTGTTCAGACAACATCCCTTTATTCAGCCATGACGTGGTGTGCATCAAGGCACGCACGCTGAATATAAAATACAGGTAATTCTGAGTGTAGGGTTAGGACTGCTTTGTGTGTGGAGAAACATAACACTTTCTATCTTCTGGCCAAATCCTGCTCCCATGGAAGTCAACGGCACAGCTTCAATGGCTCAGGCATCATAATCTTCTCTGTGTATCTTTACTCAGCACTGAGTACACTGTTGGCACACCATAAATCAATAATAAGTAGTGTTATTATATTGTTTTAAATCAAAGCCTAGTAGGAAACCTAACCCTTTAATAGCCCCGAGGGACTCTGCTATTTGTGCATAATGTGCCTGGTTTGTGCAACATGTTGCGCAACTGTCAGGTGTTTTAATGAAAAATAATTTACATGCCACAGCTGTAACTAGATCCCTGGATAATCCCCCGGTAGGTTATATAATGATACACTGCTTTTCACAACTTGGAAGCAGGGTTTGACTCATACCACAATGCACAGCTAAGATCCCAGAGGAAAAGGAAGAGGACGTATAAAGGGTCTCTGGATTCTAGGAGCTCAGCTTTGTCAATCACAAAGGCAACATCTGTATTACAATCATTAGGGAAAGATCAAGTATTCCCGAGTGCATAGAGTAAAATTCCTATGTGTCCTAAAGATGTGTGTCATGGGATGAGCTGGCCCTTTAAGATGGGTTCAAGGCCCAGCTCTGGCCCTGTTCCTAGTTTAGCAAGGTATTCTGGGACTTGTAGTCCAGAGAGACCATTGGCATTGTAGGCTTCGTATGCTTGGAAAGCTGGCAGGGATGTAACCAAGCTCCTTTTTCCCTAGTAAGAGATAGACTGGAGAACTCTGAGACATCGGGTTGGCCTCTCTACCTGAAAGGAACAGGACCTGCTGTTGGGTCTTTCTAGGCCAAGAGAGTGGAGAGAGGTCTAGAAGGGCAACCAAAGGGCTGGAAAAGGAAGGGTCTGTTTTGAGCTAGGAAGAATAGAACTGGGAGGAACCTTAAGAGAGCAAGAGCAACTTATAGGCATGCCCACAGGCTCTGGGAGAAGCCCAGCGGCAATGGACTGACCAGGGGATGGCACAAAGCTGAGGTTTGCAGCTTGTGTTAGACTTTTTGTTTTGCTGGACTTTTGAAGGGGAGGCATTGGGGGATGTGACCAGAGGGATGAGCTACCCAACCACTGAGGGGAAAATGAGGCAAAGACTGTGCTGTCAGGAAGAAAAGTCCCTGCTATGGTCTCACACACAGCGATGCTTGTAAAAGACTGGCCTCTTCTTCTTCACCCTAGTCATAAGTCATGTCTCAGGACTACAAAAGGTTAATATCCCTGTGAGATGACAGAGGTTGGTGTAGCGGATACTGCTACAACCTCCCCTTCGAAAAGACAGACCAATCAATCAATAAAACAATAAAACAACTGGAAACAACCACTACAAACTAATACAGCCAGTTAATGAAACATAATGGAGATGTCTAGCATGGAGGAAGGCGGCGGGAGGACCTGGATCCCACTGACAGTCAACAGGATTATTCTACCTTTTATTAGGCATCGGTTTAATAATCCCCATTTCTGACTCTCTGGCTTTTGATCATGCAGCCACTTCTGGTTCTCAAAACAGTTCAGACTGATGTAGCCAGTTCAGACACTAAAATGGATTCACCCCTTGGAGTCCAGGTTTGCAGCTCTCAGATGTTTATCATTTTCACGAATTGGGTGGGTGGATGCTGCTTCTGTCAGTTCACAAGCGCTGTCTAGCATTCCTCAAGAAGCAGCCAGAGTCCCCCTTGGCTTTTATTAGATGTCTTAAGACCAATGGGACATGATGGCATATGTCCTAGCTAGGATGGTATAGCTGTTACCTTAGTAGGTTGCCAGCAACTTTCTGATTGGAATCCAACATTTTCTCGCACTTGCAGTGGGGTAATGGTTCAGCATACCGGCCACAGTATTTCTTCTGTTGTGGTTTCCTGACATGTAACTCTTGTGTAAGTATTTCAAGTAGAATGTTTTTGGCTCTAGAAATTTGTTAGATGTTGACACCAAGGGTCTTCTTCTTCCCATACCTTTCTGAACTGATGATTCTAATAAAACACGAAAAGGCATGTTGTTCTGACCTAACAATGTATCCTGAGCTGACAATGCCAAGTATGGATCCCTCCAAGCCACCAGGCCCTTTTTTCATCCATTTTAAAGCCAGAAGGAACCATTCTGATGATCTAGTCTGACCTCCTACATAACACAGTCCAGAGAACCTCACCCAATAATTTCTATATCAAGCCTATGTTGTAGAACTACAACATGCCTTTTAAAAAGTTATCAAGTCTTGATTTAAAGGCTTCATGTGATGGAGAATTCACCTTGTCCCTAACTAAGTTATACCAATGGTTAATTTCCCTCATTGTTAAAATTTGCACTTTATTTCTCATCAAAATTTGTCTAGCTTCAACTTACAACCATTGGGGCTCTTTCTGCTAGATTAAAGAGCCATCTACTATATTTTGCACCTAACTCTTTCCTATTTGTACTGACTTTTCGATTAACCCCATTGAATGTGAACAGAATAGGCTTGAAGTGATGACCACATGAACAGATATGTCAAAGAGAATTGCCAAAACAAGTCACTTGTGAACTATTGACCTGTTATCTGTTGTTGATGCCTCTCAAATGCCATGGTGAGTGAGAACACTACGATTCAAATAAATTTTTCCATCACTACCCAAAGTGTTGTGCAAAAGCTCAGTTAAAACACAACTCTGAGCAGTAGTACGCTACTAAGAGGTAATTTTCCCATTTAGTTCAAATAGATCTGCACCCAACTTATACCAATGACAGCTGGGAATCTCCTGCGGTTTCAGTGGTTCTTTTGTGTTCTATCGCCTATATTTATTGCAGATTTCACACTTAGATCTTCAGTGGTAGCATTCACACATGGCTAGAATAGAATATCTCAGGCTCTGTTCTTAAACTGCTCACTACCTAGATACGTACTATGGATTATGCTTAGACCTTCTGAGTTTATGTTGGTGCAATATTATGACACAATAACATTTGCACAGAATCCATCCTGTGTAGCAATTTGATCTCAAAAGTCCCAAAAATATTTTATATTTGGAAATGTCTGGTATTTTCCTGTTATCCATCTAGCATTACTTCTTCAAATTCATGTAAGGTTGTGTTGTGTTGTGGTTTCTCATTTTAATTCTTCATATTTTGTTTTGAAAATGGGCAGTTCTTTAGTCATAATTGCTTCAGTCTCCTGCTGCTTTGCTCAATGGCTTTTGTAATATGGCTTCTATAAACTTATGGGGTAAAATCCTGGCCCCATTGAAGTCAGTGGCAAAACTCCCATTGACTTCAATAAGGCCAGGATTTCACCCTTGGTCTGTTTCTACCACAACCAATTTCTGCCATAAACATCCATAAAACTGCTCACTGAAATAATGGTCTGCATTTCTTCTTCCATCTGAACATAGTTGTGGTGTGTTTCAGTCAGTGGTTTGGAAGCCCATGAATGCAAGCCATCATCTTCTAGAAGGAGGCCTCCAATCAGTTTTGTGATATTTTGTGACAACATTTTACTTTCCAAGATCTTATTTCTTGCAAATTATCCTAAAACTGTATTGCCTTTATTGCCTGTATTGCCCTCAGGCAGTATTCTGGGTGCCACTTTAAAAACAAATGAAGGGTGAATTTGCTTAAATATGTTAATATGCCCATGAATCCGCTCAAGCCTCCTTGTTCTGGGATCTTACTATTTGTACAATTGTTCCTACATTTCTTCTGCTGAGACAAACTCTTTGTGTCACTAAGTATGTGTTCTACATAACTAATCTAATTTAGCCTGGTTGGGTATTTGTTCCCATTTGATTTAAGTTTCTTTGCTTTGGTATGCTGCTGGACATTGCAGTTTATCACTGTGTTGTTAAATATTTGCATCCAGCAGAGTATTAACAATTATCGCCAGCCGTCCAGATCTGGAACATGGTGATTTGATATACTATGGGTACTGAGGCAATCCTAAAGGGAAGCTACTTCAACCTATATCTACCAAAACCAGAGTTAAAGGGTCAGAGTTTTGTACTTTCTGTTTCCAGTTAGACCGGCTAAAACCTTTGGATTGCAGCCAAAACTTCATTTGAATGTGAAACTGGAAATGGAACTCAAGTGTGCAAACCTAATGCAGACCTGAAGAACATGAAGCCCTTTGAGTGAAACTGATGAGCTTCTTATAGAGACAAGTCTGAGGCAAGGGACTCAGATCTACCTCTAGACATCCCTGAAGCTTGGAAGTATTTAGGTTTTGTGGTCCTTCTTGGGGTCCATCTCTAGACTCCAACTGTGTCCACTTTCCCTTGACAGGAAAGTTCTAAGCCAAGTGGCTCTACATGGCAGGATATTCCCTCATTCCAGGTCTTCTAGCTTTTCTATTCTAATAGGAACCCTATTTTCAAGGTTCTGCATTTCATCTCAATCATAAAATTAATGTTAGCTGGAATACTTGGCTCAGCCTGAGGATCTTGAGCTATAAATCTGCACAATTCCCCCCCTGTTTAGGTCCCCACTGAGCTATTGTCACTTTGCCTATTTTAAGTTGAAAAACAAACCATGACATTTCCCAGGTGCAGATGCGTTTGTCTCTTTGCTCTACTCCTTTCCAGAGTTCTTCGTCCTCTCTCTCTTTTTAATAAAGAGATTTTGCAGGCACTTCATCTGAATGGAAATGCATAGCCTTGAATGGAAAGGAAGGAAGGAAGGAAATCATGACTTGTGGCACTCCAGCCACGCTATTGAATTGATTTGCTGAGTAGTGGGCCTGGAAGTCGCATCCTATAAAGGGAACAAGTTTTCATTGTCCCACTGCAGAGAGAGGCAGAGATGTTTAGGAGGGTGGCCAGTTGCTTGCAAACTAGTAGTTACATCAAGAAGCAAAGAAAGCTGACTAGCACTGGTGGGAACATTGCAGAGCCTGCTGACTTGCCCCAGAAATAGTGGGAAAAGGTAGGACAATTACAGAGGAAGCTGAGCTCTCAGAAGTTTTCTGCCAGTGAAGTGTGTTGGACAAAGTAAAAGGAAGGCTGGTCTTGTGGGTATTGGACTGGTGTTCAAGTGTTCAGAGTTCAATTTCTGCTTCTGCTACAGACTCACTGTATAACCTCAGGCAAGTCTTAATGCCCAGTTCTCCATTGTCCTGCAACTTATGTAGTCGGTGTCAAATTTTACCAGCTCAGAATGGCGGTGTCTTACACACCCTTTGCTCTGTTGTAAATAATACAAAGGTGCAGGGCAACTGAGAATGAGGCCCTTAGTCTCTGTGGCTATGTCTTCACTTGGGAAATGGTGTCTTTTTAACATGGGTTAGTTAACTTGTGTTAAAATCATAGTGTAGACAAGGCAGCCATAATTTTAACATTTGTTATCCAGTCCAGGTATACCGTAAGGGGGAGCCCTGCTATGTCTCTGTGCAGTGTCTAGGACAATGGGGCTCCCATCTCATTTGAGGCCTCCAGGTACTATCATAAACCTTCAGCAATAAAATGGCCAAGTTCTAGAGAGATGTGCATGTATTGCTCCTCTGCTTGGCCAAATGCTCTATCAGCCAGCTCTGCGGGGGTGAGGGAGCTCCAGCACCCCCGACCATAAGGCAGCTGGGTGATAGTTATAGCTTGTTGTCTCCTTGGTGCCAGAAGCTGGTCTGTCTCTTAATACAATTGTAAAAATGGGGGAGGGTATCTTATTTATTCATCTGGTGCCAAAAGACTCCTGTTTGGATTGAACGGCGATAAGAGATGACTGGGGCTCATCATGACATTGCTTTATGAGCTGATGACATTTTTATGAACTATGAAAGTCCCCAGAGAATTCTACGTGTTGATGCATCAGAGATGCCAAGATCTTCCCAAGTGAATGAACTTTCTCCACGTACTTTAATAGCTGGAGACTTTGGAATGTGGTTTCTCTTCTCCACCGCACACTGGAGTCCTCTACTGTCCAGCCCTATAGATGGATTCCAACCATCTCTCTTATCTGTACCTCTTTATCTCTCATCTCTGGCCCTCTCTGCAGTGTCTTAACTCTCATGCTCCAGACAAGGAGGGCTGAAAGGGACTCCTTTGGAAGCCTTCTAACTGACCAGTTACTCTTTCCTGGAGCCCATTGCCCTGTCTGTGATTATGGCTCCTACTCACCCAGAGAGAGGCTGGGAAGTGACTGCTTTCAGCATCACAGAAATCTATGGGGCTTTGCTGGTTTGCATTTGCTGAATCCAGAGCTTTTGAGATCCGACTTCAGGAGAACGGATTATTAAAACACATGTAGCCTAGCATATACAAACAGCCGACGAGCTGTTCGCTTATATAAAGGAGGCCACTAGATGGTGAAGTGAAAGTGAATTTAGGGTTTTATCTTAATCCCTGCCTGCAGACACTACAAAATTAAGGAACCATTTATACAAATCACAGGATTGGTAAACTCCCAGGACTAGCAAAACATCGGTGATACAGGTCAGGATTGGGACCCATGGCAGAGCCATGTCAGGGGCTGGAATGGCCAGTGAGGACCACAGGTAATACAAGTCAGGATATCAGTTCTGCACAAAAATCTATTAAGGAAACTTCATAGCCACAGAGTAAGAGGCAAAGTCCCTTTGTAGATTAACATTTGATTCAGAGAGCAGAAACAAAGGATATGACTAAATGGCTAATGATTGGCATGCAGAGAGGTTAATAGTAGACTAGCCAGGCATCAGTAATAACTAATAATAATACATAGCACTTTTCTCTATTTTCAAAGCACTTTGCAAACATGAATTAGCTAATTAGTCAGTAATTTACTAATTAACTAGCACAGGGAACAATGGCACTCAGTATGATTAATGATCTGGAGAAGGGCTAGATAGCTTGAGGCAACATTTGTTGATGAAACAATAATATTTAGTGCGAGCAAGAGCAGAGAGGATGGAGAAGAGCTTGAGGAACTAACAAAGTGAGGTGACTGGACAGCATGAGAAAAGAGACGTTCTGATGTAGACAAGTTTAGGATATTATTTAATAACCTCACAGTCCCAGCAAATACAAGAGGAACAAACACTGTACACCTGCTCTTTCAGAGCTGCTGTCCCATTCTCACCTTACGAATAATGGGTAAAAGTTTCAGAAGTACCTTAGTCACTTGGGGTTAGATTTTTAAAGGTCTGTAATTGCCTCCTGTGGACCTTTCACTGCCTCTTCGGTCATCAGCTCCCCCTAGCTGGACAGGAATCCTGAGGAAATACTCTGCACCTGAACCTTAGTTTTAATACCACGATATAGACCTTGGGAGCCCAGTTCTCATCTCGCATCCATGGGTGTAAATCAGGAGTCAGAATTACACTAGTGCAACCAGTGTAATGAGAGGAGACTCAGGCCCAGGGTTTCTAGTGACTTACATAGTGGAATGGGAGCTGCCACTCTTTGGGGGCAAGTCCCACCCCCTACTCCATGCCTCAGTTTCCCCATCTGTAAAATGGGAATATTATGTATGACCTGTGCAGTAAGATTTCGTGCTTTAATATCTGTAAAGCCATGTTGCGTTGTTAATCATGGATTTGGGTTAGAAAATCACAGGAATCAGGTCAAAGGCATTTCCCAAAAAGGTAGCCCCCCATCTTCTCTCAGAAATTACCTGACAACTTCCGTGGAATGTGTTAGTCCTCCTGGGAACACCACCACCCAACTGTGCGGTTTTTTTGAAAGGTCATAGTGATGCCATGAATTCTGTATTTCAATCAGTATAAATTCATGGCTTGGAAAAAACCTGCACTTCACTTTCTGCCCTAAACTATCACATGGCATTGCTTTTTGTTATTACACAGCTGCCATGTTCCACCCCACAGGTGGCTGCATTCCAGTGGCTGAGGTTAAATTATTCTTGTCTATAGTTTGTGTATCAATTTGTCAAATCTATAGAGCCCTTTTGAATTCTCTGGATGAAAGCTGCAATATAATTAAAAACTATAAATATACAATGTAGTATATTACATATATATTATAATATAAACAAACAAAATATATTCCTATCAACGCAAATGTTATTAAAATGCTTAACCATACTGATTCTTGCTCACAAGTGCAGGGTTGAGCTAAACATCAAATTAGCATCTGGAACTAACTTTCCCTGCAAGAGAAATTAGCAAGGGTTTAGGGAGATTTTCTCTGTCCTCTAGGGCACTGAGCAGAGATCAGCTCTCAGGCTCATGTAGGCAACCCTTATGGAAAATTCCTATTGAATGTAAGCTTTCTGTAGACTTTTGAAAACTTCCTATGCAATCAAATATCTGTCTGTCTAGACTTGATGGTATCTGAGCACTTCACAAATTCATCAATGTGTACACAAAGTAGAATAGAAAATTTAAATCTCTGCCACAGAATTCTATTGGACAGCTGAAAAAACCTACAGAAGGGTCTGATTTTAGAGTGATTCCTATAGAACTCTATCAGTTTCATTCCTATTCAGGTCTATGGGACCTTTTCCCCAAGGGGTATCCCCATGGCTGATTTGCCAGAACATAATTCTACTCATCTTTTTTTTCTATAGGTACGCAAAGGAATGACTTCAAGAACACAGGGAATGTAATGATGCAGGTGTCACCCTGCTAATGGCTCCAGGACAATCTATCCTTATTGGGACCTGAACCATCACAGAGGTATCTGGATAAGCTTTTCCTCAGCTGTCCGCTGGGCACTGAGAATTTCAAATCTGGCCTGCCATTGGCCAAACGGCAGCAGACTGAATTAATTGTGGGTGGGTATCAAAAGTTTTCAACTGCAAACACTTGATTCTGCAGATAAAGAAAGAAAGAAAGAAAGAAAGAAAGAAAGAAAGAAAGAAAGAAAGAAAGAAAGAAAGAAAGAAAGAAAGAATTCTCCCATGCAGAACACTGTTCCAAGGTCAATAGAGAAAAACCCTGTGGCCTGAATACCCAATCCGGGGAGAATTCGGAGCCTGGCAGGAACCCTTGAGGGTTGGGTGTCTGTGTTGTCATACTTGTAGCCAGGTTACCATGGCTCATCCATCGTGCATCCACACCCTGGGGGTCCGCTCTCTCCCTCATTCAATGGGGCTCTGCTCTTCCAGCATTGAGGAGGACAGTTGATTTGCAGAAGAAAAGAGAGTCCTTAGTGGTGCTGTCATGTCATCACCCCAGGGTTCACAATGGATTGTGGGTGCCGTGCATAATAGAGCTGGCTGCCTCTGTCCATGCTGTGCTGGATCGTTCTAATGGCTCGGATTCCCAGAAGGCACAAATCCCATTCTCATGCTCTGCAGATGGATGCTGAACAGAGAAGAGAGTGGAGTGTGTGCTGGGGAGAGAGGGGGGGCTGTTCTTGAGGATTTCTCTTCCTTGTTCTCACCTTTTCCTGGGGTGCCCACTGAAAACCATCTGAAGTAGTCAGGGTAAAATGATATTTGTAACAGAAAAGTTCCAAACTAATTGCTCTCTCGACTTGCCCCTAGATGGCTAACACCTGGGTTACTTCTCAGGATCCACTTCCACATTCTCTTTGTGTCCTTAAAAACTGTGGGCGACATCCTCAACCACTGTAAATCAGCATGGACTTCAATAGAGTTACATTGATTTAAATTCACTAGATAAACATATGGCCCCCTGTCCAATTTGATAAACCACTGAACCCAACCCACAAAGGATTCAAACAAGGGAGGTGAGGTTACCCTTCTTCTCTTCAAACCTGGCTAGAGTATTGAGACAAGAAGTAATGGAAGAAACAGATCAGGGAATTTGGTAATGACATTCATACTGCATCTGAGCTGCATGCCCAGGGAATCTGAATTCATTGCTGGCCCCTCTAGTCCCCTCCACCCCCGCCCTTGAAGCCAGCCTCTTGCTTGGCTGTTCTGATGGGGCTTCTCTCCATGTAATCTTGTTGGGACTGCATTTGGGATTCTAGGTCTGTTGCTGGTGGGGGAGGGGAGTTGGGTGCTTTGGACTTTGCTCCCCTTCCCACCTCCCAGGGGAAGAAAACTGAAATAAAAGGTCCATTTCTTTAGAAAACAGGACTGACTATGTTTCCATGCAGCTTTCCCATCCTCCCCGTCCGCTGTGAGTAATCTCACTTCGGAGCCTGAATTCATTCAGACATTGTGAGGGATTAGCTGACCTTTCTTTCAGCGCTGGGTAAGCTTGTGATGTTAAAGCTTCCCAAAAATTAAACTCTCAGGAGAATGTTTCAGAGGCTGGAAAGTCTGGAAGCTTGTTCATTTTGTACCAGCTGTTTCCCCATTGTCTGTTTCCGGGGCAGTAACAGTCAATCATTCACAGAAGATGTATTGTCCATTTCTGCTGGAAAATGGAGAGTTCTACCAACAGTCCTATCAAATGTTAGAAAACCAGTTAACGACGGTATTGCCAACCCCAAGTGTTAAAGTGACTTGGAGTGGCTAGAGGCATTCTATATGCGCAGTCAGAGCCAAATCCTGAGCATAAAGTGGTTTGACTTAGTGCAAAATGTCACAAACTCACAAAGAGCTCACTCTCTAGAGTGGCATAGCATGCTCTCCAACCATGTCACCAGATGGGCAAAAGCATCCCAACACACAGTGCTCTCAAACTCCCCATCAACGTGAGAAGGGGTGCATGCCCTGACCCCACCTGGCATCACCTGTAGGGCCACTCAGTGGATTCGCAGGATTGAGCCAGATCTGGGAACTTCATAACACAATGTCTGGCGCGATGCCATCAACCAAGTCAGGCTGACACAACGGGCCTTAGACTATGCATGTTCAATGATCATACAATGTTAAAAAAATCACAAGTTAACCTTCCCCCAGCAAAATCGGAAGGTTGGCTTATGTATCATCAGATTTTTAAAAAATATATAAAATGTGGGCTGTCTTTATTTGCCACCTTGTTTTTGAACATCTAAGAAGTCACATTTTCAAGCTTTTCTCCATACCCATGAGGGCTAGAAACTTACTATTTTTAAAAAAAATGTTGAGATTCTCATGTGATCCTATGACTCCAGGAGCTGGGGCTTTAGGAACACCGGTGGCCGGGCATACATAAAAAAGGCCAAAAATTACCCTGGTGTAGCTTCACTGATTTCACTGGACTTCCGTAAGTGCTGAATTTGGCACAAAGAGTCCAGCTGGAGGAATCTGCTAATGGTCTCCCATGATATACCATCTGTCCCAGCATACACATGGCCTAACTGGGGCACAGCTTCCCTATAGCCCTCTTCCTTATTGCTTGACCAGAAGCTCACAAGCACTCCTGGAACAGGACCAACAATATGGGATATATCTAGGAATGACATGACAATATGCAAAGAAACTGATTGGCTGATACTTTATGACATTATGGCTGGAAGTCCCACTTCCAACTCTAAGAGTTTTATATATTTTTTTCTGGAACTGGCGCTGGTTTCCACAGGTTTCAGCTTTTTCTGATGTAGGTGTACTACATGCATGTATGCTTGTAGCACACCTGTGCGTTTCTGCAGTTGTATGGGCACAAGTCTCCTGTTGTTTGCAGCAGTGTGACTCCACTGAGTTCAATATCATCACTCCCTGAGGGCAGGGCCCTGGCCACATTAAGTGTGAAGCCAAATACCAAGACATCTTGCTTCACAATTTCATCTCAAAGTCACATCAAAAACACCAGCTAAAGTCAATTCCCCCCACCAGAAATAGTTGAGCCTCTCAGACTGTACATCAGACATGACCTTTCTAAGAAACAATGGCACCCCGCGGTGCGGGACTATATTTTGGATTGACCGTGCATTTCTTTGTAGATAGACAACTCAGATCTGCATCCCCTCATCTCTCTGGATCAGCTCTTGCATGCTCCTCAGAACAACCCCATGAACCTAAAGATCCTTCTGTCTTACAATAGGATACATTGTGGTCACGGGGTGGTTTAAGTCACAGCTTTACCGCTGGGGCTTCTGGAGCTCCCTGTAAGCTCAACAACAAACAGCTATCTTGTTATGGACTGCTCTCTTTAGTATCTTGATAGTGGATGGATGTACTTGACATCTCCAATGATGCTGCCGTGACAACGGCTACATCACTTACACAATATCTAATTCATTGTTTGTACCATCAGACACTAATGCCAGAAGAAGACTCCCTGATTTTCACTGGTTTCAATAAGAGGAGAATCAGGCCCTACATATACATACAGCTATTAGCAAAAAGAAAAGGAGTACTTGTGGCACCTTAGAGACTAACAAATTTATTTGAGCATAAGCTTTATTTGAGCAAATGCATCCGATGAAGTGAGCTGTAGCTCACGAAAGCTTATGCTCAAATAAATTTGTTAGTCTCTAAGGTGCCACAAGTACTCCTTTTCTTTTTGCGAATACAGACTAACACGGCTGCTACTCTGAAACCTGTCATACAGCTATTAGACATTTAAACACCTGTGCTATCATGTTCTCTCCTGAAGAACCATCTCCTGAAAGTGGGGTTTATGGGAATGGTACCACACTGTACTGGTGAGTCGGTCTGCCAGACACACTCTTCCTAAATGCATCCGCTTTTACTGATCCTTATTTGGCCCATGATTATGACTTCATAGACTATCTCAAATCTAATTATATTTACTATGAGGAAAAACAGCCAGTTCATCTATGTCTGTGAGGTGCCTAGCACAATAGGGCCCTGATCTCAGCTGGTGCTTCTAGGCATTATAGAATACAAATAATAAATAATAACTGAATAGTAGGAATAAGGGCCTGACCTAGAGCCCAATGAATTCAGTGGAAATACATAGTCAGATGTAAGCAAGAAGCCCCTTCAGTCTTCTCATTCCTCTTGGTTTCTCTGTACATCTAATCTGACCCAAAATGTTTCCCATGCCAAACATTTTTTTAAACCCAAGTGATCTGATGAACATTGGAGCGAAACAACAACCATGTTTTTTGTTTTTAGTTTGTTTCAAATTTCCAGGAAATTTATCAGTATTTTAAATTTAAATTTAAATTTTAAAATAGCTGAAAATCGGTGCAAAAATTAACACTTTTCTGAGTAAATATTGGGGCTAATATTGAGGGATGGGAGGACAATCTGTACTGCCAAGGTTACCTAGCTGCCATCTCTCCTTCTGGAGAGAAGAGCCAGGTCCAGGGAGTTCCTGCACTTCCAAAATTCAGGTGAAAATTGATAAAAACCGAATAATGGCCTTTGTAGAACCCGGGAAATTTTCAGTAAAAATCAATAGAAACTGAAAATGAAGAACCTTTAACAATGCTGTAATCTCTATAAAAGCAGCCACATTAGAAAAGGCTAGTCCTTGAAATGGTCAAGTTAAACATGGCTACTATATAGGAGCTGTGAATTAGGGAAGAGGAACTAATGTTTAGTTTAAATTGTCCATCTAAATGGATAGCCTCTTTCCAAACTGGCTAGTTTTACAGACCTCATATCCTTACACGGCTATTCTTTCTTTGGAGCCTTGATTCCCCACCCACCACCTCCAGTATTTGAACTATTTGGGATTAGATAATACTCGTAGCTGAAGTCTGAGTCTGATGTTAAAATCAGGGTAAAAATGAACACATCTGTAACTGCGTGGACAGAAAAGTTACAAGTAATTTGAACAACCATGAGTACAACTTGACGTAGATTTGAATACAGTATGTTAGACACAGGAGCTGGTTTGTTTATCCACTAGGCTGACGTCTTTGATTATTCTCTGTTGAAACTTATTTACTCCTTCACAGAACACAAGAGCCAGGGGTCACCCAATTAAATTAATAGGCAGCAGGTTTAAAACAAACATAAGGAAGTATTTCTTCACACGACGCTCAGTCAACCTGTGGAACTCCTTGCCAGGGGATGTTTTGAAGGCCAAAAGTATAACTGGGTTCAAAAGAATTAGATAAACTTGCTATTAGCCAAGATGGTCAGGAACACAACTTCATGCTCTGGGTATCTCTAAAAGCTCTGACTGCCAGAAGCCGGGACTGGATGACAGTGGATGGTTCACTTGATAACTGCCCTGTTCTGTCCATTCCCTCTGAAGCATCTGGCACTGGCCATTGTCAGAAGACAGGATACTGGGCTAGATGGACCGTTAGTCTGAACCAATATGGCCATTCTTATATTCTTATCTTTGATAAGCATTACAGGTTCTTCTGCTGAGCCTTTCAAAAGTAACCTCTGGATTCCTTCACCAGCTGGAACTCCTACAAGTCACTTGGTGTGTCTAAATGGTGAGTGAATGTTTGTACTAAATTGCTAGCTGGGGAAGGAACTGTGGGCTAGAGATTGATCTCAGCTACAGTGGTATAAATCTGGACCCACCACCCTGAAATTAGCTGGAGTGACTCTGGATTGTCACCATTATAAACAGGTTTTGATCTGGCCCTGGATCTCTTTATACGTTTGCACAGTGCTGAGTGTGCGGTTGGCATTAAACCAATAATGTTAATTTGCCCATGAGAAGCCGGATATAATTAGCCTTCAGTGCAGTATAATTACACTGAAAATTACAAGAAAAAAGGTGAACCTATGGGCTATGGTATTGAAACTGGAACTAGAATTTGCCCTCCGTTACATATACTCATAACTGAAGGCTCCCAAAGCACATTTCCTGGTTCCTGACATATCCTGCAGAAATGCAAAATCTTGTTCCAATTAATGCACATTTTACTGCAATAAAAAAACAAGAAGCGAAAAAAAGGAATGTTTGCTTCTTCTTTTCTACATGTTTGCTCTACATTTCCCCCATTAATAGGGAAGTTATGAATATGGCTTTCCTGCAGTGAAGCTGCAGTGATTATATCTGCAGAATCACACAAAGAATACAGTCCAAATGCTTAATATTGTCAGGGCAATGAGAGCCCTGAGCCCCGTGAGCCAGCTCCTTTATGGCTAGCAACTCTTCTCAAGTCCTCACTGTGAGTCTCTCTGTTCTTTTGCTCTTTCCCACACTTTAGCAGGGCAGTGCACTCCTGACTGGTGACCTCTGCATTATTTTAAGTGGCAAATATCTATGTATCAGTGTATACACATCCTTTTTCCAGTTCGCCGACACTGTCCAAACACAATGCAACTAACAAGGGATCTTTCACCAGCAATGAACGTGTGGTTATTCTGCTTCTCAGATCCAGGCGAGAGGGAAGATTTTAGAATATGCTGGAAATCCACTAAATTGTCGCTTTGACTGCATTTTGTTTTTTAAGGAAACAGTTATACTGCTCCAACATGACCAGCCCCGTGCTACAGTTCTCTCATTAACAATCCTGCAAACCTGTTTCTAATCCCAAGGCTTGCTGGGCATACATTAAGACCCCACTATCTAGCAATTGTTAAGAAAGCTGCTGGTCTAGCACAGGAACAGTTTCAACACTTACACAAGGCCAATGACCTCACATTTCAGCACATTTTTCTTCCAGCTATCCCAAACATGATCAGTGTTCAGGCTGGCTCAATCTCACTTAGCCTTTCCTTCAGAAGCATTTCAGGTTTCAGAGTAGCAGCCGTGTTAGTCTGTATTCGCAAAAAGAAAAGGAGTACTTGTCGCACCTTAGAGACTAACAAATTTATTAGAGCATAAGCTTTCGTGAGCTGTAACTCACGAAAGCTTATGCTCTAATAAATTTGTTAGTCTCTAAGGTGCCACAAGTACTCCTTTTCTAGAAGCATTTCAGAGACTATGGGCCCGAGCCGTCTCCTACTGAAGGCGATGGAAACTTTGCCACTGATCTCATTGGGAGCAGAATCAAACCCTCTGGGCCTGATTTTCACAGGTGCTGAGCACCCACAAGTGCAGTTGAAGCCAGTGGAAGCTGTGGGTGCTCAGAGCCTCTGGACATCAAGTTCTATGTTAGCTAAAAGAGAAAAAACAGTGTGTTTTCTTTCTTTCTTTCCCTGGGCAGTTTGCAAAAGGCTCAGCTGACCTACATATACTATACATCCTATGTCTGTAGAAGTGCTGCATCTCCAGGCTCCACTGACTCTGACTTTATGCTGCTTTGCAACTTTCACCCAAGCTACTGTGCTGTGTTAAATTTTACATTTCCCAGCTTGTCAGGAGCAGGTAGTGAAATATCTCAAAGAGTCTGAACAATGGTTAGAGTACAGTTATTTTGTAAGCTGTTTAAAATAAATGTGGTGTGATCTATGGAAACTCCTTTAAAAGTGGCTGAGTGCCATGCTAAAGTCCCCTTCATTGAAAATGTTAATTCGCTGACACAGTGCATGTAAAAGCTGTAACTTTACAGCAAGGTTAGAAGCATATACATTTATCACAATCATTGATATTGACTCAGAAACATCTGGTAAAGTTCTCCCCATCATGGAAACTCCAACTGCCCTAAAGCATCAGGGGAAAACACCAAATAACATAAATCTGAAATAAATGTTCAGTCTAAAGCCAGATTGCTCAAGCACGATCTGAAATTTACCAAACTCGGACTCCTATGGACTAGCTGTTACTGACTATTCACACCAGCTATAGCAGGAAAATTGCTGCCTACATGCAAAGCATTACATGGTCTCCTCAGTTCTTTTCATGAATACTCAACAGATACTAAATGACTCTCCAATCAAGGCTCCATTCAAGCGAGTCCAGAATTGGATCCCAAGTATCTGTATTAGACAATCTAATGTAACGCCTACGGGATGTGGGATGTCTTGCTGCCACTAATCAACATGCCGACCTTTTCAACCATGACTTGGGTCAAGCTGTTGTAATATTCATTGCAAATAAATTAACCACAAATTTACTCCCACTGTAAGTCTCTTTAGCACTGCCTTGGTGGTGCAAAGGAGCCTTAGTGGAAATAAGAATCTGGCCCAGTGCAAACTCCAAATCCAGGTCTCAGTCTTTGCTATAATGACACTATAATATATATTTTACAGACATTAAACTCATCCATATTGGTTAAATTCTCTGTTATAAAATTATACTCATTCTGCATTTGGCCTTCTTTGGTTAGCAAATAATTCATGATCCAGTCCTGATTCTCTTTGAATGGATTCAATATCTATAAAGATTTACTACATAATTTGGATGAATCGTTTTTGGTTTACGGGCTGTTCACAATGTTTTCATTTCAGCTATTCTCTAGTCATTATTTGTCGTGTGTCATAGGTCACCCAAGTCACATGGTATTGTTTTTGTTTCTTGATTGGCTGATCAAATGTTTTTAAACAGGAGACCAACACAGCGTAAACAAAGCACTTTTGGGTGTTGATGTTTGGATGAATCATCATTGATGAAAATTTCTGATCTCATAAACATTTTTGTGACCATCTGATGATTGTCCAAATACTTGTGAAATACAAATAATGTGAAGCAAAGTTATAACTGGGTGTTATATTTATGGTTTTAAAATTTTCAACTATTTACTTAGCTCTAATTATTTTAAATCTGATTATTAAGCAGCCATTTTTTTTTCAATGACTGCTGCCCACTTGGGAGAAATCTTGTTGCCACTTTTTGACTCTTTGACTAGAATATTGATGGAATGTGGACTTAAAAGTGGCACAAACTCAGCTGAAGCCAATTTGCTTTAAAATTCTAATGAACAGTTGTAGGTTATTTAAAGATACAATTCACCAAGCTCTGCTTATCACAGTCATTTTCGCAACAGAATAAGGCCCTGATGCTACATTATTGAAGACAACAGAGCCTTCATGTGACTGTAGAGTTCCTCCGGCACATAGCATAAAGCAGGATTAAAGCCTACGTCTCATGAACACAAGGCCATGTCTAGAGGTGGATGCATCCAGTTGGAAAGAACACACCTGAATAATGACCCATTGCTAATGATGTTTAACTCTTTGCAGTTTCAAAGCACTCTACAAATATGAACTAAATTGTCCTGGCAGCCCTGTGAGGATGGGAAGTATTAGCCCCACTTTGCAATTAGGACAGCTGAAGCCCAGAGAAGGTCAAAATTTTCACACTTGAGTGTCTGAAGTTTGGCCCCTAAATCCATGCTAAGGAAAAGTGGCCAGCTTTTCAGAAGTGCTCTATGCACACAATTTCCACTGAAGTCTGTAAGAGTTTCAGCACCTCTAAAAAGCAACCCAGAACTGGCTTGCCCAGCGCTACAAAGTGTTTAGAGCTGGATGAAAATATTTTGGCAAATAGTAAATTTGCCAAAAAAATGCATTTTTAAGGGCACTGAAACTGTTTGCAAATTTGGGTTGAATCTGGTAAATAGTTTCAGCCCAAAAGAAAAAATGGGGAAACAATTTGTTTCGACATTTTTGAAATAAATCATTTCAACATTACATTTTAAATTGACTTTTTTTTTCAAAATGGTGTTTAAAAGGTTTCGTTCGACCCAAATGAAATTGTTCTGGTTTCACATTTCAGTGAATAAAACAGAAAAAATTCAGTTTCAGCTGAATCAAACTTAAGCTGAAAAAAAAAATTATTTGCTCAGTTCTAAAAATGAGCAAAGCTGGAGCAAAATTGACATTAGAACCCAGGAAGTCCTGATTCCAGTCCTGTAATCATGGCAGTGCTGCACCATACTGCATTCATTGAAGTCAATAGGGCTATGCCGATTTGCCAGCCAAAGATCTGGACCAATATTTTTAAGGTTTTGTCAATTTTTGTATCCAAGTTTTCACTTCCATGTTCTGGAACTGACAGTACTGAAATAGCCCATGAACTGGTTATTCTTACACCACCACTGGCTCAGACCAGATGCAGAAGGGCCTGGAATCCAGTAAGAAAGCATGCTGTAGCCCAGGTTCTGAGACTCAAAAGCTTACAGCATCCAAATTCTGAGGTGCTTATCCAAACCCAACTCTGAACCTCGTGACATTTCACTAACCCCAATTACAACTCCAGTGCAGAAGCCTTTGTGAAGGAAAAACACTAGATTCCAGAATGACTGCTGAAGTATTAGCTGAGTTACAAAAACAAACAAACAAAACCCCATATAAGGCCATTTCATTTATCCTCCTTTGTCCAGTTTTGTTTCAGTGTGAAAGTCGCTCTTTAAACTTCAGCCGTTGGGTTACAACTGGCTGGGTCTCTGCTCCAAAGCGTCGCGCCGAGAGCTTTCCAAAGGAATGTTTGCACAGTTCAATTTATTTCAAAATATTCAGCAGTTTCCCTCTCTCCAACCCTTGGGTGACTCTCTGCCCAGGATCGGAGGGTGTAAAGTAAAGGGCCTGGGATCCTGGTCCACAGAGCCATTGTGAGCAAACACAAGCTGCTGTTTGTATTTGTCTTCACACTGTCGGAACTCAATTGTGCAAAGTGCAATGCCTGTTGCCAGTCTGCCTTCAATATCTGCTCATCTCTCCCTGCCTGCCAGAGACCCTCTCCACCTCCCCTCCACCTCCCACCCCATCCCTTTTCATTTTGAAGCAAAGTGATTTAATTTCACAAGACTTTTGGTAATCATATTAGAAACTCAAACATTGACCAGAATCAACTTCCTACTGCAGAGGAGGGAAAAGACAGAAGAAACAGCCTGGCTCAGGATAGCCACAAATACAAGAGGAAGACAAAAATCAGAGCAGCTGCATTGCTGGTTCTCATGTCAGCATCCGATTATGCCAATAAACAATAGCCTCTTGCCAAAGGTCTGAAAGCAAGGAAGCTGGGTTTGGCAGGGTCTGAGGATGACGCTCAACAGGTTAATCAGCTAATTTCACAGGATGTTTGTTGTGCAAGATTTGACTTTGTTTTAAAAAGCAGCTCTTTTCCCTCCACTATAATCATTTCCTTGCATTCCTCTCACCTCTAATCACTGCCTATTGCATATATAGTATATCAATAGCTCTGTAAAATCCAGCACAGTGAACTGGCTTCTGAAACAAGCTTACCTGCTCAGGTACCTTCTGACTTTCAGTTATTATTTTTATGACAGTAGCCACTAAAGGATCCAACTGAGATCAGGGCCCCATTGTGTCAGGTGCTGCACAAACACAGAGTAAGAGACAGTCCCTGATCTTACATGTGAGAAAGGGGAACTAAGACAGAGAGAGAGATTATGGGTGCATCTACACTAGAAAAAAAAACAACCCATGGCAGTGAGTCTCCAAGCCTGGGTCAAATGACTTGGCCTTGCAGGGCTCATGCAATGGGCTAAAAATAGCAGTGTAGACGTTCCTGCAGGGGTGAGGTTCCAGAGCCGGAGAGGAAACAGCTATACTACTATTTTTAGCCCTGTAGTGCAAGCCTGAGTCAGCTGACCCAGACTTTGAGAGTCAGCATGGAGGATTTTATTTTTTTTAGCAGTGTAAACATACCATAAGTGCCTTGCACCAGGTCACACTCAGGGTCTGTGGCCTCACAGGGAACTGAACCCAAACCTCCTAATTCCCAGTCTATTTCCTGAATCACAGGGGCTTTCTTCCACCCTGACCTAGATGAGCTGCTGCCCATGACCCCTGAGACTCCAACTTTGAGCTTGGACTGTGGTACCACTCAGGATGTTCACACAAAGAGGCCTTGTCTGCACTAACATTGCACTAGCATCTTTATGGAATCCCATAGTGGACAAGACCACATGAATCTGGCTGCTACCTGGTGGGGCATTTTGCTAAAAGACTCTGGTGTGTGGCTCCTAGCTGGAAGATTTTGTGGCCCCCTCCATTTTCCTTTAAATAAAGTTTATGGCAGTTGGGGAGATGGGTCAGGAAGGGTGGATGGATGAAAGACTGGGTGTGGAGAAAGACAGAGGAAGGCTTTGCAGATGTTTGTGGGATTAGCGTGTGGCCCGCTCAATCCACCTCTGGATTTTCAGGGAAGACCAGTGAGTTTCATGCTGACCAGCTATGTAAGGAAGACGCTGTAAATGTAAGGCTCCTCCTGTCCAGGGGTTCTTCCATGACATGAAATGCAACAAAGCATACCTGACCTGATTCCAAACAAGAGCATATCTTACAGGGTAATTATCATAATTGCAATTTGAGCAGTGTGTTTCTTAGCTGGTTCTTTTTTACTTTTGCTATTTTTAAACTCTCTTTGTCTATCAAGACATGGGAGATGAACAAAAAAATGTTAAATAGCTGGGGGAGGGAGGAACGAGAGAGTGATGCACACAGAGAGCGAGAGAGATGGCGGCAAACACTGCCTATAAACAAATGCCGAACGGGATGGTGAGGGAGAGCCCAGCACTCCCCGAGAATGACAACAACTATCAGAAATTATACAACTACCCTGTAAAAGTGGCAAAGAGTCCTGGGGCACCTTATAGACTAACAGACGTATTGGAGCATAAGCTTTCGTGGGTGAATACCCACTTCATCAGATGCATGTAGT
This sequence comes from Dermochelys coriacea, assembly GCF_009764565.3. NCBI lineage: Eukaryota > Metazoa > Chordata > Testudines > Dermochelyidae > Dermochelys > Dermochelys coriacea. The sequence goes on from NC_050081.1 coordinate 23,448,744, forward strand.
GGAAATTTCCAGAGGCAGGTATAAATATGCAAGCAAGAATCAGGCTAGGGATAACGAGGTTAGTTCAGATAGGGAGGATGAGGCCATCTTCTAGCAGTCGAGGTGTGAACACCAAGGGAGGAGAAACTGCTTTTGCAGTTGGCGAGCCATTCACAGTCTTTGTTTAATCCTGAGCTGATGGTGTCAAATTTGCAAATGAACTGAAGATCAGCAGTTTCTCTTTGAAGTCTGGTCCTGAAGTTTTTTTGCTGCAGGATGGCTACCTTTCAATCTGCTGTTGTGTGTCCAGGGAGATTGAAGTGTTCTCCTACAGGTTTTTGTATATTGCCATTCCTAATATCTGATTTGTGTCCATTTATCCTTTTACGTAGGGACTGTACACTGGCAAGCTTTGCTATACAAACAGAGAGCCACACAAGGGAAGAGCCCTGTTGAAAATAGAGCATCAGGTCAACTTGGACTCTAAAGAGCTGGATTTAGTTCCTGGCTCTGCCACAGGCTTCCTCTGTGATCTTGGGCAAAACACTTTACCTCTCTCTACCTCAGTTTCCCCACCTATAAAGTGAGGATAATAATATTTCTTTTTCCCAACAATTGTCTGTCTTGTTCATTTTAATGGTAAGTCTGTGTTGAGGCCTCTAAGCGCTACTGTGGCATTAATTATTAATTTATGATTATTACATTTAAATAATGAAGTGCCCATACAATAATAATTCTTTTAAATCAACTGCACCACTGAGCTATGCACACTCCTAAACTGCATAACTCCGCAAACCTACTGTGTTTGCCCTCCTATTATGTTTGCCCTCACCCTCTTCCTACTGTTTGTCACCCTCCACCCCATGTCTTTGGTTAGACTCATCACATCTCTAATGTAAGGGACACAAAGATTTAAGGGGTCCAGTTGATCATAGGTGGATCACAGAGGGAGAGGGGAACTTGAGTTTGGATAGGGTAACTAGCACCTTGAATTTCACCCAGAAGATGATTGGCAGCCAGTTCAGATTGCAGAGCATAAGGGTAACATTTTCTTGCTGGTTCACCTTGCTCAGAAGGCAGCTGTGCTAGCTTTCATGACAAGCTGCAGGCAGATCCTGGTACAAATGTCCAGCTTAGAACTGTCTAGCAGCAGCATAGATACATGTGGCGAGGCCTGTATCTCAGAGGAATGAGTGCAACACCATGGGCAACCAAAGATGAAAGGAGAAGTGTTTCTATCATTGATGCATTCTGGAAACCAAGGGGCAGAGATGAGTTAGACCCTGAGACTGAAAACCCTGTGACAATAGATGGGCTGATGTCCTCAGTGGAGGGAGCCATCACAGACACAAAATATGTCCACTTCCCTGTCAGTGTCACCCCTGCCTTGCCCAGGCTGGTCTTGCACCAGCTGGCTTTCACCCAGGCTCCTACCTCTGCAAGACATCACGAGAGTGAGGCAAGGGATACACCTAGCACTGATTGAAAGGCAAGACAGAACTCAAGGCAGTGCAGCTCCCACCACCTCTCAGCCTTCCCCAGCCATTTCACATAAATGAGGAACAGGGATGACAAGCCTGGGCCCCATTGAGCTCCACAGCTGAGGGCTCAGAAAGGAAAGCAGCCACTCATCGTTCCCTCTGGGACCTCTCTGACAGAAACAAGCAAAACCTTCTGAAAGCTATTCCTTCTGTCCCCGACTGGTGCCACAGTCACCTCATGTCAATGGTCCCAATGTTCACTGAAGGATCTAGCAGTATTACCAAGAATGTCTGACATCTGTCTACAGTCTGAGGATATCATCATCTATAGAGGCTAATCTTGGTGGCAGGTGTTTTTATTGCAGTGTAGATATACTCAACATGGTGGCAACCTGAGCTGATCAGATACCCTCCCAGTCCCATCCAAGACAATTCCACTGGGCAGGTGAAAGAAGAACTCTTAGAGTCCACTCCAGCAATTGTTCTATCCAGTACTTGACTTCAAAGTTAAAATAAATAGGTGGCATTTAAGGGAACTTGCCCTCTGAATGAACAGACAGCAGAAAGGTAAAGATGGACTTTATTAAGAAAATTGGGAAACTAGATGCATGTGTGTGTGTGTGTTGTGTGTGTGCGTATGTGTGTTTAAAATAATTACAAAAAATGCCATCACCAAAGAAAAGCTCTTGTGAATGGCCAGCTCCACACAGACTAACATTAGGTCTACGGCAACGAAGGAACAGTGATTTGACACCCTTCCATCAATCAAGAATGTTCCCGGGTTAAAGAAATCAATCCTGTGGTGATACAGCAGGATGGTCTCAGTGAGCCAAGGGAGATTCCTTCCAACACAAGCAATGGTTCTATAAACAAGGGATTATAAAAAGCTCAGCACCATCCCACCCTCTTCACGCCCCAAGGAGCTTCTTGGCCATTTGGCTACTGCACAGCAATTGATTTGTGCTGGGCCTGTCCCAGTTTCCAATGGAGAACTGCAATGTGAATAGCATATCTGTCTGTCCTAGGTGTTAATATAGCAGCAATCGCCGTAATACTCAAAAAGAAAAGGAGTACTTGTGGCACCTTAGAGACTAACAAATTTATTAGAGCATAAGCTTTCGTGAGCTACAGCTCACTTCATCGGATGCATTCGGTGGAAAAAACAGAGGAGAGATTTATATACACACACACAGAGAACATGAAACAATGGGTTTATCATACACACTGTAAGGAGAGTGATCACTTAAGATAAGCCATCACCAGCAGCAGGGGGGGGAAAGGAGGAAAACCTTTCATGGTGACAAGCAAGGTAGGCTAATTCCAGCAGTTAACAAGAATATCAGAGGAACAGTGGGGGGTGGGGTGGGAGGGAGAAATACCATGGGGAAATAGTTTTACTTTGTGTAATGACTCATCCATTCCCAGTCTCTATTCAAGCCTAAGTTAATTGTATCCAGTTTGCAAATTAATTCCAATTCAGCAGTCTCTCATTGGAGTCTGTTTTTGAAGCTTTTTTGTTGAAGTATAGCCACTCTTAGGTCTGTGATCGAGTGACCAGAGAGATTGAAGTGTTCTCCAACTGGTTTTTGAATGTTGTAATTCTTGACGTCTGATTTGTGTCCATTCATTCTTTTACGTAGAGACTGTCCAGTTTGGCCAATGTACATGGCAGAGGGGCATTGCTGGCACATGATGGCATATATCACATTGGTAGATGCGCAGGTGAACGAGCCTCTGGTAGTGTGGCTGATGTGATTAGGCCCTATGATGGTATCCCCTGAATAGATATGTGGACAGAGTTGGCAACGGGCTTTGTTGCAAGGATAGGTTCCTGGGTTAGTGGTTCTGTTGTGTGGTGTGTGGTTGCTGGTGAGTATTTGCTTCAGATTGGGGGGCTGTCTGTAAGCAAGGACTGGTCTGTCTCCCAAGATCTGTGAGAGTGATGGGTCGTCCTTCAGGATAGGTTGTAGATCCTTGATGATGCGTTGGAGAGGTTTTAGTTGGGGGCTGAAGGTGATGGCTAGTGGCGTTCTGTTGTTTTCTTTGTTGGGCCTGTCCTGTAGTAGGTGACTTCTGGGTACTCTTCTGGCTCTGTCAATCTGTTTCTTCACTTCAGCAGGTGGGTATTGTAGTTGTAGGAATGCATGATAGAGATCTTGTAGGTGTTTGTCTCTGTCTGAGGGGTTGGAGCAAATGCGGTTATATCGTAGCGCTTGGCTGTAGACAATGGATCGAGTGGTATGATCTGGATGAAAGCTAGAGGCATGTAGGTAGGAATAGCGGTCAGTAGGTTTCCGATATAGGGTGGTGTTTATGTGACCATCGCTTATTAGCACCGTAGTGTCCAGGAAGTGGATCTCTTGTGTGGACTGGTCCAGGCTGAGGTTGATGGTGGGATGGAAATTGTTGAAATCCTGGTGGAATTCCTCAAGAGCTTCTTTTCCATGGGTCCAGATGATGAAGATGTCATCAATGTAGCGCAAGTAGAGTAGGGGCATTAGGGGACGAGAGCTGAGGAAGCGTTGTTCTAAGTCAGCCATAAAAATGTTGGCATACTGTGGGGCCATGCGGGTACCCATCGCAGTGCCGCTGATTTGAAGGTATACATTGTCCCCAAATGTGAAATAGTTATGGGTGAGGACAAAGTCACAAAGTGCAGCCACCAGGTTAGCCATGACATTATCGGGGATATTGTTCCTGACGGCTTGTAGTACATCTTTGTGTGGAATGTTGGTGTAGAGGGCTTCTACATCCATAGTGGCTAGGATGGTGTTTTTAGGAAGATCACCAATGGACTGTAGTTTCCTCAGGAAGTCAGTGGTGTCTCAAAGATAGCTGGGAGTGCTGGTAACGAAGGGCCTGAGGATATAACTGCATTTGCTCCAACCCCTCAGACAGAGACAAACACCTACAAGATCTCTATCATGCATTCCTACAACTACAATACCCACCTGCTGAAGTGAAGAAACAGATTGACAGAGCCAGAAGAGTACCCAGAAGTCACCTACTACAGGACAGGCCCAACAAAGAAAACAACAGAACGCCACTAGCCATCACCTTCAGCCCCCAACTAAAACCTCTCCAACGCATCATCAAGGATCTACAACCTATCCTGAAGGACGACCCATCACTCTCACAGATCTTGGGAGACAGACCAGTCCTTGCTTACAGACAGCCCCCCAATCTGAAGCAAATACTCACCAGCAACCACACACCACACAACAGAACCACTAACCCAGGAACCTATCCTTGCAACAAAGCCCGTTGCCAACTCTGTCCACATATCTATTCAGGGGATACCATCATAGGGCCTAATCACATCAGCCACACTACCAGAGGCTCGTTCACCTGCGCATCTACCAATGTGATATATGCCATCATGTGCCAGCAATGCCCCTCTGCCATGTACATTGGCCAAACTGGACAGTCTCTACGTAAAAGAATGAATGGACACAAATCAGACGTCAAGAATTACAACATTCAAAAACCAGTTGGAGAACACTTCAATCTCTCTGGTCACTCGATCACAGACCTAAGAGTGGCTATACTTCAACAAAAAAGCTTCAAAAACAGACTCCAATGAGAGACTGCTGAATTGGAATTAATTTGCAAACTGGATACAATTAACTTAGGCTTGAATAGAGACTGGGAATGGATGAGTCATTACACAAAGTAAAACTATTTCCCCATGGTATTTCTCCCTCCCACCCCACCCCCCACTGTTCCTCTGATATTCTTGTTAACTGCTGGAATTAGCCTACCTTGCTTGTCACCATGAAAGGTTTTCCTCCTTTCCCCCCCCTGCTGCTGGTGATGGCTTATCTTAAGTGATCACTCTCCTTACAGTGTGTATGATAAACCCATTGTTTCATGTTCTCTGTGTGTGTGTATATAAATCTCTCCTCTGTTTTTTCCACCGAATGCATCCGATGAAGTGAGCTGTAGCTCACGAAAGCTTATGCTCTAATAAATTTGTTAGTCTCTAAGGTGCCACAAGTACTCCTTTTCTTTTTGCGAATACAGACTAACACGGCTGCTACTCTGAAACCCGTAATACTCAGGTGCTGACATACAGGTCTTGGCACATTGGTGACATTGTAAATTGCTTCCTAGACACACAAAAAGGTGACCTGGAGATCTTCTCCTCTCCTGTAGCATTAGCCACTCCCGGCAGCTTGGACCCATCCTCTTGTCACTGCCATGATTAGAACCCCTGCCTTTGCAATGCCATCCCTGCGTTCTCTGCTGCATCACAGAATCATAGAATATCAGGGTTGGAAAGGACCTCAGGAGCTCATCTAGTCCAACCCCCTGCTCAAAGTAGGACCAGTCCCCAACTAAATCATCCTAGCCAGGGCGTTGTCAAGCTGGGCCTTAAAAATCTCTGAGGAAGGAGATTCCACCACCTCCCTAGGTAACGCATTCCAGTGTTTCACCACCCTCCTAGTAAAAAAGTTGTTCCTAATATCCAACCTAAACCTCCCGCACTGCAACTTGAGACAATTACTCCTTGTTCTGTCATCTGCTACCACTGAGAACAGTCTAGATCCATCCTCTTTGGAACCCCCTTTCAGGTAGTTGAAAGCAGCTATCAAATCCCCCCTCATTCTTCTCTTCCGCAGACTAAACAATCCCAGTTCCCTCAGCCTCTCCTCATAAGTCATGTGTTCCAGTCCCCTGATCATTTTTGTTGCCCTCCGCTGGACTCTTTCCAATTTTTCCACATCCTTCTTGTAGTGTGGGGCCCCAAACTGGACACAGTACTCCAGATGAGGCCCCACCAATGTCGAATAGAGGGGAACCATCACATCCCTCGATCTGCTGGCAATGCCCCTACTTATACATCCCAAAATGCCATTGGCCTTCTTGGCAACAACGGCACACTGTTGACTCATATCCAGCTTCTCGTCCACTGTAACCCCAGGTCCTTTTCTGCAGAACTGCTGCCTAGCCATTTGGTCCCTAGTCTGTAGCGGTGCATGGGATTCTTCCGTCCTAAGTGCAGGACTCTGCACTTGTCCTTGTTGAACCTCATCAGATTTCTTTTGGCCCAATCCTCTAATTTGTCTAGGTCCCTCTGTATCCTATCCCTACCCTCCAGCGTATCTACCTCTCCTCCCAGTTTAGAGTCATCTGCAAACTTGCTGAGGATGCAATCCACACCATCCTCTAGATCATTTATGAAGATATTGAACAAAACCGGCCCGAGGACCAACCCTTGGGGCGCTCCACTTGATACTGGCTGCCAACTAGACATGGAGCCATTGATCACTACCCGTTGAGCCCGACAATCTAGCCAACTTTCTATCTACCATATAGTCCATTCATCCAGCCCATACTTCTTTAACTTGCTAGCAAGAATACTGTGGGAGACCGTGTCAAAGCTTTGCTAAAGTGAAGGAACAACACGTCCACTGCTTTCCCCTCATCCACAGAGCCAGTTATCTCATTGTAGAAGGCAATTAGATTAGTCAGGCATGACTTGCCCTTGGTGAATCCATGCTGACTGTTCCTGATCACTTTCCTCTCCTCTAAGTGCTTCAGAATTGATTCCTTGAGGACCCTGCTCCATGATTTTTCCAGGTATTGAGGTGAGGCTGACTGGCCTGTAGTTCCCCGGATCCTCCTTCTTCCCTTTTTTAAAGATGGGCACTACATTAGCCTTTTTCCAGTCGTCCGGGACTTCCCCCGATCGTCATGAGTTTTCAAAGATAATGGCCAATTGCTCTGCAATCACATCCGCCAACTCCTTTAGCACTCTCGGATGCAGCGCATCCGGCCCCATGGTCTTGTGCTCATCCAGCTTTTCTAAATAGTCCTGAACCACTTCTTTCTCCACAGAGGGCTGGTCACCTCCTCCCTATGCTGTGCTGCCCAGTGCAGTAGTCTGGGAGCTGACCTTGTTCGTGAAGACAGAGGCAAAAAAAGCATTGAGTACATTAGCTTTTTCCACATCCTCTGTCACTAGGTTGCCTCCCTCATTCAGTAAGGGGCCCACACTTTCCTTGACTTTCTTCTTGTTGCTAACATACCTGAAGAAACCCTTCTTGTTACTCTTAACATCTCTTGCTAGCTGCACCTCCAGGTGTGATTTGGCCTTTCTGATTTCACTCCTGCATGCCCGAGCAATATTTTTATACTCTTCACTGGTCATTTGTCCAATCTTCCACTTCTTGTAAGCTTCTTTTTTGTATTTAAGATCAGCAAGGATTTCACTGTTAAGCCAAGCTGGTCGCCTGCCATATTTGCTATTTTTTCTACACATCGGGATGGTTTGTCCCTGTAACCTCAATAAGGATTCTTTAAAATACAGCCAACTGTCCTGGACTCCTTTCCCCCTCATGTTATCCCCCTGACTCACTCAGCTCCAGTCTCTTCTCCAAGGGCAACAACTTTCCCTCTGCCCTAGCCCAGGGCATCCAAACCACAGCCCTGGCTTGTACCTGGCATCCTCCTCTTTCACTGCTTCTCCCAAGCTACTGGAGGCTATCTAGGGACCGTGCAGAATGCTTGCACTGCAAATCCAGCCACTCCTCTTCCAGCACTACCCCCTTCTTAGCAAAGCAGCTTCACTCCTCCTCCCTTAGTGAATCCAATGCTTACAGCCCCATGGCCTGATTGTCAGCTCTAGCTCCTTCCTCCAGCCCTCTCTCTTTCTCCCTTAGTCCCCTCCTTCTCTCAGTTCTGCCATGTTTCGCCCTTCACTTTTCTCCCAACTCTCTCTCTCACCTCCTCCCAACATCCTCTCCTCCTCCTCCCCAGCCACATACGTTCAGATCTCTCCTCTCTCAGACTTTCATCCCAACACCTTGCTCTTATCCTGTCCCAGCTACTAACGTCACTTGGTCCTATGCTCCATCTACCTCACCCTGAATCTTCCCTTCCCTCTGGATCCTTCACCGCTCTATATAAGCATGTCCTAGTGTCCCGCTTTTCATGTTGCTAAGAGAAAACCCAGAACTCTGAACCCAACACTTGGCAGGTCACAAGGAGACTTCCAGCCATTTCATTTTAAAATGTATTGATTTGTAATTCTGAGGTCTGGGCATAGATTCTGTTGATGAGTTGGGAATCTTAGACTTGTTTAAAGCTTTGCAGTTCACCTCCAAAGACTGGTTTAATTTTCATTTCTTGGGAATTGTTAATGTTTGTTAAATGATTAATGAGTGGTCTCGTAAAAGATCATTTTCTTGTTGCATAATTGTTAAACCTAACAGGGCCACATTCTGTTCTCATTAAAGTCAATGGAAAAACTCATTGCATCAAATAGGAATAGGGCTGGGCCCAAAATAGATATTTTGAACAATCAGTCAGTATAAACTATGATATGCACAAATAGTCTTAACTGGTCAAAGTGAAATTCAGATTGAAATTATTCATTCAGCACCTGATAGTGCTGGCTTTATATATATACGGCACATGGTTAACAAGCTGATATGTGCTCTAGAAGTACCATCAGGTACACTGGGGAGACTTTTCAGCTATGCTTTCATCCACATGGCTGTCAGTTTCATTGGAGAGACATGTGCAAAGATAGTGACCAGAGAACAATCAGGAACGTGAACAACTATTATCACTTTACGAAATCTTAGGTCCATTATCAGAGTCCAGATGCACTGCAGGTAGGGGACACTGCAGAGTGTGATAAACCTATAAAATTTTGAAACAGCTTGTTTCTTAACTTCCCTGTGCATATCTTCTTCCTATGTCTAATTCCCATCTGGGGACAGCAACTGTCAAGTCCTGCTAACACCTCTGCATGTGAGCAATTGGCAGTGGTCTTTTCTGGCTATGATACAGATTTAGACAAATCAATCTGTTCACTTCTCAGTGCATGAGGCAACCAAACAAGGGGTGACAGTTGGATTTCTCATCCCAACATCTCCCTTATGCAGATAAAAAAGAATCAATTTACTGTTAAAACAGACAAACAAACCCCATTTACTCTATCACGTACCCATGCTCCAGTTTGATGACTCAACCTCTAGCCTACAGATGGGCTTGTAGGCTTCACCAGGTAGCCCTTAAAGGTGATGATATTGGCTGGTGAGTTAGTGAGTCAATAAGCGCTAGGTGTGTGTGTGTGTGTGTGTATGAGCTCATGTTCTTTCTACTGTACCAGGAGAACATAGCAGTTTTTGCCCTGGGGAAGGGAAAGCGCATCTCACAGGCTTGCATGAAACTTCTTCCCCAGTGATTTCACATCCCAAGAGGAATGTGCCAGCTCACCTTTCTGCCCATGCAGCTCATTAGTGCACTGCCCTACCTCACAGGGGACTGAGGACAAGGCCCAAGACCTTTTCTTACAGCTGGATCGGATCACCTGTCCCTTAGCTTTGGCAATTGCTCAGCTGTAGATTTCATGCCTAGTGGGTTAGAAGCAGAGATACTTGACTCACACAAAACTTAGATCATCTCCAATAAAATCTATATGTCAGAGACATCCCTTGCTCAGCGAATTCCTGATAGTTTTGGATATTTATTGAAGTTGGCCTGAAAACTACATGACTGTACAGCAGTCCCCGGGACCTCTCTTTTCTGCTCTATTTTTCCATTTGGGTGTAAGAGAAGTCTAAAATGTCCTTGATACAGCTGGCAAAATTTGTCTTCAATTACAAATCCCCTAAAGGCCAACAGGAGTGGCAGGATTCAAACTAACTTTGGGCCAAATCATTGCCTGATGTTGATTGGTGCAAGGATTAAGGGGATGTAAGGGCCTGGCACTGGCTACCCACATCAGAAACACCTATGGCCCCTCCCTGTGTAGGCAGGCAGGAGAGGGCAGGGAATAGGCAGTTCCATTGTTCTGCCACATAATAGTGCTGGCCAGCTGGGGCATCAAGCAGCATGCAACTCACCAGATACAACTGCAATTCACTACCTTCCTGGAACAGTGGAGAAACTGGCACAAACACTGTGATTCCCTACCCAGCTCCAGAGACAGCTGAACAACACACTGTCCCTTGCTGAGGGCCAATCATATGGTCACAATCTGGCCCTGAAGATGTCTCTTTGGCCTATGTTATGCAGGAGATCGGATCAAATAGATCCCTTCTGGTCTTAAATTCCATCAATCTACTGACTGCTTTAGCAAGGCCATCTGCTTTCAATGGGGGAGTGAGCTATTCCATCAGCCTCAATCACTGTGTTAATTTTTAACATTCCATTATAAGCGATATTCCTGAAAAAAGTTTGAAAGTGAAAGTCCTATCCCTCCCAATGGTGTTCTTACCCATTTAAGGCAGAGTGATTTTCCATGTCTTCCTAGAAAAGTCTGACATTAAACTTAGCTCTTTTTGTATTTTGGTGTTCGCCCACTGGCCTCTCCAGTGATGCCATCCAATCTCTGAGAACAATGTTTGTAAGTTAACAGCGACGATCAGTAGAGGGGGGCTGAGCCACAAATTTCAGATATGGATCCAAAGTTTTCCCGAAGTAGAGATCCAGAGTTTTGGTTCAGGTCCTTCTTCAGGCCATGGAGAGAACAAAAAAATGCTGCTTTTTATGGGTAGGCCCTAATGAAACATCAGCTTGTGAGCTGCTTCTGGGTTACACCGTCTCTTAGGATATTCTGTAATTATCAGGGGTCCTCCTTTGAAAAAGCTTCTGGAGTTTAGGGCTGTATCTTGACTGATTTCTCACTTACACCAGGGCTGTTAGGACTGGCATTCTGGAGGCCAGTTCCGATACAGCCCATGAGTTTGTCAGATTTCCTCCTCCCCCCACAGGCTAATGCCTAAGAACAGATGTATCCAAGTCTAGGCAATAGGAAAGAAAGGACCAATGAGTTGGGATTTACCAGAGCCAGAAAAAGCCTGGTTGTATGCCCAGCGGTTTCTCATGGTTGGAACAGAGCTGAGACAGCAATGAGGAACCCTCCATGGCCATGCCCAGAACAACCCTGAGAATGCCCTGGTGCATGCCCTGGGAGTGAAGCTGAAAAGCTATTGGTGTGAGGGGAGGAGAGGATGGGTGAAAAGAGACATGGTCAAGGGACAGCTGGATGCACCCTCCCATGGCGTGCCAGCTGGGAAGCAGCCCAGGTAAAAAGATCTAAACCAAATGTTGCCCTCAGCCACACCCACACAACTCAGGTAAAAATCAATGGGATTGTGTAAGTGTCAATAGAGGCCCAATTTGAGCCTCTATATTTAAAATGTCTCCTGGTCTGTTGTGACATTTTTCTATGGAAGAATACACCCAGCCCCTGCGAGGTGCCAAGCATTTATACTGGGGTTTAATAACACGGGGGCAGGGCGGAGGGAGTGCAGGAGCCTTTTGTCAAAGTGCTATAACAGAGAGGCCTAAAAAAGAGGCACAGAGTGCTGTATTAGACACAGATTCTGCTAGTCACATGTCAGTGGCAGATTTTTCAGAGGAAAAGGTAACACCCTGATGTTGAACGATTTATGTGATACTACAGTATGTTCTTTCCGGACTGTGGCTGAGGCTTGGGGATTGCTAGCTCTTATCATTTTCTCCTAGATAATACTGCTTAGCATTTCTAAACCTACCTAGAAAGGGAAAGATGTTTTAATGAGTTTAATAAATATGCATAAAATTAATCTTAAAATTAATTAATACGCATACCATAAATTCTCTCCGATCTGTCAGTTCTTTGAGGCAGCAAACTTACTCTGTGTGTTAAAGAGCCAAATAAATGTTAGTCATTATTGCAATGATTATTAGTAACCACAGTGTATAAGTGTTTCCTGTCCTAATCTTCGTCTAAGGTGTGGCAGCCTGAGAGGTGTTGGCTTTGGGAGATCGGCTGTATTTTTGTTGGCACACACTCCACTGAAGGCAGAAATGAGGCCACGTCAGTGGTTGCTTCCTAGACAACATCCCAGTACACAATTTTGCATTGTGGACTGTCCCTATGCCCTACCTGGGGCCATTCCACATTTATTTCTGCAATTCAATAGCACCAGAAAGGCTAAGCTGGCCACACATTTTCACAGAAAATCTTACAGACACCGAAGAAGATTTCACACCATTTCAAAGGTCCTGATGTAAGGCTTGTGCTTCCCCACTTCAATAATCCATCGCTGGGTACTGGAACGGGCAAAGAGGGGGCTAGTTCCCAGCCAGGACTTCTTGCTTCCCACATGTGGCCATAAAGAGAAAGTGTTAGTGTGCTTTGGGAAAATAAGGCAGGGCTCAGACAGCCCAGCAACCTTAGTATCATTGGGAAACCAGTCAAGAGATAAGAGCCTAAACTCCAGATGCTTTTTTCAAAGCGAGATCCCTGATAATCACAGAAGATCGGATTTTGCTCAGTCCTCTCACAGGCTGAACTTCCCTTGTCGCCAGTGGGAGTTTGTATCAATCAGGACAGAACAAGGATGTCATGCTTTGGCCCAGAGAGAGAGCAGAGATTAGCAGTGGACAAGCTAAAGGGAAGGCAAACCTCCAAGACTGGTTTTGTTTTAGCCTAACTGTGCTGGTTTTGTTTGTGTAAAAACCTTTTTGTTGGAAATCAGTTTAACTTTAAGTTTCCCGAGAATAAAAGGCTGTGAGAAAGCTCTCCCAATGCAAGGCTCACTTGTGAGACTACAGTTAGCAACTTTAGCAGCTTATAGGCCCATACTTCTATGGATACTGCTTCCCATCTGGTCCTTCATAACAATGTCATCCATACCTATAATACCATTCTGCCTTGTGTGGCAGAATGAACCTTCCTTAGGCTGTCCCAGGATTTAGGGCCTGATCCTAAGGGGTGTTGAGCACTTGGAAGTTGATCGAAATTATGGGTGCTCAGTAATGCTTGGGATCAAATGCGTCTTCTGCAACAAATTCTCCTACACAGAATTGATTTTGAAGTACAATTCCTGTAGACCATCCCAGCCAGAGGCTTTGCTTTTACTCCACTTACTCCATGCAGCTCATTTGACTGCATCATTGACCTCACTTGCCATTTTTCTCTTAAAAAAACTCATACTGAACACATAGGCATAGTAATAATAAATAGCACTTTTCACCCACACTCCAGAGCACTGTACAAGAGAGGATATTGCATTGCCCTCCCCTCATCACAGATGGGTAAACTGAGACACAGAAAGGGGTAAGAGGTTGATTTCCAGAGGTGATGAGCACCCACAATTCCTACAGAATGCAATAAGATCTGTGGGTTTTCATCATCTCTGAAAAGCAGGCCCTGTGCAACTAGCCCTGTCTTTGTTTTATGCCAGTTGTATATAAATGCTGTTATTTCAAGCACCACACTGATGTGTTGCTCTCAGACAGAATAAGAACGTCTGCAAAGACAGCTTGAAGATCCTGCTTCAAGGGTCTGTGGTTAGTGAAGTGCATGTGTCTCCACTCATCACAGGAAAAAAACAGCTACTTCAAAGCTTCCACCCGCCAGCAGCATGTGATACCCACCGATGAGCAGGATGAATGCCCAAGCTGCAGTACTGCTTCTGACTTCCTGGACATTTGCATGGCCGTTTCTTCATCGCTTCTTTCTCATTTCTCTTCTATGGGGTACTGAGCTGAAGAATGAGTGTAACAGACCCTACCCCCAACATAATGATTATCTGTGCAGCTGTGTGACAACAGCATCCAAACCCCTTCATGACAAGTACCAGCTCTGGCTTCTGCTCCAATCCATGTGTATGAAACATTAGCCTCTGTATTAATAATCCCTAGCTTTTATATATATATATATATATATATATATACACAGAGAGAGAGAGAGAGAGCTTAGCTTTTATATATATATATATATATATATATATACACAGAGAGAGAGAGAGAGAGCTTATCATCAGTATATCTCAAAGTGCTTTGCAAAGGAGATACATATCACAAGCCCCATTTTACATAGGGGAAACTGAGGCACTGGGAGATGGAGTGACTTGCCTAAGGTCACCCAGCAGGCTAGTGGCACACCTGGGACTAGAACACTGAGTCCCAGTCCAGTGCTCTAGATACTAGCCCTCACTGCCTCTAAGATTGAATGAGGGTAAAACTCCGGTAAAGGTAAGAAAACATGAGGTGAAGGGTAAGGAAATACAACACTTTGGATGTTGGGTCTTTGCCCACTTTGATTTGAGAACATTGTCTACACTAATATAAAAATACCAAATTCAGGCCCATGTATAGATGCTAGCACACTTAGATCACAGAAGCACAGAATCCACTGCCAAAGATTTGCTTCCCATGAATTTCAGCATGAAATCCTGGAGCCACCTATCTCACTAAGTCTCTCTTCACTCTGTGAGCCAGATCCTCAGCAGGTGTCAACTAGGGTAGCTCCACTGAAGTCAAGGGAACTATGCTCAGATACGCCAGCTGAGAATCTGGCCCTTTGTCTTCAGTGCTGAGGGAAGCATGGTCTGTCTTCTGCTTGTACTGGGAGATATGAATAGATCCAATATTAGGGCATGTCAAATGTGCCCAGATTCCACTATGATGGGCTCCCTATATGCATGTAGTAAATAAATACAATTGCAGTGGACCTTGTCCCCAGAGCCACATGAGCCTCAAGTTCAGAAAATATTAGGCATGTTAGCGGTTTCACTATGAGACAGAAGAATTTTATCCTGAGCAGTTTGTTCCATTGCTGAACTATCCTCTGAGTTATTATAAAATGTAATCAAATGTTTAACCTTTATTTTCCCATTCCTGCTTCTTCTCTCCTCCTTGATTAATGAAAATATTTTTCATGCAGCAGGTTTTCTAGAAATAATCACAAGAATCAGGCATTTAAATTGGCAAGTTGATAAATAACTAAATGTCTTATAATCCCCAAAGCACTGTTCCCCATTGCCAGGTAGGTACCTGCATGCATTTTCCAGGCCAGCACGGGCTGCGGGGTTGGTCCAATGGCTTATGGAATAGCGCCATGGGTTGCCACAGGCCTGACTCGGACTCAATTGCAGGTCTCAGCTTCTCACTCCTTGACCCACGGGGCTGGGAGAGATGGTCGTTTGCTGCTAAACAGCATCCCCTCAGGCTGATTGAAGAGAAATGTTGATGGGAAGAATGCAGTGCTTCATTTGTGCCAGGACTGAGCCCCAGCACCTCTAGGATTGGCAGTTCACAGCCCCGGCACCTCTGGGCTTGCTGCATCAGTTATGAATGCTTGAGGCCTAGCACCTCTTTCATTACAAATTAGGCACTTGAATAATGATGACTGTGACATGAAGTTTTGAGGGCAGGAAGATTAAAGCTGGTTAAAATGAAGGGTACCCTAGGGTTTAATAAAGCACCCGAGGAACTCCTTGGGGAAAAATAAAACAGACCTCAAATGCCTGTGTAGAATTACAGCCAGATCCTCAGCAGGTTCAATCAATGGAGCTCTGTTGAAGTCAATGGGGCTAGGCTGAGTGACACAAGCTAAGGATCTGTCTCAGAATAGTTTTTCTAATCGGTTTGCCCTGAAAACTTTTTCCCAGCAGCAACAACTGAAATACTAAAGTCCAGCCCCAGGTTCATTGGAGAGGAAGTTGTTCATTGGTAGGATTTTGCATTTACAGTTTTCCAAGAGTCTATCAGTTACCCCTCACCCAGTAAGCCTAAGCTGCAATTTCCCTTTAGCTGAGGAACATCGTTACCAGCAAACTGTTCTCACATCTAACTGTAGGATCCAACTCAGGCATGGGAAGGCTGCTGTGGCAAACAAGGCTGTCTCCAGCCTAATGCAACGAGAGACTTAATGTGCATCTTGTGCCAGCTCCTGTAGCTGAAAAAACAATACGTTTCCCTTTTCACACTGTGATTGCAGTTGTTATTGTTAAACATTTTCTAGGCGAACAAAAATATAGAGCCAAAATCTGAGAGGCAAAGGGAACCTGCAAGTGCCATTGACGTCAGAGAGATGTGCAGGTGCTTACTTCATCTCACGCCCTGGCCCAATAGATTAAGCGAATGATATGGGAACAAATTACAGAGGTCATGTTCAAAGTGCTTGCTCAATACAATGCAGTATATATTTATCTAATCGTGTTTCCCATATCCAAGGAAACCATGAGGGAATTTTATTCATGTTAATGGGAGTTTTAGAAGTGTTTTACAGTTTAGAAGTGTTTTACTGATGTTACCAAATCTGTTAAAAGTACGGGCAAGGTTCCCTGGCCCCTTTCGCAAGCATTACCATGGTCTAGCAAATATTTGAGCTCAGAAGCCATTTCACTGGTGGATTCTTTCACCAGTCCCTTCCCGCTATAAAGGACTTGGATGCTTTATAACAGTTTGGGCTGGCATGCAATTGGCTTGGGTTGGCCAGAAGCTGACGGGAATGGAACTGATCAAATAGTGCAATTTGCAGTGTTGCTGTAGCCGTGTTGATCCCAGGATATTAGAGAGACAAGATGGGCGAGGGAATATCTTTTATTGGACCAACTTCTGTTCTGTTAAAAGAGACAAACTTTTGCACTACACAGAGCTATTCTTCATTGCAGAGCAGATGATACCTGAAGAACCAAGGTTGAGAGGGGAGAGCAACACAGAAATATTATGTAACTAACTATTAGTACGTTGGTATGCCGTCTGCAATAGTAAACAAACCACCGCGTCCAAGTCTGTACCAGTCAGGAACTGTGTCGCTTGTATCACTTTAAAACACTGTTAAAAAAAATCCTATTTGATTCACCAGGTTGTACATCTAACTAAACTAACAATAATATATCTCCAAGCCATGTCTTTTCTCACCCTCCTCTTCCTGGAGCATGTTATCATCTCACTTCCACGCCACATCCATGCTTTAAGCCCTGATTCTGCAGAGGTCCACATGGGTAGATCAGGTCTGGAGGGAGTTCCACTGATGTTTGATGGAACTCCAAAAGGGTGAAAGGGTGTGGGTGTGTGGATCCCTTTGCAGAATTGGATCCTTAGATGATAAGCTCTTTGGGCCCAGGACCTGTTTTTTTCCATGTGAAGCTTCTAACACACTGGTGGGCCCCATGAAATAATAAATAAGAATTAGAACTGGTCAGGAAAAGTGTTTTTTCCCCCCAGGGAATATTTTGACTTTTCATCAAAAAGCCAAAAAGTGTAAAAATTGATTTTTTTTCCAGCCAAACAATACCAAAAATGGAAACATTTGAGGCTGACAATTAAAATTTTGGTTTTCAGATTCTCTGATTAAAAATTGAAAATTTTCACGGAAAGCAGATACTTTCTGTGAAAATTTTCATTTAATTGAGAACCCAATTTTCCATCAAAGGAGACAAAAAAGTTCCAGTGGAAGATGTCTGACCAGTCCAGTAATAAGAATAACAAAACTGACTTCAGGCTAATTCAGGTTTCAATGGCTGGGAACCTGGCATTCTGAACACTGCTTCTGTGAGGGATTTCACCTTTTCCACCTACTGAAGAAGATTTCAGAGTGAAGCAGGAAGTATCACTCTACTTCTGCTGACTTTTTCACCTTTCGTTCCCAATCTCTGTCTGCCTAAGCCCGGTTTTGTTACCCTTCAGTGCATGTTGCAATTCCCATCTTTGCTCTCTGGATTTTGATCGGTTTCATAGTAGCAGCCGTGTTAGTCTGTATTCGCAAAAAGAAAAGGAGTACTTGTGGCACCTTAGAGACTAACAAATTTAATAGAGCATAAGCTTTCGTGAGCTACAGCTCACTTCATCGGATGCATCCGATGAAGTGAGCTGTAGATGAAGTGAGCTGTAGCTCACGAAAGCTTATGCTCTAATAAATTTGTTAGTCTCTAAGGTGCCACAAGTACTCCTTTTCTTTTTTTGGATTTTGATCGTGAGCCTGCTGCTGAGAGAGGAATGAGTATTGCTGGGAAGTTGGTGGTTGTTGAATAGGTTTATTAAGATTGTTATCTATGGGTGATTATTCCAGGCTGTACTGTCTTGGCGGGGCAGTTTGTTTGTTTTGTTGTGTTTGATAGTGGATTTTATTTAGAACTGGTGTATTCTAATACATACACTACCTAGGGTGCTCTACAAACTGAAATACATAATCCCACTTTGAAATGTTGGTTTATAGAAGATTTACCCTTCCAAAGCATTTGCTTCCCGATAAGTGTAGGGCATTTGTTGGAAAAGATGAACTGGTATGTAACTCAGAAATCTGAGGTCTAAGATCTGCTCTACACTACAGAGTTAGGTTCGTGCAAAGCAGCTTATATCGACCTAACTATGGAAGTGTCTACAGTTAAATTTTGCTCCAATGTAACTGCCCCACTATACCAACTTAATAACTCCACCTCCCCAAGTGGCATAAAGTCAAGGTCAAAGTAGTTAGGTGGACACAGTGACAGTGTAGACACTATGTTGATTATGTCGACTGTTACTGGCTTTCAGGAGCCATTCCACATTGACTCACCCTGACAGTACGATCGATACAAGCACTCCTGGTGAGGATGCACGCTTCCGACAGAAGGAGCAAAGTAAAGACATGCACAAACAATGTAAAAAGAAAAGGAGTACTTGTGGCACCTTAGAGACTAACAAATTTATTTGAGCATAAGCTTTTGTGAGCTACAGCTCACTTCATCGGATGCATCCGATGAAGTGAGCTGTAGCTCACGAAAGCTTATGCTCAAATAAATCTGTTAGTCTCTAAGGTGCCACAAGTACTCCTTTTCTTTTTGCGAATACAGACTAACATGGCTGCTACTCTGAAACAAACAATGTAATTACTGCAACTGCTGTATGCTGACATCTGTTAGGTTAACTTAATTTTGTAGTGTAGACATGGCCTAAGAGAAAGTGGTGTTTTCTGAAGAATCCACTAATAGAATTATTAAAACAAATTTAAGCCCAATACACGGTAGCTTCTGGCATGAACTCCATGAGCTTCATCAGAATTACACACTCATTTCCTCTATCTCACAAGCTAATTTGGAACAAGAAAAGAAGGTGAGTGTCATATTGACTCCTGGAATGGCTGAATGTGCTAGGGCAGAGGTTCTCAAGCTGTGGTCCGCGGACCACCAGTGGTCCACGAGCTCCATTCAGGTGGTCCACGGATAGTTCCCTCTAAGGTGCACACCTGTGCAGCCACACACGAGAGAATGAAGGGCCACCCACCTAATTAGTGGAGCCGCGCAGGCATGTCCACTAATTAGGTGCCTTGACCCTGGAAAAGATGCACATGTAAGGTGAGGTGGTGGCTTTGGGGCGAATAGAGGGTAAGTGGGAGGGGGAAGTGGGGTGAGAAGAGGGGTGGGGGGAATTTGGGATGTGCAGGGCTGCGGTGGCCAGAGAAAGAGGCGACTTTCCCCAGCTCCAGGGCTGCTGCTGCCAGGCAGAGACAGCCCTCTTTCCCAGCCTCAGCTCTGTGGCTTCTGTGGTGGGGAAGATACCCTCCTCTACCCAGCCCCAGTTTGGAGGCTGCTGCAACAGGGGAGAGAGGGCACATCTATCACATTAGAAAGGTAAGTCTACAGATATTAAAATATGAGTTGTGTGTTTTTATTTGTAGAACAAAAAAATGTTAATTATTATTACAGTTTTTTATATAGTGCTTTTATCCAAAGTGTTTTACAATAGTTAGCTAACGGTACAAACAACATTTGGAAAGATCATTAAGTGGTCCACCAAGACCATCACCAATTTTCAAGTGGTCCGCGAAAAAAAAAGTTTGAGAACCACTGTGCTAGGGAATTTCCAGGAAGTATTACCAGTTCAAATGTATTGGGCCCTCTTACTCAGGCAAACAGATCTTACTCACACAGGTAATCCCACTGAAGTCAACGGAACTACTCTGGTGAGTAAGGACTTGTGTGAGTTGTAAGATTGGGCTGTATTTTAAGTGTTGTCTATAGCGGTGAAGCACATAATTGGGAGTCAGGATTGAATCAAGGGCTTGGCTCTGTGTCGTCTTGTGTGTGTGTCATCCTGAGCAATGTTGTTGTGGCTGTGTCAGTCCCAGGATATTAGAGAGACAAGGTGGGGGACGTAATATCTTTTATTGGACCAGTTTCTGTTGGTGGGAGAGATAAGCTTTTGAGCTTACACAGAGCTCTTCTACAGGTCTGGGAAACTTCAGGCTTGTCTACACTATGGCGCTGTGATGCTTCAATGCAGACACTACTTACACCAACACAGAATCGAGAGGGATTCTCCCATCAGTGTAGGTAATTCATCTCCCCAAGAGCCAGTAGCTATGTCAATGGGAGAAGCTCTACATGGTCAGTATAATTACATCGCTCAGGGGTGTGGCTTTTCACATCCTTGAATGACGTAGTTATACCAATACAGGTCTGTAGTGTAGACCTGGCCTAATTTTCCAGTGTAGACCAGGCTTAAGTGTAGACAAGCACTTACTCAGAGTGTCACAGTTAAATACAAGATGGAATAGATTGTTTAGCATAAGCAGTTATCATCTAATAAGGCATCCGATGAAGTGAGCTGTAGCTCACGAAAGCTTATGCTCTAATAAATTTGTTAGTCTCTAAGGTGCCACAAGTACTCCTTTTCTTTTTGCGAATACAGACTAACACGGCTGCTACTCTGAAACCTGTCACATATTTCAAGGAACCATTCAAGGTGAAGTGGCCCATTATCACCCCTCCAGTCACAGGGAGAAAAGGAAGGGGGTTGTTAGTGGGGTTATAGATTGTTGTAACAATGTCTACCAAAGTTATGAATTTAAGCTCCTAGATTCATCGTTTGAAAGCGTTGGGCCAGTTTTCTTTGAGAATGAGCATACTGGATTTATGGCTTATTATAACAATCTTTACAGGGCCGTCCCTAGCTATTTTGGTGCCCTACGCAGCCCTCCCACAGGGAGAAAAGGAAGGGGTTGTTTAGCATAAGCAGTTATCACATATTTCAAGGAACCATTCAAGGTGAAGTGGCCCATATCACCCCTCCAGTCACAGGGAGAAAAGGAAGGGGGTGGTTAGTGGGGTTATAGATTGTTGCTACAATGTCTACCAAAGTTATGAATTTAAGCTCCTAGATTCATTGTTTGAAAGTGTTGGGCCAGTTTTCTTTGAGAATGAGGATACTGGATTTATGGCTTATTATAACAATCTATACAGGGCCGTCCCTAGCTATTTTGGTGCCCTACGCAGCCCTCCCACAGGGAGACTGTGTGAGGCCTCAGGCCTCCGAGGGGGGTCTGTGTGGCGCCCCACCCCAGGCCTCTGCGGGGGAGGGGGGCTGGCCCCAGGCCTCCATAGGGGACGGGGGTGGGGGGGAGGAGGGCTGGCCACTTCCTGTGGGAAGTGGAGTGACCTGGCCCCAGTCTGCTTTGCTCCCCTGGCTCCCAGGCTTGGGGGGAGAGGGGAACGGACCCCCAGCACTTGCCAGCGGCGCAACTGGGAGCCAGGGGAGCGAAGCAGGCTGGGGCCGGGTTGCCCTACTTACTAGTGAGTGCGGGGAGCCCAACCACTTCTGGAGTCCTCGGGGGAGTGGGGGCAGGGCTGGGGTGGAGCAGGGGCAGGGGCAGGGAAGAGGCGGGGCTCAGGCAGAGCAGGGACAGGGGCCTGGGGAAGAACCGGAGCAGGGGATAGAGCAGCACGCAGCTGCGCAGGGCACCAGGAAATCTGGTGCTCCAAATTTCCTGGTGCCCTATGCAACTGTGTGCTTTGCGTATGGGTAAGGATGGCCCTGAATCTGTTACCATCTAACAAACTCCCCAGCTCCCTATGACTAGAAGGGTGTTAATGGTCCACTTTAGCTTGAAAGGTCCCTTGAAATATGTGTTAACTACTTATGCTAAACAACCCCTTCCTTTTCCACCTTGTATTTAGCTGTGGCACTCTGAGCAAGGCTATGTCTACACTGCATTTTGTGGCTAAAACTTTTTTCGCACAATGGTGTGAAAAAACACCCCCTCTGAATGACAAAAGTTTTAACCATGAAGAGCCCTGGTGTGGACAGCACTTCGTTGGTGGGAGCCACGCTCCCATTGATGAAGCTACTGCCCCTCATTGGGGGTGGTTTTATTTTGTCATCAGGAGAGCTCTCCCCTGGCGACAAAGAGCAGCTACACTGTGTACTTTACAACGGCGTGGCTGTAGCAGCACAGCCGCGCCATTGTAAAGTGTGCAGTGTAGACAGAGCCTAAGTTTCCCAGACCTGACAAAGAGCTTTGTGTAGCTCAAAAGCTTGTCTCGCTCACCAACAGGAGTTGGTCCAGCAGAAGATATTACCTCACCCACCTTGCCTCTCATCTTGAACAAGTCATTTCATATCCCAGTGCCTATTTACCAATCTCTAAAATACAGACAATAGCACTTATCTACCTTACAGTGATGTGAGCTTAGTTAGGAGTGAAATTTACACTAGGGAGCAGATTATTCTGTAATTATCTTCTACAGGGTTTCTTGCACACTACTCTGAAGCATTTAATACTGGCCACTTTCAGAGACAGGACATTGGCCTAGATGAACCAATGCTCTGATACAGCATTTCCTATGTTCCTAACAAATGCTTGTAAAAATGCTTTGAGAATCTTTGATTAAAGAGCTGTATGCATGGAAAATGGTTAGTTTTGGGGATAAAAAAGAAAAGGAGTACTTGTGGCACCTTAGAGACTAACAAATTTATTTGAGCATAAGCTTTCGTGAGCTACAGCTCACTTCATCGGATGCATTCGGTGGAAAACCGATGTTGGGGATGTTTCTCATGGGTAAGAAAGCTATTTGGAATTCACGTAACTATAAATTAAACCCATAGAGCAATGCAATATGGTGATTGTATATTGTACAACAGACAGAAAGAAATTATCATGATGACAGAGAAGAAAATCAAATCAAGTGGACTTTTTGAAGTGTAAACATATAAGACTACTAAGGATGTGATCTTGAATTAATCCCAAGACATACATTCACTTAATAAAAAACATAGCTCATCTTAAGGGGAAAAAAATAGGTACCAACTGTGGTGAGAAAGACTGGCATTCCTCAAGAAGGAGAGATGATTTTCACTGCCTTTCCAACATCCACCCTGGGAATACACATTTTAAAGCACCTTCTTCTGTGTCTTCTTTTAGCATCGGCGGCTGGAGAGAAGTTTGGGTGATTGCTTTTAAGAAGTAAAATACTCAGCGAGACCAAAGGAAAGAAACTGGCTTATTGAAAGGTTTCAGAGTAGCAACCATGTTAGTCTGTATTCGCAAAAAGAAAAGGAGTACTTGTGGCACCTTAGAGACTAACAAATTTATCGGATGCATTCAATGAAGTGAGCTGTAGCTCACGAAAGCTTATGCTCAAATAAATTTGTTAGTCTCTAAGCTGCCACAAGTACTCCTTTTTTTTTTGGCTTATTGAAATGGCAGCTCTGGCATGACAAAGGCAGTGCAGCATGGCAGAAAGGGGCTCTCTTTAGCTTGTGGCAAGCCTGGTATATTGTTCATGTGAACAGCTGGAGGATCTTGGTCACTTGGTGTTAATGAGAATCCCAGCAGTGGCTCTGCTCCAGATGTTATAGGCTAACTGAGATAAATGACAGCTCTATACTGTTTACACATTTAAACAGCATTTACTAGCTTCACACTAGGGACTTGGAGATGCTATTTCCCACGGATACCCACTGGCTAATCATGTTGCACCTGTTAACTCCTTCATTACTGCTACTCTTTAATCTACCTGGTTATTTCTATGCTGGCCATTAATTGTACTAAAAATGAAAGTTATTCAGAACTCCATAGTGTTTGGAGTTTCACACCATACACAGAGCACAAAACCAAAGAAAGCTAATCTCAGAATAAGAGGAGGAGCTAGGCCATGCTTCCCTGTAGCCCTCAGATTTTCAAGGCCAAAAGAGATCGTGATCATCTAGTCCAACCTCCTGCATATCACAGGCCAGAGAAATTCCACAAAATAATTCCTAGAGCAGATCTGTTAGAAAAATATCCCCTCTTGATTTAAAAACCGTCAGTGATGGAGACTCCACTACAACCATTGGTAAATTGTTCCAATGATTAATTACACTCAGTGTTAAATATTTACACCTTATGTCCAGTCTGAATTGTCTAGCTTCAGCTTCCAGCCACTGAATCACGTTAGACCTTTCTCTGCTAGACTGAAGATCCCATTATTAAATATTTGTTCTCCAGGTAACTACATATAGACTGCAATCAAGTCACCCCTTAATTGTCTCTTTAAGTGACACAGATTGAGCTCCTTGAGTCTAACACTATAAGGCAGGTTTTCTAATCCTTTAATCATTCTCATGGCTCTTTTCTGAACTCTCTCCAATTTATCAGCTTCCTCCTTGAATTGTAGGCACCAGAACTTGACACAATATTCCAGCAGTGGTCACATCAGTGCCAAATATAGAGATAAAATAACCTCTCCCATTCGAGATTCCCCTCTTTATGCATCTCAGGATCGCAGTAGCTCTTTGGGCCACAGTATCATATTGGGAGCTCATGCTCAGCTGACTATCCACCATGACCTCCAAATCTTTTTCTCAGTCCCTGCTTCCCAGGATAGAGTCCCCCATCCTGTAAGTATGCCAGACATCCTTTGTTCATAGTGGTATACATTTATATTTAGCAATATTCAAATGCATATTGTTTGCTTGCGCCCAGTTTACTAAACAATCCAGAATGCTCTGAATCAGTGACGTCTTCATCATTATTTACCACTGCCACAGTTCGTGTGTCATCTGTAAACTTTATCAGTGATGATTTAACGTTTTCTTCCAGATCATTGATAAAAATGTGAAATACTGTAAGGCCAAGAACTGATCCCTATGGGACCCCACTAGAAACACACCTGCTCAATGACAATTCCCCATTTACGATTGCACTTTGAGACCTATCAGTTAGCCAGTTTTAATCCACATAATGTCTGCTGTATTAATTTTATATCATTCTGGTCTTTTAAAGACATAAGGCCAGATTTGCCAGCATGCTCTGGCTGCTATGTGCCATGCCAGTGACAGAAAACAGCCATCAACCCAGTTTAACTGGCCAGAAAAGAAGCGGTTAGGTGTTGCGAAAGTGGCACAAAGCAGTCAGAGTGTATGGATGAATCTGGGCTCCGTTCCCTTCGGCCACTTCTATACTCTGGCAATTCCATGGACTTCGCTTAAGCTGCTCCAGATTTACACTGATGTGAGTGGGATCAGAATCAGGCCCTAAGGGATTGGTTTTACCACCTCCTTTGAAGATTTGGGATTTGGTGTCCTCAAACAGCAATACATGGTTAATGCCAATAAGCCACTTTTTACACAAGGAATTGTAAGCATAAAAACCAAGGAATGTGTGTAATGAGCATACTCAGGGTAAAGAGACAAACCTTTCCCTTTGTAGTCATTCCTTTCCTGTGAATTTAATCTTCCTAGTACTCCTGTGACCAAGGATTCCATTAACTTCCACAGTGCGAATTAAACCCTAATATTATTCTGCATCAAAGCTATTCCAATATACGCTATAGAATTATCTTTAGCAGCAAAGCATTTGAGCCCTGCAGCTGAGAGAACAGTCAAATAAAGAGCACACTCACACAGCTCTGTTTGTGTCATTATTACCATTGTATCACAGGTAGACACCCAACAGACAAACTGAACTACAGGGCACCAAGGAGCTCATTTCACACAGCCATCTTTGGTGTAGGGTTTAATAACAACTGTGCTATGCAAATCTGTGGTTTCGGTTGCAGAACTAGTATTCATAAACTATAGCCCAGCCACAGACTTGGGAAGATCTCGGAGCATTTGTCTTATGTGATTTATTTTTAATAATTATTTTCAGCAAAAATACAATGCTGAAGTGGCACATAGGAAGTTCTAAATTTCATAAGATGTTTATTAAAACCCCAGTAACTCATTTATGAAATATAGCTCCTTGTCTTCCATCTGTGAAAAACAGTGGTGCCTAAAAATTCACAGGGATCATGAATACCCTTTCCACAAGCCTCAACTCATCCAGAATAAAATATCCATTAAAAGAAAGATCGGTACCACCACTCTTTCAGATTACACACATGTGTGTATAGATTACATATACCTACATACACACTCTGGACTAGATCCTCAGATGGTGTAAATCAGCACAGTTCAGTGGACTTTAACAGAACTCTGCTGAGTTACCCCAGTCAAAGATCTAATGCATGGATGAATGAAAGATTTCCTGTATTCTGCTAAGTGTCACCAACCCTGAAATATTATATTTTTCTCTTTCATGCTGTTTAGGATTATTTCTGGAAGAAATTCAAAGTTTCACTAAAGAGAAGAATCTAGCTTTCCTACATCCATGAGTAATTTTTTTATTGTAAAAAGAAAAGGAGGACTTGTGACACCTTAGAGACTAATTTCAGAGTAAAAAGAAAAGGAGTACTTGTGGCACCTTAGAGACTAACAAATTTATTTGAGCATAAGCTTTCGTGAGCTACAGCTCACTTCATCAGATGCATTTGGTGGAAAATACAGTGGGGAGATTTATATACACACACAGAGAACATGAAACAATGGGTTTTATCATACACACTGTAAGGAGAGTGATCACTTAAGATGAGCCATCACCAGCAGCAGGGGGGGGAAAGGAGGAAAACTTTTCATGGTGACAAGCAAGGTAGGCTATTTCCAGCAGTTAACAAGAACATCTGATGAAGTGAGCTGTAGCTCACGAAAGCTTATGCTCAAATAAATTTGTTAGTCTCTAAGGTGCCACAAGTATTCCTTTTCTTTTTGCGAATACAGACTAACATGGCTGCTACTCTGAAACTAAAATGTAGTTTTAAAATGTAGTAAACTTCACAGGTTTAGAAAAGGTTGCAAAGCACATATGTCTGCATTCTGTATTAATCTTGAAGTATCTTAGCTGTATTAATTTTCTAAAGGAAGAAGACGTAGTGAGCCAAATAACCCTGTGCATTGCCAGTATTTTTCTTTGTTATTATTCTTGGTGTTCAAGAGGAAGACACAGAAATTAAATACTCTTTAAAGTCACATCTGATTATGATTTAAGCAAAGGAAAAACAAACTGTTCGGAGATGCTGCACAATGTTATTCTTATCACTGGAGCAGAATATTTTGGATGACAGGGCAAGTGATATATACTTTCTTTGTAAATAATGTGATTAAATATTCACAAATGATAGAAGCACTCAGAAAAAGTTTCTCTCCAAGGGCTAGATTCTGTTTATGGTGGTGTAATCCCAAAGGAATGCCGTCAATGTCAATGGAGTCACAGTGGTAGAAAACCAGTGTAAGAAGGATCAGAGACTTATGTATCATCAATGGCTAGAATTTGATGCAGAAATGAATAATACAGCATTAAGGCACTTTTAATAAAAGAGGTCCTCAGCTAGTGTAAATCAGCATAGCTCCACTGACTCCAATTTACACCAGTTGAGAATCTACCCAAGATATGCAAGTGCTAAAACACATGTGATGCTGCTGAAGCATTTTATAAGTGAGTATTGTTATATGTTAACTAGTCTTGGAATGTGGCTTAGATGACAAGTAAAAATGAGTTATAGCTGAGTCTCAGTTTAATCTCTGGTGGGCAAGTTTTCATACCGCAGCATTACCAGTGTGTGACATGACTAAGTCTCTGGCTAGAAGACCCCAAAGACTAGAATGGTAGAACTGGCTGGGGATTTTTCACAGGAAAATGCTGATTCATCACAACTGAAACTTTTCATGGAAATGTACTAGAGAGAGAGAGAGAGATCCACCACAGAAAAGCCATGGCCCAGACGCTAGGCACTCACTTGGGTCTTTCACATTTTAGGTGAGTGTCCAAACCTCTGGGCTATTTTGGGGTGGGTCTCACTCACTCTTGTTCTCTCTGATTTTTTGCACAAATATTTTGAAAGGACTAGTTTTCGCTCCAGTGCAAAACAAAAACAAATGCTGAAACCTCTCCTTTTTTTTTTTTCTAGACAGCCCTGTAAAATAGGGTTGCTACAGGTCAACTTTAAGATGTATTAATAGGATGTGGGGTATGGGAGCATGACTAGAAAAGAGGGGCAGTTGTAGGTTAGATTAGAAGATTACTGACAATGCTGGGAGTGAGGGGCAAAAGTGAAAATGTCTACAGGTCTGAATTTAGATGAATGGGCAAAGCTGGGGGGAGGTGCTCTCGGGACAAGAATGGGAGGGGGTTTGCTGCGGGACAGGATTAAGGTGCATTGGCAGAGATGTGGGGACTCAGGACAAGGGAGTGTTGCAAATCAATATTGGCAGAGCTGGAGGCAGAAGCCTCAGAATCAGACTATAAGGGGGTGCTGGAGATCAGAAATAAGGTGCATGCCAAAGCTGTGTGGGAGCCCAAGAATGGGATAGCAGGGCATATTACAGGCCAGGAGAGAGGTACTTCAGCAAGAGCTGTGCAAGTCATGGGCTAGGAGAGGAGAGGTTCCTCTGAGTGGTGTTTGATGAGCTATCTGTGCCCACCTTATACTTGCCAATTTCTCACTCACTTGTCTTCTTGAATGTCAACATGGCCTTTTAAAGGGAAAGGGAAAGGGAAAGCTGGGATGGGTGCAGCCTTCCTAACTGCTTCAGGAATATCTGTGCCTTGTCTGAGAACATGCAATTACACACCACCAACCACAAAGCATCCTCCTGCCTGTCATTCTCAGGAACAACCCATGCCGGAATATTGCACTGCCTGTAAATACCCTAAGAATCTTTCTTGAATGATAACCTAGATTATTGGAATTGTTTACAGCCAAGATGATCTATATTTCTTGCCTCAGGCCTGGTTAAATAAATCATCCCCCAAGCTCACTGCTGTTTCTCATTTCAGCCTTGGTCCTCATTCAAGTCCCTCATTAGAGACCCACAGTATTATTGGCTTGGCCAGTGTTTCTGCCTGAGACAGAAATGACACAAACACATCAACTCCACACAAACCCTCCTTTGCTCTCTCCTATTCATGGATCAATTGAAGGCACTTCACAGGGCTGGGACAACATCTTCAGAGGGAGGTGCTGCTTTAATTGATTTCATATAAAGTCAGCTGGAGAAAACACCACCTACTGTGTTCTCAGAAGGCGACTCATTGCCAGAGCTCTGTCAGTTCTTTGGCGCTATAAAGCCACTGAAACGTTTCTGATGCACAGCTTTATGAGCTGGAGGCTTCTGAGCTAGGCTATAACAGTCTGCCTTAAAAGCCGCCTGGATGGCCCATAACTGCGGAATTATTTACATTTAGGCAGGACTAGAAAGTGACCCTGCCCTTCTGGAGCTGTCATTAGCTAAATATTTACTAACAATCCTAACTTCGCGGCACGTCTGAATGCAATTCATTTGAGTCAGGCTTGACAGTGTATAGTCTGAGCTAACCGATGCAATTGCTCCCTAGGCTCGAACTCCTCTGCATCACAACCGACGGTGAGGCACCTGTATAGCGTGAGGCCTTAGTCTGATGTGTCACTAGGAGGCTTATTCCCCACCCAGAACCCAAGAGACGTGACCTGTCCCGGCTGCGGCGGGTTACGTGATCTTGGTGAGCCGGGACAAGGCGCCTCTCTGCCGGGGCTTTCCCCGGCCATCTCGGACCCAACACCGTCAGCTTGCGGGGCAGGACTAACCCCCGCTCCGCTGGAGCTCTCCTCTCGGCCGCCTACCACGTGCGCTAGCAGCTTGCGGGGACCGACGCCGAGCCCCCCGATCGGCCTTCCTGCCCCACCCAGCCCCCGGGGCACCGTTCGGCGGCACCGGGCGCGGGAGCTGGGGATAACGTTCAGCCAGGGCTTGGCCAGGGTCGGCTGAGCGTCCTCTCCTAGGTCTCAGGGCTGCAAGGAAGGCTCCACGCCAGGCTGGAGCTCCCGCCCGCTTGCGAGTCTCCCCTGCGCCAGGGCCCCGCGTCCCGCTCTCTCCGGGGCCCCTGCGGCCGGGCCCACCCGCCTCCCCACGCACCTGAGCCCCGGCGCGCTGGGGCCGGGGGCCGGGGGCCGGGGCCTCGACTTACCCACGCACTCGTTGGCCTCCCGGGCCGTGGCCCGCTGCCAGGGCCGGTCGTAGTGGAAGGGCTTGCAGCGGTCGCACTCGGGCCCGGCCGTGTTGTGCTTGCAGTCGCAGACCAGGTGGTCGTCGCGGTCGCGGACGCAGCGGGACGCGTGGCCGTTGCACTTGCAGCGGCCGCCCACCTGCAGGTCGGAGACGGCGTAGAAGTAGGAGTCGCGGGCCAGCTCGGAGTCGTCCTCGTTCTCGTCGCCGAAGGTGTGGAGGCGGCTGAAGGCCACCTTGATGTCGGTGGCCGTGACCCAGTCCTGCAGCACGGGCGAGTTGTCGAAGTCGTGGGCCGAGGGGCGGCCGTCCAGGGTGCTGAAGGCGATGAGGCCGCCGGCCAGCGGCCGCATGTCGGTGTGCGAGTCGGTGCAGATGGCCTCCTGCTCGTTCTGCTTGGTGATGGCGGCGCGGCTGGGCTTGGCGTACATCTTGCGGCACTGGGCCGAGTAGAACTGGAAGGGCACCCAGCTGCGGCCGGAGTCCATGGACTTGTAGATGGCCATGGACTCGGGGCGCGGCGAGCAGAACTGCAGGCTCACGTAGGTCACCTCGAACTTCTTGCCCAGCGAGAGGGTGAGCGTGACGTTGTGCGGGTGCTGCACGAAGTTCTCCGACTGCCAGCACGTCAGGTTGTGCGGGTTGTTGAGGTCGGTGAGGAAGGCGGGCGGGTGGGCCCGCCGCGGCTCCGAGGCGTTGCAGAGGTGGCAGGTCCGCACGCGCTCCTCGCCCTTCTCGCTCACCAGGCAGTAGCGGGCCGGCGGCCTGCCGCAGGTGCTGGACACCTTCACCTCCTTGCCGAAGGCGGAGTTGACGAAGTCCGGGATGCACCGCCGCGGGTGGCCGTTCTCGTCGTAGCACGGGTCCGGCTGCGCCGTCTGCACCGCGAACATGCTCAGGCCGTAGCCGCCGCGCGCGCCGCCCGCCAGGCACCACAGCGACAGCAGCGTGAGCACAACCCGCCAGCACTTCCCGGGCATCCTGCGGGCGCCTCCTCCGGGGAGCCTGGGGGCAAACACAGAGAGAGAGGGGCGGGGAGGTGAAGCCGCCGTCACAACCCCAATGGCTCCGCTACCCGGGCCGGGGAGGGAAGGCTGCAGCCCGGCAGAGGGGGCGCGGAGCGCAGCCCGGCCCGCTCTGCTGGCCACCGGCTCTGCCAGCCGGGCGCTTCCCATTCAGCGGGATCGCTGCCCAGGCAGCGAACGGGAAGAGCCTCCCGTGCCAGGGCGCTGCCCAGGAAACCCAGACTGCAGCCCGGCGGGAAGGAGAACTTTGCGCCTGCTGGAGGCAGAGAAACCCTGGCTGGATCAGAAGCGCAAAGCGACCCTGGCCTCCTCTCCCAAGCTAACCCCTGCCGCTAAGGCTGGTGGCTTTAACCCCCCTGCAGCTGTAGCCGTCGGAGACCAGCAGGTGGGACGCTACCTTCTTCGCTCCTTTGGTTTTCCTCCGGAGGCGCAAGGGGAAAGTTTCTGGAGCTGCCGGGGAAGGTGGCCCAGCCCGTCTTCAAGCTCTCAGCCGAGCGCTCCTGGCTGGCGGAGTGGAAGCGCTGGATGCTGAACGGTGTGTGGTTCAAAGAGCCCAGAGCATTCCCATCCTCAGACCAAAAAACAAAAAAAAAAAAACAAAAACCCGAAAAAAACAAACCCACACACCCCCCCAAAAACACCCTAGTGGCGGGACTCTGTCCTTCCCTGCCTCCCTCTCCGCGCCTTGCAGAGAGCCTGAATGACGTTCCCAGTTTCTGCTGAGTTTGAGGTCATCTCAAAGGAGTGACATTCCGCTCACACAAGGAACACAACGACATCCACTGGTAGTTTATCAATAGGATGCGGGGGGGGGGGAGAACCAGGCAAAGCATCTAATTCAGAGAGAGGGGAGAGGAGCGCGTGGGGAGGGAGGCGTGGGGGGGGGGACGGGACGGAGCAGCCAGAAGGAAACGGGGCGAGCAGACTCTTTACTGCACATCGGCTGTTTGAAAGCAAAGTTTTACAGCGCAGCAAAGACGAACCTTAGGCAAAGGAAGAGAGGAGCAGGGGGCGGGGTTTGGAGTTCCCACACACTGCAATGGCAGCAGGATCGGGCCCTGCTCTCTTCCTTTGACAGTGGCAAGGACCTTCCTCGTGCTCTCCCTTGTGGAAGTGCTGGTGGTGGTGTGTGTGTGGGGGGGAAGGTCCTCAGGCACAAACTCTGCTCTCGGTTACTCTATCGGCTCCGCAGGGGGTTGTCCTGGGGGTCCTGAGGGGATCTGGCCGTCAGCCTTTAGCTCCTCGTTAGGTCCTTATTGTTATTTACCTTTCTGCACTCTGGCCGCGGGGCGAAGGGTTTGTGTCATGCCAGGTGCCAGGCACGGGGTGTAAAGACAAAGTCAGAGCAGAACTTTCTGCAAGTCTGTTCGGGAAGCGATTGGGAAGGAGCAGCTGCGCCTTTTCAGAGGGAGCCGGGGAAATCACGTCTAAATAAACAAGCAAGTGCTGGGAAGGGGACTGCGCTGGTGTCTGAGGTTGAGAAAAGCCTTGGCACGCTGCTGAGTCGGTGGAAAGAGGAGTCTAGAGAAAGCTAGAGCAGAATCGGTACCCATCGGCTTCAGTGAACTCAGGATCTGGGCCCTTTTCACCCAGGATTCAGTCCCGCTCTTCGGGCTCAGGCAGAAGGTCCATCAGCTGCTCTGGCCTCTCCCTGGGCGTTTTGCCCCAGGAAAAAGTGCAGGATCGGGCCCCTACCATACAGGTGTGCTCTCAAGGACAAATCTTATGCAAGGCCCTACGGGGCACTCCGTGATTATACTGGGCGAGCCGGCACGAACTGGTCACTCTCGAGGCAGAGAATAGAGGCAAATCTACCCCGCTGGGGTTAGTCAGAGCGTTTGGAAGAAGACAGGGACCCTAAGATAGACTCCATCCAGGTTTATAGAGCTGGAAATGTCCGCAGGCACTAGCAGAGCACCGGAGCCCCTCTGAGAGACCTGGGCAACTCACTGGTTCCCGTCTCAGGTATATTCTCCGGGAAGCACATTGTCCGCGGGAAATAAAAAACACCTACTAGGAAATTGTATATGGGCGGGGGGGGGGGATTTTTAAACTGCGTAAAAGAAGTTCCCAGTGACTGTTGGGGCTATGGGTCCTGGCAGGACAGGGCCTCTCAGCCTCCTTCCGGGAAGATGTCAGAGAGGGGCGCAGATTTCAACACCCTCCCCCGTGAGACCGCTTTCCGAAACCCTGCTAATCACTTTATTCCCCCCCCCCCGAATCAGAGAGCTGCTTCCACCCCAATCGCTTTATATACTCACCCACACACGCACATTGTATACACACACAGTACACACTACACACATACATTGCACACACATTGTACGCACACACTACACACACAGTGTACACACAGTACACACTACACAGACACACACATATTATACGCACACGTACCCAGGCGCGCTCTATAAAGTTCAGCGTATTTGTGCCGTTAGTTAGGGTACTTTCCACGGTGGAGGTCACTTCGCTGAACTTGCCGAGGATTCACTATTATGACCAGGGCCTCCCCAGTTATGAGGGCCCCTGAAGACTGGCTCTTCCCCAAGAAGCCCCTTTTAAGCCAGTTGTGGATGCGCGAACAATGGGCGCTTTTTGTATTGGTAGCGCAACACTTGCTCCTGCCTCCCTCGCTCACCCCCAGACTCCTCTGGACTCCAATTCCCCTTGCGCCGGGTGTTTTGGTGAACTGTTACCTCGCTTCAGAACAGCTAGGAGCGCTAATGATGCTGCATTAGCAAATGCAAGGGCTCCCGTCGGGCATGGGAGGGAAAAGGTCCAAATCAACCTTGAATGGGATGAATCACAGCGTGTTTGGGCTTCAGCGAGACACCTGGAAATGCTTCTTGGGACGTTCATTTCCACCGACAAGTCACACCCTGCGTGGAAGAAACTCCCTGCTCAGCCCTGCCTTCCCGACTGTCTGTAAAAACACCGCCGAGCTCCCCGCGTCAACCCGTAACCCTTTCTTCTAGCTGGGGCTGCCTCTCACGCTTGCTCTCCAGCGCGCAAATGAAAGGAAGCCCCCAGACTTCTCATCGGATTCCTTATCACCTGTGCTCCGGCTTTGGTAGTTCCTCACTAATTAAACCCACTGGATTATGCTACAATGTAGATCATACGATAGAGGTGTCTCTAATTAACAAGCTATCCTGAATAACTAGCAAATAATCATAGTTCATAGCTTCATCCTGAAAGAGTGAAACATATCTATATTCTGAATCAACCTACAAACGTGTTATGAATGCACTAATATTGATATCATAGAATATCAGGGTTGGAAGGGACCTCAGAAGGTCATCTAGTCCAACCTCCTGCTCAAAGCAGGGCCAATCCCCAATTTTTGCCCCAGATTCCAAATGGCCCCCTCAAGGATTGAGCTCACAAGCCTGGGTTTAGCAGGCCAATGCTCAAACCACTGAGCTATCCCTCCCCCCCAATGGTGTGTGCATTGTGAGCAGTGTTTCATTCTTTCTTACTGAAACTCCCAGCTCTTAGGATACTGATTACAGGTAAAGAAAAAGCCACCAATAACTTAAGAACAAAGCGAAGAATGAATCAAAATGAGATCAAGGGACTGGGGCCCGGGTGATTTTGGATGGAATGGAATTTTGTGCCTTTCCCCACCCCCCTCCCATCCAGGATCACAGAAGATAACTTGTGGGGGGGGGGTGCTAAACTGCCTGACTTGTCGCTAAACAGTGCACACTAGATAGCCTCTGTCCTCAGCTCACAGCACGGGGCCCCGGCAGGTAGAAGTTATTTTGTCGGTTAAAAGCGTGGCGGCCCCTTTAAAATCTTTCACATCAAACTCTTTCTAAAAGGCACGCATGTGTCATTTTCTTGTCGGTTGTTCTCGTGGGCTGAATTCCCTCCGGTCTCAGTCCAATTTGGGGCCTCATCAGAAGACTAATTTCCCCCCCACACACAGACCCCACCCCACTCAGGTTCTCTGCCAGGCGGATCTACTAACTCCGGAAAGACACGGAGACTTGTTCAAAGTTGGCGTGGACCGAGCTATTCTCGCGTGTTCCCAGCGGCTCTCGCTAGTTCACACTAGTTGCGTTCGACTCCAGGGGGGTGTTCACCCTTAACGGGTTGCTTCCTCTACCTAAACCCAAGATGTCATTCCCGTGTGCGTGGGAACAAGCCCGTGCTCCGGGAGCACGCCAGTGCTCCAATCCGGACTGCTAGGGTTCTGTTCTAAAGCGTGTAGACAAGGATCAGACGCCTTTCGGGAGGTGAATCACACATGATTTTGCAGAGGTTCACTGACAAACCCAGCACATTCCCCACACCTTTCCACCGGCCAATACAATAGGTGAGATATTGCTAGACCTAAACGCTGCCAGGCACCAGGAAAGTCCGATCCAAAGCCACTGAGTCCATTGCAGCCTCGTCTCTCTGGGGCTCTGAGCATCCCCAGGAGATGGCTCCCTGCTGGATAGATGCACGGGGTGGAAGGGGTGTCCGCAGGGCGGGTGCTGCGCCGAGCGCTCTAGGCTGGTGGGCTTGGCTGTGCACCGCCAGGATGCCCTCAGTGGGTGCGGGGCTGGCACAGCCCCCCGCCCCATTGCCAACCCCAGCGCCCTGCCCTGTTTACCGCCCCCCACCCCCGCCTGCATTCCGCCGAGCCCCTTGATTAAAAGGGCAGTTCTATTTCTCCAACGGAGGTGCCCTTTCTGCGCGGCCTCCCTATGCATTTGTCACTCAATCTCCTGGGCTGTGGCGCTCCGCAAGCTGCCCCCAGTTTCTGCAAACCGCCGCGGTGACAGACATTGCTCGGGGGATGGAAAGCGACGCGAATAGCCGCCCCCTCCCCTCCGTTCCCCCCCCCCCCCGCCCCTCTCCCCCTTTGAATTCCTTGCCACCGAGCTGAATAAAAGGGGTTGTTGTAAATTGAATTAGGGCCTGATTAATCTGCTCCCGCTCCTGCTCAGCCCAGCGGGGCGTCTTTGGCAGTGCAACCGCTCTCCCTGCAGGGCAGCCGGGCTCCGGCAGCCTGAGCGCAGCTTCCCTCCGGCCCCCGGCCCCCAGCCCTCTCCCCCTTGACAGCCCTGCTTCTGGATGGATTTGTTAACTCTTCGCCGTGAAACAGCCCGAAAGCCTCCCCCCGGGCGCTCTTACAGCTCCATCTCCCCGGGCAGCGCCGAGGCAGGATTACAGGAGCCTCATTAAAAGCCAAATTAACCCAGGACGCGGAATCGCCACGGGAGTTAGAGAGATTTGCCTGTCCCACACCCCACCCCCGCTCCGCGCACACACACCGAGGCAGGGGTGCAAGCCACGTTCCCGGCGCCCCCCAAAGCCATTGGTTTAGGGACAGGCTCCCCCTTTATATGGAGCACATTTGAGGGTCCCCGGGGAGCTGGCTCAGGGAGAAGGGCTGGGGTGCGGGGTTACATTATCCTCTCTGCAACCACCCCTTTGTTCAAAGCATTTTCCAAAGCAACTGGAGGGTGGGGATGGCTTCAGGTCCGACGCATCCTGCTGCTTCGAGGGGGAAACAGAGCAAAACGTGGGGGAGGAAGAAGTGATGTGGGTGGGTGCGAACCGAACACCTCCAAATTTCTTTTCCACTTTGGGGGTGACTTCTCAGGGAGACCTGCCGGAGGCTCCCTGCTCTCTGGGTTTCTCCCCCCGGAAAGGAGCTTGTTTTAAAATTATGCTTTTAAGCGTAGGGAAGTTTGAGGCTCCCCTCCCCCGAACGATGCGGTCTGACTGATCCTTTTCTTAGACCGTGAAACTGACACCCAGGCCAGCGGCGTGGTCGCGGGCTAGGGGGAGGAGGGGCTGGGCGGTGGGTTTGATGTTAAAATTATAGGTTGCGCAATGTGGAAGCTGCGGGGTTGCTCCGATTTATTTTCTTAGCTCTGGTCCAATGACACCTTCACACTCAGTCAAAAGCCGAGCTAGAACTTAAAATGCAAACTAGACCCTCCGACCCATCCCCTCCTGTTTTCTTTGATTGATTTCCCAAGTCAGTAGAGACTCCGGTTTCAAAAGTCTCGTTTGAGTCTTTCAAATGTCTCCAGTCGGTCTAGTTAAGGGGTCCCGACGCAGTGAAAAGCGTGGCTAGGCACTGGGAGATATTACATGTGTAATCGTGTGTCTGCAGCGTATTACATATAACTTTACATGTGTATGAATTTTATATAAGTGAGTATCCGAGAGTGTATTTACAAAAACCAGGCCTCTTTCTCCCTCTTTACCATCAAAGTAATTTTAAAAAATCATACGAAATGTTATACAATTGCACCGGGACCACCGTCTAATTTAACGATTCGGAACACTCTGCAATCAGTGTAAACCAGGATTGTGTTAGCACGAAGTATGTCCCAGCCAGGTCAGCTGGAGGTGCATTTTTCAATTGAGGGGCTTTGCAGACAACGTCAACCTGAGAGTGGAGATCGACGCTTTAATAAAAGCCGACCACTGGAAGCTGCATTTATTGATTAATCTTGTCCTGGATTTATTTACGTCTATTTGTTCATGCTCGGTCGGCAACCACCGTGTAAATGTCAAAGTTTCTAGCCGCTTGTTCGCATCGTTTTACGTCGGCTTTATCGATTTGATCCGGTACAAATCCCTTTCTCTGGAATAAAATCTTATTCTGAGATTTAAAAGTGCAGCGATGACAAAAAACAAAACCGCGGCAAATGTAAAATAGTGAGCTGTAGCTCACGAAAGCTTATGCTCAAATAAATTTGTTAGTCTCTAAGGTGCCACAAGTCCTCCTTTTCTTTTTGCCAATACAGGCTAACACGGCTGCTGCTCTGATACCTGTCATAGTTTGAAGTACTTGTGGCACCTTAGAGACTAACAAATTTATTAGAGCATAAGCTTTCGTGAGCTACAGCTCACTTCATCGGATGCATTTCCACCAAATGCATCCGATGAAGTGAGCTGTAGCTCACGAAAGCTTATGCTCTAATAAATACGTTAGTCTCTAAGGTGCCGCAAGTCCTCCTTTTCTTTTTTGCGAATACAAACTAACACGGCTGCTACTCTGAAACCTGTCATAGTTTGAAGTGAACACGAGAGGCCCTGGGGCGCCTCAGGTTTAAGCTAGCTCGCTTGGCTGCCCTTTTGATAGCTGGGGGGACTTGGGAACGAATGTGGCGAAGCGGTGGCTGTTTACGCCATTCCTGGGCTTTGTTCGTTCACCTCCTCGGTGACTGCTGACAGTGCTAGTCGGTCTCCTTCTCCAGGGAATTTTTTAAAAGATGCTTTTGCTGCAGTTTCGTAAATGCAATATATTTTAATCTATTCTGTCTTCAGTAACTATCTAATGCCCATTAAGATTAGTCGGGGGAAAAAATCACTTGCCATCTATGGAAACAATGGGCCCTTCGTTACAAACTGATGTCCCGTTGCCGGATCTCAGGTGAGTTTTGCCTGAGGGCTCGATCCTTCAAATCCTTCCCCAAGTGACCAGTCCCTGCTCATGCCATGGATTGCAGAGAGAAAGAGAGAGACTCCTCCGATAGCTTTTCAGCTGGCTACAAAAGCTTTGCCGGATCAGGACCTTCAGGGTGCGGCCCTATTTAATTAGCATCTTTTTGTATTAAAATAAAAAAGAGAGAGACGCCCCCGGGGGGCCCGATCCGGCAGTTCACCTAGGACCGCGTGGGAAAGCGCCGCTCAGGTGGGCGCTTTACGATGCAAAATGCCTCCTGGTAACATGAGCGAGCGTTAGGGTGGGCGCTGGAGCGGTACCCCCGGCGAGGGCTGGGAAAAGTGAGTGCGGGGCGGGCAACCCTTAAGACTTCTCCCGGGAGCTCGGGGGGCAGGTACAGTTACCCCGCGCATTCCCGCCGGCCTCGCTCGGTGCAGCCCAGAGTTCAGACAGCTCATCGCTGGAGTCAGCACAAAAGGGTCCCTGATTAGTTGGCCCCTTATCCAGCGGTGGCCGGCTGCAGCTCACACCCGTTCCCTTTTGATCAGCCCCGTCACGGGTACAGGAGCGGACCCAGAGGCAGATGCACCCACATGCGGTTTGGGATAGCCACGCAGAGATCCTCCCAGAGAGGTTGTTAGAAAGTTCAGATATTTGTGCTTAGGAAAGGAAAGGGGTAAAGTGACTGGGTGTGTGTGTGTGTGTGTGTCTGCCGGGGGGGGGGCGGTGTGGGTTAGTGGTACTGAAGGAAGGAGAAACAGAGAGATTTCCTTTGTTAGACAGCCGCAACAAGTTTTCTTTTTTAACCCCCTCCCGTGTAACGTTAGACCCCAGCGCTCCGGATTCATTCAGTATAAAAAGCCCTAACAACTGCATTCAGTGACACCCAAGTGCCGAAGTCTGGCAGTACAAGGCCGACAGAATCCAGCCCTTGGTTCGACAACAAATGCAGCACCGTTTTGTGGTATTTCTCTAAGTTAGTTAAATAAGTGGCAGGAGCAGTTAAGAGAATTGTACTGGTGTCGGAGTGAAATCTGCCGGGTGGTGGATCAGCAGGGACGGCGGATTCTAACTTCTACCTCCTCTGTAGCAAACACTGCAAATGGGAAACCTTTGCATAACACATTCCTGTTCATTATACTACAGCTAGTCTTTTAAATACCCAGCGAGTGATTTCTTAGGCCAGACAACTCACAGCAAGTATTTCTTCAGTTGTCTTCAACTCTAGCATATGTTTCTAGCTAACCTACTACAGATCAAGTTGCTGTTGTTTGAAAAATGGTTGTTTATGAACCTGATCAATGAAACAAACCATTTGACATGAATGATTAACACTCTCCTTTTGCCTCCTTCAAACCAAACCCACAGGGATTCAGCGCCAAGCTGACAGCCATGAACAAGGACAAGGTACAGTATCAGAGGGGTAGCCGTGTTAGTCTGTATCAGCGAAAACAGCAAGGAGTCCTTGTGGCACCGTAGAGACTAACAAATTTATTTGGGCATAAGCTTTTGTGGGCTATATACCATTTCATCAGATGCCTACTATATTTTTCACTCCATGCATCTGATGAAGTGGGTTTTAGCCCAGGAAAGCTTATGCTCAAATAAATTTGTTAGTCTCTTAAGTGCCACAAGTACTCCTTTTCTTTATGAGGTACAGTGTGTCAGACTCCGCTGAAGAGACCTATTTCTCTCCTGCTACTGAATATTCCTCCTGAATCAGATGGCAAAGCACATGACTTGACTGCCTGTATCTCTGCCCCGGTTTCCAGCGGGAAGGCCAGTTCATTATTTAAATATAGCCTGACAAAGGCTTTGGGGCAACTTTGTGCTGGTAAAACAATGGGAGGTGAATGGAAAGGAGCAGAATGTGGGAATGTCAGGACTTGTTGATGTGTGCTTGCATGCTTGTTTTTTCCCCTCCTCTCCATGAAAAGGGTCTGATTTTCACATCATCTGGATACTTTTAGCTCTCCACAGCAATGGGATGAACTGGGCTGACCTTCCTGGAGGTTTGCTTAGGGACAGAACAATGTTTGTCTTGTCCAAACACTATGAATTACTCAGTGCTCCATGACCAGCCCCACAATCAACTGATACAAATAACATGCACAATTAGGGGAGCCCTTTTAGAAAAGGGAAAACAATATATAATAATAAAGTGCAGTGAAAGGGAGAGGCAGGCTTAATCCAGCCACTATGGCTGGGCTGAGAATGGGGTGTCTGTGTTTATAGCAGTGTACACAGACAAGTGAGTTTGTGAGTACCTGCTAATACATGCTTTATGGCTGGGGTTTTTAAAGGAGTTGGGTGGCCAAATCCCTGTTAATTTCATCTGCTCTTTGGAAATCCAAGACATATGTGGGAGTCTCTTGCTCAGAAGAAAATATAGGGTGAAATCTTGGCCCTACTGTAGTCAATGGCAAAATGTTCCCTGACATCAATAGGGCCAAGATTTCACCCAGAACAGAGTGACACATTATTCTCATCAGATAGCCTAATAACCCACCAGTGGCAGAGGAGGCAGATCCACCTCTGGGTTATGGAGGGTCACCAGTGAGGAGGAAGGATAAATAATGTAGCCAGATCTAACCCACTGTACACTTCGTTTACATGGCACCATTTTGATCTTTTCCTCTTAGTGGGCTGGGAATAGAGCTGGGTGAAGATTTTTTGGTGAATAGTAAATGTGCTAAAAATGCATTCTGGGGGCACTGAAGCTATTCATGAATTTGGGCCAAACTCAGCAAATAGTTCTGGCTGAAAACCCTCCCTGACAACAACAATTTTTGAAATATCAAAATGATTCATTTTGAAAAAAAATCAAAATGAATTTCAAAATGAAGTGTTGACTCAAAATGATATTTTCAGAATGAAAAGTGTCATTTTGATTGCACATTTCTTTTCACAATATCATTTCAAATCGACAGTCAGAATGTTTTATTTTGATCCACTAACCCTGTTGTTTTTTTGGTTTTTGGTTTTTGGTTTTTCATTTCAGTCAGAAAAAACAGGGCAAAATCAGTTTTTTTCAAAATGAACAGATTTTTTTTATTTCACCTTCTGAACCAAAAAATAAATTATTTGCTTAGCTCATTTGGGAACAATTTGAGTTTTTAGTTGCAGCATCTGGTGCCCCAAGAAGGAGGAATAATATGGGAAACAGGATGGTTTGGAGTGTCTGAATACATAAATGATATTTTGGTTGTTTTTTCCTTCCTATGGGATTTTTAAAAAATTAAATAGCTCCCAGGATTCAAGGAAGGCTTTTGACTCTCCAGTGGTGGTTAGAAGTGACAAAACAAGGTAGAAAATGTTTAGATACGGTTATTTTACAACTATAGACTTATATACACTG
This sequence comes from Dermochelys coriacea, assembly GCF_009764565.3. Lineage (NCBI taxonomy): Eukaryota > Metazoa > Chordata > Testudines > Dermochelyidae > Dermochelys > Dermochelys coriacea. The sequence goes on from NC_050081.1 coordinate 23,490,819, forward strand.
GGCCGCGATTCATTGTTAACCAAAGGTACCCAAAACAGTACTTCCTAGATGCATAGATTCATTGATTCCAAGGCCAGAAGAGACCACTGTGGTCATTTAGTCTGACCTCCTGCATCACACAGACCATAGATAATTCTGGAATAATTCCTTTTGAACCAGACTATATCTTTAACAAAAACCAAAACCCAGTTTTGATTTAAAATCTCCAGTGACAGAGAATGCACCATGACCATTGGCAAATTGTTCCAATGGTTAATGACCCTCCCTTATGCATATGCAGTGGTGACAGCCACCTTGACAGACTGCATCTACCATTTACCTGTGACTCCATCGTCTTCACTCTGCCTATGAATCCCGGGCTTCTCAAATGTTTTCAGAGGGTACCACATCCTAAAGGAGATGGCCTCATAGACACTTCCCCCCCCAATTCACCATCACACAACAGCCCTGTGGCAACTACAGAAACGAGTTTCATGGAAATGTCTTATCAAGAAAGGATTTAATGTATTTTCAGTTTCTTTTAATGTGATTTAGAGTCCGGAAACAACCATGTGACACACAAGCTGTTCAAGTATCCATTTTAGGATTTTATACCACTGTTCATCACAGTCTGAGGCCCACATTGTAAAGGTATTTAGACACTTAACTCCCATTCAATGGGAGCTAGATATCTAAATAGCTTTTAGGATCTGGCCTCAGTGCCTAGGGTGGGATCCACGAGAGTATTTAGGATCCTAGATCTCAGACTTAAGTGCCTAAGTCCCAGTTTGGGCCCCATTGTTACCCGCAGAATTCCCGCTGAACCCTGCAGGTGCCTAAACTCATTCAGCACCCAAGTTTTTCAGAGTAAAAATTCCCTCTGCACCTAGGATTCTGCCCCTGGATCTGTGCACTGCTGCCTCCCTGTGGTTGTCCGGGCACCTATCTCCCACCTAACCCCTAGAGCAATTCACAAACCTGGGGAAAGATAGGAGTTCAGCTGCTTAAGTTGCGTGCAGGGCCTGACCCTGTAGGCATGGAGAGAAGCTGCTTACTAGATTGGGTCCCATTCAAAATCCAGGAGGAGGAAGAGTTGCCCACCTTATAATTTTCAGCCCAGTGGTTAGAGCACTCACCTGGGATGTGGGAGACCCAGGTTCAGTTCTCCCCTCTATGCTTAAGAGGAAGGGTGCTCCACCACTGGACTATAGGATATACTGATGTGTGGCTCCCTCACTCTCTTCTGTTGAAGTCATTGTACTGAGGATAAATAATGAAAAATTGAAGCAGGGAGGCTGGCTGTAGAGTCTTCCATCTCTCAGGTGGTTCCCATAACCACTGGATTACCCATTATGTCTCTCTCGGGCCCAGTGACTATTTTAGTATTTATCCACAGTGGAATAGTCATTGGGTGAGAGGGTCTGAGGTCAGCCCCCTGCTCCAGCCACTCTTTCATTATGCATTCACAGTGCAACAGCTTCAAAAGGAGAGACCAAGGAATCCCCACATCACAATATCCCGCAGCTGAGTGGCTAGAGAATGCTTGACGGAGACCCTTGTTCAAAGTCTGTCTCCCCCTCTGACAGAAAGGGGGGAATTCAACTTGAATCTCATACATTGAGAGGAGTGTTTGAACCACTGGGCTAAAAGTTATAAGATGGCCACTGACACCACTACCACCATCTCCTCCTCCATTTGGTGTAGAGCGAGGCAGGCACCTAACTTATGCCACACAAAGTCAGCTTCTCCCAAAAGTGGAATGTCTTATCCAAAGCCAGAATGGACTGTGTAGTGAGTCAGAGTGGCCTCCCTCCAAGCCTGACAGTGAGGGACCACTACAAACCCCTGGTGGGTGGAACCAAACCAGCTCTGCCCCTGCCAGAAGTGCACGGGCGGGACAGGAAGTATAGAGAGGTCCCCACAGCTCAGTTGGGGCCAACTTAGGGAAGGAGGCAGACATCTCAAGCCCTCTGCAGGACTCCAGACTAGGCCCTGAGCCGTCCCACATCCTGCCACCAGATGAGAGTAGTTACTGGGACTGCCATCAGCCATCTCCCCAGAAGCCACTAAGAGTGTGTGGCCCATGAAGCCGTGCCAACGGACTGCAGTATGAAGTAGCCCAGGAGAACCAGATGTTAGTCAGGTTTGTGCTGTCACAGTACAAATCAGTGTGTTTCGGTGGGATCCACCCTCCACTGTTAGGGCCCTGGGCTGGGACTCCCTGCTGCCAACCCCACCCCCAGGTTGGCTGCCTACTCACCCTAGGCTGGAAGACATGTGCCTTGTCTGTGGCCTGCCCCAACCAGGAGGCTGTGGGCCCCTAGACTGTGATTGCTATCTGCTCCAGCCCGAAGGCTGACACTAAAGACTGTTTGCTGCTCTACCCCGCCCAGAGAGTCAGAGCCCCAGACTAGTACTTGCTGTCTGCTCCAGCCAGGAAGCCTTTGGCAAAAGACTGCTCCTGGCTCTGCCCCACTCAGAGGGCCAGAGCTATAAACGGTGAATTGCTGTCTGCCCCTACCAAAAGGCTTGGGCTAGAGACTGCTTGGCCCCACCCAGAGAGCCAGAGCCTCTAGAGCGTCAATTGGCTCTTGTTTACTGTCTGATGCGATAAGGCAGAGTGGCCTACCTCCAAGCCTGACAGTGAGGGACTACATTACATTTGCACATCTCGTAATACTCATCCATCCATATGGGCTAATATATCTCATGAAATGCTGAGGTTAGAAATGGGTCCTTGATTTTACAGATGAGCTGGGACTGCCCCCTTCTATTGGGATACAGCACTTGTTTCTAGCTCTGGAGATCATGAAATAGCAGCTCTGAAGGGCTGGGAATTTCAAAACAGTATAAAGGATTTGTATACTTAGTTTCCATTAATTTAAATGGGAACTGGGCATCTAAATCTCTTGGGTGGCTTTGCAAATCTCAGACTAAACCTGCAACATTACTGTGTATTGGAAATAGAGGTGTTCACAAATTTACAAGTTTCAACAAAAATAAGGAGGGGGGAATTCAATGAACTATTTCACTGATAATTTCCTCCATTTTTTTTGACAGCTCTAGTATCGGTCAGAAAGTACTGAACATTTCAAAATTTTGATGAGGAAAATTTGCTGTGGATTTTTGGTGGAAACCACCTTTACTTTTATTAAAAAGCTACTTTGAAGACTGAAGTGATTTCAGTTGAATTTTTAGCACAAAGGCAGCCTGGCTCTAGAAAGGAAGGTTATTCATTTTAGGCCACAGTTTAACAATGTAGGAAAATAAAAGATATAAAAGACTGCAAAGTGACTGCAGGAGAGACTTATGAATCAGCATAGACCTCTCATCTTAGATATGTTTCTTCAAATGAAGATACAGAGAATATCAAAAAGGGTAACACCACAGATAAGGTGGCAAACACTACAGGCTGAGAAGGACTTTAGGGAATTGATTATGGAGAAGATGAGGTCAGCAACACACGAGGAAGGAATGGATAAATTTGGGAATTTTATGGCAACAAATATATTGGAAAGTGCTAAACAAACGGTGGGTGAATCAAAAGGAAAAACCTTTATTCAAAAATAAACTTGGTGGTGGAGCGAAAAAGTACAAGAAGTGATAAAAGATAAGAGAAAAAAGTTTAAACTCTGGCAAAGGAGTAGGAGCAAAGGAGACCTGGGGGAATACAAGGCAGTGAAGAAATTGGCCAGGAATGTAGTTGAGAAAGCAAAGGTCTTTGAAGAACTTTATGCTAGACTTGGAAGAAAGAAAGGGGAAAAAGATGCATATAGACTGGTGAAAGCATGGGACAGAAGTATTAAATATATAAAGGAAGTAAAGTTAATCAAAGATGAAACTGGTATTGTGTTGACTGATGGGTCGTATAAAAGATCAATGGAAAAGGTATTCTGAACTGCTTTTAAATGAAGAAAACCCAGGAGAGCAATGCAACTTCAAAGTAATGAATTTAGATCTAGTGGAGCCTATCACGCCAGATAAAGTGTCAAACGCTGTGAAAGAAAATGAAAAATAATAATGTCCTAAGCTCAGATGGAATCCCTAAGAAAAAGCTTGGAATAGAAGGCATCCATCTCCTGAGATCCCTGTTCAATTCAATCATGAGGTGGGAAAAGATACCAAATGTATGAAGGAAAAGCATCTTGGAGCCGATATACAAGGGAAAAGGTGATGCTGCTCGCAATGGTACAAATTATAGAGGTATAAAGCTGATGAGTCATGCAATGAAATTGTGGAAGAGAGTCATCAATAAGAGACCAAGAAGGGAAGTAGATATTAGTGCAAATCAATATGGCTTCATTCCAGGAAGGAAGGTCGAAAATAGATGCTGTTTTTGCCCTGAGGCAGCTAGTAGAAAAAATTAGTGAGAAAAGGAAAAATATTCACATGGTGTAGGTTGATCTGGAAAAGGCCTTTGACCAGGTTTCAAGAGAACTCATATGGTGGGGTCTGAGGGAGAAAATGGTACCAGAACTTTATGTGTGTGTCTTTCAAGCCATGTATATAGGTGTAACATTAATAGTCAGAATCTCTGGTGGTGAAACAGATGAACTATGGGTAAAAGGTCAGAGTGCACCAGAGATCAGCACCAAGCCCTTTCTGGTTTATCCTTGTTCTAAATATCCACACAAGCAACATACGGACGGAGGCAGCTTGGTACGTGCTGTTTGCAGATGCTGCCATTCTATGCAGTGAGAGAAAATATAGTTTAGAAGAGGATCTTGATAAATGGAGAAATGTGTTGGAGAGACATGGGCTCAAAATACACAAAGGAAAAACAGAATATTATGATATGTAATTTCAATATTGCGAACACTGAAAAATTATCTTTGAAATTAGATGGGCAAACAATACCGAAAACGCAGTTTGAGGTATCTGGGTTCCAGAATCCAGGAAAATGGAGGATGAAATTAGAGCTGGGATAAAAAATTCCTGGCTCAAATGGAGAGAGATAAGTGGTGTGCTACATGACTGGAAGATACCATTAAGATTAAAAAGGAAAAGTCTACAAAACAGTGGTCTGTTCAGTTTTAATGTATGGTGCTCAGTGCTGGGCAACAAAGAAGAAATGTGAGCAAAAGATCTGTTCCACAGAAACGCAACAATTGAGAAGGATGAGTGGTGCAAGCAAGAAAGACCATGCGAGGAATATGTGTATTAGACACATGATCAAAGTAACACCCACAACTGAAAAAATGAGAGAGTGCAGGCTCAGATGGTAAGTCATGGAAAGCTCAGTCCTGACAACTAAGTGGATAAGAAAGTCCAATAAACAGAAGGAAAGTCCAATTCTGAAGGAAAAAGACAGAGAGGCCATCCCCAGAAGAAGTGGTGGGATGTCATAAAGGCAGATACATTAGCATGTAGTGCCATAGAGGATACGTTTCTGAGCAGAGCACTTTGGAGGGAGAGGGCTCGCAGAGTGGACCCCATTTGATGGGACTAACTCAAGGAAGAAGAAGAATTTAACAAAGTAGAAAAGCACTTGGCTGACTTTAACATGTCAGTCCCGCTCACTCCAATGGGACTACTCACATGCTTAAAATGAACAAGTGCTAAATACTTTGCTGAATTGGAGCCATAGTAATCAAATCATATTATCATTTTAATTGCCTCAGCATTTTGAAAATAATCTTCCTGTAAAGCATGGAAATCCATGACACTGTGGCATATTTTCTCTTTTCCCCAGTCTAAGTCCCACCCTAAAAAGCAGCTAACCTGCAAAAACGTATTTCCATCAACACATCAGCCTGCCCTGCTGCTACAGTTGTAGACAGATGTTAAAGTGGCCAGGTCATACGTGAGCAGCAGGCTGATGAGGCCATTGCAATGGTACAGGAAGGGTGCCAGCTCATGAGAGTTCTCATGTTGAAAGCCCATTGTGCAAGGAGATATGGTTTATTTGCTGCTTTCAACTTCTTAGTGAAAAGGTGCATTCCCATGTGACAGCATCTTTGTCTACCCCTTGGACTGGTCTGTGCAGAGAGTTATGACCTGTTTGCTCATTTGGCACCTGTACTGCTTGCACTGGAATCAATGAGAGCTTTACGATTGATTTCAATGAAGATCTAGTCTGTGATGCTGGACCTGATCTCCACGCTCTCCATCAATGCCTAAGGTTCAGATCCTGCAGAAACTTATGCACATGCTTAGTTTTACACACTGTGAGTAGTGCTATTGATATTAATGGGACTACTCCCAGTGCAAAACATTGAGCACATGTGCAAGTCTCTGTAGGATCGGTGCCTGAGTTAAGGAATCAGAATCAGGCCCATAGTGACAGGCAGTGTTTAGTTTTGTATGGTTCTCAAGCTGCTTCCCTACACAGTTTGAAATCAGGATTCTCCACCCTCATGGTGCACTGGTTTTGTTTTATACTTACATGAACAAGGATGTGTGAAGAATGCCTGGTGTGTATGCATAGTTATTTGGTTAACACTGTATTTAGGCTTGGAAGGATTCAATTTTTATCTGTAAATGTCGATCGACTTCACCATGCATACACACTGATGAAAAAATATTTCCATCCATAATAATTGAAATTTACAGACAGGCAAAGTAAGAAAAGTGCTGCTTGAGAATTGATTAGGGTTTGATTTAAGGCCATTTACTTTGTGTATTTGATGTATGATGTTGACAAATTAGTGTTTTAGCAGTTATAAACTTTAACATTTTGAATCTCAGCATCTAGTGTCATCAAATAAGAATGGTAAAACCCATAATTTCGCACAACTATGAAAATTAAATTGATAACAATTTTAAAAATGCTTAAAAGTGAAAATAAACACGATCCATCAAAGTTATATAAAAAAATATCGAATTCTGCCCATCCTGACTTTACTATATAGATTGAGGAGCGGTGGCCGAGTTGTTAAGGTTCTTGACTACAGTTGTGGGTTGGATGATCTCACACTTAAAGGCTTTCTCCAGTTTACCCAGATGCAAAACAAGTGCCTGATCCACTAGGTTAGGGGCACCAGAGGTGGTCAAATGTGACGCTGGCCAAAACACTTGTGTGTCGATGGCTATGGAAACTGATGCACCTGTGTCAGCCTCCTGAACCATCTGTAGCTTGGAGCAAACTTTGACTTTGAAATAAGGTTGGCATTTATGAGCCCTAGTTCAGCAAAGTAGTAATCGCAGTAAAATCAATGGAATTATTCACATGCTTAAAGTTAGGTATGTGTTTAAATACCTTGCTGAATGGGGCCATAATTACCCCAAAATGAAATGCAATTAATTGCTCTTCTTATATACTAGGTTTCATTAACTGAATATTTGATACTCACCTTGTAGAACCTTTCTCAGATGCATTTCTTTAATCCACACACTTTATGATCCTTACAAAAAAACCCAGACAGTCTCTAAACACCTGTCAGTAAAGATTTACTAGCAGAGGTGCCATAGCAGTGAGGGCTCATACTTCTAAGATTTTGTTATTTTTACAATGTACTATGCTTATAAGGGCCTTATAATGGGTGGCCATAAACCATGCTGAACAATTGTCAAAATAAGTGGAAAAAGTACATGTGGTGATGCATTAGTCTTTATTTTTACAGTATTTGCTAACTTACTTGGTAATTCACAATAGTCAATAATTTGTAACAGTCTTGTCATTAGTCTGCATTAGTAAGAGTCTCCTATTATATATTATTGGGAGCATTCACTTCTTGAGTGCCTCTGGCAGCTGCATGCAGTATTACAGGCATTTTCCTGCTCCTGGCATCCCTCTAGATTATCAGCCTCGCTTGACAGGAGTGGCATAGCCCTTCAGCCAGGTCATACAATCAAAGTGAATCCCTTCAGGGGTAGCAAAATTGCAACAAACCTGTCTATCTGCCCTCACTAGGGTCTTCAGCCCCAGCTCTGGGCCTGTTAAATTCAGACCTTCACTTAGGCTTTCAAACAAGACTTGTGCACTTCTCTGGGCCAAGTCCTATATTTTTACCCATTCCTTCTAGATTTTAAGATCTCGGGGGCAGGAACTGGCTTGACATTGGAGTACAGGGCAGCACAGACTACACTGATCAGATTGGAGAGATGATAAATAGGAGTTACATTTCCTTACATAGATAAAACTCCCATTTAATTGACTATTTTGAATGAGTAAGGCTGAGCAGGATTGGGCCTTTTAATAGGGTGCGTGCACACACATTCAACAGATAAAATGTCCAGATTTAACTCATAAGGAGAGAAATCTCCAGCCATGTATGTTGCTTGGGGCATGATGTGTCCACTAGCCAGGTTTTTTTAAATGATCTAGAGATGATTACAATGGTCCCTTCTGGGTTTATACTCTGTGAATCTGTAACGCCAATTCAGTATCCAAAATAATGAGTTTAAATGGTAAAAACAAAGCTGCAGTCTCTACAGAGATACCCCATGGCATACAAAGACTCCAGAGCCAATGAATAATTGAAATTTGCTAGGGCTTCAGTGTCACTCCCTCATCTTAAATTATAGAATGATAGAAACGTAGGGCATGAAGGGACCTTGAGAGATCATCTAGTCCAGCCCCCTATGCTGAGGACAGAACCGAGTAAACTTAGGCCATGCCTGACAGGTGTTTGTCCAACCTCTTGTTAAAAACCCCCAATGACGGGGGATTCCACAATCTCCCTTGGAAGTCTATTCCAGAGCTTAATTATCCTTATTGTTAGAAAGTTTTTCCCTAATATCTACCCTACATCTCCCTCGCTGCAGATTAAGCTCTTTACTTTTTAACCTACCTTCAGTGGACATGGAGAACAATTGATCATCTTCCTCTTCAGAACAGGCCCTTTAGCATATTTAAAGCCTGTTATCAGGTCCCATCTCAGTCTTCTTTTCTCAAAGCTAAACACAACCAGTTATTTTAACCTTTCTCCATATGTCAGGTTTTCTAAACCTTTTATCATTTCTATTGCCCTCCTCTGGACTCTCTAAAATTTGTCCACATCTTTCCTAAAGTATGATGCCCAAAACTGGACACAGTACTCCAGCTGAGGCCTCACCAGTGCCAAATAGAGAGGAACAATTACTTCATGTGTCTTATGTACAGCACTTCAGTTAATAGACCCCAGTATATTAGAGTTTTTTGCAACTGCATCATATTGTTGGCTCCTATTTAATTTGTGATATACTATAACCTCCCGACCCTTTTCAGCAGTTATTCCCCATTTTGGAGTTGTGCCTTTGATTTTTCCTTCTCAAGGGTAGTACTTTGCACTTCTTTTTACTGAATTTCATTTTTATTGCTTTCAGACCAATTTTCCAATTTGTCAACATCTTTTTGTTTCTAACCCTGTCCCCCAAAGAGCTTGCAGCCCCTCCCAGCTTGGTCTCATTTGCAAATTTTATAAGCAATACTCTCCACTCCAATATCCAAGTCATTCAAGAATATGTTGAATAATAGCAGACCCAGGGCAGGCCCTTGCAGGGCCCCACAAGATACACCCTCAGAGTCTGATAGTGAACCACTGACCATGGTTTTCGGCCAGCTGTGTACCCACCTTATAATAAATTCATCTGGACCAATGGTTCTCAAACTTTTGTATTGGTGATCCCTTTCACACAGCAAGCCTCTGATTGCAATCCCTGCCCCCATAAATTAAAAACACCTTTTTTATATTTAGCACTATTATAAATGCTCGAGGCAAAGCAGGGCTTGGGGTGGAGGCTGACAGCTTGTGACCCCCTTGAGGGGTCACGACTCCCAGTTTGAGAACCCCTGATCTAGACCACATTCCCTAATTTGCTTATGAGAATGTCATATGGGACTGTGTCATAAGCCTTACAAAAATCAAGACATAGCACATCTACTGCTTTCCCCTATTTACTAGGTCCGTAACCATGAAAAAGAAAGAAATTAGATTGGTTTGGCATGATTTGTTCTTGACACATCCATGCTGGCTATTGCTTACTACCCTATTGTCCTCTAAGTGCTTACAAATTGAATATTTAACCACTTTTTCCCAGTATCTTTCTAGGTATTAAAGTTACGCTGACTGGTCTATAATTCCTGAGGTCATCTTTGTTCTCCTTTTTAAAGACAGGTACTATGTTTGCCCTTCTCCAGTCCTCTAGGACTTCACTATCTTCCATGAGTTCTCAAAGACAACTACTAATAGTTTCAAGATTTCTTTGATTAGTTCCTTAAGAACCCTAGGGTTAATATCATCAGACCCTGCCGACTTGAATACATCTAACTTATCTAAACTCTTTAATCTATTCTGGTTTGTGTTCCTTCACCTGTGTTATTAATATTGTGTTGAGTATCTGGTCACCATTAACCTTTTTTCCCCCTATCAAAATAGGAATTAAACACCTCAGCTTTCTCAATGTCATATTAGCTGTTCTTCCCCACGAAGTAGTGGACCTACACTAGCCTTCATCTTTCTCTTGCTCGTAATGCATTTATAGAACCTCTTTGTATTGCCTTTTATATCCCTTGCTACTTGTAACTCATTTTGTACCTTAGCCTTTCTGCTTTTGTCCCCATATGCTTTAACTATTTTTTTTGTACTCATGCTTAGTAATGTATCCATGTTTTCACTTTTTGTAGGACTTCTTTCTGATTTTCAGGTCATTAAAAAGTTCTTAATGTAAGCATATTGGCCTCTTAGGCTCTGTCTACACTGAAGTTAAAAACCCGTGGCTGGCCCAAGCCAGCTGACTCAGGCGCATAGGGCTCAGGCTAAGGGGCTGTTTAATCATGGTGCCCCTTAGCCAGAATCCTGCAAGCCAGACTCAGCTGGCATGGGCTAGCTGCAGGTGTCTAATTGCAGTGGAGACATACCCTTACTGTTCTTCCTTTCTTTGCTTTGCACTGGGATAGCTTTCCATTATGCCTTAAATATTGTCTCTTTGAGAAATTGCCAGTTTGCCTGAGCTGCTATTTCCCTTCGATTTTCTTCCCATGGGACCTTACCTACCAGTTCTCTGAGCTGTTAGTTTGCCAACATGAATACATCTATTTATCTAAGTAGTCCTTCACCTTTTATGTGCTTTCCTGAAAGAAAAAGGAATAATAGGGAAAAGACGTCCTATATAACCCAGTGATATTGGGTCGGTAACTGGGGAATTAAATAAGAGTTGTTGCTGTTCTGACTGCATATGATTACATTCTAATCTCAGTCATCAAGCCATGATCAAAAAGAAAAAGGAATCGATGAATCTCAGATGGGAAATGCCTATTATCACCACCATCATTATAATCAAAGATAAGATATAATTACATGCAACATGTCTGGGAGCCTGGTGACATGTACACGGCAGCATTTTAAATGGACATTAAACCTTCTGAGGATATATCAGCTCGTGGTTATTAACTGTTATTAATTAATATAGTGTCAAATTAACCTTGCGCTGAAATATTTTTCAGCCTCGTGTCAAATTAAATCACTAATCAGCAACGCAGACAGCAGGTAGCCACATATTATCACGGATTACTAAAATAAAATATTTTCCCAGCTGAGATTCATACATTCCCTTTTCTTTGCAATCAATTTGTTATAAAAAAGTCTAGAAGAAGAAGAAACTGCAGCAGTACAGGACACAATAAAAGCAGAATCCATGTGTTGGTATATTCACACAGAAACTTTTAAGATGCCTCACTACCATTACAAGACCCCTTTTGTCCCCACGTTTCCTCCCCCCTTTAAGGCAGCGGGATCCCCCCCCCCCCCTTAGGCAGCACGCCCTGGACACAGGAAGCATCAGGCAAGGCGCTGCGCTACCATATGGCTGTGCAGCCCACCAGGAGGGAAGCGGCCTGCCTGAAAAGCCGCCGGCTCCGGGGCTCGCAGAGGGGGCTGCGGGCCAAGCCCGTCACCGGGGCCATGTGTCCCGCTGGCTGCGGGGAGGAGCGGACGGGGCTGCCGGTCGATGGGAGGGAAGATGGGTTAGTGGAGGGGGACTGACGGCGACTCTCCTTGCGCCGCATGGAGCCCGCAGCCCGGGGGAAGGCCCCAGGTTGCGATCGCGGAGCTCGGGCCGGCCTGGGCTGAGCGAGAGGGCCCCGGAGCGCGGCGCCCTGGCTCGGCTGGAGGCGGACACGTGCTGCGGGCGCAGCCGGAGCTCCGAGCAGCCTCCTGGCGGGGCAAGCGGGCGCTGTCCGCTCGGAGAAAACCCGCGATCCTGATGCCCGCGGGGCCTTTCGAGGCCGGGCTGCGGCTCTGCAATCCCGGTCCGCACGGCAGGGCACCCCCCGGACAGCCCTGGGGCGCGCGGCGGGTTATATGGAGAAGGAGCCGGTGCCTGCAGCTCTAGTGTTAATGTCCTGCGCAGATTTCTGCCGGGTGTGAAGAAACCATCCCCTGCCAAGAGCGAGGGGGAAAGGGGCCGGTGGCGTGAAACCCGGCCAGCAAACAAACGGCTACAAATATTTGCTTTAAAAACCCCCAATACTGGGGTTGGGTTGCTATGGAACAACATAACCACGCGATGCAACGAATCCGATGGGATCTTAATTTGAGCGATTTAAATTATGAACTGCTAGTGCAGGGAAGAGGGTTTCATTGAGTAACTTTCAGAGAGAAAATATATATCAAATGAATTATATTTATATATATATATATATGTATATTCATTTGATATGTTATTCGTGTGTGTGTGTGTGTATATATGTTTCATAATAGCAGCCGTGTTAGTCTGTATTCGCAAAAAGAAAAGGAGGACTTGTGGCACCTTAGAGATTAACAAATTTATTAGAGCATAAGCTTTCGTGAGCTACAGCTCACTTCATCGGATGCATTTGGTGGAAATGTTTTTTTCCACCAAATGCATCCGATGAAGTGAGCTGTAGCTCACGAAAGCTTATGCTCTAATAAATTTGTTAGTCTCTAAGGTGCCACAAGTACTCCTTTTCTTTTTGTATATATATATATACATACACACACATACATACAGAGAGAGAGATCTAATTGATTAGCTTGCAGAGGGATATACCATTACAAATACATTGACATATATTTATATTCAGAAAGGGAAATGCAGTCAGATAGATAGGGTGGATGGGGATGGATAGACAGACAATTCTGAATGATACAGGAGGCTGAATTTCCATCGGTGGATCTATTTGATGTTTTCCCCAATTCGTTAAAGGCTCTGAGGACACGGCATGTCCGCTAAGCAGAAAGTGTTTGTGGAATCGCTTTGCAAGGGAAGAATTTACTGAGTAAGAAAAGTGTTTGTCATGTCACTGCAGCGTTTTCTTTTGAACCGAGGGGATTCTTTTAACCTCTTTCTTTTTTGTCGCCGTGCGCGAAGCAGGAATTGATCGAAACGGCCCTATTTGATCATTGGGGCTGGATCTAGGCAAAAACTCGCCCCCGTTTTGGTGGCTGTTTTTTTTTTTTTAAGTTGTGCAAACTGTAACGCCTGCCGCAGAGCCTGTGAGGCCATGGTGCGTGCTCTCCGGTGGGTTTCTTCCCCCCTTTCTCTTGAATCTCGGGAAAGAAAGAGCGAGTAGTGCACTTAAAACGGAGTACTTTTTCTCAGGCTCGCCTTCAAACACTTGTTGCCTTTGCCTGCACAGGGACATGGTGCCTGGGCGAAACCTGCAGCATTTTTTCCAGTTGTGCCCGCTCCCCGGAAAAAGTTCGCATCCTTCAGCTGCCTTGCAAAAATTCCTCTGTGGGGAGGAAACAATGGGTGATAGCATAAGATAGCTCTACGGGTTCCTTTTATCCAGGACTATCCTTGCATCTGGCTTTTTGGTAACCGCCCTTGCTCATGTCTACCCGAGAGAGGCTGTAAAAGAATCTCCCCTGTCTAGACCAGACTGGGCTTTTTGGGCGGTTGCAAACTGAAAACTCTCAAAACTTCGAGCTAAATTTCACCGTTGCCTCTCAGAAGCTTTCCCTAAAGGTGCCGGTTCAGACCTCTCCGGAATTAGATCCAACGTGAAACCCATTGATCTCGCTCCAGTCCATTTCTGCTCTCGAACGGGAGCAGCTGCCCACTCGGTCTGTTTCAAGGCTAAATATGATTCTCCACAGGAGCCTGTACACTGGGTTATATCACCCCTCCACCCCACCCACGCCGACACACAAAGTATTAAAAAGAATCTTGAAAATCGGAACATTATAAAGCGGCGTGTAGGGAAGTTCTGCCTCCGCGGAAACTCCCCTGAAGTTAACGGGATCCGATCCTGCTCCCAGTAAAGTCAATGAGGAGTTTGGCCAGGCTATGAAGTGCAGAAAACGACGGCCCTGCCGAGAGATATGGAAGTTTGATCGCTCTCAGAGTTTAAGGGCAAATGAATATGTTCTACTGCTCTGATACTGTGATCATTTTGTGGGGACTCAATTTTAGATCCTGCCCCTTTCACCTCGGATTTGAGGCCAGGGTGCGTCCGAGGTGAAAGGATTGGGGGGGGGGGGGGGAGGAGGGGAGGGGAGAAAAAAGGGGGAACTCGAGGTAATGTATTTAAATCGCAACTTTTAATAAAATCTACACTATTTCAAAAGTCAAATAACTTTCAATGTTTGCATTCTTTACAGCTTTTTTCTTCTATTTTTAGCAATAAACTATTATTTTCACGTCTGTCTGCAAACTATTTCTTTTTATTTTTAGGGGAGGAGAACACGATAAAATTTTCCCCTCCAAAAAAAATATTATTTGGAAGCTTTTTTTTTTCTCCCCCAAGTAATTGTAAGTTTTATGGAAATCCAAAGAAGACCCCAGTTTGAAATAATCAGGAGCGATTTATTCCTATAGAGTGACAGTTCTTTTGAACAGTAACCGAATGGCATTTTCTGTCTTTCTGAAAGCTTTTCTTCCAGATTTTGTTCAGATTAGGCTGGGGAGATGAATGCAGGCATTATCCAGCCCAGTAGCTATTCTGAAATGCCAAATTAATTACCAAGGGCTGAATCAAGGCGATGGGGACTGGAAAGAGGGGCGGCGAGGTAGGGGGAACAGTTTTAGGTGTGAAAATATCGGTGTAATATCTGAAATCCAGAGAATAGATTGAAAACGCGGAAACTCTGACTGGGGTGATAGCGGGCAAAGGGCAGGAGTTCTGTTTGGTTCGGCATTGCGGGGGAATTCTCTAAAACCCAGGCCCCTCCAGCCACTTGGTGACTTGCTTTAAATTATTGTTTCCTGTCGCTCAGAAATCAACACACTTTTATAAAGCAGCGATGACCTTCCAGATTTCAGGTGGAAAACGATGTCAGAGGGAAATAAAATCTGCTTGCACTAATAACTAAGTGGACACGATTAGCAGTGGGGTGAGGGTGAGGAGTTAGAAGGAGTTTGATAAATTGTTTTGTTTTGTTTTGTTTTTTTGGCAACAAAAAGAGAGGAAAAAGAGTTGAAAAAAAAGGGGATAAAGACACCAAACTTCAAACTCAAGGACACTGAATCTCATGACCCAGATATTCACCAGGCTTTGCTTTTATGTCCTTCAGGGCCAGGAGGAGTTTGTGTCTGACTTTCCAAACCCGTCGTTTATTTTGTCTCCTTTCTCACAATAGTAAAGAAGCCCCCACGAAAAGACACGGGGCTTTTTCTGCCTAAACGATACACACAATTATCTAGACCCCAGCCTGCATGGAAAACGATAGAGCGGATACACACGCACAAAGTTTAGCCCACAGGAGAGTCAAACAAGAGAAAGCAGAACGAGAAGCAGCAGCAATGTCATCCTATTATACATCAAATAAAAGGCACTGGATCTCCTCCAGGCAAACTGCAGCCGGCTCTTACCTTCTGAGAGACAGCCCAGTGCTGGAGGAAGTATTAGTGTATTCCGCTATTTAGGTCTCACAATCAGGGAATGATCAAGAGTTTGGGGAGCACGTCCCCTTTAAGATGCTCTTCCAAAATAGCCCACCACGTGGTGTCTAGCCGACTCTCCTCCTTGCAAAGCAGTCCTCTACCTGCAGAGAAGCCCCCAGAGCTGCAGAGGAGACACAGTGAGCTAAGGAGTGGGAACAAGGCTCTGAATGGTCAGGCTGTGTAGCTGAAATTTGTACCATGTCTGCTGTGGCATTTTGCCTTCGGCTGAGCCATTGGGGAGGGAGACTGTTAGGGATTTCATGCTTCTGTGAGCTCCAAAGGGCTAAATCAGGGAACCCTTGCACATCCAAAAAATGATCAACCAGTTGATTCTCTTGGGCCAGTTTTGTTTTCAATGAAAAGATAAAGGAGGAGGGAGGGGGAGCGTGCGTGTGTGTGTGGGGGGGTGTTGTTCCAAAAACTTCCCAGAGCACAAACATACCTGGCATGGTTTGCATTGCCCAGTGCCGAAGGTTACAAAAATACCACAGAGAATGGGTGGAAGAATAGAATGCATGATTTAAAACTCTCCTCACAGGAACCAGGAATGCTGAGTGCTTTCAACTTAGCAAGTGCCGGAAAAGGCTGGAAACTTAGACTGGGGGGATGGGGGGGGGACAGGGACAGAAAAATAACTGTGTGTGTGTGGGGGGGTGGAATTATACTCCTGAGAAGTTGCACAAGTAGCAAATTTGTAGGAATGTGTTGACATTTCCATTTGCAATTAGCAAACAGGGAAGGTTTGGTACATAAGGTGTTTAAAGGCTCCAGATCCCACTAGGAATCTGAAGAGGGATAACAGGGAAAATTAGAAAAGGAATTCTGGCTAGCAGAAATTTTCTCTGCTGCCTTCATACACCATGTCTGTGTTGTTACTAACATAAATACATTTCAGCTCACAGTTACATTTTATTATTAGTATTATGGCAGTGCCTAGAAGCCCGGATTGATCAGGGTCCCATTTTGCTGGGTGCTCAGAGGACTGAAAACTTGGAAAGCACCTGGACCAGATGGGATGCATGGATTCTGGCTGAAACGCCTAACAACAGTCCATGACTGTTTACTTGAACAACTTAATAAAATCTTTGAAGAATGGGTGCCCAAGATGGATGTGACAAGGAGAATCATCCTCATACAAAAAAGAAAGAAGGCCGCAGTGATCCTGTGAATTACAGACTAATCATGCGTTCGCCAACTATGTGGAAACTTCTACCAGCAATTCTGGCAAAGAAGATCCAGACAGTGCTAGCTCATAATGGAATGCTGCTTCCTGAGCAAAAAGTCTGCATAGTAAACATGAGAAGGACAAAAGAGTGCCTCAGGCTGAACACAAGGATCACAGAAGATGCAAAACAAAAAAATAAAGAGGTAGAGATGATGTGGCTAGACTACCAAAAAGCATAGAACAGCATCCCACTTTTGTGGATTGTTGTGACATTGAAATGCACAAGGTTGATCAAAAGATCATTTCCTTTCTGCAGCAATCTGTGTTTAACTGGAACATATGAGTCTAACTGGAAGGGATTCTCATTGATGAGGTCCAAATTAAAAGCAGAATCTTTCAAGGGGATTCCTTATCACCAATGTTGTGATGCTGCCATTGACATCCATGCTCTGTGAGATAAATTGTGGTTATCATATCAGCAAAGAGCAACCAGTTAACCATTTGCTATACGTGGATGATCTGAACATATATGTATGATTACAAAAGGAGATGCAGAGATAGACAAGGTATAGAAAAGTTTGGTGAAGATAGAAGGCCTAATTATGTGTTGGTGTCTGTAAAGAGGGGTAAATTGGTACCATCAGATGGCATATAAGTTAACAAAGATACTATCCAAGATATTTCTGAGCATGGCCCCTCCAAATACCTTCGAATCAGGGAACTATTGCAGTTACTACATAAGGAAGTCAACGAGAAGTGAGGAAAGAATATTACAGATGAATAAGAACTACTCTAAGGACAAAACTCAACGCGAAGAATTTCATCCAAACCATAAATATACATGTGATACCAAGAGAGTGGTACACTGCCAGAATGATCAAATGGAATCAAGAGGAGACGAAAAATTTGATATGCAAACAAAAACGCTCCTGGCAATGCAGAGAGCAACAAATATCAAACCAGTCGTGGATGGAATGTGCGTCTGATGATGTGACGGAGGAAAAGGTTTTCTATCTGTGGAGGAAGTAAATGACAATGAAGATTACAACATCAAAATGTACAAGGAATCAGCCAAAGTAAAAAATCATCTGGCCGCGATAACAAGCAATGGCCAAGTATGCATCCCAGACTAAGAAAGCATAAAAGAAAGGAGAAAGCAAATTGCCAAAGAAAGACTTGAAAGATTTACACAGAAATTAATGCATGGACAGTGGTGGAGAGAGATAGAACCCATTAGTGATCAAAGATTAACAAATTCATGGCTTGTAGAAGAATACCTCAAAAGAGAAAGAGAGATCCTCATTATGAGTGCATAAGAGCAGTCCTTTAAGGCTTAATTATGTTTGAAATAAAATGTACCTTATAGAACTGGTCCCCGAACTGCAGAATGTGTTCCAAAAAGGAAGAGATGGAGGAACATGTGTTCAGCACCTGCAGGAGCCTGGCTGGGAGAGAATATATAAACAGACACAGTGAGGTCGCCAAGTGTTTGCATTGGAGCCTCTATGGCAAGTACAGATTTAAATGAACCATGCAGTATTAAGACCACCAAATCGAAAGTGCTCTAGAGAATGAAGAGGCTAAGATTTTATGGGATCTGGCAATTGTCACAGACCAAATGGTGAAGACAAAGAGACCAGACATAGTTGTTGTAGAAAAGAAGACAAACCAGACCCTGTTAACTGATATTGCCATACCAGCAGAAAGAAATATAAAAAAGAAACAAGAAGAGAACAAGAGGTGTGAAGAACTCTGTCACAGAGTGGAACGATTATGGAAAACTAGAACACAGACACTCCAGTGATCATAGGAGCACTTGCAATGATCTCTAAGGGCATGAATGGGCAGCTCAAGCATATATTAGGAGTGCAAGACATCATGATCAGTTTTCAGAGTAGCAACTGTGTTAGTCTGTTTCTGCAAAAAGAAAAGGGTTAGGGTTAGAGTTAGTAGCCACAGCTGGGCTGTGGTAAGAACCATGGCTGCTGAAGGAGCCCATACCACTGTGGGGAGCCCTGGACCCTCCCCCTGCCCTGGGCGGGGGACTGGACAGCCCGAGACCAGGGCCTGGTTCATGCCTTCCCACCCAGGGTGCCCCATCCATGGCAGGTGGTGGGTCCAGTCTCCCCACAGCAGCCTGGGTTCCCTGGACAGCCATGGCTCTTACCACAGCCCAGCTGTGGCTACTGGCCTGGCCAGGGGGTGGGGACTGAGAGGGGAGAAGAGGAGCAGGGTTTTTTTAAGTTCATTGTCCTTATTCTACTCCTCACTCCTTCCTTTCCTTAGAATCATGAAATGTATCATCTCACAATCACTTTAACCCAGATTGCCTTCCAGCTTCAGATTCACAACTAATTCCTCCCTGTAGGTAAGAATCCACTCTAAAATGGGTATTCCAATGGTTACTTCCTCCACTTTATGAAACAGTTAGTCCCCAATTCCAATAATTTACTGGAAATTTTGGGTTTTGCCATGTTACTTTTTTAAAGTCTCCCATTATTACCAAGTCTTGTGTTTTGGATACTTCTGCTATTTATTCTAGAAATGCCTCATCCACCTCCTGTTCCTGATTTTGTGATCTATAGTAGACCCCTGCCATGACATAACCCCGATTTATCTTTTATCTTTACCTAGAGAGGTCTGCCTCTCACCACCTTCTGGCCCTCAGAATGAGTGTATATAATCTTGATGCATAATGCAATTTTTTCTCCCCTTTTATCCTGCCTGTCCTTCCTGAAACAGTGATACCCCTTTATTACAATATTCCAGGTATGATATGTATCCCACCAAGTCCCTGTGATGCAAATTAAGTCATATTTTAGTGTGTGTACTAACACTTCCAGTTCTTCTTGCTCATTCCCCGTACTCCTTCTATTTGTGTATAGACATCTCTGATGTTGAGCTGATTCCTCCACTGATTTCCCTCTTATTGCTCCTGTGACCCTATTGTAATTTTCCAGGTCACCCACAACATCTAGTCCTTTTTTGTGCTTACCTATGGGCTTTTGTCAGCTGCCTCCTCTGAATCTAGTTTAAAGTCCTGCTCACTAGGTTCGTGAATCGCTTTCCACAGATGCTCTTTCCTTCTTGTTAAGGTGGACCCCCTTTCTTCCCAGCAGTCCTTCTTCCTGGAACAGCATCCCAGAATCAAGGAACCCAAAGCTCTCCTGTCAAAACCATCTGTGCAGCCATGCATTCATCTCCGGGATATGCATGTCCCTGCCTGGGCCCTAACCCTGAACTGGGAAGATGGATGAGGACACAACTTGTGTCCCAGACTCCTTCACCTTTGCTCCCAGAGCCCTGTAGTCACTGCTGATCTGCCCAGGGATAAACCTGGCAATCTCATTAGTGCCCATGTGGCTGAGTAGCATGGGCTCGTGGTCAGAGGGACAGATGGGCCTCAGCAACCTTTCCATAACATCTCGGATGCGGACTCCAGGCAGGTGGCACATCTTCCAGGATATCAGCTCAGGTTGGCAGATGGATGCCTTTGTCCCTCTCAGAAGGCAGTTCCCAACCCCCAGCACCTTAGGCCTACTCCTTTTGGGTGTTGTGATCATGAACCGCCCAGCCTTGGGGGCAGGTGGCTCATCCTTCTCAGCCACTGGGGTCTGTTCCTCACCAGTACAGCATACTGCTTCTTGGCCACAATGGATGAGGGACCTGAGTGTGGGGTGAAGCACTATCTACTGCATGAGTTGGCCAGCAGCCAGCTCCTCCCCATAGAGCAGCTGGTTCTCCTTCCTACTCTGGTGCTGCTGTAGTCATCTGTAGTTGGCTAGCATCCTCTATCCCAGGCATGTGTGTCCTGTCAAAGTCCTCGTGCTCCTGGCTGTTACACAGACAAGCCACCTCTTTCTGCAGCTCTCTTACCTGCTTCTTGAGGGATTCTACCAACAGACACCTTTCACAGTGGGTGGATCCCCCATCTGGCTTTTGTTGGCAGGGACATGCAGGATGCATTCCCAGCAAGTCAAGACCAGGGCCTGGGTGGAAGCCTCCAGGGTCAGGCTGTATGTCTGACACAGACTCCCATGTGTGCAGGCAGAGGAAGAGCTACCAGTGGTGTTGATGACACACCATTTTCCTCTCATTGTGGGCTCTTCCTTGTAGAGTACCTGCAAGTTAAGGAAAGGAAACAAACAAACAAAAAAAAACCCCAATAAACCCCTACCTCCCTGTTTTCCTTTAATGGTCAACTCAGATGGCTTATTTATTTTTCTCAGTTGCCTTCATCTCACCAGCCATGTGTCTGGTGTGGGGCAAATCATTCTCTCCTGTGATTCAAGGTGGAGGTACACCAGTCCTATCAGGTTGATGGTCCATCTTCAGAGATTGATGCAACCAGAGCATTTGCAGAGGGCTGGGAGGGAAAAATATGTATTGTGCTTCCAACAAGCCACTGTACAGATGTGTTGGCATAACTTTATAACTATGTTTTGTCCTCCACTATAGATGAAATGGGCATTAGGTGACCCCTGCCCTGGCTTGTCCCTCACAGATCTCTACAATTCATGGATGATCCATGACAAACAGAGCAGAGGGTAAGACAGTCAACATGTTGATGGTAGAAATCTTGGGCTGATTCTAACCAACTCTGTCATAAATATTCCTTGAAATCTTTAATGCTGCGACCCTGCAGGAAGCAAAGCAAAGTTTCTTTGCCTCCAGCAGAGCATCTGCTAAGTCTCAATCAGCAGATTTGGTTCAAGTAGTGGCCTGAGATTTCTTAATTCACTGGCTCTTACAAGCCTCTCCTGTTGTGAAGAAATTTCACATTACTTAGTGGGTAAAACAGAGTGGGTTTGGAATAAACTGGCTGTTTCTGTGGATGCAGGTAATATCTTGAGGGGACAAAGGCTAAGTCTTCTTTGCTTTGAGTTTAGGCTGAAGTTACTCAATGAAGCCAGATTATGCCCCCTTTCTTTGTGTTGAATAGTACCATATTCAATCCCTGGAGCACCACTAGAAACAGAAATGTTGTCATGGCTGTTTAAGTTTCAATGAAAACATCTTTAGTTTAAAATTTCCCCTGCAGTTAGCAACACTGACCTAGACACAACAGCCTAGTTCTAGTATCATATTAGCAAATGAGAGCCAACGTGAAACTAACCTGTCTAATTTCAATGTCCAAGACAGGTAAAAATTAAAAAATTAAACAAGGAGCGTCAATGATCAGAACGCTAAAATAAACAAAATCTTACAATTTCCATAAGGCCATGTGTGTAGTTCTGACCTTTATCTTGCCAGCATCTCTGTAAATTACAAAATATCAGTGTGATGCTGTCCGTGCCCACACAGGTGATAAAAGGGTTAATTTGAGCCTGAGGCCAGTTAGGCTACCTGGCTGCAGCTGGAGGGTGGGCCAGCCTTAATGAAAGATGTGGCCCAGCTGGGGATGGAGCTGGGTGCTGGCTACAAAGAAGGGAAGTGTAGATTAATAGGAGGCTTCAGGGGAAGAACTATAGTCCCTTTCTGAGTAATAGAGAGTGAACCCATAGAGAGATGGAGAAGCCCCTGGAGTGGAGCATGCTTTGGTGGTGAGCAGGACCTGGAGCTCCAGGAAAGAAACCCAGGGAGGTGCTCAACTGAAGAGCTTCAGGAGGGAGTTTACATGGTGGGTTGGTCTCTGATGGGAGAGGCCAGTGGGGGTGAAGGAGACTTCTGTAGTGGGCTTGGGAGAAGGCAGACAGCCTTGGGGATAGATGAGTATGTAGGATGCAGAGTGGAGGTAAGAGTCTAGGGTGGGAACTCTTGAGGGTGTGTACTGCAGAAAAACTGAGGGCTGGGGAGGATGCACTAAAGGGTGAGGGCAGAGGTTGCTTTTGTTGTGTTTGTGTTTCACTTCTGAGCTTGATGTAAAGACTCCAGGGAGAAGCCCTGGGGCCATGAATTTCCCAGAAGAGTGAGACTCTGGAGAGGTGGAAGTGATCAGACCGATGACCGGTGGCATACTGCCTGTTTGGGATGTTGCTACCCCACACTTGAGGTGACCTGGCTGGAGGGCTGAGGAACAAGAGACAGACCACTGTGGAACTGGAGCAGCCACTTTCAGGGGACTCTAGAGCAGGAGATCCTGCTAGGCTTGCCCAGCCACATGGGGACACTCCAGCGGGGAGTCCACCTTTGTACAGTCAGTATAATAAAACAATACTATGGTGATATATATCAGGGATGGGCAACTTTAAGGTACTAGAGGGCCACTAAAAACTTTTAGCTGGGGATATGATGCTGGGGGCGGATGTTAGGTCCTGCTCCCAGGGCCCTGGGGATGGGGGGTGAGTTAGCATTTCCTGCACTCATGTGTCCATGTGAGGTCCTCCCCCTGTGATACCCCTCCCTGCCCCCTTCCTGGCCCTGGTGCTGCTGGGTTGCCTGCCCTGAACTTGGCTGTGGCAGTCCAAATAAAATGATCTGGTGGGCTGGATGTGACCCCCCCCAGGCTGAAAGTTGCCCATCCCTGATATATACTACAGAATTTGTTATGTCTGACAAGTCATGGTATTAACATCTGTATACCTTGGGAGGCTCAACTAGCTTCTGCTAAAATTTCCTTCTTTGAATCCATTGTAAATCGTTGAGCTCCCCAGGTTAAGAATTTCTACTTCACCAAAAATCATTTGCAGGACTGTGATGTCTATTTTTATATGAAGCCCTGATCTCCTGGTCTTGGTATTTCCTCAGAATAGACCATGAAAAGGGATCTGATCTGGTGCAAAGTAAAGATTCCATCTGAGCAAGACTGAGAGGGAGGGAGCATGGCTTAGATTCAGTGTTAGGACCAGAGTTAGCCTCCTCGTGGCTCAAACAACACCCAGGTGGATCTCTAGGTAGGTCTGAAGACAGTCTGTCTGGCTTTTCCGTCTGTGTCCCTTCTTGGTGATCTTCTAATGCCACTGGAGCTTTTTGTGACCATGTGATCACTAACCATGTAGTGGCATTCCATGTTAAAAGCACCACAAAGAGGCTATGCCCTTTTGGGGCTTGCCTTGGGGATTACAGGACCAGAGATGGGGCTGGAGGAAGGCTTTATTTGCCTTAAGAGCAGTTGTGTTGAAAGCTGGATCTACAAAGCACTTGGTTATAGACTGTCTGTGTGGAAACCAGCACAGAACAACATCACAGGAAATATCCTCATTGTTTCCCTACCCTGTAATATTTTGTGTTGGACAACTGCTATACAAGAGGTGCTTGTGATTGGCTGTCTGAATTCTGAATTGCTGTTTGATTTGACCATATTCCTGCTCATGGTGGCTTGCTCTTTGTGAGCAGTTCAGGCAAACACAAGCCCCGTATTGCAGAATGGAGTACCCCTCACTGCCAATAAACAAGAGAATCCATGTGCCACCAAAGGTATTTGCTCTTGCTGTTTCCTGTCCTCGGAATCCAAGGATTGAGGGTGCCAAATGTCTCAGTCTGAGACAGCCCTGCTAGGTATGAATCGAAGGACTTTGTGGTGCAGAGCAATGGGGGGCAAACCTGTCCTGCCACTTGCCAGACTGAACCTATAGTGTGGCTATATAGGACTCCAGCTACAGAGGTGGTCAGCCTAGCACCAAGCAGACACAGCTCTAGTATGCACAGTGTTGAGATAAGAAGAGGCATTTTAGGGGACAGTTATAAATATAAAGGAAGCATTGCCCTGCAACATGGTGCATGGTACAGCTGCTACATCCGGAGCTTTGTAGAGCTGGGGGAAATTTTCTGAATTTTGAAACTTTGACAAAATTTGAAATATTAAGAAAACAAAAAACCCTGGGGAAATGTTTGGTGACTTTGCCTCCATTTCTCAACCAGTTGTAGAGCTGATCAGGTTTTTTTAAATTTTTTAAAAAATTTGTCACAATTTCAGACTTAGGCAAAGCTGGGAAACTTTTTCCACAATTCCACTCTCCCACACCCCATTTTTCCCTATTGTCTGACCAACGCCAGTGCTTAGGCTTGCAAGCCTTACACTGAGCAGCTGGGTTGCTCTGAGAGCACTCTTGGCATAGAAATGCCCCTTGCCAAAGAACTGACTGTTTACATTGCATTACAGTGGTTGGTGGTACCTCAGGGGCTTCTCACAACTTGTAACCTTGGCTGTTCCTTTGGCACTAGGTGAACAAATCTGCCATTTCCACATTACTGGGGTGAGCAGTTTTGCGGTTTGTTCTGTTGTGTTGCGTTGGTTGTGATTCTCCATAACAATCTGCTTGGCTCAGAGGACACTGATTCAGGCCAGATTCGGAAGGATTTGACCAGACCACTGGGACTAGCAGCTCTATTCTTGCAAGGAGTGTGGTGTGATCATTACTGACCACAAGTGGTCAGGGCTTCGGTTTAATACGTTCCGGCACCCTCTAGCTCCCATGTTAGAGCATTGCTGACCCCCCAAGCATCACCTACTGAGTGACCAGTACTCCTAGGAGGTCTTCCAAGAGGTCTTCCAAGCATGGGTTAGGCTGAGCCCTGCTTAGTTTGTGAAGTCCAGTGGTATCGCTTGTTAGGGTTGTATAGAGGATGTCAGAGGTAGTATAATGGTGTCACATCTTAGTGTATGCACAACATGGTTCAGATGACATGTGACCAAGATTCATCACTGAATTTGGCCCACTAGTAGGGTCATTAGCTTCCCCAGCTGGGTACTGACTGGGAGTGCAATGTGAACATTGGTCCAAGCCCCTTGTGGTATCCCATGTCAGGGTGCTATAGATTCAGGGGATAAGTGGAAAATAGATGTAGCTTAAATAGAAAAAGTGGAATAAAATCATGCCAAAGCTTTGCAGACACTACTGCCCATGCAGTCAACAGAGCAAATGGAGCCATCTTGGTTGCTGGATGCTGTGAGTTGATCTCTTTAAACAGCAGGAGTGGAGTACCATGCTGACTCCTAGGAGCAAAGGTAATAATGCAGATTGATGACTAACACTTTCCCTCCTGCCACCTGCAGATCAAAAGACCCCTGATACCTGTCAGGCCTAAGACGCTGGCAGTGGCAGAAAGTGGATACTTTGGTTTTGTTTGATGTCCCTGTAATTTGCACAGACTCATTAGGAACACACTTACCCTGTTCTTCAGCCCGACACGTGTTTCCACTGTTTAATCAAATTTGCCGAGTTCTTTCTGTTTTTGTGCTGGCTCCGGGCTGTGTGGCTCTCAGCACACCGACCCCTTTCTCTTTGGAAGTGGGCTCTGTTGTCTCTGATAAAGCAGTGCAACGACCCAATTAGGCTGACTGCAACTCTGCAGCTCTTGAGCCGTGGTGGGCTTTTAATATACCTTTAGGAAGCAAGGCTGCCCACACTCAAGCCTGCTCCCATTCCCATTGAAGTCAGTGCCATGACTGCTATTGACTTAGTGGGAGCAGGAGCTAGCCCCTCTGTCTACTGTGAGTGAATATGTCTAAATGAAGGAACAGGACAGTGGGAAACCTGTTTTTTATTAGCCTTACCCAGAATTTTGCTTAATTAAGTATTTATTAAGCAGAGATGAAATAATCTTTTTTGAAAGAGGAACACACATCCAGGAGGGTTGCTTGTGGATGGGAGATAACAATATCCAGTTGCGGAGACCTCTTCTATTTCTTGTTCCGAGAAGATAGACTTATCAAGTTGGGTGTGAAAAATCACTAGGCTGTATCAGCTGCAAAGAGCTCCCCACCACTGGTCCTGGAAATGGCACCGTATGAACAAAGCCTTATCTAAGGGCTGTCTCATAACTTCCTCTCTTTATCAGTTTAATTAATTCTTATTGTTGTCCAAGCCTGGCTAATCAGTGCCCATCAATAGGATAAGCAAGAGGGGATGGATGCATCTGCTCTGAGCAAGCAGAGTGAACAAAGCTCTGTGTTTGCCCTGGCGGTGTGCTCAGTGCAGTGCAATAATGGTCTGCATCATTCTTGGTTACAGCCAATAACCCTGAGTGAGCTCTCCCTTGCCCAAACATAGCAGGTTATCAATGCCTGGCACGTTTTGGTGGGTACCACCCAGCTTGATCCATCTTATTTGCAACAACAAAGTCATTGTGAGATGGTTTGTTTGTCAATCCAAATTCCAAGCTTTTTGCTGCGGTTAAGTCACACACCTACCTTCCCACCCCTATCCTCTCCCCACTATGTACACACTTCCTGCTGGCAGAAATGGTTTGAGCTCAATGTGATTCCAACTGAGCTAGCAGCAAGCAAGCTGTGGTGAGCTGAAGATGCTGCCAAAAGCCCTTGCTGAGAGATAGCAAGGGGAAGATGCTGGACTGGGATTCAGGTGGCCTGGGATCTATTCCCACCTCGGCTAGTCGGTGTTCCTGTGTTCTATGGCAGAAGCCACCAGATCCTGAGACAGCAGCAGTGTATATATGCAGGTAGTTAGGCCTGGTAGGCTTGCATAAAGTTAGAATTCATAATTGTTTAGATGCCAGTCATGTCTGTGTGGCTTCCTCATATCCTTCTCCTTGTGTGGAGAGTGAAGGCTTCAGCCAGCGACTTTAGCCAAGTGAATTTACTTCTCTGCCTCAACTTCCTCATCTGTAAAGCGGGGATGACACCTACCTTTTTAAAGCTCTTTGAGGTCTATGAATGCAAAGCATAGTGCCACTATTTATCACAGGGAGCGAGAACCTCAGGCTCCATAGTTACTGTACATGGTTCCACAGGAACATAAGGATAGGAGCAGGCAATGCATCTTTCACATCTGCCATGGTCCGAGAAGTCAAGAGATGGACACCACTTGCTGCCTGAGCTAGAGGCAAAGTATTGAAGTGACTGCTGCCAAGCGGGCTGGGTTGGTGGCTGGTGATTTAAAAACAAAAATATGGGAAAGGAGGCTTATTCAGATATTCATGGTGGGTTTTTTTTAAAAAAAATCTTCCTTCTATGCTAGAGACAGGCAAAAAACATTCCCCTGCCAATATGCAACCAACCCAGCCTCTGTTTTCAATCCAGATAGAAAACAGCACAGTCTTCCTAAATTCCCTCCCTACCCCCATGGCAGAGTATGGCTCCTAGTTCTGAACACAGAATTCACTAAGTCCCCCCCTTAATGGACTAAATTCCACATAGTGCACTCATTGACTATCAATTCAGTGCCTCAGTGCTGCTACATTCTATCCCATCAAGAGGACACCCATTCCACAAGTTCCCTGCCCCCTCTGTGAAATACCCTATCTTTAATGTAGGGAATAAATATAAACATCTTTATAATTCTGGTCTGTGAGCCAACCTCATATAGACCAGCAGGCTTAATTTTATCCTAATCCTTAGCTCATTTTAAACACTAGGGGCCAGATTTTTAAAAGGCACTTAAAGAAGCAAATAGGTGCTTAGTGGGATTTTCAACAGCACTTAGGAGCCTAGTTTCCCCCTAGTCCCCATCTACATTTTTAGCTACCTCAATAATTTTGAAAATCTGGCCTTCGTGTAAATGAGACTCAGATCTTGAGGGTGAAATTCACTCCTGGGCAGGGAGCCTGCTAGGCAGCTCTCTAACACCACATTCTACAGGCCATTACCCTCTGATCCCACTGAGGGTTACTAAAAGAAACTACACCATTTGCTCAAGAAACTCCCTGAAAAAGCACAGGAACAAATCTGCACGGTCACCCCTCCCTAGAACCATGACCAGGGGTATTCTATCTGCTACCCAAGATCCATAAACCTGGAAATCGTGAACGCCACATCATCTCAGGCACTAGGACCCTGACAGCAGGATTGTCTGGCTATGTACACTCTCTCCTCAGGCCCTAAGCTACCAGCACTCCTAGCTATCTTTGAGACACCACTGACTTCCTGAGGAAACTACAATCTATTGGTGATCTTCCAGAAAACACCATCCTGGCCACTATGGATGTAGAAGCCCTCTACACCAACATTCCACACAAAGATGGACTACAAGCCGTCAGGAACAGAATTCCCAATAATGTCACGGCTAACCTGTTGACTGGACTTTGTCCTCACCTAGAACTATTTCACATTTGGGGACAATGTATACCTTCAAATTAGCAGCACTGCGATGGGTACCTGCATGGCCCCACAGTATGCCAACATTTTTATGGCTGACTTAGAACAACGCTTCCTCAGCTCTCATCCCCTAACACCCCTATTCTACTTGCACTACATTGATATCTTCATCATCTGGATCCATGGAAAAGACGCCCTTGAGGAATTCCACCATAATTTCAACAATTTCCATCCCACCATCAATCTCAGCCTGGACCAGTCCACACAAGAGATCCACTTCCTGTACACTACAGTGCTAATAAGCAATGGCCACATAAATACCACCCTATACCGGAAACCTACTGACCTCTACTTACCTACATGCCTCCAGCTTTCATCCAGACCACATCTCACAATCCATTGTCTACAGCCAAGCTCTAAGGTACAACCACATTTGCTGTAATCCCTCAGACAAACATCTACAAGATCTCTATGAAGCGTTCTTAAAACAATACCCACCTGCTGAAGTGAAGAAACAGATTGACAGAGCCAGAAGAATACCCAGAAGTCACCTACTACAGGACAGGCCCAACAAGGAAAATAACAGAACACCATTAGCCATCACCTTCAGCCCCCAACTAAAACCTCTCCAGCGCATGATCAAGGATCTACAACCCATCATGAAGGACAATCCCTCACTGTCACAGATCTTGGGAGACAGACCAGTCCTTGCTTACAGACAGCCCCCCAACCTGAAGCAAATACTCACCAGCAACCACACAACAAAAATACTAACCCAGGAAATTATCCTGCCAACTCTGTCCACATATCTATTCAAGGGACACCATCATAAGACCTAATCATATCAGCCACACCATAAGAGGCTCTTTCACCTGCACATCTACCAATGTGATGTATGCCATCATGTGCCAACAATGCCCCTCTGCCATGTACCTTGGCCAAACCAGACAATCTTTACGCAAAAGAATAATTGGACACAAATCGGACATCAAGAATTATAACATTAAAAAACCAGTCAGAGAACACTTCAACCACCCTGGTCACTCAATTTCAGACCTAAAAGTCAAAATTCTCCAATAAATACCGTCAAAAACAGACTCCAATGAGAGATTGCAGAATTGGAATTAATTTGAAAACTGGACACCATTAAATTAGGCTTGAATAAAGACTGGGAATGGATGGGTCATTACACAAAGTAAAAACTGTTTCCCCATGCTAACTTCCCCACTGTTACTCTCACCACCTTGTCAACCGTTTGAAATGGGCCATCCTGATTATCACTACAAAAGGTGTGTGCGTGTGTATGGTCTTGGTTTTTTTTTTTGTTTTGTTTTTTTTTTCCTCCTGCTGATAATAGCCCACCTTCATTAATTGGTCTCGTTACAGCTGGTATGGCAACACCCATTGTTTCATGTTCTCTGTGTGTATATCTTCCTATTGTATTTTCCACTGCATGCATCTGATAAAGTGGGTTTTAGCCCACAAAAGCTTATGCCCAAATAAATTTGTTGGTCTCTAAACTGCCATAAGTACTCATATTTTTTTTTTGTTTTTTGCACTAACACTATGAACCGTTTATATCCGGCTTAAGAGTGACACAAACATTGCATAGCCCTTGCACTGCCCCCTCGGCACAGTGGCGAGTTTCACTTGTAATCATCATCTCTCAAAACCAAATGATCCCCGGTGTTGTCACTCTCCCCTTCTTGTGCTACACTGGACTCCCTGCATCTCACTAAAAGGACAGCCCAGTGGTTAGGAGGCTGACTTGGCAGACCTGGCTTCAAGTCCCTGTTTTGCTGCAGATTTCCTAAATTGCCCCACATGTCAGTACAACCTAAGGGGGAGACTGTGGATGAGTCGTAACCGCTCTGTGCCCAAGTCTGTACCACATGGATAATAGCACTGCCCTACCTTGCAGGTTTGTTGTGCAGGTAAATACATTAAAGCTTGTAAGGTGCCCTCAAAAGTGGGCCAGATTAAATGGGACAAGTGGTGCTGATGTGGTGTCCCTGAATGTATGCGCCTCACTCTTTTTGGTACAACATCGCTTTAATCTTTGCCTGGAGTTGTCAATTAACTTTCCTGCTCCCATCAGAAAAGCCTCTAGAAAGTGAGTTTCCTTGGCAAAAACCCTTTGATGCAGGAGAAAACTGTCACAGTAGGTGCTATGTATCTACACTACAAGAGCAATCATATTGGAGAACTGCAGTGGTGCCAGTAGATCATTTAGTATCAATATTGGCATGGAAGCAATCTTGCCAGGTAGCCATGGAATGAGAGCGCTTTTTAAAAAAAAAAAAAAAAAAAAAATGCTGGACACTAATTAATTGCATTCCTATGGAGCTGTTTCACATTTGCATGAATGGGCAGCAGTACAGAACCTTGATTAGACCTGTTAATTCTCCAAACCTGCTCTTGACTGCATCTCCTCAACACTAGGATTACACTAAAGCTTTTCCTTTTTGTTTTCTGGGGGTGTAATCGCTCCATGCTGAGATCAAGGACAAAGGGCTGCTCAGATTCCACCTTCCACACCCTTGTTTAATGCTTTGCACCTGCTCCCCGAGATTCAAAAGGAAAGGTTTAAATATCCCAGCAAGTTTCCTAACAGAGGAGAGCACCTGGCTATGCCCACCCCTATCCATTTCCATCCAGTTTCTCTTCCTTTCCATGGGACTGTTATCTCTGTGCTATAGATAAATACACGTTTTCCTTTCTGCCTTCTTCTCTCGCCCACACCTTGCATCTTCACTGTTCCATTGGAAAGAGCTGAGGGACCCAGGCCTACCGAGGGGTGTGTTTTACTGGCTCCCATGATGTGGAGGAAGGACAGGATGGGCCCAGTCCTCTGAGACTTCCAGGGTAAGTTTTGAGATCTTGTGCGATTTGGCATGAGTTTTGGAGCGATAAGAGCCATATGCTCACGGTCACTTCCTATTTGCTGGTTTCCAGTAGTTAACCCTCCCTCCCTTATCTGGGTCTCACCAGGCTGTGCTAGTTGCTGCTTTGGGGCTAGGAAGGATTTCCCCCCCCCCATACCTGCAGAGGCTGGTTGGGTTTTTTCACCTTCCTGGCAGTGAAACCTAGGGGCTGAGTTTTGTGAAGCCAGAGGGCAGGAATTCTCCCCTTGCCGAAGCACACAGTTTGGACCTATGTGAGAGTCATTAGGTTGTCACAACTTTTGGCAGGTGCCCAGTGCAGGAGCTCACTGATTTAGGCTCCAGATCCAAAAAGGTAACATAGTGGGCATGCCGAGGGCACTTCCTTATGAGATTGGGGCATTGGAGCAAATGCAAACCAGGGCCAGGGCACTACCCCAGTATATAGTAAGGAGAAAGAGAGAGCCTGAACACAGGGCTTGGTGCAAGCAAGAGTTGAGGCCTGACCCAGAGGCTGTGAACCAAAGTCAGGCCATGTATTGGAGCAGATGCTCACAAGTTCACTGTTCAGTACATGAACTTGGCAAAATGGTTGCTAGTGTACTAGGCACTAAAGAGTTATGTAAATGTACTCCCACTAATACAGATGTAGCACAAGATAAAATGGTTTAACGAAATAACAAATAGGGATATTTGATCCACATTATTCACTTGATGGTGGTGCTGGCTGGAGGTCGAGGTCCCCTCTTGCCTCAACCTCCAAAAGGGGGAAGGGATGCTAGTGGGTGAGTAAAGGCAGCCAGAAACTCTCCTAGTATGGTGATTGGTGCCTCCTGGGGTAGGAACCACTAGTATTGGCAAGGGATCCATGGGGGGTGAGTGAGTTGCTGGGCTGTCCCCCATGTAATTTGACTAATAACATTGTAGCCTGGTTAAAACCAGCACCATGTGTCCTTGCCTGCTTCTGTGCGGTGAGCACACCAAGTTCCAGCTATCTGGCTCAGGGCTGTGTTTTCTGTAGTGGTGATTTTGCATTAAAGAGTCCACCGCATGGGAGGATTAGTCGGTAAGCAGGCTCTTCCTCTGATATAGCTATGCTGAGCATGGGTTCAGCAGAAGAGAGGTTCACTTTTGGCTCATTTTGCAAGAGCTACTGCCTATGGACCCCCACTCACCCCGTTGTCTCACCATAAGAAGCTCTCCTGAGACAAACTGTGGGTTGGGTAAGAGACCCTGCTAATTGAGTTAAATCAGCTCTAGCATCTGGCCACCAGCTGGCTCAATGAGCAATGCCAGTGAAGGATAATTAATGATTAATTCACACAGCTGCTATTGTCATTACAACCCCGATTCTGCAAAGTGTTTAAGCACATGCTTAAGTCCGTCCCTGTTCAGCCAAGCACTTAACCATGTTTAATGTTTGGCAGATCTTTTGAAGTCAATGGGACTTAAGTGCTCTGCTGAATGATGCTGTGGTGGGAAATACTTGGTTCGCCTCCCAGTGATTACATATCCAGGGGATGGATACCTGCTTTCTCACCATTTGATTGTTGGAACCTCACTGGGACCTCATTCACCCTTTCATCATATTAATGACTGCTTCTTTAAGCAGCTAGTCCTGGAACCCACAAAGGGAAAGGCATTTCTTGATTTAGTCCCAAGTGGAGCACAAGATCTTGTCCAAAAGATGAATATAAGGCTTTGTCTACACTTCCAAGTTTTGGTCACCAAAAATCGCCTTTTGGCGACAAAACAGTGAGTGCAAACATACTGCAATGCAACTTTTGTCAGGAAAAATGCCCAGTTTTGGCAACAAAGCACTTCCACCCCTATGAGAAACTTTTTTTTTTTTCCTTTTCCCTTCCCTTTATTATCAACAAAGATCCAGTGTCAACACCATGCCTGATTTAATTGCTTTATTTGGCCTCAAGGAGGTGTCCCACAATGCCTATCCTGACCACTCTGGTCAGCAGTTTGAACTCCACTGCCCTGCAGCCAGGTAAACAACAACTGAGCCCTCCCCCTTGCAAGCCCCAGGAATTTTAAATTTCATTTCCTGCCTGCTGGCTCGGCATGGGGAGGTCTCATGGCATCATGGTGACCATGGCTGGCTGCACCAAAGGCGCTCCCGCCTGGACCACTGTGGAGCTGTTGGCTCTGATCAGTGCACAGGGAGGAGTCTGAGCAGTCCCAGCTGTGCTTGATCCATTTGAATTGGGATGCTTGTGAGCACATTTCTCAAGGCGTGTGCAAAAAGGGCTGGGAGCGGGACACCCTGCCGCGCAAAGCATAGATCAAGGAGCTGAGGCAGGCGACTGTCAGGTGAGGGAGGCAAACAGTTGCTCCCGTGCTGCACCTACGACCTGCTGTTGCAATCAGGAGCTGGGCGGTGTCCTGGGTGGTGACCCTGACTCCACCGGGCTCTTGGGGAATGGAGGGGACGGAAAGAGGACCTAACCAGGGGGATGACATTATTGATGAAGAGGTGGAGCTAGACGAGGATGTGGAGCTCCTGGTGGCACAGGCGCCAACTTTTGTCAGTGCTGGTGGGTGCTCACGCCAGCCTCGCCCCTGTCCCAACTCTGCCCCTCCCTGCCCTTATTGGATCCCTCCCCCAATCCACACCCCAGCCCTGCCTCCTCCCCCAAGGGCACCGCATTTCCCCCTCCCTCCCAGGCTTGCCACATGAAACGGCTGTTTCGCAGCACAAGTGCTGGGAGGGAGGGGGGAGAAGCAGGATGCGGCAGCACGCTCAGGGGAGGAGGCAGAGGCGAGCTGGGGGCAGGGCGGGGAGCTGCCAGTGAGCGCAGAGCACCCACCAATTTTTCCCCTGCAGCTGCTCCAGCCCGGGGGCACCCATGGAGTTGGGGCCTATGCCCAGTGGGGCAGGGTCACCCAGTGGGGCAGGCAGCCAGGAACTGTTCTCCGTGGCTGAGATGCCTAGCCCATCTCAGCAGTTGCTTTCCGGCGAACAAGAAGTAGGAGATGAGACCCCTGGTAGGCAGCTGTGGCGCGTGTAGTGCAGAGGTGGCATCAGGGCATAGAAATGTGGGAGGCTGGCTGTGTTTCTGTGCAGCTAATTGGTGTGGTGGAACAGGGTGCTGATGCGCACACAGGTCTCCAGGAAAGTGTCCTGGAGGTACTCATTAATCCTCTGCCACAGGTTCAATGACAGGGCAGCTTTGTTCCTTCCCCCATTGTAGGGCACTGTCCCACACCATTCGGCAATTGCTTGTGCAGGGACCAAAGCAGCACATAGGTGAGCTGCATACAGAGCAGGGCGGAAGCCGCAAGCATGCAGACGTACCCTGGCTTCCCTGCTTACCCTCAGCAGTGAGATGTCTGCTAGAATGATCCCCACCTGTAGAAAAGCGTGGGATAATTTTTGAATTATTTCTCTCTAAAGCTGCATCACAACCCCTGCAAAGACTGTATGTTCTTCTGTCCAGGTGCAGCCCCTTCTACCCCCAACTAACACTCACTGTATTTTGGGTGCTTGCAGAGATGTATGGCTGGCAAGGGTCAGTAAGAAAGTGATTGATTAGTATGTTGCAAAAGGTGCATATAAGTGAAATGTTTCAGTGCTGTGCTTGAATTTAACAATCCCGCTTCTGTGCATTGTCCCCTGTGCTTCACCAGACGTGGCCTTCAGGAACACCCCACACCTCTGCAGACCATCTACGCCAGATAAGAAAGAGGCCAAGATGCAGCAAAAAGACATGTTCCGGGAGGTATTACATTTTAATCATTTTCTTACTAGGATATGCAGCCCCAAACGTCAACATAGCCTCCTAGGGAAAAAAACATGGAATGCACCATGGAAGCAAAGATATACATTACTGCTGCTCATTGTCAAAGTGCTCTCTCAAAGCATCCCTAGTACGCTTGTTCTTTTTGCTGATTTGAATTGCTGCTTTCTGGGCTCCTCTGACAGCCCTGGTATCTAACTGTTCAAACTCCGCAGCCAAGTGCTCAGCACTCCACCTCTGAGCAAACATTTCACCCTTAGATTCACAGAGATTTTGCAAAGTTCAGCACGCAGCTATGACCATGGGAATATTCTCCTCATGAAAGTCTAACCTGCCATAAAGTCAATGTCAGGACACCTTTAATCTGCCAAAGGGACCGTCATCCAGCACCTACTCAGCTAGTTGTTGAAACTCTCCTTACTGCTGTCCAGGCTTCCCCTGTAAGGTTTCATGAGCCAGGGCTGTAAAGGGTAAGCTGGGTCTCCCAGGATCGCTATGGGCATTTCCACATCCCCCCACTCTGGAAAGAAAGTCCCTGCTTGCAGCTTTCTGTACAGGCTGGTGTTCCTGAAGAAGCATGTGTAACGCACAGGGCCGCCCCTAGCTAGTCTGGGGGCCCTACGCAGCCCCCTTTCCGTGGGGGGAGGTGTGGGGCCCCAGGCTTTCATGGGGTGGGGGCAGGGCTGGCTTGGAGAACAGGGGGGAACCACCCCGCAGCACTCACCAGTGGCACAGCTGTGGCCAGGCTGCTGCACTTCCTGCTGCCAGTGAGTGCAGACCAGGCCCTGCTGCACAGCTCAGGGGAATGGGGGTGGGGTAGGGGTGGGAAGAGGCAGGATGGAGGCTTTGGGGGAAGTGGTGGAGTGGGGGCAGGGCTGGAGCAGAGTAGGGGCGGGGGCCATGGGGAAGAGGCAGAGCAGGAGCTGGAGCAGCACGTAGCTGTACAGGGCACCAGGAAATTTGGTGCCCCACCTTTCTACGCCACCCTGCGTTGATGTCTGTGAAACGCCTATGGTGATCCACAAGCACCTGCAAGACCAGGGAGAAGTGCCCCTTCCTACTGATGCACTCTGTTGCAAGGTGGTCTGGCACTAAAATTGGAATATGTGCATCATCTATTGCCCCTCCACAGTTAGGGAAACTCATCTCTGCAAAGCTGTCTACTATTTCACACATTTCCCAGAGTCACAGTCCTTCATAGCAGGATGTGATTTATTGCCCTGGTACACTTGTATTAATGCAGCCCCAATGGTCAACTTCCCCACTCCAAATTGCTTTGTGACTGACCGGTAGCAATCTGGAGTCATGAGCTTCCAGACAGTGATTGACACACACTTCTCTATGGAGAGGGCAGTTCTCATTCTGGTGTCCTTATGCCGCAGCTATGGGCCAGCTCAGCTCACTGTTCCCTTTAAAAATTGGAAATCAAATCCTACTGAGCAAAATAGAAAGGAGCCTAAACCCTAGCAAATCCTGTATAAAAGTATAATCATAGAATCATAGAATATCAGGGTTGGAAGGGACCCCAGAAGGTCATCTAGTCCAACCCCCTGCTCAAAGCAGGACCAAGTCCCAGTTAAATCATCCCAGCCAGGGCTTTGTCAAGCCTGACCTTAAAAACCTCTAAGGAAGGAGATTCTACCACCTCCCTAGGTAACGCATTCCAGTGTTTCACCACCCTCTTAGTGAAAAAGTTTTTCCTAATATCCAATCTAAACCTCCCCCATTGCAACTTGAGACCATTACTCCTCGTTCTGTCATCTGCTACCATTGAGAACAGTCTAGAGCCATCCTCTTTGAAACCCCCTTTCAGGTAGTTGAAAGCAGCTATCAAATCCCCCCTCATTCTTCTCTTCTGCAGACTAAACAATCCCAGCTCCCTCAGCCTCTCCTCATAAGTCATGTGCTCTAGACCCCTAATCATTTTTGTTGCCCTTCGCTGTACTCTTTCCAATTTATCCACATCCTTCCTGTAGTGTGGGGCCCAAAACTGGACACAGTACTCCAGATGAGGCCTCACCAGTGTCGAATAGAGGGGAACGATCACGTCCCTCGATCTGCTCGCTATGCCCCTACTTATACATCCCAAAATGC
The DNA here is from genome assembly GCF_009764565.3 of Dermochelys coriacea. Classification (NCBI taxonomy): domain Eukaryota; kingdom Metazoa; phylum Chordata; order Testudines; family Dermochelyidae; genus Dermochelys; species Dermochelys coriacea. The sequence continues at coordinate 23,528,391 of NC_050081.1, forward strand.
CATTGGCCTTCTTGGCAACAAGGGCACACTGCTGACTCATATCCAGCTTCTCGTCCACTGTCACCCCTAGGTCCTTTTCCGCAGAACTGCTGCCGAGCCATTCGGTCCCTAGTCTGTAGCGGTGCATTGGATTCTTCCATCCTAAGTGCAGGACCCTGCATTTATCCTTATTGAACCTCATTAGATTTCTTTTGGCCCAATCCTCCAATTTGTCTAGGATAATCAGGCAGGCCAAAAAATAATTTGAAGAGCATCTAGCAAAAGACACAAACTAACAGCAATTTTTTTAAGTACAACAGAAGCAAGAAACCTGCTAATCAGTCAGGCTGCTGGACAATCAAGGTCCTAAAGGAGCACTCAGGAAGACAAGGCTGTTGTGGAGAAGCTAAATGAATTATTTGCATTGGTCTTCACTGCAGAGGATTGTAGGGAAATTCCCAGAGCTGAGCCATTCTTTTTAGGTGACAGATCTGAGGAATTGTTCCAGTCTGAGGAGTTAATAGAGGAGGTTTTGGAACAAATTGATCAATTAAACAGTGATAAGTCACCAGACCCATATGGTATTCTCCCAAACTCAAAGGTGAAATTATAGAACTGTGGTATGTAGCCTATCATTTAAATCAACCTCTGTAGCAGATGACTGGAGGACAGCTAATGTAATACCAATTGTTTAAAGAGACTCCAGAGATGATACTGGCAATTGCAGGCCAGGAAGCCTAACTTCAATACCAGGCAAGCTGGTTGGAGGGAAAAAAACAAAAAAACTATAGTAAAGAACAGAATTATCAGACACGTGTAGATAAACATTATATGTTGGGGAAGAATCAACATGGCTTTTGTAAAGAGAAATCACGCCTCACCAATCTATTAGAATTCTTTGAGGGTGTCAAAAAGCATGTGAAGAAGGGTGATCTATTGTACTTGGACTTTCAGAAAGCCTATGACAAGGTCCCATACCAAAGACTATTGAGCAAAGTAAGCAGTAATGGGATAAAAGGGACCGGTATCTGGGTAAAAGATAAGAAACAAAGGGTGGGAATAAATTGTCACTTTTCACAGTGGGGAGAGGTAAATAGCTGGGTCCCCCTAAGATCTGTACTGGGGCCAGGGTTGTTCAACATATTTATAAATGATCTGGAAAAAGAGGTAAAACAGTGAGGTGGCAAAGTCTGCTGATACAAAATTACTCAAAATAGTTCAGTCCAAAGCTGATTGAAAAGAGTTACAAAGGGATCTCGTTAAACTGCGTGACTGCGCAACAAAATAGCAGATGAAAATCAATGCTGATAAATACAAAGCACATTGAAAAATATAATCCCACCTATATATACAAAATGATGGGGTCTAAATTAGCTGTTTCCACTCAAGAAAGAGAGCTTGGAGTCATTGTGGAGAGTTCTCTGAAAACATCTATGCAATGTGCAGTGGCAGTAAAAAAATCTAACAATGTTAGGTACCATTAGGAAAGGGATAGATAAGAAGACAGAAAATATCACAATACCACTGCATAAATCCATTGTATGCCCACATCTTGAATACTGCATGCAGTTCTGGTCACCCCATTTCAAAAAAGATATTAGAATTGGAAAAAGTACAGAAAAAAGAGCAACAAATTATTAGGACTATGGAATACTTCCATATGAAAAGAGATTAAAAAGGCTGGAACTGTTCAGCTTAGTAGAGAGATGACTAAGGGGGATATGATACAGGTCTATAAAATCATGACTGGTGTGGAGAAAGTAAATAGAGAAGTATTATTCGCCTAATGCACGAACTGGAGTCAACCCATGAAATTAATAGGCAGCAGGCATAAGGAAGTACTTCTTCATACAATGCACAGTCAACCTGTGGAACTCCTTGTCAGGTGATATTGTGAAGGCCAAAACTATAACTGGGTTAATAAAAAGAATTAGATAAGTACAAGGATAGGTCTATCAATGGCTATTAGCCAAGATGATCAGGAATGCACCCCCATGTTCTGGGTGTCCCTCGCCTCTGTTTGCCAGAAGCTGGGAAGAGACAGAGGGGATGGATCACTTGATAAATGCCCTGTTCTGTTTATTCCCTCTGAAGCACCAGGCACCAGCCATTGTCAGAAGACAGGATATCGGGCTAGATGGACTATTGATCTGACCCAGTATGGCTGTTCTTAGGTTAATATCACAGTACTTTAATTTCATGTCCTTTTAATCATATAACAAGATGCTCACCTAAGTCATCTACATCTAATGCCAACCATGCAAATTTAGATAAACTCAGGACAGACCCAAAGCTTCCCCCCAAACCCAAAGATCATGCAAACTGTTAAATGATATTCACAGACTGCTAATATTTTTAGAGGGTTTTTTTTGTTGTTGTTGGTTTTTTTTTTGGCTTGGATCTTTAGGTCTGGATTTGTCTGGGTCTGGAAACACCCAGACTCTTCTTCTGAGACAGTTGAGCGTGTGATGGGTGAGATTTCCAATTCAAGGTGTTTTCAGATTCTCAGGTGGAAGGTGCTACGAAAGTGTCAGATATTAGTTTATTTAAGGGAGGGACACAGCTGAGATCACCATCTCTACCAGCTCCTGCTGAATCCTACACTGCCTGAGATGCAAATGGGATTGGACTTTAAAAACAACAGTTCCAGCCCATCTCTACTAGTAGAGTTAAAATGGTGCAAGCCTCCTAGTGTGGATGAAATTATACTGGTATAAAGGTGCTTATACCACTATAGCTTATTCCCTCAGGGATATAACCATGTCCACTCTAGGGGTTGTACTGGTATAAGAATTTTGGTTTAAAAAAAAAATCACATCCTACTGAAAGAGTAATACTGGGGCAAAACCTACATGCAAAACAGGCTAGAAGGCAGACGTGTTTCAGTCTAGGATACAGTTATTACCATTACTATGTAATATCTCCAGTGTCCTATCTACCAAGCACTGTACAAACATTAGTAGCTTGATTTTCTGCAGCATTGAGCACCCACAAATCACACAGAAGTCAATGGGAGCTGCAGGCATTCACCCCATCTGGAAAGCAGCCTCTAACTAACTCACACCACACCTGCCTGGTAGGTTGCATTATTACCATTTTACAGAAGGGGAAGCTGAGTGACATACGGATTAAAGGCTCATTTTATTTTATTTTTTTTGGAAAGAGCTCAGCTGATTGGGTGCATGCTGGATGCTGAAGACTTCAAAAATCCAGTGCAATTGTGGGTGCTGAATGGCTGTGAAAACCTGACCCTGAACAACTAGTGCAAGGCCTCACACTAAGTGTGCAACAGGCCTGGGACTTGAACTGGCTGCCAGGCTTGCACCCAGTCCATTAGACCAGGCTGCTTCTGGGCCTTACTGCAGAACTGGTTTTGCTGTGGCCAGTTAAATTCACTCCTAGGACATTAGTGCTGCTTTGATGTTGCTGCCTGACTCCATGTTTGCTGGACCTTTGCGGACAATCCCATAAGCAAGTTGCCATCCTCCCTCCTTAGGTTGTACTGACATCTAGTGGAATGCTGCAGAGTGGATGCTGATGGTCTTCGGTAGCATCCAGCTGGAGAACAGGGATGATACAGCCTGATGTGACTGGCCAGGGAGCCGGAAGATGAAACTATAACTTGGACATTGATATCTGATAGGGAACAGGCTGTGTTGTGGATGGTGGTGTGAAAGTGCTCCTGTCTAGACACAGATGCCTGCAATAACTGCAGGGATTGGGGAAGGCAATGCAGAACCTACCGGGCCATGGCTAGATACATTGCTCTGCTGGAATATTCACTCCCTCCTCCCAGTATATCAATCCCTCTTTTATGAATGTAAATTGCCTTGTTGCTATCAGGTGCAGGCAGGCCTAATGGGTGGATTAGCCTTCTTCAGCTGTAGACACCCCCAGCTGAGAAATGTTATCTGCATTGGGGGAGAGAGAATTGCTACAGAGCCAGGGATTCTGAAACCTTCACAGCCCCCCTGTTCGTCTGTGGGGTTTTTTCTTAGATGATGTCTTGTGAGTTTATTTCCAGTGTGGTGGTCATTTGTCATGCAACTTATATTAAAAACACACTTCTATATTATCTCTATCTGTATTACCCCATAAAAATTGGATTGAGATCAGGCCCCACTGTGCTGGGTGCTGTATGGACAAAGGGTGTGAGGGGAAGCAGAGGCAGGAGGTGATCACACAGTAGGCCAAAGCTGGGACTAGAACCAAGATCTCTAGACTCCTACATCCTAGCTATTACACCACATCGCCTTTCTAGTGTTAATATCTATCGTGCTATTTTAAAAAAAACTTGTGGATTTTAGCACTAGTGAGGTGTCCTAGCTTGTCAGTGTTAGAGACTGTCAAGACCTCTGTGCACCTTTTAGCTCAAGCCCCATGAACAGCACTGCACATCACCAATCGAATTTTCCACCAACAGAGACATCAAAAACAAATCTCCCAGCAAAGAGATAATGCAGCCCAGGCCTGGCCTGGAGCATGAACTTATTGGTTACAGCCAACATTTCCAAATCCATATTTAGGCCCCTAAAGAGAAAACTGCTGAATATCCAGGGCCGGATTAACCTTTTATGGGCCTGGTGCCAAAAATATTTGTGGGCCCCAGTCAAGACTGATTCCCCACTCTGGCACTTCGAGTGCAGAAGGTGGGGGCCCACTAGGATTTTAAAAATTAATACTGGCCACTCCTGGCTTGTATTAAACTCCCAAGTTTACAGCTTTTCTCTGATCTTGGTTTGGTAAATGCTGCCACCACCCAAATGCAAAACCCCTTTTGGAACCTAGGAAGACACACTTGGGAATTCCTTCCTGTGTGGTATCCTCCAGCCCTTTCACTCCCCCCATCCTCTGGGGAAGTGCTGAGAAAGAAAACAAAGGAAATTAGCTGTTTTCACCAGCTAATTAAACAACATATACCACAAACCTCTTAGGACACCAAAAATCCAATCCTGTTCTTAAAAAAAGGTAAATTTTTATTAAAACCAAAAAAGAAAGAAAATACATCTGGAATTTAGGCTTTTGCTAGATTTTAAAAGAGCAATTCCAAAAATTAAGCACCCAGAATAGCTTTCTTGGGGGTTCAGCTTAAAGGTTACAAGCAAAGAAAAGCAGCTGGGGTTAGCACAGAGAAGTCCATTAGCCATAAGAAATAAACAGAAATAACCCTAATTGCGTCTTTCTAAACATTCATGGCGAGTTCCAATTAAGTAATTCTAGGTATTATCTGATGATTTATGATCATACCTGGCTTAAAGCTTCTCATAGCATAACTGATCCCCTCTTTCCCGGAGAAAAAAGAGACACAAAAGGGAAGGTTTTTCCCATTTTAAAAAGTTCTAGCCTTCCCTTTGGCTCTTTTGGTCGGGCATCCACTCCCTTTCCTTCACCTGGGGGACTTTGTTAACCCTTTACAGGTAAAGCAAGCAGAGAACAGCCACCAAGAGGGACTTTATAGCAAACTGGCTGGGTGGGTGTCCATAAAAGTGAGCTACCCCCCACCCCGTCATTTATCACAGCCCCTATGGGGGAAATGGAGCATAGTGCAGAGAGGTCAGTACCTGAAGTGACAGGCTGGCCAGGGGCACTGGGGTATGGCATGGCAGTGGCGGTCCTGCTCTGCCCAGCCCAGTGTGAGGGCACTGTTTACAAGCTGGCAGCCGTGAGATGCACACCTCGGGGGCAGGCCCATGCTGCATCAGACAGCCTCCCATCCAACAGCCCCCATCTCCCTATGCCCAGCATCCCCCCCCCAGACCTTGCTGGGTGTAGGTGCTGGGCAGTGTGGGAGTTTGTGTGTTTTGGGGAGCTAGGCAGTGGGGTGGTAGTTGGGGGGGGCACTGGGCAATAGGGGAGGTCTGTGTGTGTTGAGGTGCTGGATCTGCCTGCCAGTGAGAGAGGTGGAGAGGAGCCCTGTGCCAGCCAAAAGGAGCAAACGGTGGTGGGAGGAAGGGGCCAGGCGGTGGAGAGGAGCCAGCGGTTCAGGAGTGGAGTGGGCCATGCCAGGGACCCTTTTGAACATGGGCCTGGCACCATGGAACCACTGTAAACCCGGTACTGTGAGCATCTGTAATTCATGTGAACTTCAGGGGGGGCTGGGGATACTCAGTGTCTCTGGAAATATGTCTGTTTCTATGTAGTGGCCTAAGTATGGATTTAAGACATCCAGGTCTGAATATTCTGTTGTTCATACTGGCTAGCATCTTGTCCAAAGAGAATATTTTTTATCCCTTCCTTCATCATCCTCATCGTCAACTTTGTGACTAAGACTGCAAAAATCAACCAATCAACTAACCAACAAACCCCTACCTGGTTTTCACAGAAATATGTTTGCTGTTTCACTCTGAACTCTTGTGAAGCCCCCAAATTTTGCAATTTTAAAATATTTTTGTGCAGTGACAGGTTTGGCACCGAGACAGTCACTCTTTTAAAGTTCCATATATTTTGTTGCAAGAATCAGTGCATGGAATTTAGAAATGTCAGCACTCATTGAGCTACTTTCTTACAAACTGGGTGAAAACTGTGCTCTGTGCCAGCAATGCAATGCAATGCAGTATTTAATAGGGCTGCCATGAAATGGAGTCAGTTTGTTCTGTGATTGTGGATATTTCTCACAGCCCAGACAAACCGCGGCATTCAGCTTGTTCTCCGAGACTGTCTCTCTGCTGGGATGTGAACTCTGCAGCTGAGCTCATCTAAGGCACCTGTGCTGATGGTACAAACAAGTGGAAACTCTGTGGGACAGAGCATTCTCATGGTGGGGTCCTGGAGTTTGAAACTTGCTCTCCCAGGTTTTGGCTTTGGTTGCTGTCAGGGCATTCTATAAGATCCACCTCTTTTCCAGAGCCTTCCTTGGGGAGGGAGGCTGGGGAGGGAGAGACTGGCTAGCTGAGGTTATCAGGGGAGGCTGCATTGGATGTTGACCGGAAGCTGAGGGAGGCCATTTTCTTTCTGATGCTCTAAAGGTGCAGCCCCTGTCTGGGCACCTTGCCCTGCCCCCGTATTAATGACTCTTGCAATAAGGGCAATGGGTCACATCTTCTGCCCCCATGCCAGCCCCTTCATATTGCTGAGGCAGCACAAAGCAGCCTGAAAGCCTTTCCAAAGGGGCAGCTGGGAATTCCTCTGATGTTGGGGAATCCTTGGGTGATAGAAACCCCCAACCTTCCCTATTCTACGGGGGGTGGGTGGAGGTTTGCTGGGGCAGGGGAACAAATGGAGCTCCAATGATCCTTGACTGCTGGAATGATCTTTAGGGAATCGTTCCAGCCCACAAAATTTAAAGCAGCCCTGAGGCTGTGCTAAGTTACTCCAGGGGCCAAAATGTACCAGGGCTGGCTCCAAGGTCGGGAAGGTGGAAAGAGGGCTCTGAGCTCCCCCTGCTTCAGCAGTACTAAGCAGAGCTTATCTGCACCTGTATCTTTGTCTGGCCTTAGGGAGGAATGGAAAATCCCACTGTTCACTGAACTGATCCATTGTTACGAGCATACACATATTAATGGTCCAGTAAGGTCTGTGGGATACTAGTACTATGCTTTGTCAACAATAACTCTGGCCGGGTGCTTTTATCCCTTAATTACTTGAATACATTTTCCCATCCTAGTGCAGTTCAGGACCCAGACCACTGTGTGTCAGACTTCACCAACCAGAAGCAGGCCACCTGCCTTTCCAGAACAAAGACAAGGTAGGTAAGGTAATATCTTTTATTGGACCAATTTCCAGAACAGGCCGTTTCCGATTTCCAGTGAGTTCTCTGGGGGACTCCTAAGGGCAGGTTCCGAAACGTATTGGGAGCAACAGATGCAGGGAGCTCACATGCTGTAACGTACTCAGGAAATGACCATGATACACGGCCAGGAAAAAGCGGGAGGAGACTGTAGTAGGAAGAGAGCCTGAGACATAAGCCCTTGTATTAAAGGCCTGGTATGAGGCAGGACCTCTCACAGAATTTGGCAAAACCAGGGCTGATATTGCAGAAATACACATTCCTAAGAAGTGCTAGTCACAGAGTGCTCACGCAAACATCCCGATATTAAGTGGTACCAGAACATCCCAATATCAAGGATGGTACAAAAACATTCCCTAAGGATAACAGGAACACGCTGACCCCTCCTAAAAGATAAGGTCAGGATGATAGTACGTAATAGAAATGTTTTGATTGAACCAACATATACAAGATGATGGGTTGTAACTAGCAACATCAGGGGGCGGTAACTATGTCAAAGGGGCAGTACTAACTTGTTTGTATCAGGGTATAAAGATGTATCTCAGAGGGAGTATCTTTGTCTGGCCTTAGGGAGGAACGGAAAATCTCATTGTTCACTGAGCTGATCCATTGTTATGAGTATACACGTATTAATGGTCCAGTAAGGTCTGTGGGATACTAGTACTATGCTTTGTCAACAATAACTCTGGCCAGGTGCCTTTATCCCTTAATGGATCTTGCGGTCATTGGGTGGTTTGCTCGAGATCTGCCATGCCAGCTGTCTGTGCAGGGCTGGGGTGGCACACAGGGGGAACACACACACACAGCCAAACATCTATCAACACCTAACCACAGAGACGATGGTTGTAACACACTCGCTGGGGCTGGGAAACCCTCATTTCTAGTGCAAAAAATGGTCTATAGGGAAGCAGTGAAAGTAGCTGCTCAGGGATATCTGCTGCCAAACCAGCTCTCTTACTATACACACTGCAGCATTATCGTTATCTGTGTGAAATCTGCACTAGACACAGATACCTCACTCCGCGGGTTAACTCCTTCAGCCCCTGTGTGTGCTCTGTTATGCCAATAAAAATATTAAAGTTCAGCCTACATTGTCGCTGTTTCCTTCCCAGCCACTGCTGATGGGAAAGTGGAGTGTGCATCTTTCGGCATAGCACCCCATGCAGGACACAGACTCAGCTTGTGGTGCCATGTGTCCTAGGGAGACAGAGCCTTCCCAAGGACAGCACCCAGGAAGTAGTTATTGCTCAGGAACTCCTGTGTGTCTCCTCCTTTTATCAGGGCTGAATTTGTGGAACTGTAGCTTTGTTCCAGCTTGTGCATCAGTGTCAAGGATGCATTGATACTAGTGAGGCTACACCCGTTGCCAGAGAGGCAGTGCAGCTTAGTGAATACAGCACTGTACTGGGACTTGGGTGCTATTCTTGGCTCAGCCATTGACCTATTTGGTGATCTTGGGCAAATCACTTCAACTTCCTATGCCTCAGTTGCCTCATCTGGAAAATGGGAATAATGGTGCTTGCTGCCTTTGTAAAGCACTTTAGAGTCTACTAATGAGAAGCACTAGATCAGAGCGTGGTGGTGGTGGTATTTTTCTCAGCCTGTGTAAATTGGCATAGCTCTGATAATTGTTAGTTGTGATTTGTATTGTGGTTGTGCCTAGCAACCCTAGTCCTGGACCAGGACCCCATGGTGCCAGGTGCTGTACACACAGAGCAAAAAGAGCCTTGAAGAGCTGACAATTTAAATAGTCTGGGCCCAGGGCTTCCTGTGCCTTTCTTGAGTTTAAGTGTGTCCTGTCTGCTCAGAGAGGCATCAGGGTCTGTTAGGTATTAGCCCCTCACTGTCCACAGGGTAAGTGTCCTTTTGCATCAGCATTGCTATCCAACCCACACGCTCTATCCTCTGCTGTACATGCAGTGAGGCATTATGTATAGTTTCAGTACCCAGGCACTAGCCATAAGCAGCAGCACGCTCCAGCCACACATGAGCTAGGAGCCTTACAGTACAAAGCTGATGTGCTCCAGTGGGTATGCAGGGATGGGCTGCCTAGCATTACTGGGTGCAGCCCTCCCCTCCAAGCTGTTGTGAGTCTCAATCCTGCAGGGCTCTCATTCCTCAACTGTGGAGTGCATGGCAAAAGGGGTGGGGGTGTAGAGGGAGAGTGGGGGTGTCTGCCAGGATATTAGCTCTGGGGGGATCCTCACTGCTTAGCAATGACCTGCCTTCTCAGGCCTCCCTTCTGCTCCTTGGCCAGAGTAACCAGTTGGATGCATAGTTGCACTCTCTCTAATGCCGGATCAGGGTCTCTATCCAGCTTGCATCTCTCTGCACCTGTGCTGGTAGGATCAAGCCCTTTATGTTTTAATATCTGCTTTAAAAGTACTTAGCTGCCAAAATGATATAGCACCGTGTCCCAGGCTGACAGTCCCCAGACTGCTCTCAGGAGGGCACCGGGCAGTGGAGCAGAGCAGTGTGGGTAGAGGACATTGCATGACTTTCATGACATGACAACGAAAGCCTTCCAACACCACAGTGACCCCCGGCATATCTGCAATGTATCGTGAGTCTCTAGTATGGCAGACAGGCACTACACCAGGGGCTAAGGCTATGTCTACACTGCACACCTTACAATGGCAGTGCAGCCGCGCCATTGTAAAGTGCGCTGTGTAGCCAACCAGGAGTGGTAGCTTAGTCGCCAGGAGAGTGGCTCCTGCCAACAAAGTGCTGTCCACACTGGTGCTTTTCGTCGTTAAAAAATTTGTTGTTCGGGGAAGTGTTTTATCACATCCCTGAGCAACAAAAGTTTTAACAACAAATGTGCCAGTTTAGACAAAGTCTAACAAAGATGCCCTTGTGCCTAGCTCTGGCCTCTCTTTCTGCAGTTTAACTGAAAGCCTCTGGGAAATTCCCTGTCATTAGCACCTTTAATGGCAGAGATAGTGGGTTCTCCTCTGTGTCAGACAAAGAGGAGGGGACAATTACAGTGAGACTTGGTGTGTATTAGAGCTGGTTTCACTATGTTAATAACAGTCAAAGGGCTCTGAGGCCTCATCTCTCTCTCTCTGAAATGAGGGTCACTTTTCAGGGCTTTATTCAAGGAGAACCCATAAGTTTAAATACTAAAGTGAAGGCAGGAAGTAAAGCCTGTTCTCCCTTACACCTGTGCTGCCTCATTGACTTTTGCAATGGGAGCTGTGTGGGGGCTTCTGTTCATGGATTTGGCCCAAGACCAAAGCATGTATTATTTAGCATAAGTGAACATCGAAAGCAGTTCACTTAGTAAACAGGAGAAAGGAGCTCTGGCAGGAGAAGGAAGGAGAAAGAAGCCATGAAGTATGAGATGGGACCAATTACCACACAAACAATGGGGGGCACTGTGAGATGGAGTTCTGACACAAAGTCTCATGGGAATATATCTCTGCTCCTCATTTCTGCTCACACTAGCTGCATTTGGGACTGATTCTACAGAAAACACTTTTGTCTGTAGCTCAGACAAACACCAGTTACTCCACTTACACCCTAGCTTGGCAGGGGATTCAGAAATACTCAATTACTTCACCTTCATCCTGTTTCACTTCAGTTCTAGCATCCCATCTTTGCTGCCGTGGGCACCACCTCAACCAGACCAACCTGTTCTCCATGTGGCTCAACCATCTCTCCAAGCCACCCAGCCCCACTTGTTCATGTTGTTTTGGCGACATGTTATTTCAGTAGACTGACGGAGCGCTGTGGGCCTCAGAGACATTGGCTGATCCTGCATGGGGATGATCTTCATAACAGGACACCTGGGCACCATGTGATCAAGAGGTGACAAATTGTTGGCAAATCTTGGCAACATGACAGCCACCATAGCTGGCGGTCCCCACAGACTGCCTGACCATGAACCTGGCTGTGGATGGGCTGTGTCCTTTCTCCTCTTGATCCATTTTACTTCCATCTCCTCTTGGCTTACTGCTGTGGACTGGCCAATCCTGTATCTCTGACTGCCTGTCCTTTCATTTTCCTCCCTTGTGCCTGGAACTTCCCCACCCTGTTCATTTCCAGTCCCATTTCTGAGCCTTCTGCCATGTGGAAAATGCCCTCCCTAGATCTCCTCACCCAGCCACCTCCCCATCTTCATTCAAATCTAGCTGTTGTCTTAAGCCCTGATCCTGCAATCTGATTCACATGACCAGACCCTTGTGCCTGCTGGGGAGTCCCATAGAAGTTCTACCAGCAGTATGCAGAGCAATATGAAGGGGACATTCCTTTATGATTTATTATAAATCTGCACACATAAACTAAATACCCAGTTCTGTCCTGTCTCCCCCAAGGAGTCTAAAAAATATCTACAGCCCTGTGGCTAGACTGTCAGAGCCAACTGAGAACATGTTGCTTCTCTCTAGCACTCTGGACAGCACCCATAGACCATCCACATCATCGGGAGCTAGCACTGCAGCACTGTTTGTTTCCATACAATCCCAACAGAGAACAGCTTCATATGGATTCAGAGCCCGACCTGACCAGCCAGCCAATTACCTGCATTAAAACTTGCTCTACTCCTGCCCATCCTGCTAGCAGGCAATGATAGCACCTGTGCTGCATTGTCTGTACATGATTTGGATTTGGCATCCTTTGTCTCCACTCGGAACCAGTCAAGATCCACAGCCTGATTCTGGTTAGATAATGGATGCTTTTTGCCTGCAGCACAGATCACAAGGTTCACAAAAATTCCAGTGAATGACCTAGCTGTTACTCTGTGGTGGTTCAGACAGCATTGCTAGCAGCTAGAACACCGGCTCCTGAAATACATGACTGCTACACTGTAGGCAGGACACAAAGCATGGCTAGGGCTAGCTGCTCTGAGCCTGATACACAATGTTCAGAAGGTTTATAACAGGCAAGCACAGAGTGCAAAGCTAATACACAACATAGCACTGGCTTGTGTGAGGGTCCTTGAAGCGATTGACAAGGCTGCCTTTAGCAACCTGCATGGAACCTAGAGGGAAGCACACAGCTTGCAGGAAGGAAGGGTTTGGAGGAAGCACCAGAAAGTCAGTCTGTGTGCACATGGCTGGAATGCTAGCTGCAGTTGCAGCATTGCTGTATATCCTTTTCTTACTAAAGGGCCAGTTTAATTTTACAAGCATGGAGTTCCCTCATATTATTACTCAGCACACTGCCTGACATTTGGTTTGCTCCTTCCTGTTTGCACGTTTGCAGAGGGCAGCGTTAAGAAATTTCTCTCCTACGTCTGAGCTCCCTTACATCATTCCTCTTGCTCAATGGATATGTGAGGCCACTAGGGCTGTTTGCCAGGTGATGGAAGGTGCAGTGCCACAGTATGATAATGATATTCAGCTCTCTGTCTCCTTTTCACTGGGCCCAGATTCTAACATCTATGGGCCAGATCCTCAGCTAGTATAAACTGATGTAACTCCATGAAAGTTAATACAGCTACACTGAGTTTCACTGGCAGTGGATCTGGCTCTACATGATTCCCACCCAGTGCTTCACCAAGACCAGGACTTGGGTAAAAGGAAGCTGGGTAAGGCTCAGTTCAGAAGTAATGCTGGTTGGCTGGGGGGGAATATTTGGAGGGATGGGTGGGAGCAATGTATGTGCCTCTATTGTTGTCAGGAGACCAGGTCAGAGCAGGCATCAGCATCTCAATGCCAAAGCCAAGAGTTAAGATAGTCATCACCAGGAACCAGGGTCAAGAGTCAGAACCATAGTCAGAGTCTGAATGCCAGAGCCCAGGATGAGACAGAATCAGAGCTAGGAATAGGAGCCAAGGTTCAGAACCAGATTCTCTGGAGTCAGTGAAGGCAGGAGCCAGGCTGGGAAAGGACTGGAACAAGGGTGGGTGCAGGGAAGGGTATAGGCTGGAGCAGGGCTTTGAGTGGGGTGAGCAGAGGCATGTGCACTGAGCAGCCAGCAAGCTATTGCTGTTGCTGGGCTAAGAACCAGCCTGCTGGCTTCCTCAGCTGATCAGGACTCATTAGGAGACTGAGCAGGTACAGCTGCAGAGCTGCACTCCTGACAATTGTGCAATGACTTTGCTATTAGCTTTGGGGTCTTGGAGGATCTGTCATCGCCCTGTCCCAAACACCATTGGCCAGTTAGCTGTAATCTTTGGCTGCAGCCTTTCTTCTCCGAGTCACACACTTCCAATAGCTCTCACATCCAGGCTGGACTACTGCAATGTGCTTTACATGGGGCTGCTCCCACATTAGCAGCTCCTGATGGTGCCTTTCTGTTACGTGCTTGTGCAGTGGGGCTCCAGTCCAGCTCTGATGCTACAGCGATCAGTGTCATCATCATCTGTTCTTATGAAAGTGAGCCAGCCCAAAGTGTCCAATTTCTGAGCTCAGTTTTGAGTTAACCCTGTGGAAAAATAAAAGTAGCCAGAATTATTATTTCTTAGTAGTAGTTTTTTGTAATGGGAAAACATATTTTGGACTCGCTCTAAATCCAAAATTTTATCAGATTGCAGGATCAGGGCCTAAAACAGCAGCAAAATTTTAACCCCTCAACTCCCCCCACAATGCCTCCCCCCACCAGTGACAGAATCCAATCATGAGAAATTTCAGTCATGGCTCCAGGAAGCTAAGACAGTGTGAAGACAAGGGGCAAGAAAAGAAACTGTTTTGCAACCAGTTGCATGACTGTTGTCAGAGCACTACCTGCTGAACAGCCACACATAATAGGAACTTGAGAAGAGAGCGTTGCTGCAAATACTGTGTACTGACGTGATGTGAACCACTGTGATCTTGTTTTGAGTATGATGAGCTGGGTTGATAAAAAATCAATGATTTAAAAAAAAAACAACCCTAAATACATAAATGGATTTTTAAAATTTAAATTGAATTTTTTTACTTAAATTGGATTTTTGTCATTTAAATTAAATACAGGGTTTTTTTAAAAAATAAACCCATTTAAAATTAAAATTGAAATTGATAACCTATGTTAAGGCCTAAACTTATTATAATCTATTCAAATAACATAAATACAAAAAATAATATTAAGTATTTTAATTAAATATTTACTGCCAAGTTTTAAAGACAGTCAGACCACTGAATGGGTGGAAGTCATTGTCTAAACACCTGGAAAGAGAGTTTGTTGAGTTTCAGAATAGCAGCCGTGTTAGTCTGTATCCACAAAAAGAAAAGGAGTACTTGTGGCACCTTAGAGACTAACAAATTTATTTGAGCATAAGCTTTCATGAGCTACAGCTCCCTTCATCGGATGCATTCAGTGGAAAATACAGTGGGGAGATTTATATAAAATACAGAGTTTGTTGAACTGCTAAACCAGGTTTTGACAACAGTAGCCTCTTCTGCAGGTGTAGAGAGAGATTTTCTTTTCATTTCAGTTTATTCAGCTAATTCAGTTCAATGCTAGTTCATTTGAATTTGAGACACTGATTGGGAGTTGAAAAGCAGGGAAGCTTGTTTTCTTCTTCCAATCTATTAATACATATTAGGTGTGAGAGGATAAGATCTACTAGTTCTCAAACCTTCAAAGACATGTTTACTAGAAATAATCCATTAAATTCACTTAAATTCACTAACTACAGATAATACCTCCAGATAATTCCTCCTTTGTTTAATACATCAGTTGGTTTTAAATACAAAACATTTTGCTAAACTTTTTTTTCCTTGTGCATCCAGCACATTTAAGGTAGTTTTATTTAATAACAAAATTGAAATGATGTTTTTGCGCATTTTTAATTGGACTTGAATTTCCATTCAAATATAACTTGACACACATCGCAAGTAAAAAATTAATCATTATGTAGTAAATACAAAATGCATCATTCGCCATTTTCTAACATTAGAAAAATATAAAAAATAAGAATTTGAATACATTTAAGCTAAGCTATATAATTGCTTAAATAAAAGTTATTGGGATAGTTCACCCTCCTGGTTAACAAGAAGCACCAAATATTAGTGTAAAGGCTGTGTATTTCGTTGCAAACTAACGTGTTAATTGTTACCAATCAATGAAAACCATCTTTCTTTAGGAAAATAACTAAAAGGAAAGAATGAGGGATAGCTCAGAGGTCTGAGCATTAGCCTGCTAAATCCAGGGTTGTGAGTTCAATCCCTGAGGGGGCCATTTAGGGATCAGGGCAAAAAATTGGAAATTGGTCCTGCTTTGAGCAGGGGGTTGGACTAGATGACCTCCTGAGGTCCCTTCCAACCCTGGTATTCTATGATTCTATGAATGAACAATACAATTAAAACTGATTATATAAATCAAAGTTTCCTAATTGCTGATTTAAATGGCTTTGATTTAAATCAAACCATCCTGGTGATGGATCTTTATCTATGGTACTTATCTGGCTGCCATCACCATAGCTTCTGAGCACCTCACAGTCTTTAATGTCTTTATCCTCACAGCACCCCTGGAAGTGCTGTACTCACCTTTGTACAGATGGGCAACTCAGCCACAGAGAGGCTAAGTAACTTGCCCAGGGCCATATAGGAAGTCTGCGATGGAGCAAGGACTTGAACTCAGGGCTTCCAAGTCTAGCTCCCTAACCACTAGGCTGTCCTGCCTCTTTTGAGTCAAGGGCTAGAGTAGACCTGAGCAATTAACAGATTTTCCCTAACTCATGGCTGAACTTGCTGAGTGTGTCCTGCATGTGACGGTGGCTGTGACTGTGACTCTAGCCAGGACCCTCAGGGGTCACATGTTCTCACCAATATGGCAGCATGTGACTGCCTCCTGGCCAAGTCAGTAGGAGCTGTGCTGGGCTTGTGGATGTCACTCTGCAGATCATACTGCAGGATACTTCGCTGGGAGAATTAACTGTTTAGGGCCTGATCTTGTAAGATGCTGAGCACCTTCCACTCTCGCTGAAGAAAACAGAAGTAGAGGCCACTCAGAGACCCACAAGCAACTTTGCAGGATTGGATTCCTAAAGGGACATCTCATATTTTAATCTATTGTATCTTTATAATAGTGTGGAATAAGATCTGGGGTGAAATCCTGGCCTCATTAAAGTCCATTGCAAAATTCCCATGGATTTCAGTGGGGCCAGGATTTCACGCCAGGATCCAATTATCCATTTAATCTTTTAAATTCCATCACTGAGAAATATAAAATTCAATGGAAACTCCCCAGTAAGAAAGAACAGCCACTGTTTAGGTCATATCCTGGAACCAGGCAGGCAGGCAGCTGTCCCTCTAGCAGAGCACACAGATTATCAAAGAAACCTTCCCAGGGCTGGAATGATCAATCCTTATGCAGTGCACAAAGAAGGAAGCAAGAAACATATCTAGAAGGAGCTGTGTTAACTGATCCATTGAAGCCACAGCAGGAGCAAAAAAACAAGTAAAAACTTGGCCAGATGGGAAAGGACAAAGTTAGTAATCTTATTTTCAAGCCTCTTTGGGTTTTTACAAGCTAGACAGTAAAAAATAGGGCTGTCAAGTGATTAAGAAAATTAATCACGATTAATTGCACTGTTAAACAATAATAGAATACCATTTATTTAAATATTTTTGGATGTTTTCTACATTTTCAAATATATTGATTTCAATTACAGTCCAGAATACAAAGTGTACAGTTCTCACTTTATATTTATTTTTATTACAAGTATTTGTACTGTAAAGAAACAAAAGAAATAATATTTTTCAATTCATCTAATACAAGTACTGTAGTGAAATCTCTTTATCTGGAAAGTTGAACTTACAAATGTAGAATTATGTAAAAAAAATGCATTCCAAAATAAAACAATGTAAAACTTTAGAGCCTGCAAGTCCACTCAGTCCTACTTCTTGTTCAGCTAATCGCTCAGACAAACAAATTTGTTTACATTTGCAGGAGATAATGCTGCCTGCTTCTTGTTTACAATATCACCTGAAAGTGAGAACAGGCATTTGCATGACACTGTTGTAGCTGGCGTTGCAAGATATTTACATGCCAGATGTGCTAAAGATTCATATGTTCCTTCGTGCTTCTGAGTTAATCTCATGAGTTAACTGTGATTGACAGCCCCAGTAAAAAGCATAGTCCTTAATTGTTAAATTTCCAGCATACACACAGAGGAAGTTAGCTGAAAACATAAAATCCTCTAGCTGAAAGGGTGCAACATAACACAACTTTATTTCTGGAAATTCAGTACAATAACACACAAGAACCCCAAAACAGAGAGAGACAAAGCAGGCTGCTCCCTAAGGCAGAGGGGCACAATTCACCTGATGTTGTTCTAGGCTGGGTGAAACAGATTGACACTGATCATTGAACACTTTCCTCAGGATCCCGTAGCCTGCAGGCAAGACCAGGACACGCCTTGGAATTTAAAGTTGTAGCTTTTAACTCAGTTTACAACTCATCACATTAACAACTGTTTTAAGGAGTACACAGAGTTCTGTTTTGCTCAGAACTTCAGCACAAGGCAGCTCTTATGATTTTTTAAAAAAATTTCTCCAATAAAACTGGGCTGTAATTGTTTTGTGAATTACATTATTACAGTGAGACAGCTTCCAGCGGGACGGCCAGTAGCACTGGTGGGCCTAAGAGCCACCATGATACCCCACCTGTCAGCCACATTAGTATGTATTATTAATCATGTTTACTATGGTAGCACCTAAGGACCAACCAAGATTGCGGCCCCACTTTGCTAGACGCTGTATAAAGTCACAGTAGCAGACAGACCCTGGACAGGGGAAGGGGTCGAACACACCAGCAGAGAGAACAATGCAATGGCAGCAAACAGCATGTTAGTGCCACAGTTATTTTTTTGTTTTGGGTGGTTTAGTTCAGAAGGGATCAGCTATCAAATAAAAGGGCAGGGGAGGAGAGAGTAAGAGTGCAGTGATGCTAAGCTGAAGATGTGGGGGAGGGGAGGCACTACTTGGGTGCAATTTCCTCAGAGTTGGGGGGCCTCCCCTGCAGTTCTGGATCCTGAAGATGCTGGGGGGAGGAGCAGGTACCATTTTACCCTCTCCCCACCAGTGCAGCACTCCCGGCTGCTTCTGAAGCTGTTCCCACAATAAGAGGCGTGATTACATTCCCTGATCCTTAATGGTCCCTGGATAATGTACAACAAACTCACATGTCTCAGCAACCTGCATTACTGGCTACATCTGGCCTCTGCTATCTATAGTCTCTAGTCTCCTTTCCACCCCACCATCAACCTCAGCCTGGACTAATCCACACAAGAGATCCACTTCCTGGGCACTACAGTGCAAATAAGTGATGGTCACATAAATACCCACCCTATACCGGAAACCTACTGACTGCTGTACTTACCTACAGGCCTCTAGCTTCTATCCAGGACACATCACACAATCCATTGTCTACAGCCAAGCCCTAAGATACAACTGAATTTGCTCCAATCCCTCAGACAGAAACAAACACCTACAAGATCTTTATCAAGCTTTGTTAAAACTACAATACCCACCTGGGGAAGTGAGGAAACAGATTGACAGAGCGAGACAGGTACCCAACAAGGAAAATAACAGAACACCAGTGGCCATCATGTACAGCCCGCAGCTAAAAACCCCTCCAGCACATTATCAACGATCTACAACCTATTCTGGAAAACGATCCCTCACTCACCCAGACCTTAGGAGGCAGGCCAGTTCTCACTTACAGACAGCCCCCCAACCTCAAGCAAATACTCACCAGCAACTACACACCACACCACAGAAACACGAACCCAGGAACCAATCCCTGTAGCAAACCTTGTTGCCTACTCTGTCCCCATATCTAATCTAATGACACCATCAGAGGACCTAGCCACATCAGCCACACCATCAGAGGCTCATTCACCTGCACATCTACTAATGTGATATATGCCATCATGTGCCAGCAGTGCCCCTCTGCCAAGTACATTGTCCAAACCACACAGTCCCTACGTAAAAGAATAAATGGACACAAATTGAACATCAGGAATGGTAGCATACAAAAGCCAGTCGGAGAACACTTCAATCTTCCTGGACATTCTATAACAGATTTAAAAGTAGCCATACTTGAACAAATAAACTTCAGAAACAGACTTCAAAGAGAAACAGCAGAACTAAAATTCATTTGCAAATTTAAACCATTAATTTGGGCCTGAATATGGACTGGGAGTGGCTGGCTCATTACAAAAGCAGCTTTGCCTCTCCTGGACTTGACACCTCCTCATCAATTATTGGGAGTGGACTACATCCACCCTGATCGAATTGGCCCTGTCAACACTGGTTCTCCACTTGTGAGGTAACTCCCCTCTCTTCATGTGTAGGTATATAATGCCTGCATCTATAATTTTCACTCCCTGCATCTGAAGAAGTGGTGTTTTATCCACGAAAGCTTATGCCCAAATATATCTGTTAGTCTTTAAAGTGCCACCCAGACTCCTTGTTGTTTTTGTGAATACAGACTAACACAGCTACCCCCCGATATAGTCTCTAGTGCAGGGGCAGGAAAACTTTTTGGCCTGAGGGCCGCATCAGGTTTCAGAAATTGTATGGAGGGCTGGTTAGGGGAGGGGGTCATGGCCCAGCCCCCACCTCCTATCCAACTGCCCCCACCCTGGGACTCCTGCCCCATCCAACCCCCCCGTTCCCTGACGGCCCCCCTGGGACCCCTGTCCCATCCACACCCCTCCCGCTCCCTGTCCCCTGACTGCCCCCGGATCCCTGCCCCATCCAACCTCCCCTCTCCTTCCTGACTGCCCCCCCCCGGGACCCCTGCACCATCCAACCGCCCCTTCTCCCTGTCCCCTGACTGCCCCCTGCCACTCCATCCAACCCCCCCTCCTTCCTGACTGCCCCCCTGGGACCCCTGCCCCCATTCAACCCCCTGTTCCCGCCACACCCCCGTCCTCCAACCACCACCCTGAACTCCCCTGCCTTCTATCCAACACCCCCACCACGGCTCTCTGCCCCCTAACCACGCTGCCTGGAGCACCGGTGGCTGGTGGTGCTACAATTGCACCGCCCGGCTGGAGCCGAGCCACCCCACCACCGCCACCACGCAGCACACAGACCAGGTCAGGCCGGGCTCTGCAGCTGTGCTGCCCCAGGAGCTCCCAGCCCCGCCACCCAGAGCATTGCTCCGGTGGCAAGGTGAGGTGAGGCTGCAGGGGAAGGGGGACAGCAGGGTAGGGGCTGGGGATTAGCCTCCCCAGCCAGGAGCTCAGGGGCCGGGCCAATGTGGCCCATGGGCTGTAGTTTGCCCACCTCTGCTCTAGTGTGAGCTCTGTACTGCAGGGTACAGTACCACCCTCTGCAACATGGGGGACACCTGGTCTCCAGAGAAGGCAGTTGCAGTAGGAGCAGGCTCAGAGCAAGGATTCCAAACTAATCCAGATTAACTCCTCCAAGACAGGCATGGGACCCCCTCCCCCACTCCCGCTTCTTTAGGCCCATCAGCAAGCAGGGGCAGTTCTGAGCTCTGTGCCGCCTGGCAGGGCCCTTGAGTGGAAGGAGAGATGTTTCTCAGCCTTAGGGAGATGTCAACATGTAGTATGGGTGTGGGTTTGAGCCGGGGGTGGCGTTCTGGCCAGCCCTGGCACCCTGCACACACACTCACCTGCAATGACTGCCAGGAAGCAGGCTGATGCAATGACTAGATAGCAGGTTTGAGAGCACCTGTGGGGTGGTCTGTAAGCCTAACCCTGGTCTGACCTGGACGGTGTTTGAAAATATCAGCTCTGTGCCTGCAGCTCCTCATACTCTACTGGCTGCTTCTCCACATGAGGATGGAGTCAATCCTTAATATGCTGTTTTATGCGTTTGGGTGCTTCTGCTATACTTGCTTTTATAACACTGAAATAATAGTACCTGTCTCCTAGGACCATGTGTTTCCCTCCAGGAGAATAATAATACTGACACTATAGCACTTCCATTAATAGCCCCCAGAGCGCTTTATAAAGGAGAGGCAGGTGTCTCCATCTTACAAATGGGGAAAGCGAAGCACAGAGCAGTGAAGTGACTCATCCAAGGCCTTCGCCACAGAACGTCGGTGGCGGAGCCAGGAACAGGATGCAGGTTTCCTGTCGTCTGGTTCACTATGCAGAAGACTGGGATCATTGCTTGGTCCATTTTACTGCCCATCGGGAGTGGGCAAGGTAGTGGATTAGATCATGTATAAAAAGCCGTGGGAGGGGGAAGGACACACACCAATTATTGCAGTTGTTCCCAGCTCCTGGTGCACACACCAGTGCAGACTCAGGCTTTATTGCTACCTTGAAGTTGAATCTCTGGGCTAGGCACCATGCCGCATGTTGCCCGTTTCCCATTTGGCTGTGCACACTGTTTTCCTGATTGCAAGATAGGTGAGCTCACTCTTCATTACAGTGCAGAAGGTGCATAGCTGAATTGGAGGTGGGCACTGGCTGGTGCAGTCAAGTTCTTAATCTGGTGTCAGGTGCAGTTACATATAAGAGTCAGGAACCTACTGGAGAGCTGAGCTATAACTTGGCCTGGCTACTCTGCTGCTTAGCTTCCTCCCCACGATGGATGGCATCATACACACACAGCATGTAAAAGGTCCTAGTACTGCAACAACAGGCTCTTATGCAAATCCTCCAAGAGGGTGGTGGTTGTGAAATGAGCTTCCTCCTTACAGTTTGTAACATCGTCCAAAGTGAGTAGTGGAGGGACAGACTGGTAGTTGTGTTTATACCCCCACCCTTTGCTTCTCCCGCACCTACCCTGCCACCACCCAACTGATCCTATAGGAGAGGATCTGCCGACTCTGCCATTATAAATCCAGAGATACAGAAAAGGGGCTTGTGCCCTTTTTGATTCCGTTAGGGTGTATAAAGAAGGCCTGAAAGGGATTTCTGTAAAGAGTTTTTCTGTCTGCTTGTTTTTTAACCCCAGGAATATCAAGTCTTTCCTTCCCTGTTTTTGCACCAAGTATCCCTTGGAGGGCACGGAGATGCGGATCTGGAGCCTCGCAGCTCTTCATGGACCAGGCCGGGGTGAGCGTCTTTTAGTTAAATGGATGTTCAAAAACCCTCAAACCAAAGAACTCTAAACAACCTGAATACAAACCACTCCCCTTCACAGTTAATCCAGTCTCACTCACCTTGTGTCTATGATACCACCATCTTGCTACTTCTCCAGTTGTCCATAGAGTGCTCTAGGGAAAATGATGTTGTCAAGACCTGAATTCTAATGTTAATAAAACAACTGGACAAAACCCCTTTTTATCCACCATAAAGAAAAAAAAAAGTTTCTTTTCATTTTGAAGGACTGAGGGCCTGATCCAATGCCTATTGAAATCGATGGTAGCCAGTCCATTGACAACAGTGGGCTGTGGATCCATCACTTATCCCTTGATTGTAACCACTGTGCTCTCAGCTGAAATTTAGGTTACAAAAGCTGTGGCACAGGATCAAATTTCATTTATTGTGCAAAATTGCAAACACTCTACTCAGTCATTCAGGCCCTGATTCAGGAGTCCGTTCCTGTTCAGCAAAGTACTTAAGCATGGGCTTTAGTGATTTGCGGAATAGGGAGGGATGTAAGCCTGCAGAATAACATCTTCAAAAGCAACTGTGAGATTTAGGAGCTTAAATCCCATTTGTAAAAGTCACATTATCAATTTTACTGGTGCTAAATGGGGCCTGCTTAACTTGGAGGATGAGAAACTACAAATAGAAGGTGGGACAAGTGGAGGGAGTAGATGGATTTTTGTTAATGTTCCTTTAACTGGAAAAGAACTTTTATTTAAGCTAAAATGACTGTCACTTTAAGGGAAATGTTTACAGCCTGCTTGTCTGTCATGCAGCTCGGTCCCTTTGCATATTCCAGAATAATTTGTTTAGATAAGGAAAATGTTGTTTATGCAAATCCCTTTCTGCAACTAAAGGTTGCTTAGGGTCTTTGAGGTCTTTGTGTGGGTGGCAACGGTATTGAAGCAAATGATTTGTCCTAGCTCATTCTGTATTGCAGAATCCCTATGAATGTATGTTTTATAGATGAGAGGCAACATTTTCAAAAGGTCCTAAGTGACATAGGAGCCTAAGTATCATTTTCAAAAGCGACTTAAGAGCCTGAGTCCAATGAAACTTAGTCCAATGAGATTTAGGCTCCTAAGTGTCTAAGTCACCTCTGAAAATTGGATCTAGGCTCCTGAGTCACTTAGGACCTTACCCCAGTCTTAATTACTTTCTGCCAAGCCTCGGATCTTTTACTTCCATGTCCCTCACTGTAGGGGAGCTGTTACCCTCTGTGGCTGCCACTTCTGCAAATACCCACTTGTATGAGGAACAGCGCAATCCTATGGCCATAGCCCCAGAGTGGGAGATGGTGAGACTTTGAACGAGTTTCTGCATCTTAGCTTCCCTCTCAGGAAAACTGGGCTAATGTTGTTTACTCTCCACTGTCAGGTTCTTTGCTGTCTGCGGAGCAGAAGCCCTCTACAGGTGTTCGGTATGAGCAGGGTATCTCCTGATGGCTGGGATGGGTCACATAAGACCAGCCAAAGTTGGACACGATCTGATCACCAGACTCAGCCTAGTTTTGCATCTTACTCAATGTCCATTCAAAGCTCACAGTGGATTTCCCAGAGTGGGGGAGTTTGAAAAAGGAAGCAGAGAGCAGCCTGTAGTTGTGATTCCGGCTGTCCCCTCCTCTCACAGTCCTGTTGTCTCCAAAGGCTGCATTTGTGTCACTGGTAGAGCTGGGCAGGAAACAGCTTTCACATCCCAAGAACATTTTTGAGATTTTAAGAAAACCCCCTTCCACGGTAAGATCTTTTGCTATTTTCACAGGGCCCTCACCTGAGCTGTGGGGGAAATCCCTGCTCCAATGCCTACTTCATTATGTGTACAAAGCTCCAGCAGAGAGATTGAGAGTTTTGAGACCCAGCCCACAATAGCCCCGTGGTTAGGGGACTCACCTGGGAGAGTGCGACCTGGCTTCAAGGTGCTGCTGCAGATCAGACAGAGCAGGGATGTGAGCCTAGGTCTTCCACAGCCCAAGTGACTGCCCTAACCATGGGGTTATTGGCTATCAAAACTGGTCCGTCCCTGTGAAAAGTTTCCATTTTACCATATCAGCTTTTTCTGATGAAAAAATGTTTCATAGAAAAATTCTTGAGCAGCTCTAATCATTCCCCTGTGATTCAGCTTTCTCTAGAAGGCAAGGAGCTAGCCACCAGCAGCCTCCACCTCTGAGATCTCTGCTCCAGTCAAGCCAGATGAGAGATGCCACCTTGTGTGTGTCTTGTTTATAATTCTTGTCAGTGCACACTGCAGCAGACTCCCCAGCAGTGCATGTGCTATGATATTATACCTCCCTGCTCTTTCTCCACATCCTTCCTTCAGATCTGAGCCCCTTGAACCAATACCCATGTTTGGTAATTTCCTCAAGCTCACATACACACAAGGAAGCAAAACACACAGGTTAAAATACATATAGTATGTTGGGTTGGGAGGTTGGAGTGTATTCAGAGATCATTTTGCAATGTACACAAATGGTACATGATAGCAATTCTTTGCAGATTCAGAGCTATTCCCTAGACATTGCCTGATCGGTTTTGATTAGAGATGGGCCTAAACTGAAACCTCAGATCCAGATCCCTCTGAATTCAGGAGTATGGGGAGGTCAGATTTGAATCCCTAGATCTGAACCTGGCCCCATGGTTTTGGTCATTGACCATACCCCAAACCAAAAAGGCCCTGGGTAACAGTTCCAGTTTGGATGTGGCTTAAGACGGCAGAAATCTTCTGGGAATGAATGATGAGATTTCAGCATCATTGAATTGTCCCCAAGTCCTGGCCCGACCCTCATCCATATCTGGACAAGCCCCCGCCCCCCGCCAGCCCTTAGCTAGCTTTCCCAATCTGTTTCTAAAGAGCCAAGTCAAAAAGGCAGTTACACTCTCAGGGTATATCTACACTGCAGTTAAAAACCTGCTGCTGGCCCATGCCAGCTGACTCAGGCTAGTGGGGCTCCACTATTTGAACATGCAGGCTTGGGCTGGAGCCTGTGTGGTGAGAGGGTTCCAGAGCTCAGTCTGCAGCCTGAGCCAGAACAAATGTCTACACTGCAATTAAACAGCCCCTTAGCATGAGCCCCGCGAACCTCAGTCAGCTGGCATGGGCCAACCATGGGTATCTAATTGCAGAAAAGACATATCCCCAGACTCCGATCCTGCAATGAGCTCAGTGCAAGCACACCTCTGCACCCATTCCATGCAGCGCTGACATCAACAAAGCTCTGCTCAGTCACAGGGATTTGCCCCTTGCAGCACATTGCATGACCGGGGCCTTAGCTTTTGAAAACAGCCTGGTAGACCTTTGTCACCGAGGTTTCAAATAAGTGTATTTGTATGCACTCTTGTTCATGCAGAATCATCACAGGATGTCGCCTGGCTCTGCAGGGTTGCATGGGGCCAGATTTTTAAAGCACTCCATGCTGGCCCAATCTGCTCTCATTGCAGTTTTGCCTGTGATTCCAGTGAGTGCAAAGCTAGGCCAGTGCTGACCGTGGTGGTAAACACACCAGCACCCTGTATACACTAGAGTTTCCACTGTTGTTTTCACTGGTGGAGATTTCTTGCAAATTGCCATGTAGACTCAGCCTTGGGGCTAGAGCATCCCTCCCCACACATCATTCCTTCAATGTTCTATGGGATAAAGTTTTTTCCCTACATGAACTGTAGCAATCATTTGCTGTTGTACTGTTCTGGACACTGCATGAACCAGAGGTGGCAGAACCCAAGGGCTCCAGAATCCCATTTCATTGACATGTCACTGGCTCGAAGTTGAAGCTAGGCAAATTCAGACTGGAAAGTACCGATTTTTAATAGCAAGGGTAATTAACCATTGGAACTATTTACCAATGGCTGAGGTGGAGTCTCCATCATTTTAAAACCAGATTGGATGTTTCTCTGAAAGATCTGCTCTAGTTCAAACAGGAATTAACTCAGAGAAGTCTTATGGCCTGTGTTATGCTGGAGGTGAGACTAGATGACCACAGTGGTCTCTTCTGGCCTTAGAATCTATGACTATGAGTCACATGTGTTACACGTTTATTTCAAGTGAAATCAATGAAGGGGGGATTTTTTTCTCTCTCCCTTTCGGCTTCTTTTGAAATTCACTGGAATCTCACACTGAAACCTGCGTCTATTTGAGCCTTTGAGTTTCTTTCGGATCTTGCCACACGCACGACCTGCGGTCGCTTTCTTAAGAAAAACCAAAACCGCAAGGAAACCCAATGCAAAATCCCTAGTTATTAAACACCTTGCTAGCTGTGGCCTCCTATGACCCAGTCACAGTGCAGCAGCAACAGGAATATGTTTCTTGTGTGATGGCAGAGGGGGGGCGAAATAGGACGGATGCCCCTTTCCTCCACTCCTAACACCCCTGTTTGTAGTTGAGAGGATGGCAGCGGTCTCTGAAGACTGAAGATCATACAATCGTAGGACTGGAAGGGACCTCGAGAGGTCATCTAGTCCAGTCCTCTGCACTCATGGCAGGACTATGTAATAACTAGACCATCCCTGACAGGTGTTTGTCTAATCTGTTATTAAAAATGACGGAGATGGGGGAGGTGGCCAACTGGCTGCTTAAGATGCTGGAGAGGAGATAAGAAGAAGGCTCCTGTCCCGCCACTCCAGAGAAAGGGCTTAAAGCAACCTGGGTGTGGGAAGGGTTGGAACTGGGGAGCAAGAGAGATCTGCAGACTAGGCCTAGGCTGATCCCTGATGATAGTTTCGATGTGGGGGTCTGAAAGTTAAGCTTTCCGAATATGAATATTGTCTGAATCAGAATAATGCAGCATCTGCCCATCTCTGTCATGCAGAGTCTCTGTATCAGTGACATAGACAGTGGCCTTGTACAGTGTGGCACAGCTGGCCTCTCCAGCATGATGCTGGATGTCAGCAGGTGATGGTGCATTTGCTCAGCCCTCCAGTGTGAAAATCCCACACCACAGAGACCCCTACTGAACTTCATCTCGGCACACTTTGAGGAGTACCTGTAAAGTTCTTCAGTGTTTCTTCAATAACCTGGATTGGCCATTTATCCCTCTTCTCTTTCAATCCCTCTCCTGGACTGGGCCCATCCTGTGTTCGTGCATTCAGACCTTGGCATTTCAAGGTGGGCTAATTCTAGTGCACTTGTTTCTATTAGGTTGTACAGCACTCCAGGTACTTTGACCAGGGGCAAGATTGGCAGTATGCCTACAATTAATGATGAATTGAAATATACATTAATTATTATTATTATATGTGTCTGTAGCGGGTGAGAGGTATGAAATATGGCCACTGCAAGAACCAGACATTTGCTTTTGTTTTGTGTTTTTTTTTTTTCGGATTTGTGGTGCTTTTATATTAATAGCCAAAGAGTTGCAGAGTCCTAAAGAAACAATTAGCCAGAGAGAGACCAGCATTCTAGGATCTAGGGAGGAGAAAAAGAGATTATATAAAATGCTGAACAAGGCAGGAAAAATAGATACATGGATGTGTATGGAGACAGACAAACACAAAGAAAGAGGGGGTTGTATGGGATAGACAAACAGAGAGAATAGATAGACGTGTATGGGGACAGACGGATGTGTATACGAACAATTAGATAAAATATGAGGACAGACAGAGTGGTGTGTATGGGGATAAACAGATGTGTGTGTGGACAGACAGACAGAGCAGTATGTATGAGGATAGATGTGTATGGGGACGGACAGACAGAGCTGTGTGTATGAGGACAGACAGATGTGTGTGTGGACAGACAGAGAGGTGTGTATGAGGATAGACAGCTAGAGGTGTCTGGGGACAGACAGAAGGAGCGGTATGAGGACAGACAGATGTGTGTGTGTGGACAGACAAAGAGGTGTGTATGAGGATAGACAGCTAGAGGTGTCTGGGGACAGACAGAAGGAGCGGTATGAAGACAGACAGATGTGTGTGTGGACCGACAGAGAGGTGTGTATGAGGATAGACAGCTAGAGGTGTCTGGGGACAGACAGAAGGAGCGGTATGAGGACAGACAGATGTGTGTGTGGACCGACAGAGAGGTGTGTCTGAGGACAGACAGCTAGAGGTGTCTGGGGACAGACAGACAGAGAGGTGTGTATGAGGACAGACAGACCAGTGTGTCTGGGGACAGACAGACAGGCAGAGCGGTGTGCATGAGGACAGATGTGTCTGGGGACAGACAGACCAGTGTGTCTGAGGACAGACAGCTAGAGGTGTCTGGGGACAGACAGACAGACCAGTGTGTCTGGGGACAGACAGACAGGCAGAGCGGTGTGCATGAGGACAGATGTGTCTGGGGACCGACAGACAGACACGGGTGGTCTCTTTCCCCAGCGCTGGCCCCATGACGCCCCGTGCCGTGCAGGGCCGGTCCGGGCTCGGCCGCGCTCCAGGGCAGAGGCAGCCGCTCAGCCCCGCCCCCAGGCCGCCCCGCCCCGTCCCGGTCCCTCGCTGGTGCAGCCCGGCGGCGGTAGGTTGCCTCGGCTCCATCCCGGCCATGGAAGCGGCTCGCTGCGGAGACCCTGCCCGGCGCCGCGGGCTGTAGCGCTGCCGCGGGACGCAGGATGGGCAGTGAGCCCCGGCGGAAGCTGCCCTGCAGGTGGGTGAGCGGAGCCCGGCTGGGGCTGGACGCCGGGGGGCGATCGGAGGCCGGGCTGGCCGAGCCGGGCTGCCGGGGGGAGGGGGACCCCGAGCGGGGAGGCAGCAGCTTCCCCTGCCCGGGCATTTCCCCTCCGCCAGGGTGCGGGTGGGTGCTGCCCTCCCCCGACCCTGGTAGCACCCTGCAGCCGGGCCAAGGGCGCCCTGCGTGGGGTGGGGTCAGACTCCCAGGCTGGGTGAGATCTCGCCTGTTGACAGGAGCGATGGGGAAAGGCCGCGGGTGGTGAGATACGGAGGTGAGTCATTTCTGAAGCTTGTTTTTCTACCCGAGCCTGGGTGGGCGTGAAAAGTTCCTGGGCTGTTTATGGGCCATCCCAGGTGTGGGACCCGGTTTGGGGGGGGATGTCCCAGCTCAGCCCTGCAGGCGGGCGGGGAAATTCCAGGGGCTCTCCAGCCTGTCATTGCAGTGGCTGGATTTCTGAGCCTCTGTCTCTGCTGCCCCAGGTGGGAGAGCAAGCGGTGACCTGCTCCCCCCACTGCAGGAGGATGTTAAACAGTGGCCTGTTATGGCAGGATTGAATGCACTGGCTCTCCTAGGCCCGGAGCCCTGGAAATAATTGGAGAGGATTTGGGACCACATGCTTTTGATCAGTCCTAATCCATGTGTGATTTGTCAGAGGGGAGCCGCCTTCTCCTCCATAGCAGCAGGGATCGGGAGGAGATGGGGGTAGGCACTAACGTGGAAACAGAATCCATCCAAAAACGCCAGATAGGGAATGGAATGTGGTTCTGGACTCTGCCCAGATGGACACAGGAGTAAATCATACTCCTAGGAACGTAGAGTCTAGAAGCAGACAAGACCCACCAGGTCTTTTACATCCACGTTGTTCTCAGCATGGGATTGTTCCCTGAGGAGCTTCATCCAATCTAGTGTAAATCTGGGCACTGTCGCTTCACCTTTCTCTATGGCAGGAATTCCACCAATCGAATGGAGACCAATGAGCCACTCTCCTTTAGTGCGTCAATCTCCCATCCCTAGTTAAACTTCACTGCAAGGATCACTTTGCTATACAGCTGCAACTGGCTGGAGCTTGGATCCAGGCTAGTGCCCGTTTTGTTCTTGCTTGTCCTGACCACCTCCGAGAAAGGCTTAATGCCGATGTTATAAGAGGGAAAAGACTCAGTTGATTGAACTAGCTGCAGCGTACGAGATGTACAGAAACAGTCTCTCAGGCTTTATCCCCACTAGTATAAAGAAAAGGAGTACTTGTGGCACCTTAGAGACTAACAAATTTATTAGAGCATAAGCTTTCGTGAGCTACAGCTCGCATAAGCTTTCGTGAGCTACAGCTCACTTCGTTTGTTCAAATTGCACACTATTACTAGCACTTGTTCAGCTTCACTGGCTGATTGTCTGTAGCATTGTGTCCCACTGTCACTACCAGCAGTCATGGTGCAACAGTGAGAGATGAAAGCTGGGGATGCCTGCATTGCTGTGTCATGTATCTCTGGTAGTGCTAAGCAGCAACAGTGTTATTGTTCACTAGTGAGTTTTTTAAATAATATGCTTGATGTATATTCTGCAAGGTTCTATTTAGGAAAATGAAAAATGCCATTTAAAAAAAACATTTTTTTGGGGAAAAGACACTATTTCAGTCTTTCACATTTTTATAATAATACTGAGGTGGCTCTGAAAACTGGTGCAGAAATTTGAATACTAACAATTCCAGAGCACGAAGCAGATGTGTGAATTTCAGATCAGAGTTTGTAATGAGAAATTTGGAAGGGAGGAGGATAAAAGGTAAAAATATAAAGGAGATTTATATTTGGCGCCTTCTGGCCACATATGATGATCTTCAGAAGTTTGAGAGCTAGGCACACCTGCCAGGGCTCAGAGCTTCTGAAGCCCCGAGCCCTGGCAGGTGCCTCCTGTGGGGCTGAAGCCACCTAGACTCCCCTTCCCACTGGGCAGAAGCCTCTCTACTCCTCGCCGCCCCCCCCCCCACCCAGGAGTGCTCAAATTACAGCCAGCTCGATAAGTATAGCTCCTGGATCTGTGCTATATAATCCATAGGTGCCCTGCTCTTTATGACGGAGGAGAAGTGGTGTGGAATCACAACAAGTCCAAGCATGCAATGCTCCATCTTGGTCCAAGTGTTCAGGCCCCTTTGTATGCCTGGCTACACAGCCTCCATGAATTGTGCCTGTGAATTAAAGATGAAGGCAGCTGCTATCTGCGTCACTTCATGTAAACTTGATGCAGCCTTTGGGCTCCTGGTGAGATGCCAATGCAGCTTGTCAGTTGGGCAAAGTTTGGACATCCCTGATGTGATGGGAGGGGACAGCAAACATGTTGGAGCAGGGTCCTGAAGTTCTTAGCAAACAACCAAAACGAGAGGCTACATGGGAGGCAGGGACAGAAGCAAAACGAAACTATGTTGTGACTTCTTCTACTTAACTTTATAAATAAAAATTCATGTTATGTGATGAAAAAGAAGAACTGAATCTAGATGAAAGCGTCAGAGGAAAATTACCACATTCTGCTCTCAGAAGAGCCTGGCTTTAACAACTGCAGAGGAGTGCTTGCGGCTTTGAATAAACTAGCAAACTCTGTAGCTGTAATTGCACCACTGGGTGTAGCTCCGCTAGTGGAAGAAACACTATGGACACTAGCATAGACAAGACTGGGTCATCTTTGTCGTTGTGTCAGCTCAGTGACAGGAGTACTTGCGAGCTTTTCTATGCTACAACCACAGATCAAGTGGGGCTAGGTTTCAACTTCTATATTTATTTAATAAAGTGACATTTACCTGCCCCTAATGTGTGGGGTGAATAATTTATGTCTTGGGGTTTTCCTTGTAAACTTTCAAGTGGATTCCCAGACGTGGAACGATGTGTAAGGCATATTGGGGCAAGCCCTGCAAGAGCATTTTCAAGTTTGTGCCTGGAACAGTGTAGATTCTGTTGACTTTTAAGCTCTGGTCCTCTTTAAATGCTTCAGAGCTCTGTATTTCCATTATCTGGAATAGGTGTGAGGATTGGATCAGGTTCCTATAGAAACAGGGGCTCCCCCACTGGCTTCGCTCCAAGGGTCGATGTGTGTTTTTCATCACTAGCTGAAAAGTTGATGCCCAGTTGTGTGGTTTACAGAGCTGTTTAGCTGGGGAGATTTCAGGGTTGGAAATTTCATCCTGATGGTTCTGGGAAATAGTACTGCTCATTGATACGGTCGCTGATCTCCTGCTTTTTCTTCTCTCTTAAAGAAGATTACCTCTCCCCTTCCTCAGGAGGCCCTGGATGGTGGTGATCTTCCATTTCCAAACAGAGTCCATCAATGCCACTCTTAGCTTGATGTGCGGCGCTCCTTCCCCATCCAGGAACTGAGAAAACTCTCTTTGCAGCCCTAGCATCCTTTACCAGCCCAGTGACTGAGGGGGCTGGGCCTGGGGCTCTTAAATGTATGTAAGTGTGATGAGTTAGCTCTAGAATCACCAGGCTGCTCTACTAGCTACTTCCTGAAACCACACAGAATAACATGCGCTTCATGGTTGCTGCAGGGCTATGAGTTTTTGGTCAGCATGCTTCTGCATTGCCCACTGAGCTGCTGCTCAGGTGAATGGGCAGTAGTTAGCAGTAGCATTCTTGCCTTGTGTACTGTGTATGCCATGCAATAGTGAAATGCTTAAAGATACACAAGGGCTGTTGCACGGGCAGCTTGGTGTCATCATCGTGCTGTGCTGTTGCCCCCTCTGTGAGGTGTCCCAGTAGGATGGACGCGACCTTCCCTCTCCTGGTCGCAGGCCTAGTTGGTGGGGAAAAATCCATTTTTATTGTCCTTCTGGGGAGGAGGGAGGAGAGCAAATGCAGTTTCCAAACTTGCTTCCCGTTATAGACACCAAAAGGGGGCTTTTGTGTTTTGATGATCTTGTCTTTGCCTGCCAATTAACCCAGCATGAGAACTTGTCTCTCTAATGATGCTTCCATGGGACTCCTCGGGTGTTTTAATTGCAAAGGTTTGAGCAGCTAGTAAGCGATGAACATGGAACGTACGCTGTGCAGTAGCTAAAAGACACAGTTCTTTGGCAAGCCTTCATTAGGAAATAAGGACGCTGGCAGGAATGCTTCGGAGATGCAATTTTCTTAATGAAAGCTACTGAATAGGGAGCCTCATGGGGAAGAACAGGCTCTTGCAGGGCGCTGCCAATTGCGCCTCTGTAGTGTTAATTTTGTATTTCCTCTTCATTGTTTCTAATACCCTCTTGGAAGCTTGCAGATAAACACTTTGTTTTCCTACTAATTGTGTCCTGTTTGGCAAGCAGTGGTTATAACACATGTTTTTTGGACTACGTGAACTCCTAGGTTGTTAGTCTTTGATTTCAGGCTTTGCCATTTAAAAGGCAGCTTACATTTGCAGTAAGATGATCCCTATCATTAATATCACCATCTCTCAATGATCTCCCCGTAGAGATTCTACAGGCAAAAGCATGGTTGACTTTTAAAATATATTTATGAGAACTGTAGCTGAAGCTTTCATGTGTGAAATTGATGCAGTACCGCTGTGAAAAGTGGTTTTGTAAAAAATGGACGGTCATGTCTGTGTCTTGATTGTTTCTGTGCCCAGTGTGCTACATTTTCAAGAAAGGTGGCTTATCTAAATGACAGCCCCGAAATCTCTCCCAGAATCTGAGAGTTAAGCTGGGTTCTGCCTTTCATGCCTCATGACCTGTAATAAAGATTCAAATTCTTCTCTGGGACAGTTGTGCAACCTCATTGTTTGCATTGCATGCACACCTGTAACTAATTGCAAAAAGAAAAGGAGTACTTGTGGCACCTTAGAGACTAACAAATTTATTTGTCTCTAAGGTGCCACAAGTACTCCTTTCTTTTTGCGAATACAGACTAACACGGCTGCTACTCTGAAACCTGTAACTAATTGGTTAGCTAACCTCCAGTTACAGGGATGATCAATTTATGCACAAGAAGGAATAAACTCCAGCATGGTCTTTCTTTCCCAGTTGTGCTGGTTCTGTAGGGGAACAAGGGGTAAAAGCAGAACACATGTATTTTTGCCACTAATGTGAGCATATGTCTTATTTTTGAGTTAAATAAGAAAACGGCATATGTTACTTGGCTAATTACTTATAGGCTGTCCTCACTGTAGATCCACAAAGGGCAAGCTCTGTTGAAATACTGCTGTCTGTTTGACACAGTTCTCAGCTGTCCTTGTATTAGGAAGGATGTAACTTCCAGTTTTCTGTATCTTTTTTTTTTAGTTTTATTTTTTGATCAAACATGCTTCTCCCAAAGTTCTTTCTTTCTAACTGGTATCTTTATGAGTTTGTACATCCCTTAACCTATTCCTTCAGGCACTGTTGGTGTGTCTATTTAAACCATATCCTTGAGTCAGAGGCTATGCCACAAACAAGTTCTCATCCTTTCAGGTGGCATTTCCTTTTTCTCATTGTTTCTGGCAATCTGTATAAGTGAACCTGCACATGTGTTTCTTCACTAGCAGTGCTTTTGTGTTGCTAAACTTGGCATATTATGGCTCAGTGTGAACTGAGGAAGACTGAGCTTCTTAATACAAAAGGGAGCATGATCTATTTAGGTAATGAAGTTGCAGTTCTTGGGTTAAGATAGGACTGCAATTCCGATTGAACATATTATAGCACTATAAATCTTGCCTTTTTATCACAATGAGGCTGCCGTCCTGCATTGGATCTGTGCAAATGGACCCCCCACAGAATGCTCTAGACATATGTAGGGCTCTCCTTGGCTCTGGCCACATAGATCCAGTTGAAAGATCGGGCTTAAATTGCTGCTGAGACACTTGAGAGTCCATAGGAGATTCTCTACCAGGTTAGATTCATTTTAAGGTGGATCCAGTCTGGGTCGCTGTTGTTGCTGGGTGAAAGGCAAAAGAAACAGTAGTCTGAAGAAACCACAGAGGCACAGTGGGCTCCAAATAACTCGTTGAACACAGCATGCGGGGCCCAATTACTCAGACACACGGCAGCTCTGGCTGAGGTTTTTTTAGTAGAACATAGTGGGCTCACTAACTATTGATATCTGTTTGGAGTAGGTGGTACCCTTTAAATAAAGTACCTTTTATAAAAGTTTTGGGAGTGCTGGTGGTGATTGCGAGAATAGGTAACATCTCAGTCTCTAAAATTCTTCCCCTGCAATGAACTATTTAGTGAGCCTATTCAGCCTCCCATCACCCCTGTGAGATAGGGAAATGCTGTTATCCCTGCTGTACAGATGAGGGACTTTGGCAAAAGAGAGACTTAAGGGTATCTCTATGCTGCGATCAGAGGTGTGACTGCAGCACACGTGCGTGCACCTGAGCCAGTTTGGCTCTAGCTAGCTCCACTGACCATAGCAAGGAAGCTGCGGCAGCATGGGCTGCATAAGCCCATCCAGGACTCTGGGTGTTTACTCAAGCAGCTGGCTCATGTTGCTACAGCTTCACTGCTGTTGTTACTTGAGCTAGCTAGATCAAAGGTAGCCTGGGTATGTCTACATGTGCTGCAGTCACACCTCTAACTCCAGTGGAGACAGAACCGAAGTGGCTTGGCCAGGTCACGCAGGAAGCCTGTAACAGAAGAGGGAATTGAACCCAGGTCTGGCAAGTCCTAGCACCCTGGGACATCCTTCCTCTCTTCAGGTGTGTGCTGGGATCTGCTCATCTAGAACACATTGCAGGACTGGACCTTTGGTGGATAAATATGTTTCATTCCCTAGCCGCTCCTTGTATTATGATGATGTACAATCAAAAAAGCAGACCTGGGCTTGTATAGACTCTTTTTATTCTTGTACTCTCTTGTTCCAGAGAATGCTGAAGGTGAGACACAGAGTAAATGCATCCGATGAAGTGAGCTGTAGCTCATGAAAGCTTATGCTCTAATAAATTTGTTAGTCTCTAAGGTGCCACAAGTACTCCTTTTCTTTTTGCGAATACAGACTAACACGGCTGCTACTCTGAAACCAGAGAATTCCTTGATTCTTTTGGTATTGTGGAGCCCTGGTTGACGTTGGCTTGCATGGGTGGGTAACTGGATGGATGTTGGACATTAAAACCCATCCCATCTTTAGAAATTAGCAAGACCATGCTAACCCTAGCCCATCTCCAGGTCAGAAGGTGGAGTGGTCTTCAGCTGTAGACTGTAGAGGTGTTGCTGTCAGATTAATAGTTGCAGTTGCATGCAATTTTCAGGAGAAATTGGGTTTAAACCCCTTTGTCAGCCATGAAAACAAATGTGGATCAGAATCACCATTTACTCTCAGGGTCTGTCTGTGCTAGGAGAACTTTTGAAAAATGTCTCTCTGTTGCTAACAGTGGCTTAGCCAAAGGTCAGTAGTGATAGGAACCCTAGCATAGATGAGGTTTCGGCTTTTGACATGGCTTTCAGTACCGCTCAGTTTAACCTTGCTGGGAGCAATTCTAAATGATTGAGAACAATGATAGCAGCAGCTGAAACAGTGTCCGTATTACCAATTAGGGCTCCCTCTCAGTGAGAAATATTTACGCAAAGGGAATTTTAGAAACAGGGCCTTAGGGTAAAGATTTAATTTGTTTTTTTTTTGTTTGTTTTTGTTTTTCTGTTCAGTTTTAACCAAATCTGTTTAGTACCTTAGGAGTTAAAGAACAAAAAACAACATTCAGGAACATTAGGGCTGGGGTTTTTTCCTGACCCTTCTGTCCTGCAGTGTCTTTGTTTCACCACTAGAAAACTTAAGCAGACACAAATTGCATGTGTAAGCTAGTTTTTAAAAATAACTATATTGGGCAAAGTCATCACTCCATATTCATACATGGAATTTACCAAAAAGAGGCAATGCAGAGTAGTGGGTAGAGCACTGGACTGGCACATGGGAGACATAGGTTCTATTCCCCACCCCACTATGGGATGTTGGGCAAATCATTTAACTGTCCTCTATTTTTTACCATCTGACCTCCTTGTCTGTCTTGTCCTTTTAGGCTGTAGTCTCTTTGGGACAGGGAATGTCTCTTATTATACATATGTACAGCACCTGGCACAATGGGGCCCTGATCTCAACTGGGTCTCGAGCTGCTACCATAATGCGAACAGTACAGCCAATTGACAGGAAGGGAAATGACTTACCATGTTATCTTTTTATGTGCAAAGTCTCTGGGGCTTTTAAGATAGGAGCACTTTGGAGAGAGAAATGAAGCCGGATGGCCAGTGGAGCAGTGAAATAATGGGAGGGGGATGATTACATGGTATTGCAGTATCACTGTGTTCACTTATTCCTGGTACAAAACCTACATGATGGGACCATCCACATGTACCTTTCACAGGTTAAAACTCTGGTTTTCCCTTAATGCTGTGTCCTGGTGGAGCTGTTGCCATGTGTCCTTTCTTCTGCCCTCTCCTTTTATCTTTCCTTTGTGGCTGCTGTGGGTATCCATTCATGACTCCTTGAGGCTGGGCAGAACTTGGGCATGTGGCTGGGCACAGTGCCACAAGTGCAGGGAAGCAAAGCTTGATCCAGGGGAGCTTGCTTTCTGAGCCTGTCCCCTAGGGGAGCTGCTTCTGGGCTGGATGTTTTGAGGCCATCATGGGAAGTAGCTTCATGGGCAGTGGGTTATAATAGAACAGGGAAGGCTAAGCCTTCCCTGGTGCAACCGCCACCAAACACCTGGGCCGTGGTGGCCATGCCTCTTTCCCTCCGTGCTCTGCCCCTTCCACAAGTCCCCCAGCGCCCGCTTCTGCTGCCTGCCTGCCTGGTAACTTTTCCTCCACTACATCACCCCTCCTGCCCAGAGATCACTGCTGCATTCCTCCTTTCCCCCTCTGGGGCAGGGTGTGTGAAGAGGGATGCAGCGAGCCAGTGGTGGATGGGGGTGTCTGGCGGGGGAGTGAGGAGGTGGGTGGGAGAGGGGTCTCACGGTAGCTGGGGGGGGGTGAGGAGAGACCAGGCAGGCGAGGAGGGACCAGGCGAGTGTGGGAGGGGTGTCTTGTGGTGGGACACGGCAAGTGGGGAGGGGACAGGGGGTGGAGATGAGGTCAGAAGAGGTGGGGCAGGGAGCTAGCCTTCCCTAGGGGAAGCTTCACCTACCACCAATGAGTAGCTTGTTGGTATAGGCATATAATTCTTACCCAGTATTTGAGAGCGGTTCTGGGTTCAAATCCCCGACAAGCCTTTTCAAATGCCAGTAATTGTCCTGTGCCTTCAGGATAGGCTCTAGTTCGAACAAGAGTTATTTCAGAGAAGTTCTGTTGCCTGTGTTTAAACAGGAGCTCAGGCTAGATGATTGCAGTGGTCCCTTAGACTCTTTGGGTAGTGCTTCTGGATTTAGACTCCATGAATGGGTTTGGGTCACTTTTAAACATTTTCCCAGTAGGTCTGGGGCAGGCTCAGGGTCCTGCAGTGTTCCCCATCCCCGCTGCTCATGCTCCCCAGGTGAGGGAGTGTTGCTTTAGCAGGATAAGAAGCTAGGTATTACAAAAGTGTCCAGGTGCTTTATATCAGGGGGTAGCAGTGTTAGTCTGTATCCACAAAAACAACAAGGAGTCTGGTGGCACCTTAAAGATTAACAGATTTGTTTGAGCATAAGCTTTCATGGGTAAAAACCCCACTTCTTCAGATGCATGGAGTGAAAATTACAGATGCAGACGTAAATATATTGGCACATGAAGAGAAGGAAGTTACCTCACAAGTGGAGAACCAGTGTTGACAGGGCCAATTCAATTAGGGTGCTTTATAACTTCCTTAACAATTCTTCCCTTTCCTCTGCCCTGTGAATAGCAATGGTGGAGTTTCCATTGCATGCCAGTGATGGAATGCTTAATCCCACCAGTGAAACTGTCAAACCCCAACGCTATCTCAAGTTAAATCTTCCTCAGACTTGATACTGAAGTTGTAGTTGAGAGTATCATGCCAAATGAAACTAAGCTTCACTGTTATGATAAAGGCCGAGGTGGGTTTCTTTTTTTGTAATTGATACCAGGAACAAGTGCATTTTCTCTCTGAAAAGTGACTATGTACTGACCTTTACGTAATCATCGAGTCAGATACGTGTTTGTGTTTGGAGTCAATTCTGCTGTGAGGAAAACAAGCTGCCGCCCTCCCCAGTTAGCCTGGCATATCACACAAAGCAATGGTGGAGTGAACTGGATTGTGTTCAATAGGATGGTTACTGAGTTCAGTTATACCTGTGCAACTTCATAAAAGGCAGTGGGACTGCTCAGGTATTACTGAGAGCAATCTTTGTGAGGACAGGTGTTGCCAAGGACACATCTTATACTATGTGACTTTTTATTACCGGTGAAGATGCTTGAGAAAGGAAGAAATCAGCTTGAATCTCAGATCCTAGGTTTAATCTGCAGGACTGACAGTTAAAACATCTTTTGATTTGTAAATTGAGCACAGTTGATCTAGAATTACTGGGCAATGAGAAACGAGGAGCACCAGGATGTTGTTTTTAGAAAGTTAATTTTCAGAGTAGAGCTGCACTTCAGAAAGAAGAATTCCCAAAATATAGTAGTAACTTTTAAGTAACCATAGATGAGTCCTGTTAGGTCATAGCTTTTAAATTTCTTGAGCAATAGGGCTTCCATAGTTTCCTCTGGGAACTTATTTCAGAGACTAATAGATCTCCATATTAAGATGTTAGAATGTCACGTCTATGCTATGAATCAATCTAAAGAGCTGAGATGTCTTTTTCTGACTGCCCTAAATTTTTGACACTTGTAACAGTTGGAAGGAATCCTCTAATAAAGTAACAGGGGAGGGAATACCTTTTTCCTAGAAATGATAACTCGAATACAGAGCTGGGGAGAAGAACATATGTCCATTCTGCATTTAGCTGGTTTCTGACAAGATGCATGGTTTTTTGTTTTTGTTTTTATAAACAGTGAGTGCATCTGCCATTTGAAGACTGCTCTGCGTTGCCTGTCTGGGAGATTAGCATGTGACATATCTTGATGTTCAGTAAGGCTTTTGACACAGTCCCACCTGACATTCTCATAAGCAAACAAGGGAAATGTGATCTAGGTGAAATTACTGTAATGTGGGAGCAACACTAGTTGAAAAAAACTTAAGGAGTAGTTATCAATAGTTTGCTGTCAAACAGGGAGGGTGTACCTTGTGAGGTCCAACAGGGGTCAGTCCTGGGCTCAATATTTTCATTTCTACTTATAAAATGTATGGATGACACCAAGCTGGGAGGGGTTGGAAGCTCATTGGAGGACAAGATTAGAATTCAAAACAGGCTGGATATATTGGAGAGTTGGCTTGAAATGAACAAGAAAAAATTCAATAAAGACAAATGCAAAATACTACTTTTAGGAAGTGCAAAGAACTACATGTAGGAAGGAAAATTCAAGTCCCCAAATACAAAATGGGGAATAACTGGCTGGATGGAGTAGTACTGCTGAAGAGGATCTGGAGGTTATAGTGGATCACAAATGTATTATGGTATGATGCAGTTGCGAAAAAAGCTAATGTTCTGGGGTATATTCACAGGTGTGTCGTATGTAAGACATGGGAGGTAATTGTCCCCCTCTGCTTGGCACTAGTGAGGGCTTAGCTGGAGTACTGTATCCAGTATTGGGCACACACTTTAGGAAAGATGAGGACAAATTGAAGAGAGTCCAGGGGAGAGCAACAAAAAATGATAAGGTTTAGAAACCCTGACCTCTGAGGAAAAGTTAAAACAACTGGGCATGTTTAGTCTTGAGAAAAGAAGACTGAGGGGGGAACCTGAAAACAGTCTTCAAATATGTTCTGGGCTGTTATAAAGAGGATGATGTTCTCTATGTCCACAGAAGGTAGGAGAAGAAGTAAGGGGTTTAATCTGCAGCAAGGAAGATTTTGGTTAAATATTAGGAAAAACTGTCTAGCTCTAAGGGTTGCTAAGCTCTGGAATAGGCTCTGAGGGAGTTTGTGGAACCCCCGTCATTAGAGGTTTTTAAGAACAGGCTGGACAAACACCTGTCAGGGATGCTCTAGATATACATGTTCTTGCTTCAGTGCAGGTGGATGGACTAAAGCAGGGGTTCTCAACCTTTTTTTTCCCCTGAGGTGCCCCCCCCCATCATGCTTTAAAAGCTCCACGGCCTGGCAGAGGAGCCTCAGGGGGTTCAGGGCTCTGATTTTTCTGCCTGAAACCAGCTGGGGACTGTGGACCCCCGGTTGAGAACTGCTGGACTAGATGACCCCTCCAAGTTCCTTCCAGCCCAACATTTCTATGCTTCTATGTAGGATAGTTTACGCGGAGGAGAGTCTTGGAGGAGGATTTGGTCTGGTGGGCAAAGTACAGATTTGTTGCACTCTGTGCTGGAGATAACTTGGTGGGGGAAAATTAGCAACATTATTTCTCAGCATGATCAAAATCCTCCTTGGTCATTTTAGAGGGGTTGGGAGTGGAATTCCCCCCTATCTTTCTGTACATCAAAAACAAAAATAGAGCTTGCCCTGTGACAGTGCTAATACCAAGAAAGATATTTTAAAAATAAGCCTGGAGGAAGTGATAGTTTGCACATCTCCTTTCCAACCATTCTGCAAACAGTTCTGTTCTGTCAGTACCACATTGTGCTGATTCCTCAAAGTCTGCGTGCAGATGTGGTCGCCCCATCTCAAAAAAGATATATTGGAAAAGGGTCAGAAAAGGGCAACAAAAATGATTAGGGGTTTAGAACGGCTTTTGTATAAGGGGAGATTAATAAGACTGGGACTTTTCAGCTTGGAAAAGAGACTAAGGGGGGATATGATAGAGGGCTATAAAATCATGACTGGTGTGGAGAAAGTAAAGAAGGAAGTGTTATTTACTCCTTGTCATAATACAAGAACTAGGGGTCACCAAATGAAATTAATAGGCAGCAGGTTTAAAACAAACAAAAGGAAGTACTTCTTCACACAACACACAGTCAGCCTGTAGAACTCTTTGCCAGAGGATGTTGTGAAGGCCAAGACTATAACAGGGTTAAAAAAAGAACTAGATAAATTCTTGGAGGACAGGTCCATCAATGGCTGTTAGCCAGGATGGGCAGGAGTTGTGTCCCTAGCCTCTGTTTGCCAGAAGCTGGGAATGGACAACAGGGGATGGATCACTTGATGATTGCCTGTTCTGTTCATTCCCTCTGGGGCACCTGGCATTAGCCACTGTCGGAAGACAGGACACTGGGCTAGAGAGACCTTTGGTCTGATCCAGTATGGCTGTTCTTATGTTCTTGCTGCTGGCATCTAAAGCTAGACCTGCTCTCTGTGAAATCTCATCATTCATGCTGCTTAGTTAATTGTGGGGAGGTTGTCTGCAGATACCGCTCCCCCCGATGTTCCTATGTGCCCCTCCCAGGGGGCTGTGAGGAGGGGATCAAGCAGTAATACCAAGCATCTCCGTGCATTCAGATCACTTTCCCGACCTGGGCTGTGCTGTGAGGCGAGCATCAGGAGCTGCTGCTCTCTACCCTCCCCTTACGCAGCCAAGGTGGGGAAAGTGACTGGGATGCAAGGAGCCCTGATGTGGCTCCTCACTCCCCACTCCCTCACAGCCCCTAGTGGAGACTTGGAGGAGCAGCATTGGAGAGGGTGAACAAGCACAATGCCTGCTGCTTCATGCATCTAGGTTTGTTTCCCCAAGTGGGCACAGGAGGGTGCAGGGGTTCAGGGCAAAGGGGGCACAGTGCAGGGGTTGGAGCACAGGATGGGGCAGAGGTTAGGGGTGCAGGGGGCACAGTGTAGGGGTTAGGGGTGAAGGGGGCAGGGATTGGGGTGAATGGGGACAGGCGGGAGGGGGTTGGGTGCAGGTGGGGAGTGCAGGAATTAGGGGTGGAGGGGGCAGAGTGCAGTGGTTAGGGGCACAGGAAGGGAGTGCAGGGAGCATAGTGTAGCACCTCTGTAAGGGGGCAGGGATTAGGGGGAAAGGGGGCACAGTGCAGGGGATAGGAATGCAGGAGGGGTGACCAGAGTTAGGGGTGCAGTAAGGGGGCACAGGGGTTGAGGAGCCTGGGGAGTCCATGGGTGCCAGGGGCAATGAGGGGGGGCACCACACCCATGGGGGAGGGGCATAAAATACTAGTTCACCCAGGACACCATTTTCCATAAGGCCGGCCCTGAGGGATAATACTGAGCAAGTCCTAAGAGTTGTAACATAAATTACCATCACTGGGGAAAACATGCCTTGACACAGAGAAGTGGGGACAAATTGTGAGAGCAGCAAGGACCTCCGTGGCCTATAGAGCCAGGAGGCAAGTCATACATATCACTAGATTTCTGAAAGTGATTTTTTTAAAAGATCTGCTTGAGTTTAACTCATTGTATTCCCATAAAATTGCTCTCATTTTATCTGCAGCAAATTCAAACATATCTGTTCAGTAATTAGAGAGATTTATGCCACACTCTCTAGATCGTCGTGATAACATCATGTAAGTTCCTGTGTTTCACA
Source organism: Dermochelys coriacea (assembly GCF_009764565.3). NCBI lineage: Eukaryota > Metazoa > Chordata > Testudines > Dermochelyidae > Dermochelys > Dermochelys coriacea. The sequence goes on from NC_050081.1 coordinate 23,572,022, forward strand.
ACCTGCTCTATCAATTGACTCTGTGGGTAAGCTCCACCCATCAGCGTGATCTCTGCGTCTGTAGTAACTTGCCAAGTTGGAGTAGGGGGAGGAGATCAAAGGAGGGCAAAGCTGAATTGAGTGGCGTAAACATGTGATTCGGGTGGGTGGGCAGAGGGCTGGGGAGGTTGGGCCCAGTAAAACTGTAACTGCCCTGCGTTTGTGGTGTTAGTTATGAATGGTGGAAAGCGCTTTAAGGGGGTGGAAGGGGCTTTCAGAACAGCTTTGTGCTGTTCTAAGGGGTGTGAGCGAGCATGCCCGAAACCAAAAGCAGAAGTCTAGAGTGGGAAGCTGTCTTAGGGGGGTAAGAGGGGGAAAGTCACAAACCATACACAGCTCCCCACTCCTGCTCATGTTAAATGCCTTGCTGGTTTGTTCACTGCTTGATTTGCCCCTTCTCCTCCCACCATCTGCATGCACCATGAGAGGGAAAACCTGTCCCTGATGACTAGCGACCTGCCAGGACCAGTGCCACACAGTGCATTGCTGGCCTAGCATGTTACAAGTACAAGGATTTCCTAGACACCGCCAGATACCCCTTCATCCACTGCTCCCACCATGTGGTTCTGTCACGCACCAATTCCCAATCAATTTAATACTGGGTATCCCGACGGTATCCAGCACCTGGGCATCTGGGTGCCAGGCAACCAGTGAGAAGCACTGATCCCACAAAGGGCTGGGCTTTTGTAGCATCCCCTTTCCCCAGGGATGTTTTCATGGATCCTTCCCTTGAGAGGAGAGATCCTCCCCTTCTTATGCTGTTTCCTCTCCTCCCTCCTGTTTGTCCTCATGTGGGTCTGTCGGAAGGAGAAGTTGTTTCGAGGGAGGGGGGAATGTCTCTATCAGATAGTTGTGTCTGGCTGGCATTTGGATCTCGGCACACTGAGGGTTGGGCTCAGTTTAATCTCCTCTGGTGGGGGTTCTGTAGCTAGGGGCCCTCTGCTGAGAATATAGATCCTGCAGCTCCAGCTCCCCTCCTCCAAAATGTGGGGGTTCTAGCCCCATTCCTTCCTTCACACATATAGGGTTCCAGCCCCACTTCCCCTTCCCTCCAGCCCCTCTTGGCCCCTTCCAATTTCTTCCTCCAAAATGAAAAATATACCCTGGTAGTCCAAAGGCTCTGTCTGCAAGGAGGGCACCACGACCCCCGGAGCAGCTCTGCAAGTAAGAAACCCCACGGTGAGGAGCCAGCACCACTACCCAGCTCTGCTACACAGACTGTTCACTTTGGAAAGGCTTATGCTACTGTGATAGCACCTCTTGCATCAGCTGTGCCATGCAGCTATTAAAGGCGCCAGGGGCCAGTCTCTGCTTTTTGGTGTCTGGTGCAAACCCAGAGCTATTCCATGGAAGTAAAATCCCTTTGTTATTAAAGCCAGGGGGTTACCCCAGAATTACCTGGTGTACTGAGAACAGTCTGTCCCCAGAACTGGAGTAGGATGCACTTTTCTTCTGACGCCTCCAGCTCAGTAGCTGCATTGCAAACAGAAATCTTTATCTCTGACTTTCAGTTCAGTCTTTAGGGGAGGCATCCTGTCCCACTTCTAAAGGAACTAAAAGCCCGAGAGCAAACCTCAGTGACTACTGAGTCTAATCAACAGAATTACAATGCGAACGCTTCTGTCCATTTTATACTAGTGGTTTTTCTCTGAAATAACTAAAATGGTGCTGTGGTCACATTTCGCTAACTTTTGGTGCAACCCCGCCTGCCTATCTCTAAACTTTCCCACCAAGAAGCAAATGTAAGCTGTTCTGTGAGGTCAGGGTTATAGTCTTAATAGCTTGGAGAGGTACTTAAAACAAGAGCAAAGAAGTACCCTGTTGCCCGTACAACCCTTGGGGAACTTAGTGAATTAGAGGGTTGGGGTATATTGAGCCTCTCTTTTTGATTCAGACCCTGCTTGTCATTGGCAATCTTACTGGTAGATTCAATGGAGGTGTCAAGGATCGAATTAAAGATTGGACTACCCTTTTTTTTTTTTCTAGAGAGGCTGGGCTGAGTGCTTAGTAGCAGTAGACTGGTGTAACTCCATTGAGTTACATTGATTTACATCCATTGAAGATTTGGGGTGAAATTCTGGTCTCATTGAAATCTACAGGAGTTTTGCCATTCAGTTCAGTGGAGCTAGGATTTCACCTATGACGTAGTATCTCCAGGGCATACATTTATGATGGGGCCCATGGGGAGATGAAGTCCGTGCTGTCTGTTTTGTATCTGTTGGACTTTGTCAACCAGGATTGTCAATTCAGAACCTTTCATCAGACCTAACGTCATATTTAATTTGGAATTTACTCACTCTTTGGTTTTGGCTACACGGTCAATCATCTAATGTAAGTTGTCCATGAAATGTCTATTAAAAATTGACTCTGGGTGATTATGAAGTACACATTCTTTAAGATGAAAGTGGGAACAAGCTTTTTTTTTTTTTTTTATGGTAGGAATCTGCATGTCGTATGCATCTTACTACTTGCCCGGTTCTTCAATTTATAGACTGCTCTTCATTACAGTAGCTGGATGCGTCTTTACAAAGTTTACGCCTCACTTGCCCAAAAGTGAAGGTACAGTGGATACCCTTGGAGAACTCTAGCTGCTGTGGCCGCCTACGGAAAGGTTGACTTCTGTTGTCATTTTTCACAAATCAAATTTTGCGAACAAACCAAGTTAAAGCCAAACCACATGAATCTATCTTGCACTCTTGTACTGTAATGTCGGAGCTCCTCCCAATCTTTAATGTGTTTTATTCTCACAACACCTCTGTGAAGTAGAGAAGTGCTGTTATTCCCTTTTTGCAGATCCAGACTTGAAGCACCGAGAGACTAAGGGCGGAATCCATGAAGGGACTTAGGCGATGCAATGCTGAGCATTACAGCACCTAACTTTTAGGTACCTAGAAAATCGTAGGAACAACACTGTGATCCACCAAGCTGAGTTAGGAGCCTAGGCTCCCTGTAGGATGAATTGGGAGAGATAGGAGCCTAAGAATGCAATCCACAAAAGACAGCATGCTGGGCAGGGAGCTGCCTAAGCCAGCCAATAAGAGACGCTGACGAGGGACCCCACCTTGGCCCTGCCCCTCTCTTGGAAATAGGTGCCTAAATCTGGGCTACCAGGAAACGTCTATCTCTGCTTGTGATTCATGAACTGGTGGAGAAGTGGAGGAGGATGGATGTCTGGCTGCCTAAGTTGCGTGCAAGGCCTAAACCAAATGGGGCTGCAGGAGAAGAAGGAAGATCTCTCTTATAACCTTTAGCCTAGTGGATAGGGTACTCACCCAGGATGTGGGAGACCCCCCATTCAAGTTCCCATGACTGAGGGAGGGAAAAGGGATTTGAACATGGACCTCTCACTTGAGTTCCCCAGACACTAGGCTATAGAGTCATTCCAACTCTTTCTCTGGCCTAAGTAATATTTAAGTGTGCCATTGTTTAATTAAAATGGAACAACTTCAATAGGAGAGCTTGTGGGAGCCCCACATCAGAATTATCCTGTAGCCTCATGGCTGGGGCACTCACCTGAGAGATGGCAGATCCCTGATTAAATCCCTTCTCCCCTTCAGGTGCTGGGGGGACTTGAACCCAGGGTCTCCTCCAGCCTGATAAGTACCCTGTCCACTAGGCTAAAGGTTATAAGGGGGGCCTCCCTAATCCTCCCCATCTATTTTGCGTGCACTCGTCTGAGGGGCTCGATCTGGTAGCCGTGCTCACAGGCTGCCTTCTGGATGGGGCCTCCACATGCAACTTAGGCAGCTGAACGCCTATCTATCTGAGTTTGTGAATTGCTGTGGGGCTTAGTTGGGAGACGGGTGCCCGGATGCCTAGAGGGAGTCTGTAGTGTGTATGTTGAGGGGAAAAACTTAGGTGCTGAGTGAGTGTAGGCACTACAGGTTTAGGCGGCAGCTGAGAGGAGTGTTTGGTTTGCAGTGTTGCCTAAAAATAGGACTTATGTACCTTTATGGATCCCACCCTAAGTGATTTGCCAGAGCTCCCAGAGAAAGTGTGTAACAGAGCAGGAAATTGAACCTGGGTCTCCCAAGACCTAGGGTGACTCCCTGAGCATGGGACCATCTTTGACCTTTACTCCCTAAATATCTTGCATCATATCCTTACCCTTTGCTATGTTCTGGCTGTGGTGGAATGGCAGGTGCCCTTATGTAGCCATACCACCAGTCCTGGAGAACTCGGAACAGATGTTAACAGCTTTCCAGCCAATCTTAACTGCACTCATGGGCATTGGGTGACAATATATGATGCATAGTGTATATTAGATAACTGGCTCCCAGGACATTCAGGGCTTTAAAGATTTTTCACCAGCACCTTGAATGGTGCCCAGAAATGAACAGGAAGCCTTTGCAGAGACTTTAGCATAGATAGTGAGAATCTAGGGGCATTCATGGGTCCAAAAGGAGACGAAAGCTGTAAACCACTGTGGTAAAAGGTGTATGTGTATACCCACAATAGATAATGTAGATGCAGCCGTGACTCTTGAAACTGACCCCCTACCAACAAGCAGTAATCCTTAAACCATCTGGGTTGAGCTGTAAAGAGTTCACTTTCGTCTGGATTCTTATCTTGGTCAGGCACTCAGTGAGTGAGTAGTGACACCAGAGCCTGGGTAGCCGAAAAAGATGCATAAAGCTGCTGTCAGCATATGGGTGACCTTGCAGTCCACAGTTATTTATCATCTCCCATAATGGCTTCACGTACACATTGAACAGAGGGGAGGTCACAAAATGGAACCCTGCAGACCCTCAAATTGGGGGCTTCTTGGGGTGGAAAGAGCCCACTGGGAAGCCACTCGGTCCATCTTGGAAGATCCATTTTATTCAGTGGCAACAAATGTTTCAAAACAGGCTCCTCAGAATATCAGACAAAGGTGTAACAGATCCAATGTCTGGAAGTTGAGGCTAGACCATTTCAGACTGGAACTAAGGCATACATTTTTAATGGTGGGTGGAATTAACCATTGGAATAATTTTCTAAGGGCTGGGGTGAATTCTCCATCACTGGCAATTTTAAAATCCAGATGGGATGTTTTTCTAAAAGAGCTGCTCTAGAATGATTATGGGGGAGTTCTATGGCCTATGTCATACAGGAGTCAGACTAGATGATCGCTTGGCCTTAGAATCTCTGAATCTGTTTATGAATCAAAAGCTAATAAAAGCTACATATATCCTTACCTTTGTCTGCTGTTGGTAGCTCATAAGCAGTTATTGATATCAATGCCATCTACCCTCCTGATACTGATATGGGTTAAGAAAATGACTCTCAAACTTTACCCAAAGGAGGGAGTGTCAAGACAGGGCATTGGCATCATGGCAGAGTCATTAAAGATGGCTTCTTGAGCAAGGGTCTTATTGTAGCTTATGTAAGTGTGACTGGCCATCACAGGGACATACTTATCAGTAATAGACACCTAATATCTCCACTGGTCTTAATCAGCCATGAAGAACTGGCTCCATCACCCAGGGGATCAGATGTACACTTTCAATTCTGAGAGACTACATGTATCAGTCGTCAGAGTATACCATTGCAACTGAAATACAGATTAATACTAATACATAACACTAGCAATTTTGTGTACAGGCACAGAAGCCTTTGGATATTAATAAGACCTTTGGATATTAATATTTTGGCCTTTTCCTTTAGCAGCCCTCAGATCCACAATTAGATTTGTTTCAGAAGTGCCAGATGATTGTTCTGAAAAGCTGGAAGTGTATTTCCAGTGATAATGGAGGTGAAGCAGACTGTGTTCTCAGCATGTTCCTTGGGCATCCCGAACTCGGTGATAAAACCTTTGTTCCGCACCATGTATTCTGTACAGGTGGCAGGGACAGAAAATAAGTGTGCTGCGTGGAGGTGAGAGGTCTGCCTGACTGAAGGCATTTTTATGACAATACACTCCTGACTTTCTAGCATCTTCAGTCCAGGGGCAGATTCTCCCACTTCCCAATTATGCAGTAGACTAAACAGGGTGTGAATTATGGGCATAGGTCTTTGGCCTTTTGCTTGCTAATTAATACACTGTAATTCCCACACTGAAGAGTCATAGGGTGATTAGGAAATATTACCTCTAAAAATATTTAGACATGTTAATCTGGTGATGAAGCTACAACAGTAAATTCAAAGCAAGGAATATTTTATGAATCAAACCTGACACAAAGCTGTTCTATAAAAAGGTTTCTTCTTGATGAATCCCCTTAGCAGGTTGGAGAGCAAGAAATTTTCCCTAGTAGGTACAGGGAATCTATCCATCTGACTCTTTTGGACCTAAGAGATTATGGTTGTGACGAAAGCCTTCTCAGTGTAACTGAGGCTGTGATACCTGCCTGAGTCTGCAGACAGCCTGAAACAGCAGCGAGACCTGAACTCTCTGAGGCTGCAGATCCTGGCCTCAGTGCATAGGATGAGCAGAAGGACTGTGCCCTGGGGAATTCCTCTGGGTCTGGAGATAGAAAGAGTCTTTTCTTTAGGACACCTTATGGCAGCCAATCTGCAACAGCTACTCTGATGTCAAGGTTGTAATAGCCTCTGCAGGGAAGGTGGTGGATCCCCTGTCCCCAATCCCCACTGCCTGGAAACATGCAGGGAGCTGAGGGGAAGCTGGATTTCTCTTAGTGCAAGGAGGGGATGTCCTTTGACTTCTTGGCTCTCCAAAACGTGCCCTATCTCTGTATGGTGCAACTACACTGGTTCTACAAGGGTGGGAAGTATCAATGGCTGTGGAGGAGGGATGGCATTTGTGTACATCGGGTGTTGGCTGTGAATCCCGTCACCCCCTGTTTCTGTATTGGTTTCATTCTCCAAGCTTCTGCCAACCTTTGACAGGTTCCCCTGTCCCCCTTAAATCCTGCATCCCCTCTGGTAGCGAGTTCAATAATTCTCTTGGTGAGTAACCAGCTGGGTGATTTGCCTTTGCGATAATGTGGTTATTTCTTGGCTCTGAATAACTTGTGTGTGGTTTATTTTTCTCTCGAGTACTCACACACGCACTCTCTCTACATTTCCTTGTACTGTACAGACTAGACCAAAGTCCTTAGCTGTTAGTGACCACACAGATCAGCTGCATAGTGCGAAGGGATACCATGTGTGCATCTCAGCAGTGGGAGGAGGGTGAAGTCATAGCCCAGAATAGGAAACTGCAGCAGAACTTCCTTCTGAATCCAGAGTGCTTCCCCTTTGGGGTGATCATACAAGAAGGTGAAGTAAGAGGATCTCTTCAGAAAATGCAGAAGTGTAGGATGCTGGTGGAAACCATCTTTAGCTAATGGGAGCTTCCTCTTCAGGCCCCAAAGCATTTGGGCCTTGGTACATGTGTTTATGAGGATGGATTCAGCCACACAGCTTGTGGCTTCCTCTTCAGACAGGAAGTCTATCGGTATAAAATGAAAGATGCTGAGAGGAACTGGCTGTTTTCTCTGAAGAGTCTCTTTCCATTGTGCTGTTGTGGTGACTGCTGGGAATTATTGGGAAAGCTCCTCACCTGCCACTTAACTGTGTCCTGAGTTGAAGTCTAGTCTGCTGTAGAGTGTAAACTCAAGTTTATTCTGGACCCAAAATGGCAGCTCAGGTTGTGTCCACTGTTTCTCTTCTCCCTCGTCAAGGGGGAAGAGAGCGAATTGGCAGACTGCTGTTGCGCTACTTAGGCTGTCAACAATTTGTTCATCATTGTCGCAACGGGGGAAAAGGCTGATACGTCAGGATTTCTTTTGTTGGAGTTTTCTTTGATGTAATTTGATTACTCAACTCTACGTTTTCTGAGCAGCGAATAAAAACAACACAGGGAAGTAGCATATGCAAATACATATCTGAAGCCAGAACATTCCAGATATGTGAGTGACATACCCAAAGTCACACAGCCAGTCTTTGTCAAAACCAAGATTAGAACTTGGGTTTACTGATTCTGTAAGGTTTTTGTATGGTTTCCCACCCCAGCACAATGGAGCTGATGTGGTGCATAAGGTTCATAGAAATGTACGGCTGGAAGGGACCTCAAGAAGTCATCAAGTCTGGCCTCTTGCACTGAGGCAGGACCAGGTAAACCTAGACCATCACTGAGAGGTATTTGGCCAACCTGTCCTTAAATCTCCAGTGACAGGGATTCCATAACCTTCCTTGGAAGCCTGGTTCAGAGTTTACCTACTCTTATTGTTAGAAAGTTTTATCTAGTATCTAATCTAAGGCTTTGTCTACACTAGCATTTTTGTTGGTCAGGATGTGAAACCCACCTCCTCCCCCCCTCCCCCGCTGAACACAAATTTCACTGACAAAAGCACCGATGTTGACAGTGCTATGTTGGCGGGTGAGCGTCATGTAGTGTCATACTTTGCCCTTATCTTTATTGAATTTCATCTTGTTGAATTCAGACCAGTTCTCCGATTTGTCAAAGTCACTTGAATCCTGTCCTCCAAAGTGCTTGCAGCCCCCCGCCCAGCTTTGTGTCATCATCAGATTTTATAAGCATGCTCTCCATCCCATTATCCCAGTCATTAATGAAAATATTGAATAGTACCAGATGCAGAAAAGACCCTTGTCGGACCCCACTAGACATACCCTCCCAGTTTGGCAGTGAACAATAGATAACTAGTCATTAAGTACAGTCTTTCAACAGTTGTGCACCCACTTTATAGTAATTTCATCCAGACTACATTTCCCTAGTTTCATTATGAGAATATCATGTGGGACAGTGTCAAAAGCCTTACTAAAATCAAGATATATCACATCATTTGCTTCCCCAATCTGCTAGGCCGGTATGCCTGTCAAAGAAGCAAATTAGGTTGGTTTGGCATGATTTGTTCTTGATAAATCCATGTTGGTTATTCCTGATAACCCAATTAACCTCTAGGTGCCTACAAATTGATAATCATTTGGTCCAGTATCTTTCCAGATATTGAAGGTAGGCTGACTGCACTGTAATTCCCTGGGTCCTCTTTGTTCCCCTTTTTAAAGACAGGTACTATGTTTGCCCTTCTCCAGTCCTCTGGAACCTCACCCATCCTCCATGAGTTCTCAAAGATAATTGCTAATAGTTCTGTGATCGTTCAGCTAGTTCTTTATGGTACCCTACAATGAATTTCATCAGGCCCTGCTGACTAGAATACATCTAACTTATCTAAATATTCTTTAACCTGTTCTTTCCCTATGTTGGCTTCATTCCTTGCCCCTTGTTGTTGATATTAATTGTGTTTAGTGTGAGTCACCACTAACCTTTTTAGTGAAGACTGAAGCAAAATAAGCATTAAACACCTTAGCCTTTTTATGCCATCAGTCATTAGCTCTCCTTCCCTGCCAAGGAGGGACATCCACTTTCCTTCATCTTTCTCTTGCTCCTAATGTATTTAAAGAACCTAGTCTTACTGCCTTTTATGTCCCTTCCTAGGTGTAACTCATTTTGTACCTTAGGTTTTCTGCTTTTGACCCTATATGCTTGGGCTACTCGTTTGTACTCCTCCTTAGCAATTTGGCCATGTTTCCTCCTTTTGTAGGATTCCTTTTTATTTTCAGGTCATTAAAGAGCTCCTGATGGAGCCATATTGGCCTCTTACTAGTCTTGCTGTCTTTCCTTTCCATCAGGATAGTTGGTAGTTCTGCATTTAATATTGTCTTCCTGAGAAACTGCCAGCTCTCCTGAACACCTTTTTCCCTTTGATTTTCTTCCCAGGGGACCTTACCTGCCAGCTGTCTGAGGCCATTGAAGCCTGCTTTATTTGAAGTCCATTTTCCTTATTCTACTCCTCACTCTTTCCTTTCCTTAGAATCATGACATGTATCTTCATCAAAACTGCCTTGCATCTTCAGATTCACAACCAGTTCCTGACCGTTGGTCAGAATCAAATCTAAAATGGCTGTTAGCCTGGTTACTTCCTCCACCTTCAGAACCCAACGGTTGTCCCCAACTTTTTGTCATGGGAAAATTGACACAGATGCAGTAAATGAGTTCCCTCAGGGTGAGATTGAGGATTGGATTTGGCCTTGAAGTCCGGAGTTCCAGGTTTGATAGTGACTTGTTGTGTCAATTGTGGGATGATGATGCTTACCTGCCTGGCAACACCCTGTGTGCAAACATTGTCTTTAGAGCACCAAGGATTAAATTTAAGAGCCTTCTTTTTTGTTATATTAAGTGCCTCCTGCAGCTTGGAGGAAGAGACCATGTCCCTGCCTAGTCATCAGTCATCCCTTCTTGTGTCCTGACTCTGTCGCCATCCACAGAGCTGGGAGGGGTGTGACATGCTATGGGTATGTACAAAGGGGAAGAGAGACCTGGAGGGCCTGGGGAGGAGGAAGCGTTTCCAAGAACTAGCAGGTGCAGTCACAAAGGAACTTTTAGCTAGGCAGGGTAGTGTGGGGACCAGGAGATCCAGGTTCTATTCACAGTTCTACCACTGTCCTGTTGTGAGGCCCTGGGCACGTCACTTCCCCACTCTGCGCCTCTGTTTCCTCTTTATCTTGCTCTATTGCGACTGTAAGCACTTTGGGATAGAGAGTCTCTCCCTGTGGCCAAGTTCATACTGAAAACTTTTGCTGGCCCATCTACATCGGTCGGGGCTGTGATGAGCTGCAGCTACATTGCTGTTCCAGCCTCCTGTATTAAACAGGCAAAATTGCACTTTTGCTGGTATAGTTTATTTCACTTGAGGGAGCTGACATAAGCGATACCACTAGCAACTGTGTCCCCAGTAGCAGCAGTTGGCCAGTATAGTGTACTGGCATAGTTATACCAGCAGAGCCTTCCAAGCAAGTCTTCCAAGTCCTATGTCTGTACACCGCCTAGCACAATGGGGCCTTGATCTCAGCTGGAAGATCCAGAGACTGCTGTAATCCATATAATAGTTAATAGATTTCAAGGTATCAGTCCTCTCACTGCTGAATAGTCTCAGCTCAGTCGATGTTAAAACACTCTAGATTGGAGCCGTTTCAGAAGAATTTTCAGCTTGATTTTTCCAAGTTCCTAACTTCAAAGCCATTGGTTTACTTTTGTTTAGTTGCTCCTCTTGTAGATTTCATGAGGTTTAAATACCAAGCCAAGACCTCAGGTTACAGCTCCTGAATCTCGCTGTCTGTGATAAACTCCAGTGTGGTACTGTTGTATCAACTGCCAAACTATCCCTCCACTTGAATTCGGGACTCCATCCCACTGTGTTTGTAAAGTTCAGCCTAATATTACCATGTCCTGTCTCTTGAGGGCTTAACTTCCCAGCCATATTGTTGTGTTAATTATAATGTTTTGTGCGCCTGGAGGTAGGCAGAGGAGCAGGGATGCGGCGCGCTGCAGGGAATGGGGGGGAGGGGAGCTTGGCGGCCTGCAGGAAATAACTCTGGGAGAGCGGGAGCACGGGGAGCTTGGCAGGCCACAGGAAATAACCCAGCAGGCGTGTGTTTGAGACCCCTGATCTAGGTACTTATATGGGCCCTATCACTATAGTATCTGAGCATCTAACAAACACTGAATTTAGCCTCATATACTCCCAGGAAAGTATCTTTGACATTAATGTTCAGATGAGGAGTCAGGGCCAAGGGAAGTAAGTAACTCACCCAAGGTCATACAGGTAGTCAGTGGCAGAGCTAGATTTGAACCCAGATCTTCTGAGTCCCAGCCCAGAGCAATAACCACACCACACCACCATCCTTTCCCTTGAAGAAGGCATTGTAACCATAATGCTGCATTCTGGTATTTTCAAACTTTAAGAGCAATTGTGAATGTCCTGCCTTTGGTGTTTTCCACACCATGCATCTGATTAAGTAGTTTATAGCCCACAAAAGCTTATGCCCAAATAAATTTGTTAGTCTCTAAGGTGCCACAAGGACTCCTTGTTGTTTTTGCTGATACAAACTAACACAGCTACCACTCTGAAACCTGCCTTTGGCAGGCTTTCTTTAACAACAACTTTCTGTACGAAATTAGGATGTTAATGCTACTTTTAAAACAAGTCCTTTTTTCCCGTCACAGTTTGCATTTTGTTCGATCCCCAAACACAAGCAAAATGCAGCTGAACTGGGGTGCTGTGCCTATGATCTTGCCCACTTTAGCACAGCTTTATATAAAAGATAAGCAGATTCATGTGCTTGTGTTTTTAAAACACTAATCTGTTTTGTTTTTTCTAATTTTTTTTGCTGTTCCTGCGTGCTCTGTGCCAAGTTCCTAGCTCCCTTGGCTGGAGTAGAGGCCAGCCCATTGCCACAGCTAAATCTTTTATTTATCTATTTAGCAATAGTGGGCAAAATAGTGAGCAAACAAATTAAACTTTTCATTGCTTGTGAATTAGATTTCGCAAGCGGAAATGCGAAATCTCCAGGTGCAGGATCCTCAGCTGTTCTAAGTTGGGATAGCTCTGTGGACTTCAGGGGACCTGCTCTGTTTTACACCAGCTCAGGATCTGACCTTAGATAGCTTTGCATAACTTTGCTTTCTTGGTTGAAGTGATCTGAGCTCTTTTGTGTATTTGAGTGTTTAACCTAATTACGCTACTTTAAAGCTTCAGTCACTGGTGTGTACTGCTTCTGAGGTACCCCTGACAGGATGTCTTGGTTAAAACAAGTGGTTCTTGTGGGTTAGAAAAAACCTCTATGAAATATAGTTTGTTTGTCTTTTTTAAAAGAAGCTTTCAACAGATGCACCCTGCTCCTGTTAAGGTCAAAGCAGGGTCTTTATTCTCACTAAAAACAAGGTGGTGTAAGAAAAAATAACGCTTCTCATCTGCTATTCTTGCACTGCTTCGCAAACCTTAACTATCAGAGCCTCCTAGCACCCCTGTGAGGCATGTAGGACATCACCAGTTCACAGAGGAGTAAACTGAGGCACAGGGACATCACCTTAGGTTGTACAGTGACTCACTAGCAGAGTCAGAAGTAGAAGCTAGGAGTCTTGACTTTCAGTTCCCCCTTCTAGCCACTAGGCAACACTGTCTTACTGTAGTTATGACATCTGGACTGTACACTAGGTTGTTGGGGAGACAGGGTTAGGATTTTTGGTGGCTTTATCTGTCTCTCTCTGTCTTACGTACTTATCTGGTCCCCATTACCATAGTCTTGGAGCACCTCAGTTTTTAATGTTTATTTTCCCAACACCCCTGAGAGCTTTGAAGCTTCGTTATTACCATTACCCCCACCTGTTTTCCCAGATGGGGAACTGAGGCACAGAGACTCAGTGACTTGCCACTGACTTCTTGGGTGACCTTGAGCTGAGTGGTGACTTAAACTACATCTCTGGAGTCCCAGCCTAGAGCCCAAACCATTGAACCATGCTTCCTCTTTGATGAGCCACCAAGTCCAGTTGATCTCTCTTTGTGTGTGTCTTACAACATAACACTTTGGAGGATGAAATGAGAGAGCTGCTGTTCCATATGGTTGCCCAGGATTTCTCTGTAAGGGTTACACTAAGCGCAGGCTAGATTCGCAAGGCACTGTGTGTTGCTTTTGGACAAGTGGGCAGGCAGGTCGCAATGTTCAACCTGGATCATTTTTGTAGTATCTGAACTTGATTGCCGTGTTGTAACCCGGGACTGGAATTTCCTTGTAATGGCTGGCTGGTAATTGATCACAATAACAGGGAGAGCCTTTTCTTGCAGCTGACGTGTTGAGACTCACTCTTCACTTGCCTCAGGGATAAAATTGGAAGGCGCTTCCAAAGAGAGTAAGGGTATCAATTCTTAAAAAACCAAATCAAATTTAAATTTTAACTTTGCAGAAATGTCAGCAGTATAACAACAAGCAAGTGTGGTCTGCTATCTGCGTGAAGCATAATGAGTGTTAGATGCTCACAAGAAAGTACACAAATCCCTGGGCGGAGAGATTAGTTAGGGGTGAAAGAGCAGTAGGAAGCCAGAGGACATATGTAGTAGAGGTCTATGTAACAGAGAGGGGGTGTGGCACATGGTGAGCATGTTGGGGTTTTTGAGTAAGGTGACACCCACCTGTGCTATTCTTCTGGAAGGTGTGTAGTGTTCCACTAACTTAGATAAGTCAGGCCAGATCCTGGGGCTGGTCTGCAGCCGTTTGATTCCCCAGGCTGCTAGTCTGGTTCTACCAAGGAGCAGCTTAGAGCAGCCTCAGGACTATGCTAAATTGTGCCAGCAGGAGTGGCCCCCATGGGTCTGGAGAGCAAAGGGGCTCTTGTCCTTGCCCCCTTTTCCGGGATTGTCTCTTCTGTGCCAGGAGTTGCAAGGTTGAGGATTGCATAGGCCTGGTTCTGTGCCACTAAAGGACTCCTCTGTGCAGGGGGAATCCTTAGCTGGCCATTTACAGGAGCTTTAAGTCTGCTCTGCACTGCTGGGGTGGCTGAAAGGGGCTGAGGATCAAGCCTATAGGCTGAGATCCAAGACACCCTTAAAGGACCCTGATTTTCACAGTGTTGGGGCTCAGCACCCATAATCCCTCGATCCTTGTGGAAACTTTTAGAGATAGACCCTAAAATGTGGCCTGGCCTGCTGTTGGGTCAGCCAGTCAGGATCTTGCAAGGAAATGACCACTCTGATATGTCCCCAAGGCTCTGTACGCGGCTTTGCCACCAGAGCAGATCAGGGAATTAGAGTAGTTGCTGTATGCAAGATTATTTATCAATAGTTGTCGTCCCCCCATCCCCGCCCCCCAAAAAATCCTGTAGTCACATTGTTCCTGCTGCTGACTCATTTTGAGGCATGTTTCTTTCTTCTCTGGCTGATACCAAGAACAATACCTTTGGTGATTAGAGGATAGTTAAATTTGTACTCGTTAAGGATGACAGATGGGGACCTTCTCCCAGCTGGTACAGTTACTGGAATGAATTTTACAGATGAATGATTAGAAACTTACAAAAGATGTGGCAAAAGAAATTTACATGTAGCATAACATTTATCCTCTCAGAAAATGAAAGATCAGTTTTCTGCTGTAAGAGTAAACTACTGTTTGAGGCAAACTGCAGGTACTAATGACAGGTTTCAGAGTAGCAGCCGTGTTAGTCTGTATTTGCAAAAAGAAAAGGAGTACTTGTGGCACTTTAGAGACAAATTTGTTAGTCTCTAAGGTGCCACAAGTACTCCTTTTCTTTTTGCAGGTACTAAGGAGTTTCTTTGCTAAAAGGATTGGGGATTGTAGTAGCTAATTAGTTCAATCCCTATGCAATCTCATGGTTATTTGAAAAGTAGGGCGTGGTGCACACGAACAACCCCAGGGTGGCTAGCTTTGTCGATTTTACTGAATTTTGTGATATTTGGTGTCTTTCTGGTAGCTTCAGCTCTTATCAGCCCCATGAATATGTGAGAATCTGACTTTTTTTTTCTTTTTAATGGAAGTTAAGATTCTAACCCTCCTGGCTGCAGAGAAAAGTTGAAAAATGTGACCCCTGAAGGTCCAGACGCCAGAAGGCAAATCAGAAGACTAAATGTTGTTGTTTTGGCTTAAAATCTTTTTTTTGGCGGGGCGGGGCAGAGGAAGGCCTTACTTGCGGGTTTTGAATGCTTGGAATTGGTCACACGGCAGACCCATTATCTGACTCTCCTAGATGTTGTGTTACAAGACGTGGTGGCGGTGGGATGCAGCACCTGAGCTCTTTAGCTTCTTTTGAGCACCCAAAAGTGTGTCTAGATGTGTCACTGAAATAAGAAACAGTCCCTGCTCCAAAGAGCGACCAGCTGAATTCAGACATGACCTGAGGAGGAGGGTCATAGATCAATAGAATAGGAGGAGGAGGAGGGTAAGAGGAAGAACAAGAACCCTAAATCATGGTTTTATACCCTTATTGAAGCAGGAAGGAAAGCCCAACAGGGCACCAGCCTGCAACGTGGTAGCCCCAGACTCTCTGAGTGGTCTGGGGCAGTTCCCCATCTATAAACTGGGGATACGAACACTCCCCAACTTCCTACGAGGATAAATATATTAAAGACTGAGAGGTGCTCAGATAATGCAGTCTTAAAAAATGTCCCGTGATGGAGAATCCACCACTTTCCTGTGTAAGTGGTTACAATGGCTAATTACCTTCACTAATGAAAATGTGCACCTTATTTCTGTCTGAATTTATCTAACCTCATATGCCAGCCATTGGTCCGGTTACACCTTTGTCTGCTAGATTGAAGAGCCCTCTCTTAACGAAAACAGGGGAGACCCCAGAGACATAGGGTCTTGCAAACAAGGGTGGGGCGTTGAAACATGGCTGCAGAAGAGGGACAGTACTGAGGCGATATCGGTGTGTAGGCCCCCCACGATTCTCAGGGTCGGCACCCAACTGTGAGTTCTCAGAGTCCTGCTCCTCTTCAGCAAGCTCATGTGAGAGACAGCTGCGTAATTTAGCCACATCTGTGTTTGTGGCATGGTGTGTGTGGAAAGGTTTGCTTTTTCAGCAACTGGGTTACAGTTCTTGACGTGAAGGGTGGGCTCAGTCTGTAGCCCTTATTTGACCTGCCTGGAAAGGATTCTAAATGGTAGTCAGTCTGTCTGTCTGTAAGGGTATGGATTGGGTGGTAAGGGGGATGGGATCATGCACAAGAAGGACCTGGGGAAGAACACAAGTGAGCTTTGACCGTACAGCATGTCTGTGGGAGTGAATAAAGGAGAAACCCTGCTGAACTGGGTCTTCCAGGATGCTTCCAGCTTTCTTCAAACTGCTGGCTGTGCTCTAGGGGTAAGGCCCTTGGCACGGCCGACCTGACTGTGAAGATCCTGCCCCCAGGTGCCAATCAGGGTGTTTGCCTGTGCTCCTGTCTACAGAGGGAAGGTCCCAGTGATGGGCCCCCACAAATGGAACAAACCTCTTTTTGCCAGCAGCATCTTGCTGCAGCCTCTACACTTGGCTGAAGTAACTGTAGTTTCCACCATTTCAGATCTGCCAAATTAGACGCCAGGACTGATTTGCATGTGTTGTCAGCAGTGCATCACCTGACAGCTCTGCAATGTTAAACTGAGAGCCTGGTGCAATGGAAGCTCTTGAGACAACAACAGAAGCATATGATGGGCAAGAACAATAATAGCTGGCTGTTACAGTCTCTCTCTAGTACATTTATTGTCACCGCGCCCCTGTGTTGTTATCCACATTTCACATGATAGCTGCAGTTATAAGGATGGGTTGCTTTCCAGTAATGGGGGTGAAAAATCCTACAAACTCAGACATAGGAGAACTGAACTGACGCGTCCCTAGTGAGACCCTCTTGCCTCATTGTTGCTTTAGGGCCATGTTCATCCCTGGTGTAACTTCATGGACTTTTAGTGGAGGCACGTCAGAGGTGAATGTGTCCCTTCAAATCCAAATGGTCCAGAGCAGCTTTTGTCTGCTCCAACACATTAAAAAAACCCACACCTGTATGGTATTATGGCTTTTAGTTTTGATCTGAACTTGGTTTGTTTGAATGTCAAGGCTTCAGTTCTTTTATTAGTGAAGGGAAGTTGAAAACCCAAATGCATAATCTCTTCACCCTCCTCCATGCAAACCATGTATCACCATCACAACAATTCAATTTTTGGAACAAAGACAGAGAAAAGAGACAAAGCTAAAAACAGGAACTACTAGATAAACACTACCATGGGCTCTCTGCTTGTGAGGCGAGCTTCTTCCTGCCCTGAAACATCTGTCGAGGTAGCAGTAGCTCTCTTGGGAGCTGACAGGCTTGCGGAGTCCAGTTCTTCAGGTCTACTGGTGTTCATTCTTATAGTTACATCTTTCCCTCCAGCCACAAAGCTAGGTGGTTAAATGACTGAAAAGTTCTTCCATTCATGAGAAGTTTTAGGAGCATTATCTTAAGTATAGGTTTAAATATAACTCTTCCATCTGTGTATAGGAGATGGTTAAAGTGCTAATAGGGGACACCAGAGACCCAAGTCAGTTCCCTGCTCCTCTGCAGGCTTTCTGTGTGACCTTGGGCAAATCAGTTAATCTCTTGCTGCCTCAGTTCCCCATCTGTACAGTTGGGATACTGCCTACCTTTAATGGATTGATCCTCATCACATCCCTTCAAGACTGTGAGGCTCTCAGGTACTACAGGCATGGAGTGTTAGGTAAATACCAGAGACAGACATTCAGCTGTGATATCTTAAATTCACTGTTACAAAAGAATTCTATGAAGTCTTCAGGCTTATGAGCCTGGTTTCTTTGTTAAGAGGAAGATAGGAAGATTAAGAAAGCAGTCCTGGAGAAGAAAGAGACTTAAGAAACGAAGTAGGAAAAAAAAAAAGACAACCATTATTATTTGTGTTACAGTAATGGCTAGAGACCCCAACCAAGATCGGGGTGCAGTGGCAGCTAGGCACAGTACGAACAAAATGTGAAACAGTCTCTGCCACAAAGAATTTACAAACTAAACAGAGAAAGGAAATATCCCCAGTTTACAGATGGGGGACTTGAGGTACAAAGGACCAGATGTCAGAGGCATTTAGGCACCTAATGGGATTTTCAAAAGCACGTAGGTGCCAAACACCTATTGATTTCATTGCATCTTTAGGTGCCTAAATACCTTTAAAAATCTGGCCCAGAGGCTAGAGTAAAAATTTCACAATTGCATGTAGTGTACATACCCATGTAGCCCCCCTGGCATGGGTATAAGTACCAGTGTAGACAGTGAGACATGGTTTCAGTAAGTAAAGACACGCATGAAGGATGTGGGTATGCACCTGAGTACATACCCTACATGGCTCTCCACTCACCGAAGCTCTGCCTGTGTTTACGCTGCTGTTTCTAGCAGTGTTGTGTCCCACTGCCTCCCCACAGCTGGAGTCTTTCCCTGCCTCAGGAATAGTGTCCGGCAGTGGGCAAAGGCTTGGGCAGCTCTCTGCTGCTGGAGACTCTCGCAGTCTCCCCTTTGCCAAAGCCTTTCACTGCCACATGTAGCTATACAGCACAGTGTGGACACAGCATGTTTTCACTGTGGCATGTAGCTGCACATATGCTACACGCCACCACCAGTTGTGTGTAGGATAGACGTAGACTGAGTCTCATTTAAAGTCAATGAGATTTAGGCTCCTGCGTCACTTAGATGCTTTTGAAGATATTACTCTACGTTATTTACCCACGGTACTGGTTTGAGGCTTGCATAGCGATGCAGCGTGGACGTTCCAGCACAAGCTTGAAAAGAATAGGGCTGCAGGCACAGGTCCCACAGAGCCGGGTTTACTATGCAATGTGGACATACCCACAGGGAGCCTGTAGCAGAGCTGGGAACTGAACTCGGTCTCTGTGTAAAGGTTATCCTCAAATAAATTTGTTAGTCTCTAAGGTGCCACAAGTACTCCTTTTCTTTTTGCGAATAAAGACTAACACAGCTACTACACTGAATCCTGTGTTTTATTGCTCACCCTGTCTAGTGTCACACAGGGAAACTGGCAAAGTCAGCCACTAAACCCAGATCTTCTGGGTCCCTGGAAACCACGTCAACTTCTTGGATATTTGATGTTGATAAGTATGTCTAGTTTTGGTTTTGCAGATTGTGGTCCCTCCAATGCACGAACCCTAGCATTAAGCGACTGCTGCTGATGCAATTAATCTCCAGGGTGGAATTAGGGAAATCCTGTTAAATAATTCCTATTTTCAGCAGCGTGAAAGGCTTGGAGAGAGAAATTTATGTGGCGATGACATTTCTTAAGCAGCTCTCAGCTTCCTGTTGGCTTTCTCTTTTGATCCCCTTATCTGTAGGCACTTAGTGAAAGCTAAGCAGAAGAAACTGGACCAGAGGGAGTTGGAGGAATAAACCACACATGATTAACACATTAAAGGGGGTTAGCACTTTGGTATCCAGAGCTGGAAAATTAGTCACCCAGATTCAATGGTGTGTGTTTTTAAAATATTTATCTCCAGCAGCTGCTAATGCTTCAGGAAGTTGCTCTTTCTTCTGTATTTCTGCTTAATAGGGAATATTTGCACTAGAATGTTCCGGCTCTTTTGCAGATCAGTGCACTGGGCCAACTCTCTCTCTTTCACGATCACAATACATGCCCCTCCTGTGGAAGGGCATCGTTGATTTTTACTTCCAGGATACCTAGTGCTGAGCTCCAATATGTCCATAATGTTGAGTTTGAGACAATTCATAGTCCCTCCATTTCCTTGTTCTTACACTGCAGTAATCCATATGGTGGTGCAACTTTCTGCCTTTTACATTTCTACAGCACATTTCATCTAGATGAGTAGCAAAGCATTCTGCAATTTGATGTAGAATATTCTATGGGGCTTGACTGTGGCTGGAAAAGTAATATGAAGTAGTAAAATCTAATACACCACTAGCTAAAAAGACATCCCATTGTCAGTATTCAAACAAACAAACTGGAGAAGAGTAAAAGCATGGGTCTCTGTTTTGGATAATAGAAAGCAAGAATTATTGCAGGGTTATTCCACACTGTGCATGTGTGTGCATGCTTTATCCAGTTCAATCTTAAATGTCCCCAGTGATGGGACTTGGATTGCTTCCTTGGGGAGTATAATCAGTAGCTGAAGAGCTGTTGTTGTTGGAAAGTTTTGCTTGTATTCTAAATGATTAATTTCTTTAAGATCTGTCCCATTATCCCCATATATATGTACACCCGCGTCCCCTCACCCTGAACTACGTCATTCCTTTCCATATTTGGAATGGGATTCTTGTAGATGGCCACCCATGTTCCATATTCTTAGGTGTTGCTTAACCAAGCCATACATCCTTGGCTCACTGAGGCCTGAGAGATGTTTAGCAGCCTCAATGCTCAACTGAAGTTAAGATATTATAGGCTTCATGCTCCATTTAGGAAGAAAGCATGAGTGAGTGGCACCTGCTGGCCTAATTGGGATGGAGATAGCAACCTGCTCTTAAACATCTCCTGTGGCCCTTGAAGTATGAAGTAGACTAGTGGTATGGAGATGTGTAATGCAGTGTGGTCTTGTGGCTAAGACACTAGACTCTGGCTCAAGGCAGCTGGGTTCAATTCTTGGCTCTGCTGCAGAGTCCCTGTGTGACCTTGGCCAAGTCTATTAATCTCTCTGTGCCTCATTTTCCCCATCTGCAAATGGGGATAATGATCCTTCCTTTTTGTCTCTCATCCATTTGGATCCTAACCCCTTTGGGGTAGGGGACTGTATTTTACTATGTGTATGTACAGCATCTAGTACCATAGGGACCTCCTCTTGGTTGTGGATCGATAGGCACTACCTTGTTCAAATAATCATATCATCCTTGGTGTGCAGATGGGAAAAGTGGAGCGGAGATGGTCATGCAGTGAGGGCCCAGTACTGCTCCCAC
This sequence comes from Dermochelys coriacea, assembly GCF_009764565.3. Classification (NCBI taxonomy): domain Eukaryota; kingdom Metazoa; phylum Chordata; order Testudines; family Dermochelyidae; genus Dermochelys; species Dermochelys coriacea. Next base: position 23,593,216 of record NC_050081.1, read on the forward strand.
TAACTTCAGCAGGAGACGGGTGAAGTCTTGAAGAAGACCCAGGAGCTATTGATTTTCAGGCTTAGGCCCATGCCTCCTTTCAGTGTCTGTGCTATTTTTAGGGTTGCCAATTTTGGTTGGATGTATTCTTGGAGATTTCATCATGTGACATAATCTTTAATTCCTGGAGACTCCAGGCCAATCCTGGAGGATTGGCAACCCTAGCTATTATAAACAGACCAACGGGGCCCACACAGCCACTTGCGCACTTGGGTTTTACATGGTGAATCAAAACAAGTTCACACTTCTCTTATTTCTAGAGGGACTGTCGCATGAGGCCACCTGTGACCGCTGCGACCTCACTCCCAGGCTATGTTAAGGGCTCGGTTTGTGACTGAGGCAATCCCTACCCCTTTGGCTGTGGGCAAGGATCCTCTGATTCTGTGTCAGATGCTGGTTTCCCCCTTGAGGCCAGTGGTGATTCTCAGATCAGTGATGGATTTGAGTACCCCATGTCGCCTGTGGGACTTGGCTCCCACCTGTCTGAGTGGAGAGAGTTGCTCCCAGTCGCATGCTTGGGCTTATATGCTGTTGTCTTCCAGCAGCCCCGCTGTGCAATCAGCTCACTTCCTACACCAGCAGGCCAGGAACCAGTGACCCAATAAGGAAATAATGTGTACAGCCTGGGTGTTTGGATGGTTCACTTGCCTTTTGCGAGCGGATGTTTGTCAAACCTGTTGCCTTCTGGATCCTTTGATAAGCCACCTTTTGCAGGGTTTGAACGAACTTGTTATCTTAGTCATCTCCCTGCCCTTTGATGCTCTGTGCGTACTTGAGCATAAACACAGAGGGTGACTGTGTCTGAGCTGTGAGGATCGTAAGAAATTGTGGGTTGCTCCCTGCTGTGCCCCGGATCCCATAAGAAACATCCTATGGCTCCTCAGTCTTTCTGCTCCGGGGCTCCACCCTTTGACACTAGTACTTAGGAATTGTGTTCACAGGAGGAGGAGGAGACCCTAGAAGCTGGGAGGCTAAGAATAGCAAAAACTAGGACTTACTCCTTCTATGAAATCCACGTATTTCCTTAGATTGCAGAGGAAGTGCCACCTGTGCAGCGCTAGCTGCTTGTAGCATACATGTACACACACATGTGGATGCTCTCCTTGCTTTCTAGACCTGTGCTCATGACACAGGACTGTGCTTATTCCCAAGAAGCCCACTGGAACTCCTCAGCGTCAGAAGAATTCAGGGCTGAAGCCAATACAAGCTTCAATCAAGGGAGGCTTTAGGGTTTTGTGTATCTTAAGGAGTGATCACGGGCAATAGCTCTTACTGGGACATGACCTGCTCAGGCTGCAGTGAGCTGAGTTCATGACACCTTCCTGTGGACGGCTTGGTTTCTGATCCCTGAAGGCTGCGTGTGATGCGAGAGATGTGCCGCTACACGCACTTGCTTCTCTGCTGGTGCCAAGCTTCCAGACCTCTTTGTGGGAGGGGGCTTGGGTGGAGAGGATGATTTGTTGTGCTACCTCAACTTTTGTACCACTTGGAGTGAGTGATCTGCTTGGACCTTTGTTCTGGTGACATTGGTTGATTCCTGCACCTGATCCCTGAATCAGAGTGAAATGGGGAAGGCGGAGAGATGAGATTCTGTCAAAGGGAAAAAACGAATTCCCGGTAGGTTCTAAATCACATGTGCCTGGTCCTGGGAAACCATTAGATATGTTCTGGATGCTTTTGATTTCAAATTAAGTTATTGGTTTCAGAATAGCAGCCGTGTTAGTCTGTATTTGCAAAAAGAAAAGGAGTACTTGTGACACCTTAGAGACTAACAAATTTATTAGAGCATAAGCTTTCGTGAAGTGAGCTGTAGCTCACGAAAGCTTATGCTCTAATAAATTTGTTAGTCTCTAAGGTGTCACAAGTACTCCTTTTCTTTTTGCAAATTAAGTTATTGCCACTGCAGTTCTTCTCCCACCCAGCACACCTGCATGGATTCCCCTGTATCCATGGTTTTGGTTTGGTTTAGTTTCTGTCCTTTGGTTCAGATGACCCGAGCCCTTCCTCTCTCACTTGAGTTGAGGTGAGGGCTGGGTGAGGAGTGACCGCACTGGAGGAGTGGAGTCCATGAATGAGACACAGGGCAGAGTAGCATTTGTAATCATGCCAGCACATAGGTTTCCGCCCATCCTACTTCCCAGTGAAAGTGAGTGTGTTTGCAAACCAGGCCTCTGGGCTGGGTGGTTTTTTTCCATTTCCTACTTTGGCATTGCAGCCAGCAGCCTCTGAACTAGCAGGGCAGGAAGAGCTACAGTCTTGCCTTGAATGTGCCCTGGGGGCTTTCTTGTGTGTCCTGGATGCTTGGATTAATGCATGTTCCATGCCGTGGGTTTCCCCTACACTGAAGGAGATGATTGCAGGCACTCAGCAGGCCGGTTGCTTTTTGCACATGTGTCTTGGGGAGCTGTCGCTGGTTATAATGGAAGGAGAAATCTCAGATTGTGACATGGCCGTCTGGGTTTCTTCTCTTGGCCTTTTGGTGGAAATGGGAGAGAGAGCATTAATATAGCTAGGATGCATAGGGTTGTACCCTCTCCAGATGTCTCACTGGAATGGTCTGATTTGAAGAAGTGTGGGGTAGGGAATTGCCCCTTGTGGGACAGAAGTCTCTATAGCCTAAGCAAAAGCAGCTGTGCTAACAGCTGCAGCTTCATTTGCTGCAGTGGAGTTGCACTCATTCACATCAGCTGAGGATCTGACCCTTAGGCTTGATTTCCTTCTTGCTTACACTTATCCAATGGAGCAACTCCTAACCCCCCCCACCCCACCCCAGTGAAGGGGCTGAATCGGGCTCTATGTAAGTAGGACATGCTGTATGTATTAGACACCTCTGAGTTAGTATAGGCTCTTTTCCTATAGTAAAGCCCACACGCATTTCAGTTACGTAGCATACCAGGTCCTATTCGTGTAGGGTCTGTTTTAAACTGCTAGAGTGAGATTTCCAGAGTTTAAGTCTCCTTTCCGTCCTTCCAATTCTGGGTTGCTCCAGGGACCAATGAGACCTCTGGCATAATTTACATACCCCGAGGGGAGTGCCCAAGCTATGGCAGCCTGTCCTGGCTTCCTCTAGGCAGCAGTGCCACCAGAATGCCCACAGTGCTATGCATTGTAATTCTGCCCTGCCCTGTCAGCAGGCCGGTAGGGCTGCATAAATTGCCCTTACCCAAAGCCTGTGGCAGGGGGAATTCTCCCTTCACTGACCCTTCAACATTGCCACAGTATAAAAGGGCTATAGCAAAGGGGTGAAGCCCTCCCCTAATGTTTAACCTGTGCGTTCCCACCTGACTATTTCTGCAGGGCTTTCTGGCCTGGCTAATACAGCTGAAACCCTCTGCTAATAACTGAAAGATGGCCTCAAATTGAATGGTTTAGAGCTAGAACTGGGTAGGAAATTGTTTTCCAGCCCATGAGAATTTTCAAGATTTTTGAGAATTTATCTGCCCTGCACCTGGAACAAAAAGTCAAAATCTCAGATTCTGTTTTGTGAACAGCTAGTCCAAAAATAATTCTGGAATGGGTCAGTCAAAGACTTTCCTTTTAATTTTGGCCTTTTAAAAAAAATACTTTTTTTTTACACTATAAATTAACTAATATTTTGAAACAAAAAGTTGTTTTGTACCAAAACTCACAACTCTTTGGTTCAAAAAGGTTGATTTTTTTTCAAATTGGGAAACTTGTCAAATCTGACTCTTTCCTTCCAGCCGTTTTAGTGTCGACTAATCAATATTTTCTGATGGGGGGAAAAACCCATTTAATCAGAAAATTCCCAACCAGTTCTATTCAAATCCAGCCTCCTCCTTAGTGGGGCTTTAGCTCAGTTTTGACTCTGCTTTGGGCCCATCTAAGCTTGTATCCTCCACACCCCATCTCTTAAAAACCAAACTAAACATAGCAAACATACATTTGGTACTCAAAAAAAGCGTACTGCAGTGAGAGGCAACATGGCTTTTATTTTGTTGTTGCCACTGTTAAAGGCATTTAAAATGCAGAGCAAAACTTTCTGTGAACTGATCACGCTACTTCTTTGTAATTCACAGAGTTGGTGGATAATGATTCTTAACTTCCCTGTTGTCCTCTCATTCTCAGTCACTTCCCCTTGATCAGTAAGAAGCTGCTTCATTAATGAATCAAGCTGTGCGGTGCCACTCATGGGCGGGGAAGAGAGAGGCTAGTTCCTCATTGTAGCATGTATAACAGTGGACGCCTGTCCTATCTGATCAGCTATCAGTATGTACTATGGTGATGAGTTGCACTAGAAATCTCTGTCTAGTGAGATTATCTGTCTCCTTTCAGAAGACAGTTCCTCTTAATTATTCTAACTGTTCTGGGATTGGAGGAAAATGGCCTTTTGGTTAAAACACAGGACTGGGAGTCAGAAGAACTGAGTGCTGTTCCCAGCTCTTGCAGATTCATTGTGCGATCCTGGGAAAATTACTTGAACCTCTCTGTGCCTCAGTTGACCTCTCTGTAAAATGAGGCTGGTTGTGAGGTTTAGATCATTCATGCCTGTAAAGCATTTGGAGATCTTTAGGTGGAGGCTGCTATTGAAAGGCAAAGTTATTATATGGGGAGTTTTTACCCCCAAAAAGGAAGATGTGTCAGATGCTCCATGGAGTCCACTGGGGACTTGACTGTTGATTTTACATGGAAGGCACCCAGAGACTACAGTATTGGGCAGTGATATATAACCCTGACATCTAGTTCATCCAGCACATACCCTGTTTGTGCAGAATAATTGGGGCAGTTGGTCTGAGCCCTACCCTATTCCATATGCAAGTAAATTCTCTAAGGAGAGACATGGATTGCCTCGTTCCAGTGGGGTATTCGAACCCCCATTGCTGTCGCTTCCCCTCTTCTTCCTCTCTTATGGGTGTGGCATCTCCAGATGCTAGTGTGTGGCGTGAATGGCAGTGACATGCACTATTGCTTTTTTATTTCCACACACAGCCTGTTCTGTGAAGGCTAGAAAAGATACAGCCAGGAGTCTTCTCTCCTGAATCTACTCACTGTGTTGGTCTTTTTCTGGTGCTTTCCCTTCTTTTCCCTTCCCTGAAGAACAAATTCCAGATTTCAAGCCTCCACCGAAAACTCCCCAGGTGCCTGTTGTCTTCTGCCAGATCTTGCATAGCCTTCAGTAAGTTGTTCTCAGGCTCTCTCTGGGACCCTGTCTGAGCCACAGCTGAAGGCCTTGTTACAGGCAGTAAAACCCTTCCATTGTACCATGGCGTACTGCTCGGAAATTTACAAAGCAGCACCAAGACGTCGTGATGGAGCTGGAGTAGGATTGACCCCAAAGCAGCCCTGCCAGTGCTTTGAAGTGTCACTGTGGGCAACTCAGCCTGCATACTCTTAGCGCTCGCAGGCCCTTGCACCTGAAGAATTCACTCCAGTGCACTAACGTGCTATCGCAGATTTCCAAAAATGACTAGTGATTCGGGGTCTCTCCATTTTGTGGGGCTCAGCTTGAGATGCATAAAAAGGGCCCAATTTCCAGCGGGCAGGTGCTCAGCTCTTACCGAAAATCCTGTCCCTTTTAAAGTGTCTTAAGCTGGACACCCTAAAAGGAGACACTCCAAATCACTGGTTTCAGAGTAGCAGCCGTGTTAATCTGTATTCGCAAAAAGAAAAGGAGTACTTGTGGCACCTTAGAGACTAACAAATTTATTAGAGCATAAGCTTTCGTGAGCTACAGCTCACTTCATCGGATGCATTTGGTGGAAAAAACAGAGGAGAGATTTATATACACACACACACAGAGAACATGAAACAATGGGTTTATCATACACACTGTAAGGAGAGTGATCACTTAAGATAAGCCATCACCAGCAGCAGGGGGGGGAAAGGAGGAAAACCTTTCATGGTGACAAGCAAGGTAGGCTAATTTCAGCAGTTAACAAGAATATCTGAGGAACAGTGGGGGGTGGGGTGGGAGGGAGAAATACCATGGGAAAATAGTTTTACTTTGTGTAATGACTCATCCATTCCCAGTCTCTATTCAAGCCTAAGTTAATTGTATCCAGTTTGCAAATTAATTCCAATTCAGCAGTCTCTCGTTGGAGTCTGTTTTTGAAGCTTTTTTGTTGAAGTATAGCCACTCTTAGGTCTGTGATCGAGTGACCAGAGAGATTGAAGTGTTCTCCAACTGGTTTTTGAATGTTATAATTCTTGACGTCTGATTTGTGTCCATTCATTCTTTTGCGTAGAGACTGTCCAGTTTGGCCAATGTACATGGCAGAGGGGCATTGCTGGCACATGATGGCATATATCACATTGGTAGATGCGCAGGTGAAGGAGCCTCTGATAGTGTGGCTGATGTGATTAGGCCCTATGATGGTATCCCCTGAATAGATATGTGGACAGAGTTGGCAACGGGCTTTGTTGCAAGGATAGGTTCCTGGGTTAGTGGTTCTGTTGTGTGGTGTGTGGTTGCTGGTGAGTATTTGCTTCAGACTGGGGGGCTGTCTGTAAGCAAGGACTGGTCTGTCTCCCAAGATCTGTGAGAGTGATGGGTCGTCCTTCAGATAGGTTGTAGATCCTTGATGATGCGTTGGAGAGGTTTGTCACCATGAAAGGTTTTCCTCCTCCCCCCCCCCCCCCGCTGCTGGTGATGGCTTATCTTAAGTGATCACTCTCCTTACAGTGTGTATGATAAACCCATTGTTTCATGTTCTCTGTGTGTGTGTATATAAATCTCTCCTCTGTTTTTTCCACCAAATGCATCCGATGAAGTGAGCTGTAGCTCACGAAAGCTTATGCTCTAATAAATTTGTTAGTCTCTAAGATGCCACAAGTACTCCTTTTCTTTTTCCAAATCACTGGACACTCTTTAAAACCTTAACCTCAGTCTTTGGCCTTCCCTTGCATTGCTGGGAGTAGGGAGGTAACATAGGGTATGTCCGCAGTGCAGTGGGAGGTGGGATTGCAGCCCATGTAGAGTAACCTAAGCTAGCTTTAAGCTAGCTGGCCTGAGTACCTATAGCAGCAAAGCTGTGGCACCTTGGGCTACTGCCCGAGTAGGTGGGCTTGTACAGCCTGGGTCACTGTGGCTTCACTGCTCCAGTACTTGAGCTAACTAGAATAAATCTAGCTCAGATACATCTACTCCCTCTGCAGTCTAGGCAGACTCTTAGCAAGGCCGCTTGCAAAGTTTGACTTGCATTTTCCAGTACTGTCCCCTGTAGCGTAATTTTGCACAAGTTGTGGGTCTGTTTGGTGGGGGATGACGTGAGAGGGAATGAAATGTTGCTAGTTCACCATTCTGGACACATTCCAAAGTCCTTTTTCCATTAAATTTTCAATAGACTTTGTTTAATACGACAAGCCTTGGAGACGTGTGGTCACCACAGGCACATTAGGAAACTGACATATGCATTTGTACTTTGTGGTTTGAAAATTACGGTAATAACTTTCCCTTCAGGTCCCAACGTCCATTTCCTATTTCAAAATCAAGGGGCATAAGGGAGGGAATTCTGCCGTTCTGGGACAGTGCATGGCAGGTGGATCAAGAGTTCTCAACGGGCAAGAGGCATTTCCTAGTCTTTCTTTGTTGAACACTAGACTAACGTTAGCCTTTCTTCAGATGACCCAGCTGTGTTCTCGAACAAGCTGACATGTAAGATTTTTGTACCCTGTGGCAATGTGCTGGGTGATACATGAGTCATTGCCTTCTTAGTCACCGCTTTCCTTTTGACGCTTGCCACGAGTCATGAGTGAAATGCCAAGCGGATCGGAAAATGAGCACATACTTTCTGTCTGTTCACTTCAGACACTTTGTGGCAGAATCTCTTCTCCCTACACTGCCATAGCAGAGTCAGTCGGTGGGAGTGTGCATGCTCGTTGACAGGAAACCAAAACAGTCCATGGTAGAGTCTGGTGCCAACATGTCAAAGAAGCTATTCACTTCTCAGTAAAGCAGAGTGCTTTCACCTGCTAGGCAAATGCTTCAGTGCCACTTTTGCCTGGAGGGACCCACGTGTGGATTCTCTGAAGTGTGGATGAGGTAGCAATAGGGGCTTGATTCTCTGAATTGCCAAGTTCATTTTGCTCTGCTTAGGAGCCCAAGGCAGCTAGAGGCCTCCATCGGAGATCTTCCCCTGTGTGGGGCAACCTGCACCAGCATATAGCTGATGGTGTGGCTAGGCCAGCTCTGCCATGCCAGAATCCTGCCCACTGACGTGAGGGAGGTAGTGGGTGGGCAGGAAGGTGTAGGGTGGAGCACAGCTCTGTTACGCTGGGTTCTCCACTGAATGTAAGCTGCCCACAATAGCTGTGAAATGAGGAGCCATGATCGCCGAGTTCTGCTTGGATACATTGGAGAATCAAGCCAAGAGAAATGCTGGAATGCCCCAGACTCAAGTTCAACCCTTCAAGGATCTTCTAGGATCCTAGTGTGTGTAGAGAATGAATAGGAGGCAGCTCCAGCCATCCAAAGGCAAAGGCTGCACTGGCTAAACCTTCTTCCTGGGAGAGATGGATTTTAGATTATTATTTTTAATTGAGAGGCAAGGAAGCTCTGAGACCCCATTGAGGCCTTTGGCTAGAGAGAGGAAGGTGCACACCCAGCAGTTGTCATCTGGATGTTCAGCTCTGATTGCAGGGGAGGCGGCCTTAACTCAGTAGTCTCTTCATTATTTGTAATAGGAGGAGGTACATGATCACTGCCATGATGCTTAACTGAAAAGGCTAGTTTTCTTACCACCAGTGTGTCCCCCACCGCTCCCTTGAATTGGATGTAATGCTGTAAGAAGGAGAACGCCACGTCATGTGTGACTCATCGTGTGTTGGCCTGCCTACTGGGTTTGATCCCTACGCAGTAGGGGTGGAAGGGTATTTTCCATACAGTGAAATTGATGGTGAAATGTGCGTGCAATCTGCTATTTCAACATGGCTGTGACCATCCTGCATGACGAGGCACTCTATCCTAGAGCACAGACTCCATGACCATTGCCTTAAGTTGGCCAGTCAGCAGCAGGGAGTGGCTGGAGAAGGAACAGACCCAGCTCCCCTTTGCAGACCCACAGGTTGTCTAAGGCTAGAAATATCCATGAGGAGAGGCACTGTAGGATGAATCAATAGCCACCAATAATGTCCATCACGGTCACTATTTAAATTACCCACCTGTACTGTGGGGTGGAAAGAACTCGGAACCATCTGCTCCCTTTACCATCTAAGCCACGAGACTTCCTTAGCTGTCAGTTACGTCAAGGCTCTTTGCAGGCCTGTAGCCACTAGACTTCATCATCATTGCAAACGCATGAGCCAGTCTTGCTCTCTCCAGCGGAGGGTAGTTCTGAGAATAAGCACGTGCACATACTGCAGTTGTGGAGAATCTTACTCCACCTGGTCACAACAAAGAGACCCTGCAGCTCCTCTTGATTGAGTTGCCCTTGTCTCTTGTTTTGCTGACAGTTGGGAAGGTAGGGAAGACAGGCGATTGGCAGATAAGATTACAAGGTAGCAATGATAGTATCTGAAAAGGTCTGGAAGAGACTCTTAACTGGGTCAAAGTGGATGTCCTTACTTTTCAAGGCTTCAGAGAGTTTATTTGTGTTCTCTGCTTAGCAGAGTGCTCCTGGGTACCGCCTGGTGATGTTAACTCTTCTCTCTCTATCTCTATTTAGGAGATGAACTAAAATGCAGCACACAACTTGCACGGAGGACAGGATCCATCATGCACTGGAAAGATGTCTACATGGGCTGAGCAGAAGTGCAGCCTCCTCCACCACATGGACCGGTAGGTGACCCAATATTCATGTACTTCCTGAAGGCCCAGGGCATCCTTACCAAACCTTGTGGCATAAATGTCCTGGGATCCTTTCTGTTGATGTTTGTACATCTTGTCCTTTGCCTGGTAACGTTCTGCCCAAGCAGCGGGAAGGTAATGTGGCTAGGAACTACCGCCCCATTCCTCTAGCAACTTTGGGGCTCAGAACCACCTTCCCTTCAATACATGAGTTAGAAATGGGTCCGCTCTACTTACCCACTTGTGCCTTCCCAAGTTCTTCACCTAGCTGGGAAGATGTGCCAAAATGTTGAGAGATTCATGTTAAGTTTAAGGTAGTGAGTAAACGTACTATGGTGTATGCGAACTGGTCAGAGCACTGGCTGAAAAGGGTAGGAACCTCCATTCACCACATGGGATGACGCTTGTTCTTTGACTAGCTGGTGCGGTCTTGCTTTGGGGCAAACGCAGCTCAAACCTATATTTCCGGTGGGGTGGGGACAGGTGTTCACTGGGGTTTTGGGACAAGGGGAACAATGAAACATGGTGGATGACATTTTCCAAAGGACCCAGTGCTGGCCTAGCTCTGTCCATTAAAGTCAATGGTAAAGTTCCCATAGACTGCAGTGGGAACAGAGTTAGCTCAGTAGTGAGTGTTCTGACAGTCCCACCTAGTCTTCAGTGCTGGGGGGTGTGACCGACATTCAGTTAATGAGGGAGTGGGTGTTCTGTTAACCAGAGATTAAACGGTTCCATGGAACTGCAGTTACATCGTCTCATTAAAATATTCCCCCTCCCATGTCTGTCGTTTAGTCATGTCAGGCAGCATCACTGAAGACATGGAGACTGCATATAGAGTAAGGTATTAGTCTGTGTGAATAAGCATGTGAGAGACTCGCTCTGAATTTCTGTCTTGCTACTGGTACCTCTGTGCTTTACTCGCCGGTCACTGCAGTTCAGGGACTGTTGGTCTTTGCTACCCTCATTTTCATGGTTTTATAACTTGGATACCAGTAACTTTGGATCACGATCTTAGAGCCAGGTTTCAGCCTGGGATAACTACGTTCATATCTTACCAAACTTTTTCCCTTTCCCCCAAGATGAGCAAAGCATACAACCCTTTCTCAGTCAGCTGGGTCAGCCATCTTTAAATCAGAGAATGGAAAAAGAATGGGTGTGTCCCAGCTTTGGGTGTGCTGTATTGGTGTATGCAACTGTCACGGGTTGTTTTTAATGCCCGGCACCTTTGTTTCTGGATGTCTGCTTGTCTGCAGCTGCTGTTTTGTAAGGCAGAGATGATGCAGCATGTTATCAGGCAGTTGAATGCTGCACATGTTCGTGGAGACTTTAGATTCATAGGTTTCTAAGGCCAGATGGGTCATAATGATTATCTAGTCTGACCTCCTGCAAAACCCTGGCCCAAAACATTCACCCTGAAACTTTGGCATCAAGCCCATATCTTCGGTTTGAGCTATACCATATCTTTTAGAAAGGTATCTAATTTTGAATTAAAGACTTCAAGGGATGGAGAAACCATAGGCAAATTGGTGAATGACACTTGTGTTTAAAAAAAAAAGTGCCTAATTTCTAATCTGAATTTGTCTAGCTTCAGCTTCCAGCTATTGGATCTTGTCAAGCATTTCTCTGCTAGATTAAAGATCAGTCTGTCAGAAAGCTCTTCCCACGTAGATACTTGTAAGCTCTGATCAAGTCACCTTTTAACCTTCTCTTGGATAAACTACATAGATTGAGTTGCTTTAATGTCACAGTGGAAGGCAGGTTTTCCCGGCCTTGAATCATTCTTGTACAGGTTGAATCTCTCTAGTCCGCACCCTCAGGACCTGAGTGGTGCCGAACTAGAGAATTTCCCGAACCACGGGAGGTCAATACAGAGTGCCAGCGGGTCTCCATAGGTGCAGGAAGTAGGGTCTGGGGGCTGTGGGAGCACCCCCAGGCTTTGTACCCAGTGTGGCCCCCCCACCTGGGGGCTCTGATGCCGGCCCTAGGCCCCAGCCACTGGCCCCTTGCCTGGGGTCCTAGCTGTTGGCCCCAGGACCTCCCACTCCCTCCCGGAGCTTGAACACCACGAATCAGCTGTTCACGGAGCTCCGGAAGCGCTGGGAGGGAGGAGGAGGAGTTAGTAAGCGCGGTGCCGCCAGCGCACGAGAGGCGTGGGGAGAGGGGGGAGCTGGCCGCTGGTGGATGCTTTGCACCCAGTAATTTTTCCCCATGGGTGCTTCAGCCCCGGAGCACCCACGGAGTCGGCGCCTATGCTGGGCCATGGATGTTGCCAGACCAGGGGAGTGCCGGATTAGAGAGGTTCAACCTGTAGCTCTTTTCTGAACGCTTTCCAATTTTTCAACATCCCATTTGAAGTTTGGACACAAGAACTGGGCAAAGCATGAAGTAGTGATCTCGCTAATGCTGTATGCAGAGGTAATATCACCTCTCTACTTCTATTCAATATTCCCTTGCTTCTATATCCAGTGATTGCTTGCACCCTCTTAGCTACAGCATCATGCTGTGAGCTTATGTTCAAAGGGTTATTTACCATGGCCGCTCGGTCATTTAGTGTCACTGAATTCCAGGATACAGACTCTCAGCTTGTAAATGCGGCCTACATTCTTTGTTCCTGGTTTAATGGCCTTGCATTTGGCTGTATCTATTAAAACACATTGTTCAAATGACCCTGCCTTGCCAAGCAATCCAGGTTGCTCTGTATAACTGACCTGTCCTCATCATTATTTACCACTCTATTTTTGTGCCCTCAGCAAATTTTGCTAGCATTGATTTTATATTTTCTTCCAATTCACAAATAAAGATATTGAACTTAATTGGGCCAAGAACAGACCCCTGTGGGACCCCACTAGAAACACCCCCATTCAAATAGTTGATTCCCCATTTAAAATTACTTTTTGAGATCGATCTGTCAATCAGTTTTTAATCCATTTAATTCAGGCTACATTTTTATCAGAATGTCACACATGTCTAAATGAAACACCATCCAGAAGTATAAATCTATTATGTTAACACAGTTACCTTTTACCAGCCAAATTTGTGATCCCATAAAAAATAACCAGTTTGACAAGTCTTATTTCCATAAAACTATGTTGATTGGCATTAATTTTATTACCATGCCTTAATTCTTTACTAATTTTCATTCCATATCATTTTTTCCATTATTTTGGCAAGCATTAGTATCTGACTAGCTGACCTATGGTTACCTGGATCCTCCTGTTTACCTTTTTAAAATATTGACACAACATATGCTTTTTTCCCAGTCCTCTGGAACTTCCCCAGTGTTCCAAGATTTGTTAAAAATCACTCTTAATGGTTTCAAAGGCTCGTCAGCCAACTCTTTTGCTACTCCTTGTGGAAGCGATTAGTCATTCACTAACATCCAAAACTCTTTCACATCCTCCCTAATTACTGATGGAATAGAAAGCATTTCATTATCACTGTGGTATATGAATTCACCATCCTGCTTCTTTCCAAATACAGAACAGAAATATTTATTGAATCATTTCTGCTTTTTCTGCATCATGAATGACAATTTTACCATCCTTGTCTAGTATCAGACCTATACTATTGCAAAGAGTTTGTTTATTCCTGATATATATTTAAAGAATTCCTTCTTAACCTTAACCCTACTGGCCACAGTTTTGCATTGTTGCTTTTTGCATCCTTTATTAATTGGCTTTGCCAATTTACTTTGGCTCTTTCTTGCTTTTGCTGTGTTCCTTAATCCGAAATACATAACTGACTTGAAAGGAAAGCAGTTGCTGTTTGTGCTGGAAACATAGGTATACCTGATCCTGATTCTGTGATCACAGATAATTTTCTGCACATCTGCATATTTAATACTGTGTTTTATTTTCCAGTACTGTGCTTGCAAGCTTTGCTCCATAGTGAGTGACTAATTGCTTCCAATGTTTCACCCTTCCCTACCAAAAAAAAAAATCTGACTTAAAAGTTGCGATTTGTGAAGTCAGCAAGAAGCAGGCACGTGAATTACAACTGTGCTCAGCACTTCAGAAGTAGGATATTCCCGTGGTAGGGATTGGGTCTGTGTACAGAGCCCAGCAGGAATCCCAAGCTGGTCAAGGAAAAGCTTCCCTGAGATTCAGGTTTATTTGCAGGTTTTCTGGAGCAATCATATTGAAACAAATTGGCAGGGTCTCTGTCTGCATTCCCTCAATGCAGCTAAAGAGTCTTCAGACACAAAACAAAATTAAACCAAGGCAGCTCCCATTTCCTGGCTCCTAGCTGGAAAAGCTCAGCTGTTCCCCTAAGGGTCAGAAAAGAGCTCACCTCTGGGAGCCCCTCCCAAGATGGGGCTTCAAACCCTTTTGGGAACCAGTGCTGGGAAATAGCTTCACAAGATCTACTCCTAGGCGGGCCACTCGGCAAAGGAATTGAACATCTCATCACAACGTCCAAGTGTCCTCTTAGCTCTACCTGTAGCATATGTTAAACTCCCTGGACAGGAGAGACGTTAATACCCAGCTATAGATTGTTGGTTAGTGATCTAAGGAGGAAGAGTGGGTTGTGGTGAAAGCCTGAAAGACAGGAGATCCAGATTCAATTCTCAGCTCAGCCACAGACTCCGTATGATCTGGGCAAGTCACTTAACTCTGTCTTGATTGTTGTGAGAATAACAAAGCTGCTAATGAGAGTGTTGTACTATAGCGATTTAAATACCTGGTTAGATTGTAAATAATACCTGTGCATAGCGTAAGCTGCAAATATGCTGCACGCGCCTGGATTAGAGTGTGGGAAAATGCCTCCTTTTCTCATGCTTTAAGTGTATTTCCAATGCTAATTGGGGACGAGGGGATACGATTCAAACACAAATATAAACAAAATAAATAATGGAAACTGCAATCTTCCGGTCATGTAAAGACTGGTTTGGTTTTTGCAAATTTCCTGTGATGTGTCTACTGGTTTAGCGTGGGGCTGCCCCTGGATACAGGGTTTCTGCCATTCTTTTGTTTAGATGAAAGAAAAAAGCCCACAGAAATATTTGCCTTGCGGGGAGAAGTCGGAGATGTACCTAGAACTCAGTGGAACAAAAAACAAGGGAGGGGACTAGGACACATTTTAGGTATATGAACCCTGACAATCTTGACAGTCTTCAAAAGCACCTAAATCCCATTTTCCAAAGTGATTTAGAAGTGTGGGAGCCTAAGTCCTTATTGACTTTCTTGATTTTTTTTCAGTGGGACTTAAACACATTTTGAAAATTTTGCCCAATGTTCCTTTAACCTGCAAGACTTTAAAGAGTCACACACACGGGCAAATTATTACAGCGAATTGATTTAGTCACAGTGAGATATCAAGTGCACAATGGAAACAAACTGAAAAAAATAGACAAATGTTTTTCACCCTGGCAACCGGTGTCTGTTCTACTGATCTTGGGTGTGACTTGTATCAGCTGGCTCAGAGTCATGTGGCGAGTTTGGTTTATTTTATTTTTTTTGAAGTTGACAGTTGTCCCTTTTAACAAGAAGCAAAGGGGAAGCGTTAACCACAGCTGCAGAATTCAGGAGGTAGCAGCCACTGGAGGAGGCGTGTTGATGCCAAGTATTGCAGTGTAATTCTGAGAAAAGAAACCTTCAAGCCTCATCCTTCCTAGCCACCGCTCCTCTTCTCTTCCCCCCCCCCCCCCCCGATATTGGCCTGGCTGTTGCTCGATTCGAGGTGTGATGTTGTAATCTTTGTTGACACTGGAGATCAAAGCAGAAACACTTCAGCACTTATTCTGCACATGCTTATGTAGCGTGATTCAGGAGCTAGTCCAAATTCAGTGTTTGTAATATTTATTTGTATTACCGTAGCACCTAGGATACCCAGTCATGTACTGGGAGCCCGTTGTGCTAGGTGCTGTACAAACAAACCAAAAATGATGGTCTCTGCCCCAAAGAACTGCTGGTGAGTCTCTGTTTCCAGTTCTAAAGTGAGATTTCTCTGGGAGTGGCTGTTCAGTCACATGTTGTTGGACTTCCTTGTTAATTTCTTCGCTGCAAAAAACAGCTTGACCTATCTTGATGTGGTGTTGGAAGCAGTGTGGTCTGCTGGTTGGAGCATGGGAAAGAAAGTCAGGAGAGCTGTGGTCTAATCCCACTTTTGCCACTGACTTGCTGTCCTTCAGCAAGTGGCTGATGACTTCGGCTTTTTTCAAAGATGCTGAGCTTGCAAACTACCATGGGACTCGAGCATTCAGCACTTCTGAAGACAAGGCTGTTAGTTAACTAATCTGTCTCTGTTTTCTCACATGCAGAGTGAAGATGATACTGACTTATTTACATGCCTACTAAACTCGCAAGGGTCTTGTGAGGGTTAATTAATGTCTGTGAAGTAACTTGTATGTGTAGCGCACTCTAGAAGTCTCTGGTGGTGGTCACCTTTCAAGTCAAGCACCAGTGCTCTGACTGGGCCAATGTAGTTTGTGTGCTCTGGTTCCGAGCCTCTGATTTGGAAATCAGTGAATGCAGCTCCCTGTGAGATGTTCCCATTTTACAGATCAGGAAAATCAGGCTGAAAAGTTGACTTGCCCAGTACCCCATGAGGTTGGTGGGAAGGGACCCTGGATGCCACCATGACCTGATGCTACTTTAATTTTGTAAGGAAGCATTTAGGGTGCAATAAAGCAGCAGAAAAGGCTAAGATTTTTAAATGACCTTTTCTCCCTGCAGTGCCTGCATCCCGTAGCAGATTATCTCCACTGGAGACAGTCCTAGCTGCTATGGGAGCTACTGCATCTGAATAGTCTGGATTTGAGAATGAAATCAGGAAGAGATGCTTTGTAATGGACAGCTCTGTATAGAACCCTACTGCTGCTCTGCGTTTGTCCCAGCACAGTGTGTGCAAGGAGGGAATAGAGCTACTGGGATACTCTTCTAGGCCTCACCACCTTCTTGCCTGTCTTAATTCTTTGTGTATGCCGGAGTGACTGCACTGCAATGCACCAGCTCAGTGTGCATGGGTGATGTTACCCTTTAATGACCTGCTCATAGACAGGCTATAGGACATTCCACCTTTATTCCAACTTCCCTGTTTTGGGGTCTTCTGTAGTTTAGGTGGCAGAGATGTGTGGTTTTGGAGCAGAAGGACTATGTGTGAGCTTATATGTAGCATCTGTTTTCTGGAGTCCATTCATCGCTCCTCCACTGAGGTCAGCCCAGAATCAGTGTGCTGTAGAACAATATAAACGGGCTCTCATTGCTTCAGATTGCACAAAGTCAGTTATCATCCAACTGAGAGAAATAGTCAGCACACCTGCATGCCCCAGAGAAGGAACATTTTCCTTTAGGATATTAAATTGGTTTTGTATTTAACTTTCTAGTGCCCTCAGCTGGCAAGCGCCTGACCCTGAGCTGGGTAGGCCCTGCCTCGCTAATGGGCGTAGGTTGGTAAGGAAAGAAATGTTCACTCTACCAACGCTAGTGCTCACACATTGCCTGGGCTGGTCTTCCCCTGAGAACAGCGCTTCATTAAGAATGACTGACTGCAGACAGAAAAGGAGTACTTGTGGCACCTTAGAGACTAACAAATTTATTAGAGCATAAGCTTTCGTGAGTTACAGCTCACTTCATCGGATGCATTTGGTGGAAAAAACAGAGGGGCGCAGACATGTATCACCGGCGCGCCTCATTTCTAGGGATGTCCCTCATTACAGACCCAAAGTTCCATACACAGTGCACACATCTGGCCTCCTTCACTTATTATGTTGAGAATTATTTACATCAGAAGTGAAGAACCATGGTGCAAAAATCAGTTAGATACCCTAAAAGGACGGGTCCCCCAGCATTGTCAGTTTCCTGCATGAATAATGTTTGTGCCCCTTGCTATGGGTCTTTGTGGCAGGCTGAAATTCATAGATTTTTAAGGCCAGAGGGGACCATTAGATGAGCTAGTCTAACCTCTTTTATAATACAGGCTATAGAATTTCACCCAGCTATTTCTGTATTGAGCCCATTAACCGTGATTTAAGGTGTGATTATAGCATTCGCCACTGGGTGCAAAACATTGGTCACTGCTAAAATTCTGTTCAAGCATTTGTGGCTTTGTAGGGAAAATTTCATTTTCAGGTTTGGTCTCCCACCTAAGGTGATATGCTCCTCTTGGAAAATTTGAGCAAGATCCATTTGGCCATTCCACTAAATACCGTGAGGTGGGCAAACCACTTCTCCAATCCTAAAACAAAACCATTCTCACCATGCTTTTAAAGGGGGCTTAATAAAAATGGCTGAAGTTCATGCCATGGCATGGAACTAGCCCTCACTAAGGAACCAAGTGCTTGTTCTTGATTTTTATGGAGGCTGGAAGCATGCGGTTTGAAAGAGATACTGCACATGCATCATGAAGTCATCAACAAATCATGCTTGCTTTATATATTTAGGAAAGGCAGTAAGATGCCCGCCATCAAGGCTTTTAGATGAGCAATCATTGCTGCTTTGGGGAGTGGTGGATTGCAGTTTTGGTCATTCTCTGTTTCGGAGTCAGCTTTCAGTGCCCAGACCAGGAAGTGAGTCCTCTGAGAGTTTTGGGGATTCTCCCCTCCCGGGGCAGGAGGGGGAACTGGAGACCTCCTGATGCCTCTTAACTGCTGTGGCATAGGGTGCACTTACATGCCTGTGTATGCCTTCATACTGGGCACTTCAAACACAGACCTGCTCTCATTAAACTCCGTGGCAAAACTCCAGCAGCTTCCAAAGACCTGGGTCAGCCCCTGAACTAGCTGTGTGCTTGACATGGCTAAGGCCTTTGTGCCTAGCTTCAAACCCCCTCGAGCATTGAGCTGCAAGCAAGGGATTTAAGTTACAGGGCAGATGCAGAGACTCTGAATGTCTTTGTAAAACACTCTTAAAACACAGAGCTCTAAATTAGCCCAGCTCCCCTTCTCAACAACATGGGCCACTCAGCGAGCCAGGAGGTCTGTCCTAATGGGCGCACACTAAACCAGAGGTGCGCAAACTATGGTCCATAGGCCACATCCGGCCCACGGGACTGTCATGCCCAGCCCTTGAGCTCCTGGCCGGCGCTGCTCTCAGCTGCATGGTAAGGTGGCGGGGAGCGGGGGGGTTGGATAAGGGGCAGGAGTCCTGGGGGTCAGTCAGGGAACAGGGGGCAGTTGGATGGGGCGGAGGTTCTTGGAGCACTGGGGAAGCTCCAGAAGACTGGAGGAAAGCTAATGTTTTTCCTCTTTTTAAAAAGAGTATACAGGATGACCCAGCTAATTGTAGGCCTGTCAGTCTGACATCAATCTGGAGCAAGATAATGGAGTGGCTAATACAGGACTCCATTAATAAAAAAAATTACAGAAGGGTAATATAATTAATGTAAATCTGTATGGGTTTATGGCAAATAGATCCTCTCAAACAAACTTATCTTTTTTTTTTAATGAGATTACAAATTTGGTTGATAAATGTAATAGTGTTGAAATAATATACATAGACTTCTGGTTTAACTTGGTACTGTACAATATTATGATTTAAAAAAAACTAGAATGATATAAAATTAAGATGGCACACATTAAATGGATTAAAAACTGGCTAAGTAATTGGTCTCAAAATGTAATTGTAAAAGGGAATCATCATTGTGTGGGTATATTTCCAGCTGGGTTCTGCAGAGATCAGTTCTTGGCCTTATGCTGTTTAACATTTTTATCAGTGACCTGATAAAATCATTCCCGATAAAGTTTGCAAACTGTGGGGGTGGTAAATAATGATGAGGATGGGTCACTAATACAGAATGATTACAGCTTGGTAAACTGGACACAAGCAAACAATATGCATTTTAATACAGCTAAATGTAAATGTGTCCATCTAGGAACAAAGAATAGAGGCCATGCTTACAGGATGTGGGACTCTGTCCTCAAGCAGGGACCCTGAAAAAGATTTGGGGGTTGTGGTGGATAATCAGCTGAAAATGAACTCCCAGTGTGATGCTGAGGCCAAAACAGCTAATGCAATTCTGGGATGCATAAACAGGGGAATCTTGAATAGTAATAGAGAGGTTTTTATCTTTCTATTTGGCACTGGTGTGACCACTGCTGGAATACTGTGTCCAGTTTTGGTGCCCACAATTCAGGAAGGATGTTGATAAATTGGAGAGGGTTCAGAAAAGAGCCATGAGAATGATTAGAGGTTTAGAAAACCTGCCCTATAGTGTGAGAGACGCAAGGAGCTCAATCTATTTAGCTTAATGAAGCGAAGGTGGAGGGGTGACTTGATCACAGTCTATAAGTATCAATATGGGGAACAAATGTTTAAAAATGGCTCCTTAATCTAGCAGAGGAAGGTATAACACAATCCAATGGCTGGAAGTTGAAGCTAGGCAAATTGAGATTGGAAATGTGGCATAATTTTTCACAGTGATAATAATTAACCATCGGAACAATTTACCAAGGGTCATGGTGGATTCTCCATCATTGACCATTTTAAAAGCAAGATTGGATGTTTTGTTTTGTTTTTTTAAACTATGCTTTAGGAATTATTTTGGGGGCAGGTCTCTGGCCTGTGCTATACAGGAGGTCAGACTAGATGATCACAATGGTCCTTTCTGGCCTTGGAGTCTATGTCTGGAGTGGCCTATGCTTTTAAGTCCAGAGCCCCCAAGTTCACTCCCCAAAGAAAACACTTGGGACTTATTATACCAGGAAAGGCAAAAAGCTGACTGAGAACAGTGGATTATAATGGGGGGATGTGGGGGCAAGAATTCAGCCTTAGCTTTAGCCAACAAGTTCATTAATGATGTGGCGATGGTGCAATGGTCACATGTGCTGGGTGCTTGTGGCCGTACTTTAAAGGCTTGTTCAAAAGAGTTGCAGAAAGGGGCTGCTGTTGGCACGACTGGATGTGTTGGGTACATGTTCAGTGGATACACCTTGAATTACAGGACACTGAATTGCTTTACGCTGTATTTCATAAAAATACCCTCTTGTCGCAGCAGAGCTGAGGTGTGCTTCGCTCTTCCTTCTCAGCAGACTGCATTGCACCCCAAGAAGACACTTGCAGAAGGAAGTGGAGTTTGTGACTAAATGTCCCGTTTGCTTTAAAGGTAGCCTATGATCTTCTGACCAATCCACATAGGCAGCATGTTCATGTCTAAATGTAGCCCTAGGGTGCGGTGACAGGGTTAGGGATCCAGGAGTCTCCGGCACTCATGTCAAGGCCCTGGATACTCATAATGCAAAGCTGGCGTGGAAGTAACGTAGTGATGGTGGTCGGAGTCAAGAATTCCTGCAGAGACCTGGAACCCTTAACCCATGGTGATCACTGTTGGCCCAGTACTGCTTCACTGGGCCACGTTTTCCTGGCTTCCCGTGTCTGCGGATTTCAGAGCCGGAATGCTTTTGCTTAAATACATTTTTAACAGGGACATAGCACTGCCCTGGCTTACCGAACTCTGGTAACCGAAGGCTGAGGATGTCTCATGGGGTTATGCTGGCCTAAACTCTGCATCAACTGTCCCCTCTGCCTGAGTCATCTGCGTTCCTGCTGTAACGAGGAAACTCTGATTATCCAGTTTTTAGAGTAGCAGCCGTGTTAGTCTGTATTCACAAAAAAGAAAAGGAGTATTTGTGGCACCTTAGAGACTAACAAATTTATTTGAGCATAAGCTTTCGTGAGCTACAGCTACAGCTCACTTCATCGGATGGATTCGGTGGAAAATACAATGGGGAGATTTATATACACACCTCCTGATTATCCAACCTCCTGATTTTAACCTGTATCAAGTAAGTTCCACTGTATCTCATGGGGTGGAATTTAAATATTGCTTTGCCGCATCATCATGGGGTTGGCCCTGGGCGCTGGGAGACCCTGTGATCACAAGAGTGGCCCATGTGATCTCAAGCCAGCTCTGCATCTGTGATACTTGCCTTAGGCCCACCCCTCATCCCTCCTTCCTCACCTTCCCTGTTATCCGTTTTCTAAGAGCTTATCCTCTCTCTCCCTTTGGAAGGAATCCAGCCCCCTCTCCCACATCTCATTCAGTCCAGAATAAAGCAGCCAGTCAGCACTGTGATTTCCTCCTCTCTTGCTAGTGATGAGAGGAAGGAAAGAGCATGCCCCTTGTTGGGTTATTTGTACTTGTGGATGTGCTCACACAGGAAATGGAGTTCTCCTCATCCGGCAATTTACCAAGGTGTATTTCAGTCCCCGCCGCTTTTGCAAATCCCATTTTGTTGCCTTGGGCTTTTCCCTTCTCCACGGTGAGGCAGCTGGTCTCAAAGGCATCTGTTCCAAAAAGCCTGATTTGCCTTAGCAATAGGCAAACCTGCCTGACCCCCTCTGCTTAGATCAGTCCAGCTGAAGGCAGGGGTAGTTTCCATCCAGCTCATGCCCAGCCCTTGCCCCGACCTGTTGCTTTGCCAAAATCAGCAAGGATCCCAGCAGCTCTGGGCCCCCTTGCTTGGGACAGCTACTTTATTGAAAATCTCTTGTCCTGGGACTTTCCCAGGAAGGTACTGCAGTCTAGGGTGAGGCTGACAGAGGGAAACCCCACTGTGTGAAAGGTTTGATTACAGCAACTTGCCAAAGCCCAGCAAAGAGAGTAGTGAAGTTCAGGAAATGTAGACTTCAAATCCCATTGACTTCTGGGAGAAAAGTCAGTGAGAGGTACTGCTTAATGAAAAACTGAAACATTGTTTCACTAAGAAGGAAGAAGTGGGGCCGCTTAACACTGAGGATGGAGTGGAGGTTAAAGATAATCTAGGCATGGCCCAATATCTAAACAAATACTTTGCCTCAGTCTTTAATAAGGCTAAAGAGGATCTTGGGGATAATGGTAGCATGACAAATGGGAAGGAGGATATAGAGGTAGATATTACCATATCAGAGGTAGAAGCGAAACTGAAACAGCTTAATGGGACTAAATCGGGGGGCCCAGATAATCTTCATCCAAGAATATTAAAGGATTTGGCACCTGAAATTGCAAGCCCATTAGCAAGAATTTTTAATGAATCTGTAAACTCAGGAATAGTACCGAATGATTGGAGAATTGCTAATATAGTTCCTATTTTTAAGAAAGGAAAAAAAAGTGATCCGGGTAACTACAGGCCAGTTAGTTTGACATCTGTAGTATGCAAGGTCCTGGAAAAAATTTTGAAGGAGAAATTAGTTAAGGACATTGAAGTCAATGGTAAATGGGACAAAATACAACATGGTTTTACAAAAGGTAGATCGTGCCAAACCAACCTAATCTCCTTTTTTGAAAAAGTAACAGATTTTTCAGATAAAGGAAATGCAGTGGATCTAATTTACCTAGATTTCAGTAAGTCATTTGATACCGTGCCACATGGGGAATTATTAGTTACATTGGAGAAGATGGGGATCAATATGAACATCAAAAGGTGGATAAGGAATTGGTTAAAGGGGAGACTGCAACGGGTCCTACTGAAAGGTGAACTGTCAGGTTGGAGGGAGGTTACCAGTGGAGTTCCTCAGGGATCGGTTTTGGGACCAATCTTATTTAATCTTTTTATTACTGACCCTGGCACAAAAAGTGGGAGTGTGCTAATAAAGTTTGCAGATGATACAAAGCTGGGAGGTATTGCCAATTCAGAGAAGGATCGGGATATTATACAGGAGGATCTGGATGACCTTGTAAACTGGAGTAATAGTAATAGGATGAAATTTAATAGTGAGAAGTGTAAGATTATGCATTTAGGGATTAATAACAAGAATTTTAGTTATAAGTTGGGGACGCATCAATTAGAAGTAACGGAAGAGGAGAAGGACCTTGGAGTATTGGTTGACCATAGGATGACTATGAGTTGCCAATGTGATATGGCTGTGAAAAAAGCTAATGCGGTTTTGGGATGCATCAGGAGAGGCATTTCCAGTAGGGATAAGGAGGTTTTAGTACCGTTATACAAGGCACTGGTGAGACCTCACCTAGAATACTGTGTGCAGTTCTGGTCTCCCATGTTTAAAAAGGATGAATTCAAACTGGAGCAGGTACAGCGAAGGGCTACTAGGATGATCCGAGGAATGGAAAACTTGTCTTATGAAAGGAGACTTAAGGAGCTTGGCTTGTTTAGCCTAACTAAAAGAAGGCTGAGGGGAGATATGATTGCTCTCTATAAATATATCAGAGGGATAAATATAGGAGAGGGAGAGGAATTTTTAAGCTCAGCACCAATGTGGACACAAGAACAAATGGGTATAAACTGGCCACCAGGAAGTTTAGACTTGAAATCAGACGAAGGTTTTTAACCATCAGAGGAGTGAAGTTTTGGAATAGCCTTCCAAGGGAAGCAGTGGGGGCAAAAGATCTATCTGGTTTTAAGATTCTACTCGATAAGTTTATGGAGGAGATGGTATGATGGGATAATGGGATTTTGGTAAGTAATTGATCTTTAAATATTCAGGGTAAATAGGCCAAATCCCCTGAGATGGGATATTAGATGGATGGGATCTGAGTTACTATAGAAAATTCTTTCCTGGGTATGGTGAATCTGGCTGGTGAATCTTGCCCATATGCTCAGGGTTTAGCTGATCGCCATATTTGGGGTCGGGAAGGAATTTTCCTCCAGGGCAGATTGGAGAGGCCCTGGAGGTTTTTTGCCTTCCTCTGTAGCATGGGGCATGGTTGACTTGAGGGAGGCTTTTCTGCTCCTTGAAGTCTTTGAACCATGATTTAAGGACTTCAATAGCTCAGACATGGGTGAGGTTTTTCATAGGAGTGGGTGGGTGACGTTCTGTGGCCTGTGCTGTGCAGGAAGTCGGACTAGATGATCAGAATGGTCCCTTCTGACCTTAGTATCTATGAATCTATGAATTGTTGAATTAACTATTGAGTTGCTGGCCATGCCTCCCATTGTACACAGATTAGATCATAAACAATACCACATTGCTAACGTTGTAAGCAAACCAGGCAGAAGTTGGGCAATGCCAAAGGTAATGTTACAAGTGCAACTTTATTTATCTTCCTAGTGGGTAGGACTTTTGCCCTGAAATCCTATGTTGTTGTTTCTACAGGCCCCTTGCCCGATTCAGTGCTCGCTGAATGAGGCAGCTGTTCGGTATTTATTTGTCAATTTTTCTTGACCCAACCTTCCCCCCACCTATATCTTGGGCCTTCACAGTGTGGTGTCCTGCCCACCCAAAAGATGAAGCAAGCTCCCTGAAATCCACAGCCTGGGGTGTCTTCTCTCTGTTATCACATGGAATTTGTGCCTAAAAGCAGGACAAACCTGTCTGGCTCCTGCAGTTACGGAACTTCACTGATATAAGCATAACTGGGACACTGTATATTATAATGTGATTGTGCAGCCACATTAGTTCATGCATAATTGTCTTCCTTGCTGGATATGCAGAACAACTCTCTTCCAGAATCAGCTTTATTATTTATTTATTTATTTATTTACTTTATTTATTAAATGTGTTTAAAACCTTTAAAATGTGACCCCTGGGTAATGATGTAGTGCTGCCTGTGCGAATCTTCTGAAACAATAGAGCTAAGAGGTGGGAACTGCCCCAATAATCTGTTTAGGGACGTTAACTCTGAAGGCTAATGAGATAATGTAGGCATTTCAAGAATTTCACTGCAGATCATTTTATTCAAAAGGTTATGCTAATACGTTTGTCTGTTTGGTTGTTGGAAGTGGCAGCAGATATTGCAGTGGGGAGCAATGGGACAGCTGGTTGCTATTCAGCTTAGTTGGGGGTTGAATACAAGGAATTCATACTACAAATTTGGAGTAACCTCTACCCAGAAAGGGGAGGGAAAGAGGAGCTGCATCTACCTCTCCAGTTTCAAAAATCTTCTAACCTCCGCCCCCATTACCAGCAACCTTTACAAAGCAGTCCAGTGTGTTCAGTGCAAAAATCTGCAGCCGCTGACAATCTAGAGGTATTGTCCAACTGAACTTGAATTGCAAATTTAATGAATATTGAGGGAGAAAGGAGTATTGGGAACTTAGCAAAGCAGTAAGGAAGAGAGGGCTTAGTGGAGCAAACAGTGGCATAATTCAGGGGTTCCTGCCACATAGGTTCCTACTGCATAATGTACCACATAGGACTTTGATTGTAACTTCATTGCCTGCCAGCCAGCCAGAGTCCAGTTACACCCAGTGTGCCAATCTAAAACCTTCTTGCGCTGTCACATGTCACTTAGGGCATAAACCACCATCCCTGTCTATCCTGGGTTGCTCTTTGCTTGTCCTCCATGTTGTTAAGTCCCTGAAGTTTTTCCTCTCTGTCTGACACAAGGATTCTCTCAGTCAGCCTGTTTTCCACGTTCCCTACCCAATGGCAGATGCTCTGGCTTCATTCTTAACATGAGCTATTTCCGTCTTTTCTGGGTATCTTTAGAGATAAGGGGTTGTTGAACACTCTGATGGATCTCGACATTTGTTATAAATTCATTCAAGTTAATACCTAGTATTTGTATTTAATACCTAAGGCATTGAGATGTCGGTATCTTTAGGAGGATTTCTAGCTTGCACGTAGGGTGACCAGATGTTCCGATTTTTGGGTCTTTTTCTTATATAGGCTCCTATTACGCCACGCTCCCTGTCCCGATTTTTCACATTTGCTGTCTGGTCACCCTACTTGCACATCTGTATGTTAAAGTGGCAGTGACATTGGAGTTGAAGATTTGTAGTTTTGTCTTTAAAATTGGTAGATTTTTGATGACCAAATCTTGTTTAAACTGGTGAAGTGCCAGGTTGTGACATTTTCTTCCTGGACATCCCCACTGGCTTGCATGTTACTGCCGAAACATGTGAACTCTTACATTCCTTTGTCTTCTAACGTAACACGGGAGTTGGGAGTTGCTAGGGTTCTCATTAGATTTGTTTTTTCATAACTGATTTTTAAATCTATCTTTCTTGCACTGCTGGGCGTTCTTTGCTTACATATGGGTGGAGCTGTCATTTAGAAGAGCTTTGTCGCCAGCAAAACCTAAATTTTCGAATGTACTGTATTTAAATCACATCAGGCTTGTATTGTATTCATCCACGCTTCTCGTCATGAAGTTAGTGGCAATGACAAACAGGAGAGGAGAGAGTGCATCCTTGTTCAACACCAGTGTTTATGTTAAATCATTTATTCAAGCTCTTCCCATAATTAAGACAAGAGCGTCTGGTTTGGGTATCTAGACTAGTTCCGAAACAACAGGCTATTGAAGCATTATGATCGAGCTTTTCAAATTAAAAATAATAGGAACTGGACACCCTTTGGTGGCTTTGAAAATCTCAGCCTCTGAGCCCTGTAGCAACTTGCAAAGGTTTTAGTTAGCACAATGACTGTGGAAGCTCTTTTATTCTGCTGTTCTCTTTTTATTCTATTTATTTATTCTATTTATTATTTATTTATGCTGTTTATTCACCTGTTCTCTTGCTGTGTTCAGAATCGTGCTGCTGATGTTAGAGCCCATAATAAGGTTTACTGCTGTTTACATTGTAAAGCCAGTGCAGCTATTGGGGAGGGAGCTGCAGTTTTGTTTGGTTTGCACATTATTTACACAATTGTTTGTTCAGTTCCTATGGCAGCATCTTTCCTTCTAGGGACTGACATGCACAGCTTAACCAGAGTAATAATACACCACAGCTGGGTCAAGGTGCCTGGCAATGATACATGAGATAGAAAGAACCAGACTTGACTCTGACTTGCAGGGTGAGCTTGCAGTTACGGAAAAAAAATCTTTTTCTTGCCTGCTGATCACACTTGTCGCAGAGTCACAGAGATCCAGTAAATAAGGAGCCCAACTATACCCCTTTTCAGAATAACTTTTTGGAGCAAGACTGCACTTTGAAATTCCATGGGTGTTTCTCAGTGGAATAGCTTTGCTAGTAACAATAGCTACCCTCCTCAGTGGCCCAGGTAGCAAAGCCAGCTGAATGTTAATGGTTCACGGTATGAGCAGGAATGGGGAGGACTGGCTAGGGCTGTGAACTGACAACGAAGGAAGCAAGTGTCAGGAGATGTATTTTACTAGTGATGCAGTTTCCACTGGTCTGGATAGATGTGACCTTTTTCCACTCCCTCAGTGGCTGATAAATCTTGCATCTTCTCCTTCAGAAATCATTTTTAATACCAGGGTAGAAATAAGTTGTGTACTCTGTGAAGGTAGTTATCTGAGACCTGAGATGGCTTTCTAGGTCTCTTGGCTAAGATTAGTGGCAGTATCCCTGTATTGGAGGCATTCTCTGTCTGGCCTCTTTCCCCAGCTCGCTCTCCGGGTCTTTTCTCTCTCTCACGTCTCTGCTCTCCTACTTGCTAGATGCACAAGTGGGAAGGTGTGTGGTAATAACGGTGTGAGACTTGGAATTGGGGGATGTTAAATATCTGGGTGACCACAGTAGGAGTTACTTGCCTCATTACCTTTGTACCATGTACCCACAATTGCCATCAGGCCAAGTTCAAGTCCTGCAAGATGCTCAGGGGTCGGGGCCCGGAGCATTTAAAAAATCCTAAAGCTCCTGGATGAGGAGTGTGGGTGACACCACCGCTGCTCTGGTACAATGGGACTCTCTACTGCAAGGGTAAAGTTCATCTGTGCATAAGATGGAGATTTCGCGGGATCAGTCCCAGACTGTGGAACAGACTCCTCCAGGAACTGAGGACCATCCCAAACATCCGCTCCAAGTGCCATGTGCATTTCCCTTACTTGCCTTCCCTGATATCACCAGGGAGCAGCGTGGACTCTGCCAAAACAATTCCCAATGAACCACACGTGACAGACATTAGTCACGTCACTTAATGTGTGAATGGAAGGTGCTCAGATACTGTGTCAATGAGGGCAGGATAAGAACAGAATAGAATGAACACACTGGGTTTCTAGCTCTCACTGACATGAAGTGCTAGCCCCATACTCCATGAGTTATCGGTTCCTTCTGTGCACCCCCACTGCCAACTCTGGAGTTTCTGGTGTATTTGAAATGTGGTTTTCCTTTCTCTCTCTGATAGCTGGGCTGTGTTTGAACTGCTGGAGCCTGCAGGAGCTGGTCAGCCGAGATGCAGGAAACTACCTCATCCTCCTGGAGAAAATCTTGCAGAAAACCAAAGAGGTAAGGCCCTGCAAGCTTAGAAAGATGCCCCAGCAGGGAGGCGGCTTGGGGCAATGGGTGCTTTGTTGTCATTAGGATGGAGTCTGGCAGGGGGTCCTGCTCTGAAGTCTGTAAAGAAGCCTCGTCCCATATATAATTTGGATGCATGTGTGAAGGGTTTTAGGCTAGGGTTATCTGAAATGCTAGGGTAACCCACTGGCGAGTGTGTTGCAAGATTCCCTCTGTGCTCAGTCTGCAGGGGATCTGAGTCTGTTACAGAGCACACAAGGGAGCCTTGGCTTTGTAGCTCAAGATGTAGCAGCTGGTGCTTTTAGATCTGATGGCCCAGATTCAAGGTAGTGGCTGTTGCACTAGCATGGTGCTCCCTGCTATCACTTTGGAACTTATTCCAAATCCCACTGAAATCAAGTTGGATTTGAGTGGGTTTTGGGAAAGGCACTTTACTTATATCTTGTATCCTTTTCCCTCACACTTTGTCTTTTTGTCTTTTAACAGTAAGTTCCTCAAAACAAGGACTCTGTGTGTGTGTGTGTGTGTGTGTGTGTGTGAGAGAGAGAGAGAGAGAGAGAGAGAGAGAGAGTGCACACACCTGTGCATGTACAGCACCTAACACAATGTGGGCCTTGAGCCTGACTGGAGTCTTTGGACACTATTGTGATATTGATGAGAATCTCAGTGAGCACTTGAAGTCTAGGAATTTGAGAGCATTTGCATCATTTCTGGTACCAGTTCTTTCCTGTACTATAGTCCAGTTGGTGGTAGGTTATTTCACAGAAATGAGAGGCGACTGTGTTAGCGAAACTCCTTCCAAACCAGGTTGAGTGCACTCACCTTCTTCCTTAGACAAGAGGTTGGGCCCAGATCCTCACAGGTATTCAGGTACCTAACTCCCATTGAAGTTAGGTGCCTAAATCCTTTGAGAACCTGGGCCTTATGGCCTTCAGCATAGTGTCTAGTGGGGTAGAAGCAAACAGTGTTAGAACCATGTTCACAGATCCCTCCCTGCCTTTAGTAGGAACAAGTTGGTAGTATGGCTTGAGACTGGATCTGGGTGGTTGATGCTGCAAAACACAGTTCCTATGGTTCTGATAAATCCCTTTGAAGGCCTTTGTGTCCTTCTTGTGATGTCTCTCTGTGAATATTCTCCCAAATAGTCGCTGGTAGGAAAGTTCCTGGAAACGGGGAATTTTAAGTGAATGTTGGAAAATGTTTGTAGAATATGAATGTTGAATTCCTAATAAATCCTGGCACCTAATTCTAAGAATTATGCACATACAGCCAGGCAATGGAAACATACCATGTGACTTGTGCCCAATCAGAATTAACCAACACAGCTTGAATTTCAAATATCACACACTAGTAGTGAGGCCTTAGGAAGGCACTCATGAGCAAGCTCCAGGTGACTGTGGAGATGAAGGCGGAATGAAAACTGAAATATGACTAAATGATCTTGGTAGTTTTTTGCTGTCCGCTGTAGCATATGAGTGTGGGTCACTTGCCAGGGTTCTGTGTATCTCTTACTTAGTCATTTCCCAGCCATTGCGGGGGGCCTTGGGCCTGGTGCACCTCAGTCCCTCCTGTTCTCTCTGCGTGTCATGTAAAAGTCTAGTCTCTTGATGGCTGTAATGCTTTTGATCTAATTTCAGTTGTTGGGCATAGTGTGCTGGTGCAGGTGGTGTTGGTGGCCTGTAGTATACAGGAGATCAGAGTAGGTGGTCTGCTCATCCTGTCTGTCCTGGAGCTCTGACTAGACTAAGAATTACTGGCAGGAATTACCTGGCAAATAATTCAAACAACAAATTCAATCACATCATAAACTGTTCACAGACCACTTGCAAAGAGGCAAATGCTTGTCAATTAAATAAATTAATCCATGTGAGCTTAGAGACTTGCCCCATCTATACTTGTGGACTGCACAGAGTGCATAATGCTACATGTGCTATCAAATACCAAGCAGCATCACGTTCCTCCAGCAAGGTCGGTCACAGTAGCATGAACAGGGTGTCAGTGCTTGGGAAGAATGGAACCTGTAGCTCAACTTGACTCCTTTCCCATGAGCCCTCGCAGGTAGGTCTCTTGCTTTCCATGGAGGAAGGAAGCCTTTGAGCAGGAGGAAGTAAGAGTGTTATGCCAATGAAAGAGAAGCTGGTATCTGGCCTGCAGGCTTGCTGGTCAATTGGCCGTGTTCTCTCTCTCAGCACTGGAGATACCCAACTCTGCGCGTGAACCCCCAAATGTGAATCTGATTTGCCATGACTTGGCCCCATTCCAGCTAGTCCCGCTCCAGTCAGTGTGCAAAGGTGTCAGCCCCTGTGCCCAAATGACTTGAATTTTGCAGATATTGTAATAGGGTTAATGACTGAGCATCAGTGCCTGGAGACAGTCGAGCTGGCCCGAGGTCAGACCTTTGGAGCTCAGCTTCTGGCATGTGGGAACTGCAGAGAAAAGGGATGTGGTAGTGCACTGGGAAAAAGAGCAAGCCTGAACATCTGCACTTTGAATAGCATCACAAGACACAAGGAGAGGTTTCCTACTTCCTGAAGTGCTGCTATGTGCATGACCTCCAGTCCCACAATAGCGACCGCCTTCCTAGGCTTTTGGGGAGCAGCCCAGATTCCAGTCTCATTCTCCATTGTGTGCTGGCCATTGTGCAGGGGGAAGCCGGGGAAGGGAGATCCCAGCCATACAGTTCCAGGAGTCCTGGGCATGCATGTTTCTAGGGGCAGGGCTGCAGTTGGTTTGGTGCGCTAGGATTTATGAGGCTTGGCTTCCTGAAACCTTCCCTTGTTGCAAGCTTTTCTTTTTTTGCCTGTCTAATTCAAAAGGAATTGATGGCTTCCTGCTATTTTAATGGAAGCTTTGCCTGGGCTATTCTGGTTTGCTTTGCAACCAAAAATACATTTGGAACTTAGGGACTGAGCAAATGCTAGCATCTGTAGTAAGCAGCAGGCTGCTAGGGTTTGCTATGTCCAGCTAAGCATGGGAAGTGAAGGATCAGAGGTGCTGAACTGTTAACCTTCAACAAGTCCATCTTCTGATGTGAGGCCATCAGCCCTCCCAAGTTAAGTAGCCTCAAGACTTGGGTGGGAGACCTTAGCCTGGCAGGAGGGGGTGTTAGGGACTCTGGAGTTCAAGCGAGCAAATAATTCGCATTGCAGTGTTGCCAACCCTTACAATTTTATCATGAGTCTGGCAATATTTGATATTTTTCTTAAAGCCCCAGCTCCTAGATTCATGTGAGTAAGTGAGAATCTCAGCTTTCGATTTTGTAAAAAGTTTCTAGCCTTTCTAGTTAAGGAGAAAATCTTAAAAACATGACCCAAATGTACTTACCCTAAAGACTCAAACCAAAAGAACTAAAATGAACCAAAAATATGTCTGTTGGGGTTTTTTAGGCCTGATTCATGATTTTTAAATGGCTGGGGTTGGCAATATAGCAACTAATAAGTTGATTATTTTTAATCTTTTCCCCCTTTTCTCCAATCGTTCAGGAACACCTCATGCTATTCCTGTATGGATGTATAATTATTGGTGAATTTCCTCAGTGAATAATTCTTAGTCTGCAGATTGTCCATAATTAGCTTTGTTGCAAATTTTCGCAATGTTGCCTAGTGATGTAAGTCAGCTGCTGTTGTTTCTGTTATCTGGTTGCATGATTTACATTCAATACCCAGCACACATTGCAACATGTGTGAATAGAGTTCTGTCGCTCAGAAAATGTAAAGGGTCACAAACTTGGCTGGATATAAATTCCCTTTTGAATTTGAATAGTTGCAAAAATATTTTCCATTATTCACACATGTGAATCTAGGATTGACTGGCACCAGCTAATATACATTTTTAACATGACTATCTTTGTCCTCGCTGGGCGCTAAGTAGCATTTAACAGAGTGTTAATTTAAAGATTGTAGTTAATACATTTTCTAATGCTCCTCATTTTCCCGGTGTAGACAAAGCTTGGATATGTTGTGCCAATGGCCTAGTCTGTACTGCAAAGGTAGGTTGATATAGCTGCATTGGTTAGGGATGTGAAAAATCCATGCTCCTGACAAGCGTAGGTACGCCAACTAATCCCCAGTGCAGACACGGCGTAGTTATGCCAACCTAAGGCCAGGTATACACTACAGATATATATCAGTATAACAATTTTGCCCCGGGGTGTGAAAAGTCCTGTTGAGTCCTGTGCAGTGCCTGTTGAAGTCAATGGGAATCTTAGCATTAATGTCATTGGGTGGGATACTGGACAGACCCTATATGAGCAATTCTTGCGATCGGATGGTTTCCTACAAAGCTTCCTTCCGTCTTCTGACAGCTTTTGGGTATTTCTGTAACCAAGTAGCGCTGCTGATACTCCTCTTCTCGTGTGTATTTCCTGCAGGTCCAAGAGACGTGCAACTATGACCTCCTCACTCCATTGGCTCTGCTCTTCTATTGTGCAGCTCTGTGTGTAAGTCCTAAATTTTTTAACCAATTGTAACTTCAGCTTCAGGGACGGGCTGAGAATTGGAGCCCTGGCCTAGCTGAAAGCAGAATAATGTCATTATATAAAACATAAGAACTGCCATACTGGGTCCATCTAGCCCAGTTTCCTGCATCCGACAGTGACCAGTACCAGGGCTTCAGGGGAGTGTACAGAACAGGTCAATTTTGGATAGTTCTCAGCTTCTGGTAGTCGGAGGTTTAGGGTTGCCCTGTGCATGGGGTTGCATCCCTGACCATTGTGGCTAATAGCTATTGATGGGCCTCTCTTCCAGGAACTTATCTTGTTCTTTTTATAACCCAGTTATACTTTTGGGATATCCTCACCTGAAGTACTGTGCTCTGCCCTAGTCTTCTCATCTGGAAAAAGATCTAGCAGATGTGAAAAGGGATCAGAAACAAGCAACCAAATATCATAAGTCGGAGAGACTGAAAAGTTTGGGTCCATTTATGTTTAGAGAGGAGATAAATGAGAGGGGACGTGATAGAAGTATACAAAATAACCTGTGTATAGAAGGTGAATCTGCCCCATTTGTTCTTTCTCGTAATTAATCAAATCAAGGGAACTTCTAATGAAACCCAAAGACAATACATTTAAAACGGATAAAAGGAAATACTTTTTTTTCACACAATGAACTGTGCAGTTCATTGCTCCAAGATCTCTGGGAGGCCCAGAACTAAGCAGGATTCATAAAAGGGTTAAGCATCTGAAAGGATGGAAACATCCATGGTTGCTAAGAGTATGTTCTCTTTAGTAAGAGAGAAACTCTCCTGCTTTGGAGCATAAGCCACTAACTGATGGAGTTTAGGAAGAAACAACCCCGACAGGCAGGTTATTCTGTAGTTGTCCAGGGAAGGGTTTCTTGAACCTTCCTCAGAAGCATCCAGTGCTAGCTACAGTCAGAGAGTGGACTGTACAACCTCTGGTCTGATCTAGACTGAGAGTTGTTTTTATTATGCTCCCAGCGCCAGCCCAGATACCTGCTTCCCCATGTTGCTAATGGCCGCTGAAACCTCCTCTTTTATTTGGGCTATCGAGCAGCTCAGTTTGGGAGCCTAGTTTGGGGCCTGGGAGGATCTGAATCTGTCTGAATGGTGTCGGGGGGCAGGGAGGGACCAAAGCCAAAGAGGAAGGACAGGCCTCCATGACTGTGTCCTTCACCCACCTTGGATTGTAATCCTCATGCTACTTCTATTTCCCTTATAGACTCCTCACTTCCCATCAGACTCTGACCTGCTTCTGAAGGCCATTAGCACCTACCACACCTTCCTTACTTGGCCTATGCCTTACTGCAACATCTACCGGGAGCTACTGACCTTCATCAGCGATGAACTCAAGGCCCCAGGTAGGAATCCAAACAGACCATCGTTTTACAGATCCCTCTGACGCGTAGTCTTTGTGGTGTTGGGTGCAGCTAACTTAACCTCAGAGAGTCTGAGTGAAGTATTTTGACTGTTCTTCATGCCAAACCAGAAATGCTCACCACGGTGGCCTGGTATGCACAGTGTTCTCTCTGAAATTCTCTGAGTGTTGCTCTCATACACAGACGTTGTGTTTAAACAAATCATGCAAAGCTCAGGACCAGCAGCCATGCAGCAAACTGTGGGTCCATTTGCTACCATCTGCTCTGTTTTCCAATACAGCTGTAAATGGGCTTTTGTCATCTGGGAGGAGCGGGCTGAGACCGCTGAACTCATTTCACTGCTGCCCTAATACAGATTGGAAGCCAACTCTCCTCCAGAGGTGAAAAGCTGAATTGACATAGTTACGTTTCCAGGCGCATGTGTTTTAGCATTAATGGTCATGTAGAGGAAGCGCGTTGCATGGCACCGGACATGTCTCTGTGAATGTTAAATTCAGGCAGACATGTTGATCTCGGTGGATTAATGAAGCGGATGAGAATTTCCACTGCAGCCTCTTTGTTCTGGGGGTATCTTTTGCATGGCAAACCAGCTCTGGTTGCTCCCTGCTGCTATTGCCGCTAGCCCTAAACTTTGCTTTGAGAAGGAAAGTGACTCAGCGGGACAATTTGGTTATAACAGTGAATCCATTCATTTCCATCAAGGTGGCTTTAGTCTTTGAGTGTGCTGCTTTGTAAAAAATTTTCATACAGTACCCTGGAACTCCCAGCCACTCTTTGTGGCTGAGGTGCTGTCTCTGTGTAATTGGACTTTGGGCTCAGCTGCAGCCAAGGCCTGCAGCATGTAATTGTATCTGTCTTTATGCAGTAGAATCTTCTTAATGAGGCTATGCTCGTGGATGGCCTATTGGTTCCAATTAAGCAGCTATTTCAATTAAAAGAAGAGGTCATTTAAAAAGGGTCTTAAACATGAGGATGGGATACAGAGAATCATTTTTCTTCAGTACTGTATTAGAACAGATTGTAGAATTTCACATCCATTTAACTTCTGGTTAATCACCACATCACCCCTTGGCACTGTTTGATTGCTAATGCAGGATTAGATGAGCTCCAAGCAGGGTTAGGGGACATGCTGTTGAAAACCTGTGTTGGCAATGGGCAGGCCATGTCTACATTAGACCTTACAGTGGCACAGCTCTTCTGTCGACATAATTAAACCACCCCCAATGAGCGGTGGTAGGTATGGCAGCAGGAGAAGCTCTCCTTTCTAGTGTGGACACAGCCTTAAGTCTGCACAGCAAAGTTTTACTGGCATAGTTATGAATAAATCACACCCAGCATAGCTATGATGGCAAAACCCCCAGCATAGAGAAGACAGAAGAGTGCATCTGTCCGTTTAGCTAATGTTTGGGGAAGCGGTGTAGCTATTGGCCGTCGAACTCCTTCTGTCTGCCTCTGCTGCTTCTCCACTTGGAGACTCTGCCATCCTAGGTGTACTGGCATAGGTTCTGTAGTGTAGGCAAGCCCTGAGGCACACATTGCTAACGCCCTATATACTAGCGCAGACAGGGCCAAGAGGAGGCCCCATTCTCCAGAGCTGAAGCACTCTGGGAGGGCAGTGGGGGAATACACTGTGTGCTTCTTAACTGTGATGTTACCCAGGGATCCAATTTCTGCTGGCGATAGTGACTGGCACAACTGCAGGCTAATTATCAGCAAATTATCAGTATCAGCAAAGATGCTTCAGCTAGTGCCAAGGGGTTAAGTAGAGATTAATCAGGTATTAAGTGGGGGTGAAATTTGAAGTTCCAGAAATGCGGGTGGATAGAAGATGCTTTCGAGGAAGCAAAAGGATAAAAAAAAATGTTGTAACTGCCATCTAAACCACATCCCAGCTCAGAGCTGCCCTGGTACGGGCTGGGCCCTCAGGCCTTTGCCTGGGTTGTGGATATGATGTTAAGAATAGTGCATTGATTGTATTAAGTGAGGTGGCAAATGAGGCCCAGTAAGCAAGGGGTCTGGAGACCTTTCATTGGTTGGAGCTCTCAGGCCCTCCCAAACAGGGTTCCCAGTGAAGTAGCCCAGTGGCTGGGGTTGGCCCTGGTCTACACTACGGAGTCAGGTTGATGCAAGGCAGCTTACGTCCGTTTACCTTAAATCAGCCCCTCCTGGGTACCGCTGCAATGGTAAACCTGGCCTAGCATCTCCCACCTTTCCAAGGGGTCTCTGGATCATTCCCTCTCATCTGGCTGGGTCTGGTCTCTGAAATGGCAAAGCCACACAGAGCTGGGCTGTGATTCTGCAATGTCAGAACCAGGGATGGTTCAGAACTGGGGTCCCATTTTATCCAGACCCCTAAAGTGAGGGCGAGCAGGTGGGAAATTGCTCTGGATTTGGCCAGAGAGAGACCGTGAGGGTCCCCAAAGAAAGCTGCCTGGGTCCGGCATTCTCGTCTTGACCAATCCACCTAGGCCCCCTCTGCTGAGCATATCTGAGCTTTGGGAATGCCTCTTTCTGGTTGACAGCCGGGCTGGGCTACATGCTCTTGTCTGGAGATGGTGTATTCTGACCCCGTTTAATGCCAGCACAAGTCCCAGTTTCATGTCGCAAAAGCCGCGGTGCTGGGATGGAGATTATACTGATTTCACAGGGCTGCCTTTGCGTGGGGAGTGTGTAGGAGGAGAAAGACGTGCAGCAAGGCAGGGCTTAGTGATAACTTTCTCCTCATAATTTCTGTTTTAAAATGTCAGTTTGACATGTCCTCCCCCACCAGTCACCTTCTTCATCTTCTGGGTTCTGGAGTTAACCCCTCAAAGCCTGCCTCTTCCATGTTGCCAGCCAGATGAAAGTTGCCGAGTGGTGTGTGCAGTATCCAAAGGGTTAATGTTTCCCACTCTGAACTGTGCGACGCCCACCAGAAAACTGGGTTTGCTGTGATTAACAGGGGTCTCTCCTGCACCCTTGACTGGCAGGCGCCGGGGACGTGGTGCCAGTGAGAGGCAGACTGCAGTGTGAGATTCAGACTGGGACGTTTGGCCTGCAGACCTGACCCCCAGGCAGGGGGAGGAGATATTGGGGTGGTTTATGTTCCTACCGCTATGGCAGCTCCATGCACTCACACATCTGCAGCATCGCAGGGGAATGCGGCAGTGCAATGTGAAACAGCAGAAAGTGTTTGGAAATCAGTCCCAGGGTTAGACCCATTCCTGATAAAAAGCCTTCCATCTGAACCAGGTTTGGGTGCACTTTGTCCTCTGGGCTGCAGCTTTTTGCTGAAACCAGGAAAGGAATTGTGTCTACACAGCTGATGGGAACTGTCCAGTATCTGTAGTGTGGATGGGCCCTAGAAGTACCATGTGGCTGGTATGGTGGTGCTATCGATGATGCTGTCCCTGAACTTCCCTGGAATCTCCCAACCTCATCTCCGTGGTCTGTTATCGCTGTGACACCAGTTCAGGAAGCTTGTTTTAAACACAACTGCAAACCCCTGGGAGATCCCCAGGAGCCTTCACTGCATCCTGCTCTCATCATTACACCATTGTGCCCAAGAATAACTTAGCAGGGGGCTTGAAGTCAAATTTCTCTTTACACTGTATGAGGAGGAAGATGGTTTGACAGCCATGGAAACAGACAAAGCACAGGGCAGTGCCAACATGCCCTGATCGTGAGCTAGAAGGACCCTCTTCAGGGACCAGAGCCTCATTCTCTCTCCATGGCACATCCAAGCCTTGGCCTTTCCACTTTCAGTTCACACCAGTAACAGTGATAGCTTTGTGGAGATCACACTTGTCCACTGGAAATCCAACCAAGACCTTATAGACCCATTCTGTTTGCCAGGCACTTCTGGAGCTGTTTGTGGTACAGTGTCACCAGATACTATCCAGATGCTTCAGCTTTCCTGGGAATCTTATGAGGTCAAAGCCAAGAGGTAAAGATTAACCAAGACAAAGCTGCTGTCAATATTTACCGAGAGTTCAATAAACCTTGGTATTGTCTGAAGGCCTGGGTCGGTATGGATTGTTCTGCAAAGCACGATCGTTGAATGAATCGATAAATA
This sequence comes from Dermochelys coriacea, assembly GCF_009764565.3. Taxonomy (NCBI): domain Eukaryota; kingdom Metazoa; phylum Chordata; order Testudines; family Dermochelyidae; genus Dermochelys; species Dermochelys coriacea. The sequence continues at coordinate 23,631,894 of NC_050081.1, forward strand.
AAACATCAGCTTGGATTGCACAGACTGCCCCAGGAAACTGCGTGGAAAGGCACCACTCCATCAAGGGAGCTGCTGCAGGGGCTTTATGAGGCCCATGTCTGGTAGCTGCTTCGTGTCCTGGCTGAAATGGATTTGGTAGGTCTCAGTCCACTTCCCAGGAGCCACAAATTCAGATGGACAAAGCTGTCATCACCCTTCAGGCTCATTGGGGGTGGCCAGGCATGGGTATTCCACATGGACTACACGCCTGTCAGGTGCTCCTGGTTCAGGGGGGAAGCTGTGTGGGGGAGGAGAAGCTTGCACAACTGCCGCCTGCACGGCAACTTGTTCTGTGGACAGATAAAAAGCCTGTGCCCAGGGCTGAGAACGCAGGCCGGTACATGCTGAATTTGCACATGCAACCTGAGAAGACTTTAGAAGTCATGTTGGGGAAGGGGGGGGATGGGATGCAGGTAAGAGAGGGAAGTTTGTCCCCTCCTTGCCCCCCCAGCACCCAGTAGGGACACCAGTTCCTAAAGCACTTTACAGATGCTGAATGAAATAGATGAGAGAAAATCACTGCAAAGTCTTCTCCATCTAGTGAGGCCTTGTGGATGTCCTGGGGAAGCAAGTGGAAACTGCGAGTAATTGCTGGTTGCAGTTCAATAGTGTGAATTTTAGTGGCATAGGAAAACTTTCCCTGCTTGTTTTCCCCCGTGACTGGTCCTATTAAAGCCAATGGAATTGCCTCACCGGAATGGACAACGTCCGTCCCACAGCAGTGACCCATGTCAGAGGTATCAGAGACAGGACTGTACCCTGGTATAAAGCCCCTTATTTTATCCTGGTTCCCTGCTGCTGATCAGCTGGTGTCCTGAAGCCTGGGGATCAAGAGCTCGTCTCCTTTAATTCTTCCTCGCCTGACTGTGGAGGTTGCTTTTGGGAGTCAAGTGGCCAAGTCCCTCCATGGCGCTTTAGCGACTCGGTGAAGAGTGAAACCCACTGACCTTGGTACCTGACTGTTCTCCACCAGCTTAGAGACCGTTCTTGACACTGATATGCAGAGCTGCTCAGCACTGCTGGGCATATAACATAGCTTCTCGTGGACTGGTACAGGCTAGAGCGTAGACGGAGCAATGGGGTGAGATTGGTGAACTGCATGGTCATGTGACCCTGATGGCCTCGGCAGACACCTGGCTGAGGCCACACATCTTACGTCTTAGCAGTGACACCTTCCTGGTCCCCCTCTGCTCAGCTGAAGGGGATCTTGGGACACTGTAAATGAAACCTGGACAGAACAGTAGAAAACGTAGTGCAGGGCACGGTCTGGCCCTGGCAGAGGGATGTGACCTACTGTGTTTTCTCTGTTGTGTGCTTCGTGTACCCCCTTGCTCCCTGCCCCTGCTATCCATCACATTCCCTTGCTTTCTCTTGTTAGCTGAATGTAGTTTAGACTTGCCTTCAAATCTCCCTGGAGTTGCTCCGGCTTCATAGCCCCCTCCTCCCTGCATCTACTCCTGGCTCATCTGCTTGCCAATCTGCCTTTCAGATCTTGTCCTGGTCTTTTCCCAACACGCCCTTGCACTCTGCCCCTGTGATTTCTCCCTCAGCCTCCTGCTTGCCACCTCCATCCCCCCTGTCTCATACTCACCTCACACTCAGCTCACTGCTCTGACTGCCATACGCCTCACACTTCTCCTCCCTGCTCTGTGTGAGCTCCCCAACCTGCTCCATGCTTACGGTTGATCTTGTCTCCATCTCCTTTGGTTTTTATCCCATCACTCCAGCCTCTTGCCCACATTCATCCTTGTCTGGTCCTGACCACCCCTCCGTTCCCTCTCCATAGCTCTTGCACAGTTGAAATAGGGCTGGTAACTCACTGCCAGCATAATGTCTCCTATCACTTTGCCATAGGCTTTGTTCCCATCCCCCACGCCTACCTAGGTACTATTGGTTCCACCTGGAGTGTTGGGTGAGCCTCTGAATGCAAGTTACCTCTCAGGCCTTATCTAGATGAGGCCTGAAGATGTGAAGTTAGTGTGTGGTAGCTAATGCGTTTTAAAAGATCAGGCGCCCTCCTGGTCTTTACCTCGGCCTGTTCAGCAAATGTTAAAAAGACACGCTTGTTGCCAGCAGTTTACTGGCTTCTCTTGCTCCCGTGTGATCCAAGTTGCTGCTGTCAGTGAATTGTTTCTCTCTTTCCCCACAGGGATTTCGTACCAAAGGCTGGTGAGGGCGGAGCAGGGACTGTCCATGAAGAGTTGCCAGAGCTCCACTGTGTGAGTGCTGCTGTGGGGAGCTGGAGAGGATCGATGCGGGACGGCTTAGTGTGGTCTGGCAGCTGGTCTCTCTGGAACCACCACTGCTCTTTTCATAGTTCTCATAATCAAGGGGCAGATGCCGAGCTAGGGCAAGCAGCCCCTAGAAAGTTACCCAAGATGCAGTTGTGGCTGTGTATGGGTTCAGGGGGAGAAGGGGCAGTGGAGAACAGCACTGAACTAATGGTCAAGTCATATGGATAAAGTGGAAATACCAGAATTCCCATAGTGGCCGTCCTGGGCCCTCTCCAGGTCTCGGTGTGTGCGTATGTGTTTGCTGTTGCCCCATGGTGGGAAATGCATGGTCTTGACGAGAACAGGATGGTGAAAAGAAGGAGCTGATCTGTGGCTCTCGCCTGGAGAATGCTTGGTCCGATCTCTATGCGTGTTGGAGAGCAGAGAAGATGCAAAGTGACATGCATTAGCCAGAAGGGGTGCGGGGCAAAGGTTGGAGGGAGGGGAACAGCTTCGCCCCATCCCAGGCAGGAAGTTTGACAGGGTTCATGCTTGATCAATAAAAGCGCCATCTCTTGACAAATAAGCAAGCCAGCACGTAGCCCGGAGTATGTGACTGAGACAGAGAAGGGGGAGGGGGTCTTATCTGGGCCTTTGATCCCTTCCTCCCCACGTTATCACCCTAATCTTTGAAAGTGTGAACGCAGAGCTGATCTCTCCCTAGCCTGCTATTAGCAACAGTCGCTGGCTCCGCCATCGCTCAGGTGCCCCTGCTGTGAGCATTTTTTATTTCAGGCTTGTCGGCATGCAAGTTGTACTGCTTTAAATATACAAGTGTGTTCAGATGGAATAGCAGCTCGCCTCCCAGTGAGGATGCAGTGATAAAAGCATAAAGGTGCTTTATACCAGGCTGGCTATCCCTGTATAGGAAAGGGACTAAGTTATATTGGTATTTGGTGCGTTAATACCAGTGTAATCACATTCACACTAGCAGCTGTACCAGTATAACTGTGTAGGTGTAAAAAAAAAAATCATATCCCCTAACCCACATATTTCTATCAGTACAAAATCTGTGTATAGACCAGGCCTGGGCATTATACAAAGCCTGTGCCCATTGCCTGAGCCTGTGGGGCCTACTGAGGCCCCGGTCCTGCAAACCCTGCAGCATGTGCTCAGCTTTAAGCAAGTCCTGTTGATTACACCGGGACTGCTCACCTGCTTAAAGTTAATCACCTGCTTAAGCACTTTGCTGGACCAGGGCCTTAGCAATTAACATGCAATTAGAGGATGCTGTTAGTATGGAGAAGAAACTCCATTGCCGCGTTTAAGGAGTGCCTCTGTTCCCCACTGCTCTGCCTCAGGCTGTGCGCCATGTCCTGAAGGTTAACAACCTCTGCCTCTGGTGGAATAGCCGGGAGCCCAATTCCAGGAGCAGGGGCTTTCCTTGGAGACCACCCACCCCAGGTGTTTAAATCTAGGGACTCTTAGTTTGAGCACCTTGGTCGATCTCTGCAATAGCAACTGAACATTGGGATAGAGACGAATCTTGTACGGTCTATGTCCTCTCATGCTATGGATACGTTCAGTCACACCTGGAAACTAGAAAGGATCTGGTGCATCTGCCAAGATCTCATGTGGGCCCAGTAGCCAATCCCATTAACCAAGATGCTGTCTCAAGGGCAAGTTTGGTTTCCTTCTCTTACTCCATTGCCCTTTCTGTCCTTCCCCAATTGTGTGTGATCTTTTTCATTTAGACTGCAGGCTGTTTGGGGGAGGGACCCAGTGTCTGCCTGATGGAAGGGCCATAGCGCTGTGTGCAATCACAACGGTCTAGATTTGGACCACTGTCAACATAGACTTCCTTCTCTGTGCCCAGCCTGTGCATTGGTAAAACAGCCTGTGGCCTGACACAACTGGCAGACTGTGCTGATGGGAAGCCCAGGAACCAGAGTGCTGGGGCCGGTCTGCCAAGCAGTGACAGAGCAAAGCTGGTCTTTAGAGGCCATTGCTGACAGTGCATGAGGGTGCAGAGCGGGAGAACTGGGCAGTGCTGTGTGTGTACAGTAAACTGGGATAATGAGGTGAAGGGCTTCTCTTGGGCTCCATGTTCCTGTAATGTGGAAGGATTTCACCATCTGGTGGGTGGAATAGTTCGGAATTGATCAAATGCCACACAAAGCTCCCAAGTCCCCCTGCTCTCCAGGTCGTGCTAACAGTGCAACTATTATTTATTATTTGAGCATAAGCTTTCATGAGCTACAGCTTACTCACGAAAGCTTATGCTCAAATAAATGTGTTAGTCTCCATTGTGCCACAAGTCCTCCTTTTCTTTTTGCAGATACAGACTAACACGGCTGCTACTCTGAAACCTGTTGTTATTTATTATATCTGTTCCCATGTCAGGGTCCAGTTTGCAAGGTGCTGTTTAATTAACCCTGGAGCTGCAGTGAGTTGAGTTGATTTTATCTTTCACTCACTAACCACCATCCCGTGTTGCCCTTAGCACGGTTCTGCTGCTCAACCCCTCTGAGGTTCAGAGCGAATATCTGTCTGTTGCCAAGAAGATGAGCACCGCGGAGCACAGCCAGCACAGCACCTTCGTCAAGCTAATTGGACACATCTACCAGGCCACTTTTGGGACCAAGTGCGATATGGGCAGCTTACAGCACATCCTGAAGGTAGAGTGACTCCTGCATTCTGCATGGAGGCCTTTAAACGAGCAATTCTATCCCTGGTGCACAGGGTGATTTTTCTGTGTGCTGTTTAGCAGTGGTCATCTCCATCCCAGAGATGGCTGCAGTTCCATGCTGACCCTTGTGCAATTCACGGATCAGTTTGGTTGCACAGTGCTTCTGGGGATGCTGCATGAATGTAAATTGTCCTGTGAGTTGCAAGGGGGAGGTGAGATCTCGCAGCAGTTCAATTCAGAAGGTAGAAACAACTATTTGTTCCCATTATTTTACAACAAAACAATGGGAAATGGCGATGAATAGAACTCGTTGCGTTGTCAAATCAAAAGTTTAAAACAAAAGAAAACGTGGTTTCAACAACTATTTCTCAAGGAAAAAATGTGTTATACTTTCTTTTTTGTTTAATTTTATTTAGAATGAAACATTTAAAAGTACTTTTTGAAACTTTATTGTGGTGGGGGGGGGGGAAGTCCCACTTTTTTCTCACTACTTTACTACTTTGCCCTGCCCTGCCCTGCCCTACCCTACCCTGCCTTTTCATTTTTTTAACCCACTGGAAAAAAGGGGGCAGAAGGCAAAGAAGGAGGGAGGGAAGAGAAGAGACCAAAGTGAACAAAAATTCCTATTTTCTTGTTTTTTAAAATAGTTTAAATTTCCCCCCAAACAAAAAAAAAATGGATTTTTTTGAATGAAATTAAAACTTTTTTTCGCAAAATTTTTCATGGGGGTTGGGGGGAGAAGGGGGTTTCACTTAGCTTCGGCCAGGAGTCTTTTTCTAGAAGAAATGGGTTATGCTTCATGAAGAGAGACCCACATGTAGACAAGCTGTCTCTGAATCTCTGCGCTCTCTTTAGTCCAAGACCTTAGAAGAGCTCTCAGAGATCCATTCTCGCACCACAGAAGTTCAGGAGCTGGCAGCTGTTACCAGCGACCCTGTCACAGCCAGGGAACAGCTGCAGTCCATGCTGCAGGACATTGCGGCTGAAGCAGGTTTTCCTAAGATCACAGGTATGAGAGTGAGTAGGGTTGTTCTAATTTATACAACGTTCTACTTTTCTTTCTCTAGCCTGTCCTGTCATATATGTTAGCTGCTCTATTTTGAGAGATAAGGAGTGAATGCTATGAAGCATGAAATCCTTGACTGGACTACGTTTCAAAAGTAGAACAAAAAATCTGTTCTGGCTTACTCCCTCATGATGAGCTGGTCTTTGCGGGTTTTTCTTGCTTATTTCTTTTTCTGCTCTAGAATCACAGCTTTTATTTTAAAAAAAAGTCTCTAACCCTTATGGTTAGGAAGAAAACTTTCAAAACACAAACCGATTGTAACAATGACCACTGCCTGGGTCTGCAGACAGCCTGAAATTATAGCCCTGAGAGCTCTGAACTGCCCCATTCATCTCAGAGTATCAACTCTCATGCCGAGCAAGGATCGCTTTAAATGTCGACGTTGTGAACTTTTTCACTGCTGCTGAAAGCACTCACACAAGGAGAATGCCTGGCTGTATGGTGAAGGTCTGCATGATCGGCTGCGAGCGATGGCTCATTGTGGTGTCATTACGGAGTGTGGCATGGGTTGTGGGCAGAGTTTGGGAGTACCATTCCAACCTGATCTCTGGACCCAGCAAGGCAGAGGGGCGGAATGGAGCACAAAGTGGCATCTGAGGGGGACAAAGTCCAAGGAGCCAGATGAGCTTGGCAGAGGCTGTTTTGTTTAACATGTGCACTGTCTGTGGTGAGAAGATTCTCATGTTGCTGTCCTACATGGGTGGAGCTCATTTTGGGGGAGGAGCTAGTGAGAATTCACTACTTCCTCCCCTCCCCACATTCATCCCTGGCTGTTAGGATGAATTGCTGGTGGCATCACTTGCTGGAGAGGAGGGGGTGGGGGCTCACAAGTGGAAGAGGGGCCTTGATGCTGGGACTTTTCACTTCAGTCGACGCTTGCCTGAGCTGACTTAAACTGGCGCTGAATAAATTTAGGCTGGAAATGAAAGACAGTTTCTAACCATCAGAGGAGAGAGGTTCTGTAATGGCCCTTCCAATAGGAGGGGAGGTGAACAATATAAATGGTTTTGAGATGGAGTAGGTAAATGGATTATGTTATGGAGGGTGCCTGCAATAGCAGGGGACTGGACTCAGTCACACAGGAGGTGCTTTCTCAGTCTATGTTCCTAACTTGCCACTTGCTTTTCTCTCGTCTCAGGAATGGCCCAGTCGTGTAAACTTCACACAGTCCCCATCCCCGTTGCTCGATGCTACACTTACAGCTGGGACAAGGATAATTTTGGTAAGGCTAAAACTCACCCACAGCTTGGCTGTGGAAGAACTCCCATGGCACAGGCGTGCAAAGAGAGCTGCATCGTGGGGAGTTTGACTTCCTTGGAAGCATGGGGCCAGTGGCAGAAACAGGATCCCAGACCAGAGAGGCTTTCGAGGCCCGATCTTGCAAACACACACGTGGTTTGTTTGAAATGCATTGAAGTCAATGGTGTTCCTCGCAGGATTAAAGTTAAGCATGTATGTGGGTGTTTGCAGGGCTGAGGCCTGGCTCAGCACTGAGGCCTGGCTCAGCACTGATCTGGTACCTTCCTGTGTTCCTAGAATATAGATAATATCAAGAGAAATAATGGCCTTTGATATTGAAAATATACGTTACTGGAACCTACCCAGTACTTCGATGGGGCAGGGGCTGCCTTTCGGTTCTGTGTCAGTACAGCACCCAGCACAATGGGGACCTGCTCTGTGACCGGGGTCCTAGGTACTACGACTATACAGACAATTAATAATAATGCAACTGTAACAGGGTGGCGTGCCCCTTTAATAGCCAGGGAGCCTGTAGCCAGCCCTGGCTCATTATCAGACTCAGCTGGGGAGAGGTCAGTGATTGCCATAAAGGCCTGAAAGGGCTCAGTTGGGGGTGGAGGGGGCTGCAGAAAGGAAGTTGGCTCCTGGCATGTCTCTCCCCACTGCTCCAGGACCTAAGTGGAAAGGCCCCGGGTTCCCTGACGCTTGCTTTGGTCTGAGAAATAACTCTGTGTTACTTGGCGAGTTTTGTGTTGAAATGAATAAACCACACCCCAAGGCAAGGGTCTGAAAGAGACCTGGGACATGGCGTCGGCCCTTCCAGGGCTGGGCAGACAGGCCAGCTGTCCTACGGCAACTTTGCCAAATTGCAGTGGCCCGCTTGGGGGCAAGTTTAACTGCCTTTGCAGAAGGCTACACCGGAGCTGGAGGTGTGAGTCCCAGTTTGAGGAATGTGCTAAAAACAGATGTGTGAGCCGCCACAGCAGGAGCAGTGGGAGCGCTAGCCCCCATGAGTCCGGGCCTATCGCCTAGGATGGGTACATACTCGGGGTGGCTAGCCCCTCGCACTGCAGTGACCACACTCTGTTTTTAGCATGCTAGCTCAATGAAACCTAGTGTGGGTATGTCTTCTTGAGCTGGGAATTTCAGCTTCAGTGTGGGCGTACCCTTTGGGCAACAAAATATGGGGGGGGGGGTTCCATTGTCCTCAGGGTAGGGTCAGGTGAGCAGGGTTTTTTGTGCCTGGCCTGGTAATTTCCTCCCTCCTCCCCCCATGGCAATTTTGCAAGCGAAGCTGTTACTTCTCTTTTACTCCCATCCCTGCTTATGACAAATCTCTGTGTTTCTGTGCAGACTCTGCATTCAATGCCAGCAGGCCCCAACAAGCTACATCGATTCTGTCACTCTGGAAAACTGTTGGCCCACCTGTCCTCCCCTGGGCTTGTCTGTTTCATTCTTCTCACAGAGTACATTTTTGTCAGGGAGCCAGTGGCATTATCACTTTCTGACCTGGCTGGCTATCTTGATTAGTATTAAAATAGGTTTTAATGGGATGTGGCCATAAGTAGTAGAACTAGTTGACAATCCAACTTGAAAGGAAGCGAAACAAATGTTAGTTTACTTTGGTGTATGGAAACCCAAAGGAAACAAAAATTTCCATTTGAAAGAAAACTGACTTTTGTTTCAAACTTTTTTTGCATAAAAAATTTCATTGAAATTGAACCGTTTTCATGAAATTGTTTTTAGTTTTTGACAAAATTGCTTTTTCCCCCCCCCACCAAATCCACTTGTTTTGGTCAAAAAATGTTGACAACCTCTGACAAGATGACTTCTGGGCACAAGTGCATTTGGTATTAGTGTGGGACGGCCTCAGAAAGGAATAGATAGAAGTTCCACCACTGGGGTCATATGAGGCTGGACAAAGTACTGGAGAACACACTGTAGAGGATAGTCCTTCACTGGCCCTAGGGTGGATGGGCTGGGAGGCCTGATATACCCCTCCCATCTCCCATGTTGTGTTGTTTAGGATTCTGTGCTGGCTCTTATTCTTTCAGATATCCTCAGAGACGTACTCAACAAGGAGTGCGATGTTCTCAAGCCAGTGCTCTTGGAAGACGAGGAGGAAGAGGAGACGGAAACTGATGGCTGTTCTCCACAAAGAGACTCACTCCTTTCCTCCATCTCAGCAGTTTCCAAGGACTCTGTGTACTCAGAGTTATCAGAGGAGGCGTCGAAGCATTCGCGGATGTCTCTCTTCACCACTTCCAAGGACTCCATTTCGGAGCTGTCAGTGGTCTCCAGAAGGTCCTTGAAGTCATTTGTGTCTAGCCTCAAGGACTGCATGGACAGTGGCTATGCCGAAGACAGTGACGAGAGCTCTCTCGATCTTGTGGGGAGGCTGGACCTGAAAGAGGAGACGACACTTCACAAGCAGAGGCAGAGACTGGCCAGCAAAATCTGCAAGCTGTTCAAGAGCAAAAGCCAGCTGGTCTTGCGGAGAGATGTAAGGTACTATCCTGACACTGGTTCGCTCTCCCTGCCTCTGCGCCGGGCCGAGAGCCTGTGCAACCCAGAGGCCAAGCACCGCATCCTTGCGCGCTCCCGGAGGGCTCTTTCCTTGCCCCAGCATGTGCTGAGTCAGCGGCTCCCGCAGCACCACACAGCGCAGAACTTGTGCATCCAGCGCAGGCCCTTTCTGAGCTATGACGAGGACACCAAGGTCTCCACGCTGCGCGTCGTGGCCTTTGGGTCAGACCGCATCTCAGGGAAAGTGGCCCGGGCGTACAGGAACCTTAGGTGAGTGGGACGGCACCAGGGGAACCCGGCTCCCATTCCTTGTGTGTATTTACCCAGCCCTCCCACCACACGTCACCTTACGAGTCCAAGGGCCAGAGCCTCCGATGGTATCAATGGATGTAGCTCTATTGATGTCCATGAAAGGTGGGCCCAGATCCTCTGGCTGTGCCCTTGTGCAGACTGTGCTGTGAGGTGATGATGGGGGATTGGGTTCCCACTCTGTTAGCCTCCAGCACTGAGGCCTGGTGACGTACCCTACACCACACTCAGTGCTGTCCCTTTGTGGTGCACGTGGCTGTGTCTCATGCTGTGGTGTTGTGCAGAGCCTCTTGTGCAACGCACTGTGCGAACATCCGACAGAAGGACGGTCCCTGCCCCAGAGAGCTTATGAGCTAAGTAAAGAGTGTTGGGCTGCTCCTGCACTGTTTTCTTCACTGTGTACACGACTGTGTGGGGGTGGGGATGCGCCTTGCCTACCTCATACTAGACACCTCATTTGTGCTGACACAATGGGCTCTCTGCAGTGCTCTCCTTCCCTCTCCCTGTTCTAGACTACAAGAAATCGATTGTCCATTACTGACAAGGTACTTCAAGCTGCAGTTTTTCTACATCCCGGTGAAGAGGAGCTGCCTTACCTCATCTGCACCACTGACACATCCTCCTCCTTCTCCAGGAGATCCTCACCTGAGAGCCTCAGGGCAAACGGTACATGTTGTGTCTCCCGTTGGACCAGCTCCTAGTGTAGAGACCTGCCTGTGTCATATAAGCAGCGCCACACTTGGCCCTCACTGGTTCCCCTTGTGGCTGGCTCGGCAGAGAGGCCAAGTGCACCTGAGGCTGGCAGGGAGGGAAGCTTGTCCTGTCCCTGCCTGTTCTGTAGGCGGCCTGCCCTATTGATGGCCAACAGTGCAATACCTTCTGCCAGCTCAAAATTTACTTGCAGTAAGAAAAATAAATGAAATCAACCAACCCCAGAGGGTATCTCTACACTGCAACTGGACACCCGTGGCTGGCTCGTGTCCACTGACTTGGTTCTCGGACTACAGGGCTGTTTTACTGCATGTGGATGTTCAGGCTCAAGCTCTGGGACCCTCCTAGGTCCCAAAACCTGGGCTCCAACCTGAGCCTGAGCATCTACACCACAGTGAAACAGCCCCGTAGCCTGAGCCCCACATACCCGAGTCAGCTGACATGGGCCAGCCGTAGGTATTTAATCGCAGTGTAGACATCTACTGAGTGACTGTGTCTGTCTGGTTTCAGGAACCCAGCTCAGCTGGGGCACAAAGCAGCACCAATGAAATCTCCCACTACATTGGGATGTTGGACCCATGGTACGAGCGCAATGTTCTCGGGCTAATTAACTTGCCCACGGACGTCCTGTGTCAGGTATGTCTGGGAGCTCAGGAGGAAATGAGCTTGGCTTTGGGTCCTTACCTCACTGCACCTTTCCATGTGTTGGCATGGGGGCAGGAGGAGGGTCTCTCCCCTTCATTTGGAGTATCCACCATCAGCTGCTAGTGTTGGACCAGCTGGGTCTGCTCCAGGATGGGTCTAATTTTGAGCTGTCCTGCAAGATCCAGGTTGGGAGCCAGCTTGAGGCTCTCCTGGGGCTGAACATTGCCTGCCTCTGGGGAGTAGTAAGCCTGACCCACCCCGTTGCTCTGCCTCTTCTGTGAGTCTGTTCATGGGACAATGCACAGGAGGCCAGTGTCCCCACCCCCCTGCTGTGCATTAGGAGACTAACTGGCCAATAGGGAAACGTAGGGGGAAACTCCGGGGCACGAATCGTGTTCTCGCTGTTACTCCCCACACTGTTCACGCTCTGGGCGCCATTCTCAGCAGAGAGGCCGAGAACGCTGACCTGGTCCCAGCAGGGTAGGGTAGGGTGGGGTGGAGGTATGTCAGTGGGGGAACTCGCCTGGCTACAGCACCTGTTCGGAGGGTTTTAGTCTCCAGGGCTGCGACTCCAGTACCTTTCCCCAGCACCCACAACCTCCCAGCCCTGTGCTGAACAGCAGGTGCAGAGCAGGTTTCCATTTCACCTTCTTGTGCCTATGCCAGCAATCTGCCAAACCCGAGGTGGAACCTACGGAGGAGTCCAGAGAGCAGCTGCCCATCCTGGCTGACATGGTGCTTTACTACTGCCGGTTTGCTACTCGCCCGGTGCTGCTGCAGCTCTACCAGACAGAGGTACGCAGGGCTGGGCCTTTCCATCCCACCTTGCACATGGGGTTTGTGAAGACTTCTGTCTCTGCATAGATCAACTAAGGACTCCAGTTCCAACCTCTGAGACAAAGGTCTCTTCAGGACTGATACGTCCATGATGCTCAAGGGTTCAGCCAGTTCCTCCCCCGACCTGACTATTGTGGGCTGGTGAGACTGTGCTTCCAGGGGTGTGCGCAGGAATTTAAATTTGAATGCTTTTGGAGGGGCACGTTAAACACACACAAATGAAAGGTTTGCGTGACCTCTGCCATTTCTCGGGACGCCTCTGGCAGGGACACCCAGCTACGAGGAGGCAGCAGAAGCTCCCCCTGCAGGGGGCACTCCCCATGTCCCTTCAATCCCGGCAAGGAGGAAGCGGCATGGCAGCTGGCTGCAGGGTTCTTCTCCAACCCCTACAACTGCAGCCTGCTGCTTCTCCTTCCCTGCTGCTGGAGTCCTAGCACTGCTGCCTGCTCTGCAGATGCCTGCTGAGGCGAGTCAGGGGCTGGAGGCAGAGGAAACACATGGGACTCCCAACAGCAGAGAAGGAGAAGCAGCAGGCTGCAGCTGTAGTGGTGTGGGAGGAGGAGCTCAGCCATCAGCCACCCTGTTGCTTCCTCCCTCACCGGGCTTCAGGAACACATAGAGATTTTGGGGGGTGGCAGTACCCCTGCTTGCCCCCCCCCTTGTGCATGCCCCTGTGTGCTTCCATTAGTCAAGTCCATCTCCTTCTTCTTTATCACCATGGTAGTAGAGCCTGGGTATGCAATTGGCCCTTGCTGCATTTGCTAATGGCTCATGATGGACTGATGCCCCTCCTGGTGATGGAGCTGATGTAGGAGGTTTCTGGGGGATAAAGCTCTGCATGAACATCTATTAACCAACAGCGACCTCCAGAGAAACCAATCTGCTGCTGCTGTAGAATGCAGTGGTTCTCAGCTCCATGGGGACGGTTGAAGTGTAGTTCAGATCACACCATAAAGTCTCCAAACTCTCCACTCTGCTCTCTCCTCTGATACCCTGGTCCCTAAGAGAGGATGGGTGTCCCATAGACAACTTTTCAGCTAACTTGTCTTCCTTTCCTCATACACGTATGGCTCTCACCAGTGCTAACAATTACACACACGCTTTGCTTTCTGAATCCCTGTCAGGAGCATGTTCTCCAAAGCCTGCTCTGTCCAGCATGCAGAGATTGAGAGGAAGGTTCTTGTCATCCTGGTGCTCTCATAACAAGGTGATGGGTGTGGGATGAATATGTAGGTAGTGATGGTAACAGGCATTTGGATAAATATAGGAGAGGGAGAGGAATTATTTAAGCTCAGCACCAATGTGGACACAAGAACAAATGGGTATAAACTGGCCACCAGGAAGTTTAGACTTGAAATCAGACGAAGGTTTTTAACCATCAGAGGAGTGAAGTTTTGGAATAATCTTCCAAGGGAAGCAGTGGGGGCAAAAGATCTATCTGGTTTTAAGATTCTACTCGATAAGTTTATGGAGGAGATGGTATGATGGGATAATGGGATTTTGGTAAGTAATTGATCTTTAAATATTCAGGGTAAATAGGCCAAATCCCCTGAGATGGGATATTAGATGGATGGGATCTGATTTACTATAGAAAACTCTTTCCTGGGTATCTGGCTGGTGAATCTTGCCCATGTGCTCAGGGTTTGGCTGATTGCCATGTTTGGGGTTGGGAGGGAGTTTTCCTCCAGGGCAGATTGGAGAGGCCCTGGAGGTTTTTTTTTGCCTTCCTCTGTAGCATGGGGCATGGTTGACTGGAGGGAGGCTTCTCTGCTCCTTGAAGTTTTGAACCATGATTTGAGGACTTCAATAGCTCAGACATGGGTGAGGTTTTTCATAGGAGTGGTGGGTGACATTCTGTGGCCTGCGCTGTGCAGGAGGTCGGACTAGATGATCAGAGTGGTCCCTTCTGACCTTAGTATCTATGAATCTATGAATCTATTTCTCAGAGCAAGAATGCTGCTGTCGGGTTGCTGTGACTTGCACTGCTATGATTTTCTAGCTTGAGGGGTTCTCTCTCCTTGCACTGCTTCATTTGAAGGCATTGCGCTATTAGGAATATGCCCGGCTCCCTCATTGTGTTGTGCATTCATAGTGCATCTCTCTCTTCTCTCCCGCCCCCGACAGCTAACCTTCATTGGAGGTGAGAAGAAGACTGAGGTCTTCATTCAGTCCCTTGAACTGGGCCACTCAGCTGCCACGCGGGCCATCAGGGCGTCGGGTAGGTATCAAATCTGGACACAGATGTTTCCTTGCCTTCCTAAAGTCTCATGCATCACAGGTTCTGTAATGATACGATGGCAGCTTTAGAAATCGGGGCACAAATAGATTTGATGGTGAATGCTTAATAACTAGCTCCTTAGGGGAGCTAGAAAAACCCAGATGAACTGCACAGAGAAATCGGATCCACAGTTAGGTTGGATTGCAGATGGCTGGTGAGAGTGTTGCTCCAATAAACTCTGTGGTCAGGAGCTAGGATATAGAAAGGGATTTTTACAAACCTGGAAACTAAAGCATCATGAAACCTACATTTTCCCTTCTGTAACAGTCTTTATGATTTCTGTTTCTCAAGGAAGTTTTTTGTTACTTTTCCCTTGATCCAAAGTTAATTTATTTTAGCATAGCTAAAAACAGGTCCTTTCCCCTTCATCAGGTCCTGGCACAGTGTCTTGGAAACCAGCACATCCTTTTTCTTGGCGGGGTCTTTACTCACAGTTTCTCTTTCTGTCTTGATACTTCAGTTATAAAATCTCTTAGTTATACTCTTGTAAGCCTTAATTAGGCAAAGGAAAGAAACGGATAGGTTCATAGATCTTTTAAAACAGGAAATATTGTTTAGTAGAAAACAGCTACAGCCACGGACACACAAGCAGGCATCCACACAGCTTCAGTTCCAATTTTGTCTCACTTGTTTACCAGAGACCACATTCTGTTTGGAGCTCTGTGCAGCACACAGAGACTCTAGTGGCTAAATTATATACTGCAAGAAAACACATTATTTTGTTTTTTCTTTTGGCACTGAATCCTTTTTTGTGCTCTGACTTCCTCTTGCTGTCTCCAAGCAGAACTTACAAAGTGCTCTCCATTTAACTAGTTGCCCATATTCCCATAATATGGACAGGTTATGCTTCAATAGTGAAATCCATCAACCATTTTCATCTTTAAACACTTAGGGCATGATTTTGAACTGGGCTTTAATGATGCAGTTTTGCACCCACCCTTTTGCACCTGCAATAATTTTGTCTGGAAAAAGCATCAGTGAACTTCAGGCACAAAGTTTAAGCCCAATTTAAACGGGTATACATCTGCAAAAAAAAAAAAAAAAAAAAAGCCCAGCTGGTAAACCAGCCCTTTACAGCTTTGTATTTTCCCGAAAGACCCAACACTTACCCAACAGCACCTGCTAATTTAATTTAATTTCTTTTCATTCTGTGGAGAAATCTCCAGGTGCTTATTGTGTTTTATGCTGAAAATCCCCTATGAGCTTATTCATGTGGGGCAGTTTTTAAGCTAACTTTAGTTTTTCTTTTTGCTCTTCTGTCACATTCCAATAAAACAAGTGGCAAGCGTTTGATACAGTGTAACAAACAGGTTAACACTGATCCCCTTTTTGTTGCTTGGCTATCACAGGTCTACTGAACAGCATGTTTTGACACAGAAATGATTTCTGGAAATGGGACTGGGTGTCTGGCATAGGACGGAATTGTAGAGCCCCATAAGACCAGGGTTTGAGTCCTGATGACGGTCTGAAGTAAAGCATTTGGTTGTCTTAGCTCTGTTCTTAATGGGCAGTAGTTTTTATCAGCCAAACCACCACAAGCAACAGGATGGGTGATTGGTCTTTCCTCTGAACTTGTTCACCCATCTGCCTCATTCTGCTTTGTAGCAAGCTGAGGTACTCTAAGGCCACTTGTTCTGCTGTAACCAGGATGCATGACTTGAGAGAGAGTGAGAAGCTGAACTCCTCAGAAACGGGGCAGCTTTTCCTAAGGGGAGAGGGACTGGTTTGAACATGTATTGAAGGGCGGGGAGAGAAGAGGCAGTTGTGTGACTTTAGTTTCTGTTTGTATTACAAAGGTCCAGGCAGCAAAAGGCTGGGAATAGACGGCGACAGAGAAGCAATCCCTCTAACACTACAAATCGTCCATAGCAAGGTAACTGGGTGGGTAGTGCGATGGGGACAGAGGCTGCAGGAACTTCTTCAGCATTGTGTAGACCTCCACTGAGTCAGATATTTTAATAGAGTATATGAAGGAAATCTCTTGAAGTGGAGAGGAAATAAACACAACTCAGAGAGCTACAATAGGCATGTTTGGTCTGAAGAAGACACAGCTGAGGGGGGACCTGATAACAGTCTTCAAAGGGCTGTTCTAAAGACAACAAAGAGAAAGTGATCAAATGTTCTCCATGTCCACCAGGGCAGTACAAGACATGATTGGCGTTGTTTGCAGCAAGGGAGATTTAGGTTAGATATTAAGAAAAATTTCTAACTTTAAGCACTGGAGCAGCTTCCCTAGGGAGGCTGTGGAATCCTCGTCATTGGAGGTTTTTAAGAACAGATTGGACAAACACCTGTCTAGGGTAGTCTAGCTTTGGTCCTGCCTCAGGGTTAGGGGATGGATGAGATGACCTCTTGAGGTCTCTTCCAGCCCTACATTTCTGTGATTAGGAGAATGTGTTTATATTAGTTGATGGGGAAGGGGGAGAATATCTTGTGATTCAGGGTGGAAGCTGATCTTTCCTCTCTGTGGAGTAGGGAAGGAATCCCTCATACCATATTGCCGAACAACCAGGTGCCTCATGGGGCGGGGGGTTGCCTTCAGGTACAGGTCATGCATGGAGAGGGAGATCTGACAGGCTACCATGTCTGGGAACCCGGTTACAACATGAGTATGTTTTGAAGTGTAACCAGGTCTCCAGACATTCTTCCACTTGTAATGCAGAGAAGTTCTTTATGGCCATGTTGCCTGATAAGGGGGATTCTTTAAGTTAATTGATTCTCCCTGTTGGGCCCTTTCTGAAAGGGATTGGTGGCTATTTAAATGACAAGAATTTAATCGCCAAGAGGAAAAATTAATTACAGATCTCTGCTCATATCTCACCCACGTCTCCTCCACGTGTTTGTTTCTGGAACATGAAGGGAACCTCCTCTGAGACAGAAAGAAACCAAAATGCGGCGATGTGTGAGGCTATGAATTTCTGAAGGATAATGGCAGTTTGCACTCTTCTGGCACTTGACAAACACTAATAGTGTTTGCTGCATTTCAACAAATCCAGCAAATTACTTTGACCTGTGCTTGACATTAAGCTCATGAGTTGGCTTCAATGATCGAGTCTGGTGCTTACAGTTAAATGTGTACTTAAATGTTTTGCTGGATCACAGCCTAAATAAGCTGAAAGCACTTTGGCTCCCTGTCCTCTACTTTCTGCTTCATTTATTGGCATAACCAATGGTGGTCTCCAAGTGAGCAGGAAGTGTGATAGGCCCTATATAAATACTGGCTCTTATTTCATGCTAGTGGATTTCCTTACTAAAGTAGTAAAAATCCTGAGAACAATCTCCACCTGCTTACGACAGTACCCGATTCAGTACCCTGTTCAGCTATCGAGCATTAACCTACTGTTGGAATGGATGGGCAGCTTGGGCATCTGGTAGTTTGAGCAAGTACATTTAACTGGTGCTAAAGGTACCAGGACCATCCAGCTCAGTGTAAATCCAGTTCTGAGCTATATCAGCCAGAAGATCAGAGATGAGCAGAGCAGTATCAGGGTGGAATGTGACCCGTCTCTCTCACTTTTGCCTGGTCTCTGCAGACAGCAATCAGTGGAAGGAGCCGCTGGAACGATGTTGAAAAGGTCTGCACCTCTGTCAACCTCAGCAAGACCTATAAGAAGTACGAAGAAATAGGTGAGTGCCGGTGCCCTTAAACCTTTACACAGGGGCAGTGGGAGAGGATGGAAAGTGGACAGCGGTGGTGCTTCTGACATGGGGAGGAGTGTGTGTGTCATGCAGGAGAAGATATTAGCGATGCCCTCTGTGCTTTGGGGCAAAACAAGCCATGCCATCCTGATTCAGGTCCCCTCTACCTTTAAAGCCATCTTCAGGGATGAAAGGGCACTTCGCTCTGTTCACTGCCCTGAGCCTTCCCCCAAAGGGTGCCACATGTGGCTCTGTGATATGAACGTCTCTCCATTAGGAACTGGATTGAGACCTACTGCCTGCACGAGAGGAGTTGCTGAACAGCCATCAGAGGGTGGCGATCTTCAGTCTGTGCTGACCCGATCTGGGATGAAATGGGTCACAGAGGTAAAACCTTCTGTGTCCCATTAACAAACCTCAGAGCCAGGGCTTAAATGTTGTTTCCAAAACTATTCTGCATGGCAGACAGATGCACACTGGATAAACATACCACACACCTAGGACAGGCAACAAAGACCAGGAATAGGATGTTGTATAGGATCGGGGCATTGGTTTCCCTAAGCATTTTTTTTTCTGCATGTTTTGTTGGTTGAAATGTTGGGCTGAGAATCGTTATATTAGTTCCTTAGTAAGAGCCCTGGATTTGGACTCTCTGCCTAGCTGGCAGGAAGAGCCTGTGGAAACCTGGAGAGAGGTTGCAAGCATGGTGGCTAAAGCACTCGACCCGAAGCTCTGCCCTGCCCAGGAAGAACTTTGTGTAGGGTTCTTGGAATGAACTAGCCCTCTGCTGTGCCCGGAGAGAGGCCCAGGGCTGGCTGAGGGACTGCCGGGTGCAGATGTTGCGGGGGTGAAATCTGCCTAGTAGCCATCTCCTCGCCATCCCTGCCTCGCTCGATCTGAAGGGACCTGACCCATGTCTGAGAAGGAGCAATTCAGTGACACAGTCAAGAGTCTGGCACACTGCCTCTCACTCAGGTGGACTGCCAGAGGGGAAAATGGGAGCATCATGGGAACTGCCAAATTAGCAGAGGGGTGCGGCGTCCCTGAATGCAGTTGTTTCTGTGACCTTCCTGTGCAATCTAACATTCCTCCCTTTCATGGCAGCAGCCCAACAGCAATGGGGTGGCCTGTGCCTGTTCCATTTTACTTCCAGGTGTCCCGGCTCATGCTGTGGCTGGTGCGAGCAGGCCCATTCCGAGGTGAACGTGCTCTTGGGGTTGCCGTTCAGTTCCTCTTGGGTGACTGTTCATCACAGCCCACTTAAGGGACAGGCAGCCTAGCGGACTTGGTGCTGTGTTGCTGAACTGCTCCTCCGATATGGGTCAGGTCTCTTCAGGCCAAGGCTCAGACTCCATGTTACTGGAGCAGCTTTTTTTGCCTTGGGAACACGAAAGTGTTGCTGATGCAGAGGGAAAAAATATAGAACACACCAAGCACGTGATCTGCCCCGCTGGTTACGGCAGCTAATTAGGGGGTTGAGCAGTAGCTGTAGCGGAGACTCGTTATGTCGGGACCATTGGACAGCCTGTCTGACCTGTTCAGTGCAGGGTATGAAATGTAACGTACTGGGGATTATAACACTCAGCTCTGTCCTGTTTTCAAAGCCAGATGGAATGGTAAATCCATCCGTACCGTACACTGACAATAGCTAGCCTGTAAAATTCACTGCCAGAGGATGCTGAAGCCAGAGTTTAGCAGGATTCAAACTGTATCGGACCTGGATCTCTCCAATAAATAATATGAATAGTAACATCATGGCTATAGAAGCAATAGGCTGCTGTCTGGGGTTAGGGAGAACCTCCCCTGTGGAAGTTTGCATAACGTTCTCCACTCCAGAATTTCTTGTGCCGTTCTTTGAAGCAGCTGGCACTAGCCACTGTTGAAGGCAGCACGTTGGACTTGGACCAGTAGTCTGACCTAGTCTAGCAATTCCCATTAGGCAGAGCAATGCTCTGGTTTGCCAAAGGTGGAGATGGGGCCTGGTCCAATCAACCCAGAGCTCTGGGGGTGTTTGAAATCCAGAACATCTCTGATCTTTTGCCAAGAGCTGGGCTTGTGACCCTTGGTGAACCCAGTCTGAGTTTTGTGGTTGTTCCAAACACGTGAGTCCTGGTGAGTTTGCCCTGGTTTGGGGTTTCTTCGCCAAAGATGACTAGAGCAGGAATTGGCTGTGATAGAAAGGTGGCCATTGGAGGCTGCACAGCCCCTACCTAGAAGCACCAAAGAAAATAATGCTCTTGTAGGTGCAACGCGAGAACCAGGGAGATGTGCACTTAGGCTTTTATCTGTCTGTCCTGTCATCCTTAGCAGCTGACCCTCACCAGTAGAGTTAATAACTGAACTCACAATAGGCAAGTGCTCTCATTTCCTCGCTGCTCCCCCATGGCAGTTGGGTCTGTGTATTGGTTTTGTTGGTTACCTTTCTTCCTTTCTCTAGATCCCCTGGTAGTACAATGTGCCCTGAGCCAGCCTGTTAAATGTTTCAGCGCTGTAGTCTTCTTGATGAGAGGTTATGGCTCTTCTTTTGCTTGAACGCAGCACGGCTTCAGCAGGCGGAACAGATTCTCTTGAGAAGATCTTGTATTATTCTCAAAAAGAAAAGGAGGACTTGTGGCACCTTAAGGACTAACAAATTTATTTGAGCATAAGCTTTCGTGAGCTACAGCTCACTTCATCGGATGCATCACTTTTGTGGATACAGACTAACACGGCTGCTACTCTGAAACCTTGTATTATTCTGTTTCACTGAAATGCTCCATGTGATGCACCCTGGCACATATAAATTTGCTATAAAGGCACCAATTAGGACCAACCATTCAGATGGAGCAATAGCTAATTAACTGGAGCTTCTCGGAGCCTCTCTATCTAAAACTCTTCCATCAGCTCAGACATCTCCCTCCCTCCCCCTGGAAAAGCTGAAGTGTTGCTATCGCTTAGTTTTTATTCACCACCACCACCACGTTGCAGGCTGCAAATATTACAAAGCTGTATATTTCTGTCCTATTTCTGGAGCTTAACTTGCTGATCTGCCTGCAAGCTGAGTTCATTCTGGGTGTCTTTCTATAGGTTATGCGATGTCTAGGGAGAGGTTTTCCCATCACACTCGAATTCCCTACATGCCACAGAAATTTGGGATTATCTTTCACATTCACTGGTCTGGCCACAGGATGTCACTGCAGCTCCAGACACCAGCTGCTCACAAAATAGCTGAAAAGTGTCAGGCCTTGAGTGAAAACATGAAAGTTTTTAGGTCACTTGGCCTGCACCAGCTATGGAGGGAGCTAGAATTTGTTCCAGCCAATGTTGCAATTGTTGCTTTTGTAGATCCAGGTTTTTTTAGCCCCTAATGAAGTTAATTGGCTTTCAGGTAATGTTTATAAAGCTGGATCATGCTAAGTATTTCTGCCTTCTTTTCTGGTTTTCTCTCTCTCTGTCTGTGTATGGGGGGGATGTGGAAGGGGAGGTTGGAAGGAACATCTGTTTGATTTAGCTCAGGCTGTATAGCTGGAGGCGGTTGAATGTGGCAACAGAGCAATCTCGTTTTGTGCCCTTTATTCAAAGATAGATAATTAACTCTGTAGAGCTGGGATTTGGGATCTTGTGGCTCTCAACTATCCTGGAATGCTGTGGTGTCTAGCTGGGGATTTCCAATAAAAACAAACAATAACAATAATAATAATACTAAGCTCCTGTAATAATCTCCCTTTCCAACAGTAAGGTGGCATTTTAAGGCTCCGGGTTTGTATTGGGACCCCTGGACTGGCCCATTCAAAGGGCTTATCAGACTGATGGTAGCCCTCCGACTATCTGATATGGGCTAACTTCTACACGGTTTTGAGTTGCAGGACTGGTGACCTATCCTCGTGCAATATCCATCCTGATAGCATGACAGATCCTTGTTAGAGATACTTGATGGAGAATGGGGTCAAGAAATCCCTTCTTGACTCTCCCCCCTCCTCTCCCTTCAGAGACACTGAACTTTGCTACCTGCCACTGGCAAAACAAAGCCGGAGGCTACTCCCTCGGGAGCATGGCAGTTCTATGCCTTAGGTGCCAGAGAGACCATTTCAATTAAAATCCAAATCCTTTTGAATAGCCCAAGCAAACCCCTCTCTCCTGTGTTCCAGACTCAAAAATGGAGTGTCTGACTTTAACCATAACCGAGGTCGTCAAGAGGCAAAACTCCAAGTCAAAGAAAAGCTTCAATCAGGTAAGTTGGATTTGCCATATTTGTATCCTCGTCTAAGCTGGTAAGGAGAGAGTAACTGTGGCTTGTTCGCTGTCAGGGGAGGAGAAGGTTTGAGAGCTTCGGAGAGACCAGGAACTTGTGCCCAGATTCCATCACAGTTGCCATCTCCATGAACTCTGGGGCCCTCACTTCCAGATTGGCAGAAAGGCGCTGTGTGCGCCTAGCCGTGGTCTGTATTCGCTGTGCAGCCGCAGCTGAGTCTCATGGCTTAGGGAGTCCTGCTTGTGGTTGCACCAGCACAATGAGAACTAGGATGCCAAGTGGCAGAGGGAAAAACTCCAGGCAAAGCTGCAGCTGGAAAAGTTCCCTGTTGTGTACCCAGGGCTGTATCAGCACTTGGAAGTCAGGCTGGCAGATGAGTCCTGCCAGCACAGCAGGTATTCAGGGGCAATGCACTGCTGGATCCTGCCAGCATGAGTATCTAAGCTTATTGGGAAACTGTAGGGAATAATTGCTCTGTGTGATGGCTGACGACTTCGTCTGTGAGCAGTCGTGTGTTGGAGGACTGGGATTTGGTGCTGCCTCTAGCAGATGTGGCCTGAGCACCTCACAGCTCCTGTTGAAGTCCA
The DNA here is from genome assembly GCF_009764565.3 of Dermochelys coriacea. NCBI lineage: Eukaryota > Metazoa > Chordata > Testudines > Dermochelyidae > Dermochelys > Dermochelys coriacea. The sequence continues at coordinate 23,654,903 of NC_050081.1, forward strand.
TGGAAGCTATCGAGTATTCAGCACATTTGAGAATAGATCACGTATGCAGGTGCTTTATTGTGGGCCCCACTCTCTGAAAACCTTGGCCACTGTATTTTAAAACCAATCCGTTACTCTAACAGGCCAGATGGGAGACTCTGAGCCCTCTGTGCCTCTAGCACCCAAATCCAGCTCTATAAATAGATAGATGTATAAATCCTGCTTTCAGAGTGTGTTCCAAGGCAGGGTAGGTTCCTCAGTGTTAGCTTGTGAGGCCAGCAGTTTAAATCCCAGATGAGGCCCTTGCTCGTGTAACTGGGGACTCTAGAGCTAAGAGAATGAGCTCTTTACCGCTTGAGCTAAAGGACAACGTCCCCTAACAGTCAGCTTTAACAGACCTGTATCCTCAATGGACTGGACGCACACTGTTACACCAACATGGACACCCAGTCTAGCTTGTTAGTTTAGAGTAAGGAAGACAAATGTCTCCATGCGTTTGTGAACGTCCAGGGTGAGTCTCTTACCCCATGAAATCCTCCTTCTTGAATTGCCTCATAGCCCGGCCCCTCTTCAGGCCAAGCTCTGACACTAAGTTATGTCTACATTTGGAGCTGGGGCTGAGAGTCCCAGCTCGCACAGACATACTGGGGTTAGCTCTCATCGTGGTGCAACTAGGGTAGCAGGGTCGACAGTGAGCAGTGGCATGGGCTAGCCATCTCTAGTACATACGTACTGGTTTCAGGCAGGTTTGTGTTTGGCACAGCAAGCCCGTGACTCTGCTCACTGCTGTCTGAGCTACCGCGGCTACACTACTAGCTCAAGGAGAGCTAGCCCGAGTACATTTAGGCAAGTTTAGGTGTAGACATACCCTAAAAGGCACAGCATATAGTGAATGGGATCCTGGCCCCTAGCTGCACATGCCACAAAGCCAAGCTGTGCTGACTGGAGAATGTTCTGAGCCTGACTCGTGGTGTTTCTCTCTGTCTCACGCAGCAGATCAGCGTGTCCCAGATAAAAGCAGACAAGGTCCAGATCATTGGAGTCAACTGTTCCTTCGCCGTGTGCCTGGATCAGGATGAGCAGAAAATCCTGCAGAGCATCACAAGGTAGGAAATAGCCAGCATGTGTCTCTGCGGCTGTGGCCAGCCGTCCTCTGGGGACATGTGCTGTAGGTAAGGCGCCCCCAATGAGTCATGTGAGCCCTGAGGGGACTAGCCCCGTAGACCCAAATGTGCTGCTTACGCTTCTGAACCTGTGTGGACTGTCTATGGCCAATGTTCCAGTAAACATGCATTCAAGGGGCTAGATGGCCTAAATGGGGCTCTGCACTGCATAGCAATGCTGCAGGTCATGAGCCCTGGCAGGAGCCATGTTGCCATTCAGATCACAACAGCCATATGCAGATGTGGGTACAACTAACACAGCCAAACAGGAGCGGAACCTCAGTCCTCTGTCCCAGGATGGATTCAGCACCAAGGCACCCTGCTGTTACTAACAGGTCTCAGTCCTTATGCTGCCCCGCTCCAATTCTGCTCCAGGCTGGAACCACTGGGAGGCTGAACTTTTACCGAGAGGTTGAAGGTTTGAAATAAGATCTCCAGTTCCTAACATTCAGTCACCCACCTAGGGGTACAATGCAGTCAAGGATCTCCAAGCAGAAAGAGATCTTCCAGCAGGACTAATCAGTCAACCAGGAGAATTCAAAGCCCAATAAATACTGTGACTAGTGACTGTGCTGAGCATATAAACAGAGCAGATGGCTTCCAAACCTTGCAAGGATTCTGCCCTGGTACTGGGACACTCATCCCAGATAGTCCACATGCCCTTCAGTGGGGAGGTTGTGGGGGGAAGGGGAAAAGACAAATGACTGTCTGTCCATGAGTATAGCCTAGGGTAGCATCTCCAATGGGGTATTTCTCCTCCTCAGAGAGGACCAAGCTGTATTACCAGGGATGAGATCAGATGACATGACACAGAGCAGTGCATTTCACTTGGGCTCAATACAGGGGTAACTGGGTGAAATTCTCTGGCCTGTGTTAGGCAGGAGATCAGCCTAGATGATTGAATGGTCCCTTCTGGACTTGGAATCTATGAACATTTAAATGGACTATAAGCAGTGTTGGAACTGTGTCAGTCCCAGGATATTAGAGAGACAAGGTGGTTGAGGTAATAGCTTTTACTGCACCAATTTCTGTTGCGGAGAGAGACAAGCTTTTGAACTACTGAGAGCTCTTCCTCAACTACTTATGCCCCAGCTCTTCTCTTAATTCCTTTATTGCTGCAAGATCCAAAGGAGATCGTTTAAAACTTTGATACAGATAATGCAAAAGAAAGTGTTCCACACTTAAATTCAGGAAATGCAAAGGTTTTGTCTTGTATTTTTTTTTTTTAGGGTGTACATTTTCAGAAGTGCCTGTTGATTTTGGATGCCTCCACTTCTGAGTCTCCAGTCTGAGCAACCTTAAAGGGGTTGATTGGTCAGGTGCTCAGCACTTCAGCAAATCAGGCCCCCCTCTGAGGGTGCATGTGGTCCCTTTAACTTGAATTCCATGGCATGCGTTCTTACTGCACTCTCAGCCTGTCCCAGCCCTGTGATTTCCATTGCTCATTTTATCTGCAGGTGCGAGGTCTCCGCATGCTACAAACCCAGGGACGGTGAACCCTGCACACTGAGGACATCCCCTTTGGATCACCTCCCCCAAGACCAGCCTGAGTTTTGTTCTCTTCTGTGCTTGCCCATTGCCACCTTCAGCGGAACACTGCCATAGAAGAACTAGCAAGGCCAGGGCATAACGTCCCACACCCCATGCCGCCTCAGACCAGACATGCCTCCAGCCGATCCTGATAGTTGCAAAAGCAGCCCCTGGAAGAGGAAATTTATTGCGCTCCCTTGGGTCAGGGAACTAGAGCTTCCTACACCCAACCATCTTGCAACGTGAAGCATTAGCACAATGGATGAGCTATCCCTGGCCTGTGTTTAGCATGCCTTTGAGAAATGGAGGGGTCACTTCAACGCTCTGGTAGCTGTCGTAGTTCATGGCCTCTGGGAGGGAAGTGGGTTCCTTGTCACTCCAGATGGTGCTGCAGTTAGCGGGGTGGGGCAAGGAGAGGAGTGCCACTTTCCTGATCAGCTGTACTTGGAGTGAACTTGCAACCAGTGTAGATACTGGAAAGGCTGTGATAGGCGGTTTAGGGGACACACAAAGATAACGAGTCACCTTAAACAGCTGGAGAGTTTCAAACTAAACTCCAGTCAATGTCCTGATGATGCTTTGCCCAAAACAAATTTGAAGATCTCTGTTAATTCTTTGGGGTCAGGGGACAAGTTTACTCTGAATTATTTGGGGGCTTATTTGTCCTACAGGCACAAAGATGAGGGCTGCATTTAGGGCAAGGAGGAACTGAAGGTGGCTTGCAGACCATGGCTTGGGTGCCAGTGATCTAGTGCAATAAGCAATTTCTGGGCATACATTGGTCTATGCACCCTGTTACAGTTATTATAAAGCTAGGTCACCAGAGCGATCAACCTCTGCATCCTGCTAAGTCTCTGAAAGCACAAGCTCCCCTGTTCAGTTAATGCTCCCGTGGCCAGCTTACCTGAATGCTGGGTGAGAAGCATCCTGGAGAGGTGAATGTATGGTGCCAATGGCATTGCACTCACAGTTCTGGGAGCAGGGGAGGCGAGTACTAGGGAGGCCATGGTATTGAGCCAGGTTAAGTTTAAACATACCAGAGAGAACAGTTTTGCTGCAGAAGGTCCTGGAGCCAAAAACACTAGTGACATAGCGGTTATAGGACGCCGAGCCCCCTGGGAGAACCCCTCTCTCCAGCAGGAGACAGTTAATTCCCTTCTTTCTTGTTAAAAGGCTCTAGGTGTATGGTGCCAGGAAGGTGCAATAGCTGTGGGTGCAATCTGACCACAGAAGCAATGGGAGTTGGAACAGCCTTGTTTGCTACTCTTCACCACAAAGCTATTTATTAGTGTTGGTTGGCTTACTGCCCTGTTACTAACACGCCAAAGCCTGCATGCCTCTGCTGCCTTACATGGGTGCAGGTAGTTCTGAACACCCGGGTGGGCTCAGCCACCAGCTAAAATGCCCTTTTGCCATTTTGCCAGGCCAGGAGGAGATCGCTGCACCTTAGCCTGTCACAACAGTGTAATCTGTGATCTTGGCTAAGTAGATCTTGGCTAAGTAGCTGTTAACATTGTAAACACTGATGCTTTCATGGGCCACACAAAAATATTGGAGAGCAGAATTGCCCTGTGATAAAGAAAAACAAGCACAAAACTCTAGGAATGTATAACCCCATTAAGGATTTTGGGCCTGCAATGCTTTTTTTTAAATGATAGAAACTCGTTTCAGGATGAATTGTATATATGTTGGATATCAGCAAGTTTGGATGTCTGTGATAATTTGTAAAATATTGTTCAAAGAACTTTTAAGAAAGCTGTAAAATATTAAATGTTGATTTATTTCAAGAGCAATGTGAGTGCAGAGTTTGTGTAATCAATAAAATGTTGTGAGTGCCAAGCAATTCCTGACTGTGAAAGGGGAATGATGTGAGGCATTAGAGCTGTATCCTTTCAAATGCAGTGATGGCTGTAGCTGGGTCATGTGCAGGGGTTGAACCCCCATGGCTCCCGGATCTAAAAAGAATTAACCTCTACAGCTTGAGCTGAAGTATTGGACATATTACTCAAGGACAGTGACAGGCTCATAAACATATATAGTCCAGCCACTAGAGGGAAGTGAAGACCCACACTGTATTAATTTGAAAAAAGAAAAGGAATGCTTATGCTCAAATAAATTTGTTAGTCTCTAAGGTGCCACAAGTCCTCCTTTTCTTTTTGCGAATATAGACGAACATGGCTGCTACTCTGAAACCTGTGTTAATTTGAATTGCATATGCTTTTCCATAAAAAGAGTGACTGCATACAGTCAGTCTAAAATAGCTTTCCATCGGATAGAGGAGAAAGACCAAAAGTAAAGTCTCCACAAGAGAGCACAGTGTATGTGTTTCTTCTGTAATACACTGCCGCCACTCTTGCACTGTTCTTGTTTTCAAGATAAATTAGGGATATTTTTTTCCAGGGCTGTGAGTCGTGCTGCTCCTATGACCACAAATAAAATTACACCAGGTTGCAGTGTGATACATCCAAGCAAGAGGATGTGTTACCCCTTACAGAAAAAAATACTGTCATAGAGTAAGAGGCTCTAGTAACCTTCTGGTAAGTTTAGGACAACTCCTATGTATCCAGGATATCTTTTCTTTTCATCTAGCAAATGTTGCATTCTGGCCTGTGCCTTTCTAGCCCATACTCACCCTCCCCCCAAAAAACCCACCAAAAAGAAAATGGCCTCCCCCCAATATTAAATGAGACTTTACAAAATAATTGTAACTAGTTGTTTCAAGTGTACCCATGCCCCTTTGTGTTCCCTTTCTGGGGATATTCAAGAAAGCAAGATGTTTAACTGAAATGTCTGAAGGAACTGACAAATTCCAGTGAATAAGCTCAGAAAAAATGCAATCTCCTTGTGACTAGCTTGAGCAAAGAGAAGGTGACAGCTTTATATATAAACAATATTTTAGAAATTAGCTGCTGAGCACTATTTTAATTCTGATCAGAGCTGGTTGAAAATTTTAGCAATTTTTAATTAAAATGACTTTTGAAGGAAACAAATGATTCCACTTTTTTAAAAAAAATTTAAAAATGAATTGAATTTTTTTCAGTTTATTTTAAAACACTTCCCCATGTTTCTCCCTTTTTAAGGGAGAGAAAGGAAAGTTGAGGAAAAAAAGAAAATTTTTTTTAAATCCAAACCAAAATGGAACACTTTTGTTCAACTTTTTTTTTTTTTTAAACAAAATGAAAAATTCTTGTTTCATTTATAACTTTCCATGGAAAATACCTGCCATTTGTCAGCCTGGACTAATTCTGATCCTCTAAGCCTTGGTCTACACGAGGAGTTGAGGTTGAATTTAGCAGCATTAAATCGATTTAACCCTGCACCCGTCCACACGACAAAGCCCTTTTTTTCGACTTAAAGGGTTCTTAAAATCGATTTCCTTACTCCACCCCCAACAAGGGGATTAGCGCTGAAATCAGCCTTGCTGGGTTGAATTTGGGGTACTGTGGACACAATTAGACAGTATTGGCCTCTGGGAGCTATCCCAGAGTGCTCCATTGTGACCACTCTGGACAGCACTCTCAACTCAGATGCACGGCCAGATAGACAGGAGAAGGCCCGCGAACTTTTGAATTTCAATTTCCTGTTTTAGAGTAGCAGCCGTGTTAGTCTGTATTCGCAAAAAGAAAAGGAGTACTTGTGGCACCTTAGAGACTAACAAATTTATTAGAGCATAAGCTTTCGTGAGCTACAGCTCACTTCATCGGATGCATTTGGTGGAAAAAACAGAGGAGAGATTTATATACACACACACAGAGAACATGAAACAATGGGTTTATCATACACACTGTAAGGAGAGTGATCACTTAAGATAAGCCATCACCAACAGCAGGGGGGGGAAAGGAGGAAAACCTTCCATGGTGACAAGCAGGTAGGCTAATTCCAGCAGTTAACAAGAATATCAGAGGAACAGTGGGGGGTGGGGTGGGAGGGAGAAATACCATGGGGAAATAGTTTTACTTTGTGTAATGACTCATCCATTCCCAGTCTCTATTCAAGCCTAAGTTAATTGTATCCAGTTTGCAAATTAATTCCAATTCAGCAGTCTCTCGTTGGAGTCTGTTTTTGAAGCTTTTTTGTTGAAGTATAGCCACTCTTAGGTCTGTGATCGAGTGACCAGAGAGATTGAAGTGTTCTCCAACTGGTTTTTGAATGTTATAATTCTTGACGTCTGATTTGTGTCCATTCATTCTTTTACGTAGAGACTGTCCAGTTTGGCCAATGTACATGGCAGAGGGGCATTGCTGGCACATGATGGCATATATCACATTGGTAGATGCGCAGGTGAAGGAGCCTCTGATAGTGTGGCTGATGTGATTAGGCCCTATGATGGTATCCCCTGAATAGATATGTGGACAGAGTTGGCAACGGGCTTTGTTGCAAGGATAGGTTCCTGGGTTAGTGGTTCTGTTGTGTGGTGTGTGGTTGCTGGTGAGTATTTGCTTCAGATTGGGGGCTGTCTGTAAGCAAGGACTGGTCTGTCTCCCAAGATCTGAGAGAGCGATGGCTCGTCCTTCAGGATAGGTTGTAGATCCTTGATGATGCGTTGGAGGGGTTTTAGTTGGGGGCTGAAGGTGATGGCTAGTGGCGTTCTGTTGTTTTCTTTGTTGGGCCTGTCCTGTAGTAGGTGACTTCTGGGTACTCTTCTGGCTCTGTCAATCTGTTTCTTCACTTCAGCAGGTGGGTACTGTAGTTGTAGGAATGCATGATAGAGATCTTGTAGGTGTTTGTCTCTGTCTGAGGGGTTGGAGCAAATGCGGTTATATCGTAGCGCTTGGCTGTAGACAATGGATCGAGTGGTATGATCTGGATGAAAGCTAGAGGCATGTAGGTAGGAATAGCGGTCAGTAGGTTTCCGATATAGGGTGGTGTTTATGTGACCATCGCTTATTAGCACCGTAGTGTCCAGGAAGTGGATCTCTTGTGTGGACTGGTCCAGGCTGAGGTTGATGGTGGGATGGAAATTGTTGAAATCATGGTGGAATTCCTCAAGAGCTTCTTTTCCATGGGTCCAGATGATGAAGATGTCATCAATGTAGCGCAAGTAGAGTAGGGGCATTAGGGAACGAGAGCTGAGGAAGCGTTGTTCTAAGTCAGCCATAAAAATGTTGGCATACTGTGGGGCCATGCGGGTACCCATCGCAGTGCCGCTGATTTGAAGGTATACATTGTCACCAAATGTGAAATAGTTATGGGTCAGGACAAAGTCACAAAGTTCTGCCACCAGGTTAGCCGTGACAGTATCGGGGATACTGTTCCTGACGGCTTGTAGTCCATCTTTGTGTGGAATGTTGGTGTAGAGGGCTTCTACATCCATAGTGGCTAGGATGGTGTTTTTAGGAAGATCACCAATGGACTGTAGTTTCCTCAGGAAATCGGTCTAATCACATCAGCCACACTATCAGAGGCTCCTTCACCTGCGCATCTACCAATGTGATATATGCCATCATGTGCCAGCAATGCCCCTCTGCCATGTACATTGGCCAAACTGGACAGTCTCTACGTAAAAGAATGAATGGACACAAATCAGACGTCAAGAATTATAACATTCAAAAACCAGTTGGAGAACACTTCAATCTCTCTGGTCACTCGATCACAGACCTAAGAGTGGCTATACTTCAACAAAAAAGCTTCAAAAACAGACTCCAACGAGAGACTGCTGAATTGGAATTAATTTGCAAACTGGATACAATTAACTTAGGCTTGAATAGAGACTGGGAATGGATGAGTCATTACACAAAGTAAAACTATTTCCCCATGGTATTTCTCCCTCCCACCCCACCCCCCACTGTTCCTCTGATATTCTTGTTAACTGCTGGAATTAGCCTACCTGCTTGTCACCATGGAAGGTTTTCCTCCTTTCCCCCCCCTGCTGTTGGTGATGGCTTATCTTAAGTGATCACTCTCCTTACAGTGTGTATGATAAACCCATTGTTTCATGTTCTCTGTGTGTGTGTATATAAATCTCTCCTCTGTTTTTTCCACCAAATGCATCCGATGAAGTGAGCTGTAGCTCACGAAAGCTTATGCTCTAATAAATTTGTTAGTCTCTAAGGTGCCACAAGTACTCCTTTTCTTTTTGCGAATTTCCTGTTTGGCCAGCATGGCAAGCTGCAGGTGACCATGAAGAGCTCATTAGCAGAGGTGACCATGATGGAGTCCCAGAAACGCAAAAGGGCTCCGACATGGACCGAACGGGAGTTACGGGATCTGATCGTTGTATGGGGAGAGGAATCCGTGCTATCAGAACTAAATTCCAGTTTTCGAAATGCCAAAACATATTTGTCAAAATCTCCCAGGGCATGAAGGACAGAGGCCATAACAGGGACCCGAAGTAGTGCTGCGTGAAACTTAAGGAGCTGAGGCAAGCCTACCAGAAAACCAGAGAGGTGAACGGCCGCTCCGGGTCAGAGCCCCAAACATGCCGCTTCTATGATGGGTTCACCCACCACTACCCCAGCCGTGTTGTCTGACTCTTTCAATGGAGATGGAGGCAACACGGAAGCAGGTTTTGGGGACGAGGAAGATGGCTCACAGCAAGCAAGTGGAGAAACCGGTTTTCCCGACAGCCAGGAGCTGTTTCTCACCCTGGACCTCGAGCCAGTACCCCCCCAAACCCACCCAAGGCTGCTCCCGGACCCGCCAGGTGGAGAAGTGACCTCTGGTGAGTGTACCTTTTAAAATACTATACAAGGTTTAAAAGCAAGCATGTTCAATGATTAATTTGCCCTGGCATTCGCGGCTCTCCTGGATGTACTCCCAAAGCTTTTGCAAAAGGTTTCTGGGGAGGGCAGCCTTATTCCGTCCACCATGGTAGGACACTTTACCACTCCAGGCCAGTAGCACATACTCGGGAATCATTGTAGAACAAAGCATTGCAGTGTATGTTTCCTGGTGTTCAAACAACATCCGTTCTTTATCTCTCTGTGTTATCCTCAGGAGAGTGATATCATTCATGGTCACCTGGTTGAAATAGGGTGCTTTTCTTAAGGGGACCTTCAGAGGTGCCCATTCCTGCTGGGCTGTTTGCCTATGGCTGAACAGAAATGTTCCCTGATGTTAGCCATGGGGAGGGGGGAGGGATGAGGGGCTAGCCACACGGTGGGGGGGATGCAAAATGTGACCTTGGAACAAAAGCACATGTGTGTAACATGTATGTAATGTTAACAGCAAGGTTTACCGTGAAAGAGTGTACCCATTGTTCTATAAAATGTTTCTTTTTAAATACCACTGTCCCTTTTTTTTTCTCCACCAGCTGCATGTGTTTCAAGGATCACAGAATCTTCTCCTTCCCAGAGGCTAGCGAAGATTAGAAGGTGAAAAAAATGCACTCGCGATGAAATGTTCTCTGAGCTCATGCTGTCCTCCAACACTGACAGAGAACAGACGAATGCGTGGAGGCAGACAACGTCAGAGTGCAGGAAAGCACAGAATGACCGGGAGGAGAGGTGGTGGGCTGAAGAGAATAAGTGGCAGGCTGAAGAGAGGGCTGAAGCTGAAAGGTGGCGGCAGCATAATGAGAGGAGGCAGGATTCAATGCTGAGGCTTCTGGAGGATCAAACTAATATGCTCCAGCATATGGTTGAGCTGTAGGAAAGGCAGCAGGAGCACAGACCGCTGCTACAGCCCCTGTGTAACCAACCGCCCTCCTCCCCAAGTTCCATAGTCTCCTCACCCAGATACTCAAGAACGCGGTGGGGGGGCCTCCGACCAGCCAGCCACTCCACCCCCAGAGGATTGCCCAAGCAACAGAAGGTTGGTATTCAATAAGTTTTAAAGTTTTAAACTTTTAAAGTGCTGTGTGGCCTTGTCCTTCCCTCTTCCACCACCCCTCCTAATGCTTCTCTCCACCACCACCCCTCCTGGGCTACCTTGGTAATTATCCCCCTATTTGTGTGATGAATTAATAACGAATGCAGCAATGTGAAGCAACAATGACTTTATTGCCTCTGCAAGTAGTGATCGAAGGGAGGAGGGGAGGGTGGCTAGCTTACAGGGAAGTAGAGTGAACCAAGGGGCGGGGGGTTTCATCAAGGAGAAACAAACAGAACTTTCACACCGTAGCCTGGCCAGTCCATGAAACTGGTTTTCAAAGCTTCTCTGATGCGCACCGCACCCTCCTGTGCTCTTCTAATCGCCCTGCTGTCTGGCTGTGTGTAACCAGCAGCCAGGCAATTTTCCTCAACCTCCCACCCCGCCATAAACGTCTCCCCCTTACTCTCACAGATATTGTGGAGCGCATAGCAAGCAGTAATAACAGTGGGAATATTGGTTTCGCTGAGGTCTAACCAAGTCAGTAAACTGCGCTAGCGCGCTTTTAAATGTCCAAATGCACATTCTACCACCATTCTGCACTTGCTCAGCCAATAGTTGAACAACTCCTGACTACTCTCCAGGCTGCCTATGTATGGCTTCACGAGCCATGGCATTAAGGGGTAGGCTGGATCCCCAAGGATAACTATAGGCATTTCAACATCCCCAACAGCTATTTTCTGGTCTGGGAATAAAGTCCCTTCCTGCAGCTTTTGAAACAGACCAGAGCTCCTGAAGATGCGAGCGTCATGTACCTTTCCCTGCCATCCCATGTTGATGTTGGTGAACCATCCCTTGTGATCCACCAGTGCTTGCAACACTATTGAAAAGTACAGTGGAAAGCAAGTCACAAAGTTCCATGAAAGTGCCCGTATGTATGCGAAAGTTTCACAGCCACTGGGACTTGTCCCAGACCCAAAACACTATGCGGTCCCACCAGTCTGTGCTTGTTTCCCGAGCCCAGAATCGGCATTCCACTGCATGAACCTGCCTCATTAGCACCATGATGCCCACATTGCCAAGGACCCTGCTTTGAGAAAAGTCTGTGTCCATGTCCTCATCACTCTCGTCACCGTGCTGACGTCACCTACTCACCCGGTTTCGCTTTACCAGGTTCTGGTGCTGCATATACTGCTGAATAATGTGTGTGGTGTTTAATGTGTTCCTAATTGCCAAAGTGATCTGAGCAGGCTCCATGCTTGCCATGATATGGCGTTTGCACAAAAAAAAAGTTGCGGAACGATTGTCTGCCATTGCTCTGATGGAGGGAGGGGCGACTGACGACATGGCTTACAAGGTGGGCTTACAGGGAATTAAAATCAACAAAGGGGGTGGCTTTGCGAGAAACAGAATGGCCCCCTCAAGGATAGAACTCAAAACCTCAAGGATAGAACTAAAAACTGGGTTTAGCAGGCCATTGATTTCACAGAGGGAGGGAGGAGAAAATGAATACAAAACAAGTCTAGTTTATTTCTTGTTTTGAGCCACTTCATCTATCTTTATACATCTTGCTGGCAGCAGACTGTGCAGTACAACTGCTAGCCATCATCTTCTCCAGGGTGCTCGGCAGAGGACAGAGCAGTATCACTGCTGGCCATCGTCATCTTCTGCTGGCTGCTGATTAGAAGAGAGTGCATGGTCGATAGGATTCAATCGCCATGAGACGAAACTTAAAAGGGAAATGACCTGGCTGAGTCACTCCCATGCTTGCCCAGGCGCCCCTGACCTCATCAAGGTTGGTTAAAAGAGCAGCCAGGACTACGTCGACGACAGCTACCAGTCATACTGCACTGTCTGCTACCAAAAGACAATAAACTGCTGCTGTGTAGCAATGCAGTACTGTGTCTGCCAGCACCCAGGAGACATATGGTGACGGTTAGCTGAGCGGGCTCCATGCTTGCCGTGGTATGGCATCTGCACAGGTAACTCAAGCAAAAAGGCGCAAAACGATTGCCCTTGCTTTCATGGAAGGAGGGAGGGAAGGGGGCCTGACGATATGTACCCAGAACTACCCATGACAATGTTTTAGTCCCATCAGGCATTGGGATTTCTACCCAGAATTCAAATGGGCGGTGGAGACTGCGGGAACTGTGGATAGCTACCCACAGTGCAACACTCCAGAAGATGACTGTTGCCTCGGTACTGTGGACACACTCCACTGACTATATGCACTTAGAGCATTTGTGTGGGGCACACACAATCAACTGTATAAAAACGCTTTCTACAAAACCGACTTCTGTAAATTCGACCTAATTTCATAGTGTAGACATACCCTAAGCACAGTTAGATTCCTTGGGGATTTAGGAACATTTGCCATTCAAAGGACTAACGCAAGGTCTACGCTAGAAAATTCCTGTATAGCTACACCAGCAAACCCTCCTATTGTAAGTGCAGCTTATACCAGTAAGAGAGTGCTTTTTGCCAGTATAGTTTATGCCAGTTCCTATACCAGGATAAAAATTTTTTATAGTCCTATAACTGCATCTACACTAGAAACTTCTGCCTGTATAGTAATGTATCAAAAAGATACATATATCAAACTCCTAACCCACAAAAGTTTCTGTTGCAGACTTGGCCTGAATTCCCTGCACTTCTTTGTAAATCTCAACTTTTTCATTTCTGCTGTTTAGTGGAACTGAACTCCATAAACTTCCTCAAATTTGTGCCATGGCTGAGTCATCCATTCCTTTTCTTTCAGCCCCATACACCTGAATGGCATTTGTAAACCAGGATTTGTCTAACTGGCACAGCTCCAGCACCTTCAAACCACACACGATCCTTCCTACAAGGAAACAGCAACCTAATTATACCTATAAAAGCATATTTTAGCCCTGCCAGTTGGCTAGCAAGAAGAAATTACTTTAACACACAGGTGGGTACCATTATACCCCTCGTTCAGAGTAGGCTGAAAAACAGGAACTTTGAGGGTTTGTGTACACAGGGAAAATTACAAGCATAATTGGTATAACTGGTATAATTATATAGCTCTGCTGGTAACTTTCCCTTTGTAAACAAGCCCGTAAGCCTCAAAGTTCCAGGAAAACTTGGCTAAATAATAATTTTAAACCCTCCAAATCTTTGGCCCTGGGGCAGAAGCCCTTGGTGAATGAAGTTCATATTAGTACCTGTATCTTAGTACAGCTTAATTTCCCTCTCCAGCTCACAGCCCATCACCATTTAGAAATAGATGTAATACTCCTTTTGTTATGCCCAGTGTACTGTTCAAAACCATGTAAAACTTTAGCTGTATAAAAGCCCTTGCCAAGGGTTCACTTGCCCTTTTAACACATGGGGTGCAGACTATGGGAGGGATGGGTTGCAGTTTTTAACAAGAACAATGTGGGGAAGCCTTGGCATTGGAAGGGTTTGCCTTCTGTTCTGCAAGCTCAGCTCAGTCATAGCACCTGCGGGCCTCTCATCAGCTCTTATAGCTAAACAGGGATCTGCCAGGTCAGGATTTGAATAAGTGAACCTGGGGAAACCAAGATGGGACAGGAGGTGTTTGTCATGTTGTTTAGGTGACGGAGCAATGTGCATAAAAGGATGTTGTCAGGGTTTTCCACCATCCAGGTTAATAGTAATTGGCTCAGTGGTGGGTAGTTCTTGTTGCCCACTTGTTTGTTCAATGTAATGTTTCCAATCACTTCCTCTTGCTAGGTAAGTTGTTCTCGTAAGTGACAATGTCAAAGTGTCCTCTGTACGTATTTTCTGCTTCCTTGTAGACAAGGTGGTTTGTGGTTTTAAGATACAATGGGCAACATTCAAGTAAATTCTGCCTATTGGGGGGAGTGAAGGAGATGGTGCCCCAGCCCTGGTGTTAATTTGACAGGGCTAATCCCCAGAATTAAGTTTTATGGAGCTGAGTTTTGCTGCTTTTCATGGAATAACGTATTGGAATTGTTTTCAGATATTTAATCAGCTCTAAACTGTAAGGATCATTATCAGAAGCATGACCCAGCACTTCCAGACATGTTAAATGTTTGTTTGTGTTTACAGCATTAGAATTAACTAGATCTTAATGCATAATCGGTACAAATAATTCATAAACCCATGACATAACGTCACCTTTTTACTGTGTGTTCCATTTGTCATTTTCTCAAATTATTTGTTTGAAATTAAGATACTGAGAAATTCCTGGGAATAATTCTGATCCATAACTAGAGCTGGGTGGAACAAAAAAAATTTATTAAAAAAATACAGATTTGGCAACACTGAAACATTTTGTGAATTCATGTTGGTTTCACTGAATTGTTTTGGTTGGAAAAAAAACCCCCAGAAAACAAATTAAACATTGCATTTTGACACTGTTGCGATGAAAGCTTTAGATTTATTTTTTTTGAAATGCCTTAGTTTTGAAATTTCTTTTAATTTTATTTAAAAAATAACGTTACCAAAAGGCTCAAAATTAAAATGGTTTTATATTTTTCAGGATTCACAGTGACTCAAAAAGTCCATTGTTCGCACAGATCTCTCCATCACCCATTCATAACCCCTTTGCAGTGGTGAGCATTCAATAGGTGAAGCTGGAGCTGTTCTGATGGAGCCTACTGCCCATGAGGAGCCTGACCCTGCAATGGCAGACCCCGTACTGGTGGACCCAATGGAAGGATTGCTTGGGTTCTGGAAGAACATAACTATCGAATCAGGTTTCCTGTGTGAATATTTATGATTAGAAATTCAGCATTTGCTTTCCCAAATATTCTCAGGTATTCGCTGTTCCTCTCAGTAAATACGCTCACTGGAAATCTATGTGAAAAGCACAGGGTGGGAGCACGGATGGAACAAAATCATTGAAACGTTCACGCTATCATGGAACACTTTTTTTTCAATATTTGCCCAGGTCTGGAATGAGCCCAGACTAGCACTTGGCATAGTAAGACGCTCACTGCTGAACGTGGACTGATGCTACCAATCTTTTCCACATAGACCATCAAACAGTCCTCAGAGGGGAATGATTTTTTGGCTACTACTAGACTAGCCCGATTGTAATAGTGGACCTGATCAGGAGTCATAGCTTGCGACATCCATTCCTGTTGTAAACAATCTACAGGTTGCTGTAGCATTAAAAGAATCCACTGGAACCTTTGCCTTTCACTGGCATATCCTCATGATCAAAGCTGCGAGTCTGTCATGGAGATCACAGAAGTCATGGATTCCGGGACCTCCATGAGTTCTGCAGCGGCCAGTGTGGCTGGCCCAGGGGGTGCCTGATCAGCTTGGGCAGGCCCTGGGCCAGCTGCACCGGTTGCTCCTGGGGCAGTCTTGAGCTGCCGCACCCCCCCCACACACACACACACGCAGCAGCAGTAGTCTTGGGCTGCCATGCCCCCGCAGCAACAGCGGGGGTCCCAAGCCAGGACCCCACACACACACAGCAGGAGAGGTCCTGGGCCACATGCCACCCCCCAGCATCAGGGGTCCTGGGCTGCATGCTGCCATCCTCCCCAGAGCATTCCCGGTGCCCTCGGACCACCCCCCCGAGTACCCGCGGCACCCTTGGGCCACCCCCTTCCCCAGAGTACCCATGATTTAGTCAGGAGTATATAGCACAAGTCATGGACAGGTCGTGGGCTGTGAATTTTTGTTTACTGCCCGTGACCTGTCCATGACTTTTACAAAAAATACCTGTGACTAAAATGCAGCCTTAGAACTGAAAAACTCTCATGAACTTTAGCCTCTGCAAAAAGAAAAGGAGTACTTATGGCACCTAAGAGACTAACAGATTTATTTGAGCATAAGCTTTCGTGAGCTACAGCTCACTTCATCGATGCATTCAGTCCACTGAATCCGATGAAGTGAGCTGTAGCTCACGAAAGCTTATGCTCAAATAAATTTGTTAGTCTCTAAGGTGCCACAAGTACTCCTTTTCTTTTTGCAAATACAGACTAACACGGCTTCTACTCTTTAGCCTCTGTGTAACTTTGGACAGTGTATGCAGAGATGTCATGTCACAGTGAAAAGAGGTGATAGTCCCACTCCAGATAGCCCTTGTGTAACTGCTTTACTACTTGTATTCCAGTAGTCCCTGAGGTCCCACTGCAAGCATATAGCAAGAGAGAGTCCCTGCCCTGTACGGCGAGATCCACAAAGGGACTCAGGCATCACAATGCCTAGGTCATAGGAGCCCTGCTACCTAATGGAATCCTCAGCCCCGAATGAGCCACCCAAGGCGTGGGGAGAGATACGTGCCTACAACAGGGATTCTCAGAAGGCAGCATGCTGAGCGGGGAGCTACCTGGGCTGGCCAGCAGTGAAATACAGAGGAAAAGGGCGGAGCTCAGGCCCAGATGGTGGAAGGTAGGTAGGCACCTAACTACTGTTGATCTGAGCCATAGGCACTTGGCTGATAGGCAAGAGGCAGGTGTCTATTTCTGCCCAGGAGTCTCAGCCATGAACCCACTCCTGGAGTGAGAGTGAAGGACCCCTCCCCCGTGCTTCTTAGCCCAGTGCCTAAGGTACTCACCTGGGACATGGGAGCCCCACATTCAAAGCCTTGTTCAGCCGCATGTGGGGCAGAGTTTTGAATTCATGTCTCCCGCTTCGCAGGTGAGTGCCCAAACCAATTGGTGGGTCTCTGTGTCTCACCTGGTGAAGCTGTGCCACTTCGTATAAATAAATATTCACTGGGGGGGGGCGGGGATGGAGCAAGAGAGATTCTATAGCTCAGTGGTTAGGGTACTGATGTGGGAGAGTTGAGTTCAAGTCCCTACTCCCCTGACTGTGTAATTCAGATATATGGATTGGGCGTGCAGGCTGATATATAACACACATCAGCCAGTAGGCTGCCTTTGCCTTTCTGAACAGGTCTGTGCTCCCTTTCACACTTCATTCCTATCCTCTTACCACTTTATATTAGGGATACATTTACCAATAGTTGAAAAGATTAATTGATGTTTAGAAGCATGCTACAGCCACAGAGTAGTATGTAATAAAGATGGTTATAACATAAGCAACCTGTTGGACTCTGTAAAAATTGATCAAATCTCTGTCTTGTATTAGCCCTTTGAACACTGTTAATAATTGTACCCCTAATAAAGTTTCAGAGTAGCAGCCGTGTTAGTCTGTATTCGCAAAAAGAAAAGGAGTACTTGTGGCACCTTAGAGACTAACAAATTTATTAGAGCATAAGCTTTCGTGAGCTACAGCTCACTTCATCGGATGCATTTGGTGGAAAAAAACATTTCCACCAAATGCATCCGATGAAGTGAGCTGTAGCTCACGAAAGCTTATGCTCTAATAAATTTGTTAGTCTCTAAGGTGCCACAAGTACTCCTTTTCTTTTTCCCTAATAAAGTGTGATCCACATTCCCTTCGCTCATGCCCTCATCCTCCACAAAACATGAAAAGCCAGAAAAGCAAATGACCTGAATCACTAAGGAAAAAATTTAACAAATAAAAATCCAAACAGCCTTGTATGATGACAGATTACCCTGTCACAAGCTGCTGTCGTTCAGTTTCAGAAACACTTGTTCTTTAACATCATTAGTGCCTTTTAAGTACAGCTAGTGAGCCGCTTTCATTTTGACACCTTTCAGCCTTTCTACACACTACCCCCAGGTTTTTTTTGGGGGGGAGGGAGAGGGAGTCTGTAAACAACACAGGATGTTACAGAGGTGTATGATATGAGGCTGAACACCCACTCAGCACCCGTGGTGCAGCACACTATACCTCTGTAAGAGACATCACCAAAGAATTAGTATGTCCTGCTACGCATGTTACTTTGTCCCATATTACCAGTAGTGAGGAGATGCCCTTGATAGCCAGTGAGTGAAGTTGGTTGAAAAATTTCTTAAAAAAATAGATTTGAGTTGATTTTGTTGCACTGGGCTTGAAAAGAACCTTTTGTCTTTGACTTCCTGATTTTTTGTGTGTGAATATTTTTAAATATTTTTTTAATTTATCCTTTTTTTACTTTCCACTGTTGTCTTTTCTTTTTTTCTTCTCCCATCATTAATTCTCTCTCCCCCTCATGCTTGCAAATGACTGGGAAACTAGAAAAGAGGGGGAATAAAAAGAAAAACTGGTACATGAAAAAGTTAAAATATTTTGCAAAAGTTTTGCAATTTATCTTTGAAAAACAAACTAATTTTTGCACAAAAATTAGATTTTTTTTATAGCCATAATTTGACAAAAATGTGTCTGAAAAATGTTGGCTGGGTCACCCAGTGACATATTGGATTGAGCGCCTTCAGAGATGGTCATTGATGGGAAATGTGTCAAAAGGGGATTCTTCACAAAACTGATATGAATGGAAACAAAAGAGTATGGGAGATTTCCCCCGGTAATGTGCGAGTCTATACTCTTGCCTTTACTAGAAGCAACTATGGGCCTTGCATTGTATGTTCCACTGTCACTAGAGCCCTTTCAGCTGATGCAACAGAATTTCCTTTGATTCCAATGGAAGAAGGATTTGACCTGTAGAAAGGTAGATCAATGGGGGGAGGGATAGCTCAGTGGTTTGAGCAATGGCTTGCTAAATCCAGGGTTGTGAGTTCAATCCTTGAGGGGGCCATTTAGGGATCTGGGGCAAAAATTGGGGATTGGTCCTGCTTTGAGCAGGGGGTTGGACTAGATGATCTCCTGAGGTCCCTTCCAACCCTGATATTCTATGATTCTAAATAATTTAAAACTAGATCTGGGAGCTATTCCTGTCTCTGCCACTGGCCTGTTGGGTGATCTTGGGCAAGTCATTTCACTGAACTGTAACTTAGTTTCCCCATTTGTAAAATGGGGATAATAATATTGACCTCCTCTATAAAGTGCTTTGAGATCTACTGATTAAAAACACTATATAAGAGCCAGGTATAATTGTTTATTGATAAACACAGCAGGCAACAATCTTAAGGGGATGTAACTGGCACAAGGAACAGCACTGTGGATGCAATTTGCCTGACGAATCAGGCACATGCAGGAATCTCTCTATGTTTAAGCAATGAACTTACGCTTTCTCAGTCTTATAAATCAGGTTGGAAACTCACGCAGTATCTCTAAAGTGCTGGTGACTCAGAGTCTGAAAAGTGACTGTAAAATGGCCCTTCCAACACAGGTAAGCCACTCCCTTGAGCTGACTTACTTTAAATGAACAAGTTTTTTGCATATTTTAATCTCTTGCAGAACCAGTTGGAGAGCAAGTTGGATTTGACTCCACTCCAAAATCACCACCTACGTACCACAAGCAGAGTCTTTATTCCCAGTGAAAAGGATTCTAGGTGGAGTTTGCAGTGAGGGCACTTGAAAAATATAGTCCTTGATTTATGTAAGCGTATCTGGAGAGCAGATCCGAGAACCACACAAGGTCCTTTCTGCTTCTCGGTTGAGAGCTCCCACTTTAAGGAAGTTATTGCCAAGACCTGTACTCTTCTTCTTTGAGCTACTTAATCTCCTTTCATTTGTGGCTCGTTAATTGGAGATGATTGCATGTTATCAAACGTGATTGAATTCACCAGGACTGGGAAGATTGGAGATTAAGGTGAAAAGCTTTAAAGCAGGTGTGGTGAACTTTTTTTCTACCAGAAGCCATTAACCCACAGAAAAAAATCAGGTGTGAACCACATACAGCCCTGTGGGGGCTGCAGAGGCTCAGGGCTTCCCTAGGCTCTGGGGAGGGGCTGGAAATGAGTGGTCCAGGAGGGGGCTCCAGGCTGGGGCAGGGGGTTGGGATGCAGGAGGGGCTAAGGGCTGGGACTAAGGAGTTTGGAGTGTGGGAGCAGGCTCAGGGCTGGGGCAGGGGGTTGGAGCGCTGACCTGGGGCAGGGGTTTGGGGTGCAGAAGGGGGCTCTCGGTTGGGGTAGGGGGTTGGTGTGCGGGAGGGGGTTCCAACCAGGGGCAGAGGGTTCGGGGTGCAGGCTCTGGCTGGGCGGTGCTTACCTAAGGCAGCTCCTAGTTGGTGGTGCAGTGGGGTTAAGGCAGGCTCCCTGCCTGCCCTGGCTCTGCACTGCTCCCGGAAGTGGCCACCATGTCCGGCCCTTAGGTGGAGGCATGGCCAAGCGGCTCTGCCCTCGCACCCATAGGCACTGCCCCCACAGCTCCCGTTGGCCGCAGTTCCCGGCCAATGGCAGTTGTAGAGTGGGGGCAGGGGCAGCATGTGGAGCTTCCCTGATCGCACCTGCACCTAGGGGGCCGATCGCTTCCTGGTGTTGCGTGGAGCCGACTGGACTTTTAAGGGCCTGGCAAACCTAGCTTCCTTCCGCAGCAGGGTGAGCCGGGGCTCATGGCTCCAGCCCCACAGGGGGGTGCCGAGGCTTGCGGGTGCCTGGCCCGCAGTGCGGAAATTTACCACAGGCTGGATGAAATTAAGCAGCAGGCTGGATCTGGCCTGTGGGCCATAGATTTCCCACCATTGCTTTAAAGGCCTTGCTGGTTCCTTTACCAGAAATCCTGTACCTGGTATCTTCCTCTCTGGATCGATCCCTATCAATTCATTTGGATTGCCCCTCTTTTGATTGGCCTGTAGGCAAGCAGTCATGTTTCCTGCTTTTAATTCTTGTACATTCAGTTTTCAAAAGATATTACGTTTTCACTCACCTCAGTGTGAGTGATGTGACTGGAGTCCCAAGCTCTTCTCAGAGCTAGCACTAGGTGGGATTTTTTTTTGCCTGAAAAAGAAATTCAGCAGAACATTTTTCACTGTTTGTTTTCATTTATTTATTTTATTTGTGGGGGTGGGGCTTTAAAAAAACACACATACAACCTTCCACAATCCAGAAACGTTTCATTTTTCAGTAAATGAAAAGCAACATTTTTGGGTTTTGATCAAATTGGACATTTTTTTTTAAAGTAATCTTCTGTTGAAAAAATGTTACAGTGGAGACTGCCAGAAGCTGGGAGTGGATAACAGAGGATGGATCACTTGATAATTGCCCTGTTTTGTTCATTCCCTCTGAAGCTTCTGGGACTGGCCACTGCCGGAAGAGAGGATACTGGGTTACCTGGATCATTGGTCTAACCCAGTATGGCCATTCTTATGTTCTTATGTAAAATTTTCAACCCGCTCTACTCAGAATTGTTTCTCCTATCTTGGCCAATCCACACTCATATACAGGAAACCAGGCTGGACGTCTGCTTTGTCATGCATCCGATGAAGTGAGCTGTAGCTCACGAAAGCTTATGCTCTAATAAATTTGTTAGTCTCTAAGGTGCCACAAGTACTCCTTTTCTTTTTGCGAATACAGACTAACACGGCTGCTACTCTGAAACCTGCTTTAAGACTGACGAGCCATGACATTTTTAGTAAGGCATGCAATTCTACACTGCATGCATGGTGAGACCTCACACATGACTACCGTATGTGCGAGGTCACTGTGTGGAGAACGCCATTTTGTGTGGAGAACACACTGTGTGGAGGGTGGTTTGGCTATAAATATCCATGTGGCTGATCTTGTCCTACCTCTTAATATGGAGCAGCTGACGAAGACTATGGGAATTGCCAACATCAATCTACCACCCTTCAGCCTTCTTCTGAACCCGTTTCACTTGTGACATAAACGATATCACAATAATGCACAGCTACAATCTATTTGCTTGGATACCGCTGTCAAGATGAAAGATGTAGCAGTCAAGGGAGTTTTCTACACTTCAGGGCATAAGGACTAGCGAGTACCCTCTTCACAGCATCTAACATATGGCTTCCTCAGGGAAAAGGGACTCAAATCCCTGTTTTCACCTATCTCCAATGGAATGTCCTGAGTTAACAGCCCTGAAGACCCATGTTCTTTAGCTCTTCACCTGACCAGGCCCAGCACAGCTCCTTCCTCCCTGTCCCAGAAGGACAATCTCACAGGGGGAGAATCTCCATTTGCCTTTCGCTCCTTGGCTTCTCTGCTGATGCTGCCAATCAAAAGCCAGTTATATCAATGCTATCTGCAGTGGTGGTGGTTGTGATGAAGAACCACCTCCTCATTTCATCCAACAGCCCCACAGGATCCACCTGTGCAAAGCTTCTCTCTGAGGAAGTGCAAGTGCATAGTGTAAGTTAATGCCTGATGTAGAATATGGTTCTCCAAAGGGTTTCAAAGATTCTCTGGCCAGAAGGGACCATTGTGATCATCTAGTCTGAGCTCCTGCATCACACAGGCCAGTGAACTTCCTCAAAATAATTCCTAGAGCAGATCTTTTAGAAAAACATCCAATCTTGATTTAAAATTTGGCAGTGATAGAGACTCACTAGGACCCCTGGTAAATTGTTCCAATGGTTAATTACTTTCACCATTAAAAATGAACACCCTATTTCCAGTCTGCATTTGTCTAGCTTCAACTTCCAGCTGTTGGATCATGTCAGACCTTTCTCTGCTAGATTGATGAGCCCATTATCAAATATTTGTTCCCCATGTAGATACTTCTAGACTGTAATCATCACCCCTTAATCTTCTCTTTGTTAAACTTTAATTAGATTAACCCTATCACTATAAGGCATGTTTTCTAATCCTTTAATCATTCTTGGCTTTTCTCTGAACCCTCTCCAATTTATCAACATCCTTCCTGAATTGTGGGCACCTAACTGGATATGGGATTCCTGCAGCCGTCACACCAATTCCAAATACAGATGTAAATTAATGTCTCTACTCTTACATGAGATTCCCATGCTATACATCCCAGCTCTTTTAGTCACAGTGTCACACTGTGAGTACTGACAGGGCTGCTGACGGGGGTGGGGGGCAAAAGGAACAGCTGCCCCTTAACATTGCCGCTGGAGCCCCGGGAGGCGCAGCCCGCGCAGCGCTGAAGGGTGGGCTGCCGGAATCTGGCCGCAGCCCTCCCCTTCTGCCCAAGGCCCCGCTCCTTCCAGGAGCCCAGAGCCATCCCCCCACCCCCTACATTGCCTGGCTGCCCTGCATAGGTAAGTCCTTTAAATTACTTTCACCCCTGGATAGGAGGGTCATTTTCCTCAGTATGAGGCAGACCCAGAAAATTCATCCATTTTCCAGGCTGCAAAATTGTCTCTTTACCCAGCTTCCCCTCTCCCACACCTCTCCCAAGCCCGTATTTTCCAGAGATGGGACAAAACCAAGAATCTTAACTCAAATCTCCTTGAATTTCAGGTGGCCGAGGGAGGAACGGGGGATAAATTCAAATCCCTGGCTCCAAAATGGCTGCTGAGATCTTAGGGCTTGATCCGGCTTCCCTTCAAGTCAGTAGAAAAACTCCCATTGACTTGACTGGTGCAAGATGAAGGCTTTGGTCTAGGCTATTTTCTGGTTCTGGACTGGATGCAGCCCATGTCTTCCAAGAAGTGCTGTTCATGCAGCATCTTTTCCTCCCTCAAGCTCCTTCAGCTCTCATCACAAAGTCAGTGAGCTGGGGAGCCTGTTATTAAAGTAGTCACACAGTGACAACATGCAGATAGGGGAAACAAAACTCTCCACGAGTGGCAGCTGAAGCACAAATGTGATTCCAGGAAGAATTTCCCCTGGGACAGTAGCCCTTCTTACTTTACCGCATGTGTGGGGAGGGTGTGGGGTGGACCTGGGTGGTGTGGCGGTGGATTCGTCTGAGTGTGGCTATGACCAAAACAGGAACTGAGCTCCTACAAGCAGTAGAGAGGGAAGGTTCAGTGGGTTTCACTCTGGCTTCTGGCCTTATTTGCTATTGGGGCTTTTGACAACAGATCCCGGTTGCTGCAAGTCTCAGTGTAGCTGTAAACGCTCCTAGTGCAGTGCTGCTGCTAAGGTCACTGCGTTAAGGGCTGACCGGGAGGAGGAACAGGGTGTGCACCTCACAGCAAACAATCTGCAATCAGCATAGCTGGGAAGCAGGGAACTGGAACAGCAAGGCTGGTTTCTAAGCAGGGCAGGATCTAGCAAAGCTGTAGCGTGCATGCTGTCAGGAGAGGTGTTGTTGGCAAAATCACAGCGCCTCATGTCTTCAATGTCTATCATAGCAGAAAAAGTTCAGCATGCTACTCTAGAGCAGGAAATCCTCGTTCTGTTTGACATATTCCCCTTTAGTTTGAACTAATGTCAGAGGAGAGCTATTTCTAACAAATGAGGTTTAAATAAAACCACCACCAGGATCCCCCACGGATCGATACCAGTCCCCTGGGATCTCCCAGTCCCGATCAGCCCCCAGGATCCCCGAGCAACACACGCGCACACTCTGATGGGTGCATGCGAAGTATTGCATCTGACACCATGATGTTGAAGCGTGGGGCCCCCCAAAGTGCGGGTCCTGGAGTGGTCACCCCGATTCGCCCTACGCAAGGGATGGCTCTTCCCTCAGCCTTGGAGACTTGACTTTTGTTCTTTCTTGTGTAAGCAGAGTCAGGATGAACTCTACCCTGACATCTGGTGGCAAGTCATGGTGGGTTGTGGAAAACCTGATCAGGGGCTGATCTCATTTGCATAGGCACACCCACCCTGCCTAGATGGTCACTTTGGCTGCTGTAGGAGTCCCAGTTTCTCTGTTATTGGAGCAGGAATAAAATGTTGTTATCCTGATTATGTGAATCAAGGACAGTGGAACTATACTCGGCCTTTTGTTATGATGGAGGGACTCACCATCAACTAAGTAGCACTCACTAGGCAAGGGTCATGGGTTCCAAAACTCAGTGAGGAGAGAGAGGTTGGGGATAGGTATTAACACTTGGTGGTATGGGGCTCCTGGTGAGGGTCTTGCATGCTAATTGCACTTCCTCCTCTCTCCACTGTGGAAAATCAGAGCTAATTTTGATTCTATCAGGAGTCTAGTTATAGGCTGCTGAGCTGAATTCACTTTGGGTTAATGGTGCACCAGCGCTGAGGCTCCCTTGCTATAAGCTGAAATCACTGAGTGTTGTGTAATGGGGGAGCCTGAAGATATATGGCGGAGCAGTTTATGGGACGGTGAGCAAAGTGGCTGGTGGAGCAGAGCAGTTTGCAGGATGGCTGGCAGAGCATTGCAGGTTGCAGGACGGCGAGCAGAGTGGCTGGTGGAGCAGAGCAGTTTGTCGGATGCCTGGAGCAGCTCATGGGGGCGGCTGGCAGAGCGGAGCCCCATGGAGAGGTGGGGCAATCAGCTTTGGACCATGTAAGGTGCCCCTTAGCCCTGCCCCCCCTACACCCAGGTAGGGAGGTAAAACTCTGCAGATAAACTTTCAAACTCTGGGGCTGCCCTGACTAGGGACAGAGACTTTTGAGTTGTGGGACTTTGGGTGATTTTGGATTGCTGGACTCAAGAACCAAAGGGAAACGACACGCCCCAATTTCCTTGGGGTGGGTTTTTTGCTCATGGGTTGTGTTATGAATCCTGTTGATGGTGTTTCCCCAACATAATGCCACATTGTTTCTCTCTGTTATTAAAAGACTTTCTGCTACACTCAGACTATGTGCTTGCGAGAGGGGAAGTATTGCCTCTTGGAGGTGCCCAGCAGGGGTAGTATATATTTGTCCCAGGTCACTGGGTGGGGGCTCGAGCCTGTTTTGCATTGTGTTATTGGAATGGAACCCCTAGATACTGAACCCGGCCCTTGTTGCTGCCAACTCTGATGGGCAGAAGGGTTACATTTGCTTTCTTAATCTGAAGGTAATTCAGCCTGCTTTCGCTTTGTGTCATAGCAAAGCCTTTCACCTCTGGGTTGCCAGTTCCAATCCAGCTCAGGTGGGCAGTGAGTCCGAGTTGTCTAGGAGCTGTTTGTTGTACTGTATGAAATGATTTTGATGACCCTTAGCCCAATTCTCAGGAGAAAAATGTCCATCTTAAAACTCAGCATGCAACTGGCGCCAATGGGCAGTCTCATCGGAGGGGCCAGGGAGGGGCTAATTCCTTCCACTTGGTGCTGTGTATCACCTGTTAATTAAAAATATTAAGCTAAGCAGATAATGTGGAGGCTTGGACTGAAATCCATTAGTTTTAGTGAATAGAAATCTATGGTATGCAGAGATGTCATCCCCCTCCAGGAAATGCTCCCAAGCAAGAGATACATGGCTTCCTTAATCTAAGTAGATTTCATAGTGGAAGAAGTTTGGGGATTGACAGGAAAAGGGATGGTAAAATTCAGGGTGGGAGAGGAGTCAAAGACCAGAACAGCTGCTGGCTACAGCAACATATATAGGTCCTGCAGGGTTCCACAGGAACTATCTGCAAGCCAGGTTGTCAGTGTCAGAGTGTGAGCTGGTAGATAGGGAATGCTGAGCTCCTGCAGACTGTAAAATGCCAAAATTTGCCACTTCAGATCTGTAAGGAAGAAATGCAGATCTGACCTCCGCTGCTCATGAGGAAGCTGATTTGAACCCTTCAGCAAGGGGGAAATCTGCTGGCAGGTTAGCTCAAGCGATAAACTCTACTTCTGTATTCTGAGCCCAGAGCAGTCTCCAGCACCATAGTAGTGCTGAGCTACAACATGTAACCAAAGGGTGAGCAAAAATGAGTCAGAAATGCACACGTGGAATGGAGCTGTTGTATCAGGAACAAAGGAAACTGGTGAGATGACTCAGTGTCGTCCTCCTCTTTCGATTGAGCTCCTTGAGCAGCCAACTGATCCTTGGACAGTAAATAATGGGGAGGATGAAAGTTCAGAAACTGGAAATTGTGGGTGAAAAGGGAATTCTAAAGGTATCGGAAGGAATGAAAGTCTTGTCAGAGGCTCGAGCCTTGAAATCTGCTGAGTGAGATTTAATGAATCGGAAGGTACATTTGAAGGAATCACAGAAATGTAGGGCTAGCAGGGACCTCAAGAGGTCATCAACTCCAGCCCCCTGCACTGAGACACGACCAAGTAGCCCTAGACCATCCCTGACAGTATTTGTCCAACCTGTCCTCAAAACCTCCAAGGATGGGTGTAACGATGCTGGTTCTGGCGGGACCCAACTGAGAGTGCCAATTCAGGACAAACTGCTTAAAGCAGGGCAGTTACAGCCCAAGACTGGGGTTTCTGTGCACACCAAGGCAAACCAAACCAGCCAAACAGAGAAGACTTTGGTTTTACCCCACTGGCTAACCACAAATCACACAAGCAATTCCCTGAGACACCCCAGTTTCCTAATATCACCACCAGTGCCACTCATTATGGGGACAAATGGTTATGAAAACCAATATCCCAGTAAAAGAAAAAAGGTTCTCTTGATCCCAAAGGACCAAGCCCCAGACCAAGGTAAATATACAAATCAGATCTTACCCACAAATCACGCTGTTGCCAATCCTTTAGAATCTAAAATCTACAGGTTTATTCATAAAAGGAAAAGAGACAGATGAGAGCTAGAATTGGTTAAATGGAATCAGTTACATACAGTAATGGCAAAGTTCTTGGTTCAGGCTTGCAGCAGTGATGGAATAAACTGCAGGTTCAAATCAAGTCTCTGGACTGCATCCACAGCTGAGATGGGTCTTTCAGTCCTTGGTTCAAAGCTTCAGTGTAGCAAAGTTCCTCCAGAGGTAAGAAGCAGGATTCAAGACAAGATGGAGGAGCTGCAGCAGCTTTTTATATTCTCTTGCCCTGTGGTTTCTCTTTCTTGGTTCCAAAGACAAGCCGTCCATCATACGGCCTGGAAAAACCTCAGAGTTCTGTCCATAGGCATGTCCCTGCATACCTTGCTGAGTCACAAGTTGTGTTTGCCCTCTCTCATTGGGTCAGTTGTATAGCTGATGGTCCTTAATGGGCAGGCTAGGCAGAGCTGACACCAATTTGTCTGGGGTGTCACCCAGAAGCATAGCATAAGTTTGAAATACAGACAGTATAGAGCCAATATTCATAACTTCAACTACAAAAATGATACACACATATAGACAGTATAATCATAATCAGCAAACCATAACCTTGTCTTAGACACCTCATTTGACCCCCTTTATATAAGATTTGGTGCCACTACAGGACTTTGGTTGCAACAATGATCTATATGGTCCCAGATTATGTCAATAACTTCACAATGGGAACTCCACAACCTCCCTTGCAGCCTATTCCAGAGCGTAACTATCCTTAGCATTAGAAAAATGTTCCTAATATTAACCAAAATCTCCCTTGCTGCAGATTAAGCCCATTACTACTTGTCTTACCTTCAGTGGACATGGAGAACTATTGAGCACCATCCTCTTTTACAATTGTTCTTTGCATATTTAAAGACTGTTTTCGGGTCCCCACCTCACTGTTTTTTTTTTCAAAACTAAACATGTCCACTTGTTTTAATCTTTCCTCACAGGTCAGGTTTTGTAAACCTTTTATCCCTTTTGTTGTTCTCCTCTGGACTCTCCAATTTATCCACATCTTTCCTGAAGTGTGGTGCTCAGAACTGGCCACAATACTCACCAGTGCCAAGTAGAGTAGGACATTTACCTCCTGTGTCATACATACAATTCTCCTGTTAATACACCCTAGAACAATATTAGGTTTTTTTGCAACAGCATTGTGTTGAGTCATATTCCATTTGTAATCCACTATAATCCGCAGATCCTTTTCAGCAGTACTACTGCCTAGCCAATTATTCCCAATTTTGTAGGTGTAAATTTGAGTTTTCCTTCCTAAGTGTTACACTTTGCGCTTCTCTTTTTTGAATTTCATCTTATTGATTCCAAACCAATTGTCTAATTTGTCCAGGTGGTTTTGAATTTTAATCCTGTCCTCCAAAATTCTTGCAACCCCCCCCAGCTTGTTGTCATCTGAAGATTTTATAAGCATACTCCCACTTCATTATCCAAGTGATTAATGAAAATATTGAATAGTAATGGACCCACAACTGACCCCTGCAGGGCCCCTCAACCATCCTAGGTGGACAGCAAACCATTGAAAATTACTCTTTGAGAATGGTCTTTCAACAGTTGTGCACCCACTGTATAGTAATTTAATCTAGACCACATTTCCCTAGTTTGTTTATGAGAATGTCATGTGGGACTATGTCAAAGGCCTTACTAAAATCAAGATATATCATTTCTAAAGCTTCCCTTCCCCATCCCGTCCACTAGGCCAGTAAGTCTGTGAAAGAAGGAAATTGTTAGTTTGGCATGATTTGTTCTTGACAAATCAATGCTGGCTATTCTTTATAAACCAATTATCCCCCAGGTGCTTACGAATAGATTGTCCCAGTTTCTTTCCAGGTATCAAAGTTAGGCTGACTGGCCTATAATTGGCCAGGTCCTCCTTTCCTCCCTTTTAAAAGATAAGTACTAGGTTTGCCCTTCTCCTGTTTCCGGGGCCTCGCCCGTCCTTCATGAATTTGCAAAGACAATTGCTAACATTCAGACATTGCTTCAACTAGTTCCTTAAGTACCCTAGGGTGAATTTCATCACATCCTGCTGACTTGACTACATCCAATTTATCTAAATATTCTTTAACCAGCTTGTTCCCTACTTGTGTTCCTTCCACCTTTCTGTTAATATTAATTGTGCTGAGTATCTGGCCACCATTAACTGTTTTAGCAAAGACAATGAAGCAAAATAGGCATTAAACACCTCAGCCTTCTTGATATCATCAGTTATTAGTTCTCCTTCACAGCTAAGTAGAGCATGGACACTTTTATCTTTCTCTTGCTCCTAATGTATTTACAGAACCTCTTCTTATTACTGTTTATGTCCCTTGCATTGTATCTCAGCCTTTCTCATTTGACCCCATCTGCTTTGCACTATTCTTTTGTACTTATCCTTAACAATTTGTCCACGTTTGCACTTTTTAATTTCCAGGTCATTAAAGAGCCCTTAATGGAGCCATATTGGCCTCCTACTATTCTTCCCATCTTTCCTTTACATAAGAATAGCTTACAGAGTTGTGCCTCTAATATTGTTTCCTTGAGAAACTGCCAACTCTCCTGAACTCCTTTATCTTGTAGATTTTCTTCCCATGGGACCTTACCTGCCAGCTCTGAGTTAAAGTTTGCTTTTTTGATGTCCATTGTCTTTATTCTGCTGCTCTCACTTCTTCCTTTCCTTAGAATCATGAAACCTCTCATTTAATTATCACTTTCACCCAAATTGCCTTCCATCTTCTCATTTTTGCAACCAATTCCTCCCGTTGGTCAGAATCAAGTGTAAAATGGCTGCCCTTTTGGTTACTTCCTCCATTTTCTGAAACAAAAAGTTGTCCCCAACACATTCCAAAACTTACTGGAAATTTTATATTTTGCTGTATTACTTTTCCAACAGAAGTTTGGGTAGTTAAAGTTCCCCATTACTACCAGGCCTTGTGTTTTGGGTCTTTCTGTGAAAAGAATGGGTTGTTGGCTTTTAATCAACCAGCGTGGGGGCTAACACATCAAAAATAAAGCCAGTGAGTCTGCTTCTCAGCTCCATTTTGCACCAGCATTTGGGTAACAAATGATTTATTCACTAAAGTGTTTGAAATAGTGGAAGTCTTGGTGGAGACAGGTACTCCATGAAATATTGCTGTATTTATGGAAAGATGAGGGGATCGTTAAACAGTGACACAGCAGTTCCCAAAACCTGAGGCCAGAGACCTGGCATCCTAAATATAATTATTCCCGTGACACTGACTAGGGTGCATGACTTTATTCTTTGCAGACAGGAGCGCAAAAGCATAAACAATAATTAAAATTGCTTGGGGGACTGTCAGTGACAGTAGTGAAAAAAGTGATACAGACTTGGCACTAATGCAGGTTATACATCGAGAAGGGTCAGGGTACATGAAAGCACCGTTTGCAAACAGCAATGCACAGGTACACATAGAGAATAGATTGGGAGTGAAAGCATGGCCAGAAAATGATAGCAGTAAATTTCAATCCATGCCCTTGACAGACAGTTTGTGTGGTTGTATATATAACTTTTTCCTAAACACCCCTGCCTAAGTGACTGACACTCAGATAATTAAATGAACTAGGCAAGAATCAGAACACAGTTTTATAAAGTGGACCATGCACGTCCACACACAATTACTTGGTGTTAATGTGACAAGCTAGTGTGTAAGATAGCCCATAAACCTAACTTTTGTCTTCCTCCCTCAGTCAGGAAGGAAACAATCTATTTTTAACTGCGGAGTCCACCATATGTAACCAAATATATCACGCTTTCTAGAGTAAATGAGGACAGAACAAAACGTAACATGGAATGCTGTTCCATTGACCTGCTCATCACCTGACAGCTCTGCCTTCTTTCCCTTTTCCAGCCTCTTCCTGAGAAAATCAAGGCTTCAGTGTCTGGTTTGGTCACTTAAGTCATCCAGTCAAAGAACAACAAAAATACCATGTGAGTTAAGAGAACAATCATTCATCTCTAGCCATGAATCCTGATCAGCAAATAATCATGTTGCTTATTTCACAAGGCAGGAATCTATTGTATAAATGAGCCAGTGAATAATCATGAATAATGACCATGAAAGCTGTGTCCTTTTTTGTGGTTACTTGGCAAGCAGAAGAATGTGCTAAATTAACCAGTTAAGTTATTAGCTACAAAGAATTGAACCAGATCTAGAATAAACTGTTTGTTTTTTATTTATTTGTTTAGATGC
Source organism: Dermochelys coriacea (assembly GCF_009764565.3). Taxonomy (NCBI): domain Eukaryota; kingdom Metazoa; phylum Chordata; order Testudines; family Dermochelyidae; genus Dermochelys; species Dermochelys coriacea. The sequence goes on from NC_050081.1 coordinate 23,686,740, forward strand.
GTCATCTAGCAACAATCATCCCATGCTCTTGGGCACTCTTACAAAATGTCAAATTCATATTATACATGTTTATAGCCCACACAGACGACATGAACTGCTCCACCCATGCATTTCATTGTACTTGGCACCAAACCACTGATCAATAAGACTATTGATAGATAAAGCAAGTCCTGTCTCAACCTGAATATTAAGTAACTTTGTGCTATACCACTTACATGGGTTAAAACAACAAACTCCAGCCAGCTTAACTCACAGAACTCTGGTGCCATATGTTTTTAGTAGGGCTGTCAAGCAATAACATTTTTTTATCTCAATTAATCGCGCAATTAAAAAAATAATCACGCAATTAATCGTGCTGTTAAACAATAATAGAATACCATTTATTTAAATATTTTTGGACGTATTCTACATTTTCAAATATATTGATTTCAATTACAACACAGAATACAAAATTTACAGTGCTCACTTTATATTTATTTTTTATTACAAATATTTGCACTATAAAAAAATAAAAGAAATAGTATTTTTGGTTCCCCCATTACAAGTACTGTAGTGCAATCTCTTTAGCATGAAAGTTGAACTTACAAATGTAGACTTATGTACAAAAAAACCCTGCCTTCAAAAATAAAACAATGTAAAACTTTAGAGCCTACAAGTCCACTCAGTCCTACTTCTTGTTCAGCCAATTTCTCAGACAAATAAGTTTGTTTACATTTGCAGGAGATAATGCTGCCCACTTCTTGTTTACAATGTCACCTGAAAGTGGGAACAGGTGTTCACGTGGCACTGTCGTTGCCGGCGCTGCAAGATACTTACATGCCAGATGCGCTAAAGATTCATATGTCTCTTCATGCTTCAACCACCATTCAAGAGGACATGCGTCCATGCTGATGATGGGTTCTGCTCGATAATGATTCAAAACAGTGTGGACCAATGCATGTTCATTTTCAACATCTAAGTCAGATATCACCAGCAGAAGGCTGATTTTTTTTTTTTTTTTGGTGGTTCAGGTTCTGTAGTTTCTGCAGCGGAGTGTTGCTCTTTTAAGACTTCTGAAAGCATGCTCCACAACTCGTCCCTTTCAGATTTTGGAAGGCACATCAGATTCTTAAACCTTGGGTCGACTGCTATATCTATCCTTAGAAATCTCACATTGGTGTCTTCTTTGCATTTTGTCAAATCTTCAGTGAAAGTGTTAAAATGAACATGTGCTGGGTCATCATCCAAAACTCCTATAACATGAAATATATGGCAGAATGCAGGCAAAACAGAGCAGAAGGCATACAATTCTCCCCCAAGGAGTTCATTTGCAAATTTAATTAACACATTATTTTTTTAATGAGCATCATCAGCATGGAAGCATGTCCTCTGGAATGGTGTCCAAAGAATGAAGGGGCATATGAATATTTAGCATATCGGGCATGTACATACCTTGCAATGCCGGCTACAAAAGTACCATGCTAATGCCTGTTCTCACTTTCAGGTGACATTGTAAATAAGAAACAGGCAGCATTATATCCCGTAAATATAAATAAACTTATTTGTCTGAGCAGTTGGCTGACGAGAAGTAGGACTGAGTGGACTTGTAGGCACCAAAGTTTTACACTGTTTTGTTTTTTGAGTGCAGCTATGTAACAAAAAAAATCTACATTTGTAAATTGCACTTTCATGATAGAGATTACACTACAGTACCTGTATGAGGTGAATTGAAAAATACTATTTCTTTTATCATTTTTACAGTGAAAATATTTGTAATCAAAAATAATATAAAGTGAGCCCTGTACCCTTTGTATTCTGTGTTGTAACTGAAGTTAATATATTTGAAAATGTAGAAAAACATCCCAAAATATTTAATAAATTTCAATTGTGATTATGTTGTTTAATAGCGCAATTAAATCTGCGATTAATCACGGTTAATTTTTTTTTTAGTTAATTGCATGAGTTAACTGTGAGTAATTGACAGCCCTAGTTTCTGGTGATGTCCTGCTCTGTAGACCAGCTGTTGAATTCTGCACTAGCCTGAGTGTCTAAAAGGGCTCAAGATGTAACCTGTGGAGTGGATTATAGTAGTCTAGTATCACCGTGACAAGAGTGTGAATAAGTGTAGCAAGGTCAGCATCCAAAAAATCCCTGTCACACTCATCTTACCCCAGCATGGGCAAGAAAAAGGGCTCCTATCTATGGCTGATGCTTGGGCATCTAACAAAGTTAGATGGTTCAGTTCACCCTTCTCCCCCCGAGTTATAAACCTGTATCACGTTGGGAGTTGCATTCCCTCAGTCAGGCACGCTGACTGAATATTTTGCCAGCCCTTCTGGATGCTTCTCACAATCTACCAACAAGACCTCAGTCATCCCTACTGAGCTTCAGCTAACTGGCCTTAAATCAAGCTCTAGTGTCAAGCAGAGACTCTGCATGTCTGCTCCACTGCAGCAGCCAGCTTGGGTGAACTGGACACTCAGACTTGAGTGTTATCCACAGTACCTGGCATAGCTCAGATATACATTGAACCGGGGGAAAGACAGGTGAGTAGCTGCCCATAATTACTCTCTGGTCATCTCTCAATTCATGCTGAAATATCTGGCCAGAGCAGGCTGTGCAGATAATGTTCCTGCTGCCAACTCTTTGGCTGTACATGCAAAATCAGGGGCCTCATCCCTTAACAAATCATGGATGGTGATAGCTTGACTCACCACTGATCAGGATTGCTGTCTGCCTGCAGCCAGTGTTCCTGGGAATTACCTGGACAATCCTAAATCATCCTACCCCAGTCATAAAATCCCAGGGAAGCCCAGGAAGCCTGTGAGCTGGACTTCTTGCAATACAACTAAACAGCTAGGACACCAAGTCCCTGGTTCACACACTGGGTCCTGGTCTACACTAAGCGTTGAGGTCAAATTTAACAGTGTTAAATCGATGTAACCCTGCACCCGTCCACATGACGAAGCCATTTTTTTGAATTAAAATCGATTTCCTTATTCCACCCCCAACAAGGAGATTAGCGCTGAAATTGGTTTTGCTGGGTTGAATTTGGGGTACTGTGGACGCAATTAGATGGTATTGGCCTCTGGGAGCTATCCCAGAGTGCTCCATTGTGACCACTCTGGACAGCACTCTCAACTCAGATGCACTGACCAGGTAGACAGGAAAAGGACCGCGAACTTTTGAATTTCAATTTCCTGTTTGGCCAATGTGGCAAGCTGCAGGTGACCATGCAGAGCTCATCAGCAGAGGTGACCATGATGGAGTCCCAGAATCGCAAAAGAGCTCCAGCATGGACTGAACGGAGTACGGGATCTGATCGCTGTATGGGGAGAGGAATCCGTGCTATCAGAGCTACGTTCCAGTTTTCGAAATGCCAAAACATTTGTCAAAATCTCCCAGGGCATGAAGGATAGAGGCCATAACAGGAACCTGAAGCAGTGCCGCGTGAAACTTAAGGAGCTGAGGCAAGCCTACCAGAAAACCAGAGAGGCGAACGGCCGCTCCAGGTCAGAACCCCAAACATGCCGCTTCTATGATGAGCTGCATGCCATTTTAGGGGGTTCAGCCACCACTACCCCAGCTGTGTTGTTTGACTCCTTCAATGGAGATGGAGGCAACAAGGAAGCAGGTTTTGGGGACGAGGAAGACGATGATGATGATGATGATGATGAGGTTGTAGATAGCTCTCAGCAAGCAAGTGGAGAAACCGTTTTTTCCGACAGCCAGGAACTGTTTCTCACCCTGGATCTGGAGCCAGTACCCACCGAACCCACCCAAGGCTGCCTCCCGGACCCACCAGGTGGAGAAGGAACCTATGGTGAGTGTACCTTTTTAAAATACTATACAAGGTTTAAAAGCCAGCATGTTTAATGCTTAATTCGCCCTGGCATTCGTGGCTCTCCTGGATATACTCCCAAAGCCTTTGCAAAAGGTTTCTGGGGAGGGCAGCCTTATTCCGTCCACCATGGTAGGACACTTTACCACTCCAGGCCAGTAGCACATACTCGGGAATCATTGTAGAACAAAGCATTGCAGTGTATGTTTCCTGGTGTTCAAACAACATCCGTTCTTTATCTCTCTGTGTTATCCTCAGGAGAGTGATATCATTCATGGTCACCTGGTTGAAATAGGGTGCTTTTCTTAAGGGGACCTTCAGAGGTGCCCATTCCTGCTGGGCTGTTTGCCTATGGCTGAACAGAAGTGTTCCCCGCTGTTAGCCACACGGTGGGGGGAGGCAAAATGTGACTTTGTAATGAAAGCACATGTGCTATGTATGTAATGTTAACAGCAAGGTTTATCGTGAAAAAGTGTACCCATTGTTCTATAAAATGTGTCTTTTAAAATACCACTGTCCCTTTTTTTTCTCCACCAGCTGCATGCGTTTCAAGGATCACAGGATCTTCTCCTTCCCAGAGGCTAGCGAAGATTAGAAGGCAAAAAAACGCACTCACGATGAAATGTTCTCTGAGCTCATGCTGTCCTCCCTCACTGACAGAGCACAGACGAATGCATGGAGGCAGACAATGTCAGAGTGCAGGAAAGCACAAAATGACCGGGAGGAGAGGTGGCAGGCTGAAGAGAGGGCTGAAGCTGAAAGCAGCAGTGTGATGAGAGGAGGCAGGATTCAATGCTGAGGCTGCTGGAGGATCAAATTAATATGCTCCATTGTATGGCTGAGCTGCAGGAAAGGCAGCAGGAGCACAGACTGCCGCTACAGTCCCTGTGTAACCAACCGCCTTCCTCCCCAAGTTCCATAGCCTCCTCCCCCAGACACTCAAGAACGCGGTGGGGGGGCCCAAATTGATTCCCGACTGACCAGTAGCTGTCTGGCATTGCAAGCTTCCACAGAGCTATTGCCATTCACTTCTCAACTGTGAGGGCTGCTCTCATCTTGGTATTCTTGCGCCTCAGGGCAGGGGAAAGCAAGTCACAAAGTTCCATGAAAGTGTCCTTACGCATGCGAAAGTTTCGCAGCCACTGGGAATCATCCCAACACTATGCGGTCCCACCAGTCTGTGCTTGTTTCCCGGGCCCAGAATCAGCATTCCACCTCATGAGCCTGCCCCATTAACACCATGATGCCCACATTGCCACGGACCATGCTTTGAGAGAAGTCTGTGTCCATGTCCTCATCACTCTTGTCACTGCGCTGACGTCGCCTACTCACCTGGTTTCGCTTTGCCAGGTTCTGGTGCTGCATATACTGCTGGATAATGTGTGTGGTGTTTTATGTGCTCCTAATTGCCAAAGTGATCTGAGCAGGCTCCATGCTTGTCGTGGTATGGCATCTGCACAGAAAAAAGGCGCGGCATGATTGTCTGCTGTTGCCCTGAAGGAGGGAGAGGCAACTGATGACATGGCTTACAGGGTTGGCTTACAGGGAATTTAAAATCAACAAAGGGGGTGGCTTTGCGAGAAACTGAATGGCCGCCTCAAGAATAGAACTCAAAACTGGGTTTAGCAGGCCGTTGATTTCACAGAGGGAGGGAGAAAGGAGAAAATGAATACAAAACAAATCTGGTCTATTTCTTGTTTTGAGCCACTTCATCTATCTTTATACATCTTGCTGGCAGCAGACTGTGCAGTACGACCGCTAGCCATCGTCACCTCCTGGGTGCTTGGCAGAAGACGGTGCAGTATGACTGCTGGCCATTGTCTTCTGCTGGCTGCTGATTAAAGGACAGTGCACTGCCGGTAGGACTCAATCGCCATGAGATGAAACAAGGGAAATGACCTGGCTGAGTCACTCCCATGTTTGCCCAGGCGTCCGGTTAAAAGAGCACCCAGGACTACGTCAACGACGGCTACCAGTCATACTGCACTGTTTGCTGTCAAAAGGCAATAAACTGCTGCTGTGTAGCAATGAAGTACCATGTCCGCCAGTACCCAGGAGACATACAGTGACAGTTAGCTGAGCGGGCTCCATGCTTGCCGTGGTATGGCGTCTGCACAGGTAACTCAAGAAAAAAGGCGCAAAACGATTGTCTGCCCTTGCTTTTATGGAGGGAGGGAGGGAGGGAACGGGGGCCTGACGATATGTACCCAGAATCACCCGCGACAATGTTTTAGCCCCATCAGGCACTGGGATTTCTACCCAGAATTCAAATGGGCGGTGGAGACTGCGGGAACTGTGGATAGCTACCCACAGAGCAAAGCTCCGGAAGTCGACGGTTGCCTCGGTACTGTGGACACAGTCTGCCGACTACATGCACTTAAAGCATTTGTGTGAGGACACACACACTCGACTGTATAAAAACGCTTTCTACAAAACCGACTTCTATAAATTCGACCTAATTTCATAGTGTAGACATACCCTGGGTGGAGCATGAGCTATACAGGGAACGGTTCCTTCTGACATCACAGTATAAGCGGGAGAGGACTGACAGTCAAGCAATTGTATCTCAGGCTGGAGCATTTTCCCATGGTGAGACAATGTGACTGAGAGTCAAGATTTGCGGAGTCTGTTCCTAGCTTTGTCACGAATTTGTCGTGTGACCTTGGGCACATCACTTCCCTTCCTGGTGCCTCAGTTTCCCTGTCTGTGAAATGGGGGCAGTACTGATCTTCCTGTGAAGAAGAATGAATCATAGATATTAAGGTCAGAAGGGACCATTATGATCATCTAGTCTGACCTCCTGCACAATGCAGGCCACAGAATCTCACCCACCCACTCCTGCAATAAACCTCTCATCTATGTCTGAGCTACTGAAGTCCTCAAATCATGGTTTAAAGACTTCAAGGTGCAGAGAATCCTCCAGCAAGTGACCTGTGCCCCACACTCCAGGGGAAGGCAAAAAACCCCCAGGGCCTCTGCCAATCTGCCCTGGGGGAAAATTCCTTCCAATCCCAAATATGGCAATTAGCTAAACCCTGAGCATGTGGGCAAGATTCACCAGCCAGACACGCAGACACTTCAATGCTTGTGAAGTGCTCTGAGACCTGCCAGGGATGAAAGGCCCTATAGAAATGCACAGCGGCACTGTTATCAGAAGAAATGGAAAGCTAGACTGCAGAGCTGGAAAAGTAGCCATGCATGAGCCAGATGCCTCCCTGTCACTCTTAGCAACATTGTTTATGTGTGTGCACTGTATATTTAGCAAGACTTGTTTTTCTCAGACACTGCCTCCTAGCAGGCTGGCATAATGACAGAAGTTCCATGCATAGTTTCTTGGTGGGGTGAGCCAACACACGCCATCCTGCTGGAGCTGTGGCTGAGGTGGTAATGCCAGCTAAGTGACTCATGCCACCTACTGTTAGTTTTGGCTCACCCCAAGTTTTATACAGTCTCCACCTGACCTGAACATTAATTTGTTTTCTGAAAAGTAGAAAAGTCTCGCAATGCTCGGCCTTTCCTCTCCCACCCCGGGCCCTACGAGATTACCAAGGAGATAGCGAACAACAAGGCTCTCTCCTTGGGAGACATCTTGCATCAAAGAGGAAGTCGTCTTGAAATAACACAGGCACTTCCCTTCTACTGAGACTTTTTCAGACTTTGAAACATGCACCACAGCCCCTAGAAAGGCAGCAGCTGGATTAGGTTGCATGGGCTGCCTGGCTGCACAATCAGAGTAGGCAAGGAGATGGCTTGTTAAGAACTGCGCCCTGCTGCCTTTGTTTGGGATGGGACCTCAGGTGCACATGACACTGGCAGATTGCCCCAGTGGCTGTTCTAAAAGAAGTAGGTAGCATTCTTCTATCATATAGCAGGCTGCTGCTGAATGCATAGCTTTGGTTGCACTGAAATGCTAATCTTGTCATATTTCTGTTGCTTTCTCAGCTCTTTCGGAGAAGGTCTGCCTCTTAGATCAATGCATCATTCAATAGATGGTTCTCTTATCAGGTCCTTGACTGGAAACTTTTATGGACGGGGGGGCAGGGGATGCACAAAAATGACATTGTGTTGCTAATGTGTGCTGGTCACATTTGGGATTGTTGCAGATTTTAGAAATCAGAAATCTGACGGAGGGGGGAAGGGGGGGATGTGTGAGAGAGAGAGAGAGAGAGAAAACTCTGTCCCTGGTAGAAAAAGGCCCTGGAAATTGTCCTAACAGGATATACATGGTTTCCTTTTTCTAAGTGAATTTCATGCTGGGGCTAGGTGGGGGACTGCCCGCCCTGGAGAATGAAACTCCCTGCTTATCCACAGAGCTGGAACATCACAGGCAGCAGCAGTGTGAGCTTCCCCCACGCTTCCCAGTGCGCTTAAGCCATGACCTGAAGTGACCGCCCCTCGGGCCAGTGGCTATTTCAGTCTGTGCAGCCCATTCAGTGGTCTCTGCTATAACTGCTAACGAGGGGAACAGCTGGTATTTTTTGTGCTGTGGATGCACAGTGCTGCTGAGACCCACCAGATGATTGTACACAGGCCCCCGAAACAGCTGACAGATAGTAACCACTTGCAATTTCTTCCCACCACGGCTGGAGTTTGATCAGTGAATTCCAGTGAAATATTCTCACCACAAAGTTTCTTGTATCTCATCAATATCTCTTGTTCATTTATAACCTTTATAAAACTGACTCCAAACCTGCACCTTCTGCTCTCCGTGTGTCAAAAGGGTCACATGCCCTCATCACCACTACCGTAATCCTCTCTTTGCCAACTCAGCCCGCTGATTAAGTCCCCTCTTAATTTTTGTTTGTCAGTCTTGGGAGTGTATCTCACTCTGCAGTGTGTGCAGTGCCTCGCATGCTAGGGCCCTGATCCCTGAATGAGGGCCTGCAAACACTGTGGATAGCACAACTAATAAATAATGATAAAGAGATGGATAGAAGAAAATCAGTAAAGTCCTTCTGGGATAGAAACTGAGAAGGGCCTGTGTTCAGTATTCAAATGTAATGAAACAGATAGCTAAGATGGTGCAACATTCAGCTTTTATTCCTTCTGCCACATGTACTATCCTCTCTCATCAAGCATTTTCTGACAGTTGAGGGCTCTGAGTTCCAATAGGTTATTCTATGCATAAGCACACTATCATACTATAATGTCCTCTGTCATCGACAGTTAGAGGTTCCCTGAAATTTGACCCTAAATGCTGACCCTGAATTTCTTTGGTGGCATTCACTCATCCCTAATGCACAAATATTACTGCAAGCTAATAATTAATAGGGAGGGGAGACTGAACCATTTTTAATTATGTTTGTGGAAAGGTATTTTATAATCCCTATGCAGCTTGAAGTATTGAACCTTAAATCTGTGAAATGTTGCTTTCCCCCTCAAAGCAAGTCCCTTAAAGCAAGTCACGGTATTGCACACCCTTGTATGGAGTCAAGTATCGGGGTAGCTGTATCCACAAAAACAAAAAGGAGTTTGGTGACACCTTAAAGAGTAACAGATTTATTTGGGCATAAGCTTTCGTGGGTAAAAAACCAACTCCTTTAGATGCATGGAGTGAAAATTACATATGCAGGCATTATATACTGACACATGAAGAGAGGGGAGTTACCTCATAAGTGGAGAACCAGTGCTGACAGGGCCAATTCGATCAGGGTGGATGTTGTCCACTCCCAATAATTGATGAGGAGGTGTCAAGTCCAGGAGAGGCAAAGCTGCTTTTGTAGTGAGCCAGCCACTCCCAGTCCCTATTCAAACCCAAATTAATGGTGGTAAATTTGCAAATGAATTTTAGTTCTGCAGTTTCTCTTTGAAGTCTGTTTCTGAAGTTTATTTGTTCAAGTATGGCTACTTTTAAATCTGTTATAGAATGTCCAGGAAGATTGAAGTGTTCTCCGACTGGCTTTTGTATGTTACCATTCCTGATGTCCAATTTGTGTCCATTTATTCTTTTCAGAGACTGTCCGGTTTGGCCAATGTACATGGCAGAGGGGCATTGCTTGCACATGATGGCATATATAACATGAGTAGATGTGCAGGTGAATGAGTCCCTGATGGTGTGGCTGATGTGACTGTCCTCTGATGGTGTGGCTAGAGTAGATATGGGGACAGAGTAGGCAACGAAGTTTGCTACAGATTGGTTCCTGGGTTAGTGTTTCTGTTGTGTGGTGTGCAGTTGCTGATGAGTATTTGCTTCAGGTTGGGGGGTTGTCTGTAAGCGAGGACTGGCCTGCCTCCCAGGGTCTGGGAAAGTGAGGGATCGTTTTCCAGGATAGGTTGTAGATCCTTGATGATGTGCTGGAGAGGTTTTAGCTGGGAGCTGTATGTGATGGCCAGTGGTGTTCTGTTATTTTCCTTGTTGGGCCTGTCCTGTAGTAGGTGACTTCTGGGTACCTGTCTCGCTCTGTCAACCTGTTTCCTCACTTCCACAGGTGGGTATTGTAGTTTTAAGAATGCTTGATAAAGATCTTGTAAGTGTTAGTTTCTGTCTGAGGGATTGGAGCAAATTTGGTTGTATTTTAGGGCTTGGCTATAGACAATAGATCGTGTGATGTGACCTGGATGAAAGCTGGAGGCATGTAGGTAAGTACAGCGGTCAGTAGGTTTCCGGTATAGGGTGGTGTTTATGTGACCATCACTTATTTGCACTGCAATGTCCAGGAAGTGGATCTCTTGTGTGGACTGGTCCAGGCTGAGGTTTATGGTGGGGCGGAAATTGTTGAAATCCAGGTGCAATTCTTCAAGGGCCTCCTTCCCGTGGGTCCATATGATGAAGATGTCATCAATGTAGCACAAGTAGAGGAGGGGCACTAAGGGACAGGAGCTGAGGAAGCATTGTTCTAAGTCATCCATAAAAATGTTGGCATACTGTGGGGCCATTCGAGTACCCATAGCAGTGCCACTGACTTGAAGGTATAAGTTGTCCCCAAATCTGAAATGGTTGTGGGTGAGGACAAAGCTCAGCCACCAGGTGTGCTGTGGCCTCATCAGGGATGCTGTTCTTGACAGTTTTTGTATGGAGAATCCCTGCAATCAGCCTATTGCAGAGCTCTTTCCAGCCCAGAAATATGCCTATGTTTTCCAGGCAAAGTTTCTCCCTTTCCAGGATCATCCAGGACTGCTATGCTGAACTGGGCACCAGTTGCTCTCACTTCGGCTGTCAGGTGGAAGGGCTTTGGTTGTTTTTTCTGAGTACGCTTGGCAGTGGATTTGGGAATTATTTTATTTTTTCCCCCCGGATTGTTTTTCTGAAGCTGACTTTGGGAATGGAAGTAGAGATGCTAAATTTAAAGAACTGATGCTTCCTGAAAATCATTTTCTTTCCCTAAAAGTAATTGAAGGTGACGTGAATGAGGAATTCCCCAAAGAGTCATTAGTATCCAGGAACTAGCCTGCACTTCCCACTCCAGATTTAGCAAAAGAGTTTTGAGCCTATTGGACTCTGAGACACTGACAGACACAGTAGAAGCTGCTAATGGGAGTGGAGTGAATGCTGTGAATAAGTCCCTTTGAATTCTGTAATGAATTGGCTTCCTCTGTGTTTGGGTTCCCCCGTATTTGCTCTCTGCAAATATGAGTTCCCTGGCAGGAATGATCCTCATAAGAGCAGGGAACATGAAGCGGTCCTGCCTGAAAGCAAAGTCTGAGCTTGTCATCTATGTCCCTAGGAGTGGTGCCGGAGTGAGGGCATCTAGTTTCATATCAGAACCAGCCAAAACCACAAGTTTAGCCAGGTTTGAGGTGAAACCATAAATCAGCCCAAACTTGCTTTAAACTGGACCCAGGCGGTCTCTCCCTTTCTTTAGAGTCTCCTGCACCCCAGTAACCTATTTGAATCTGTAAAATGAAACCTGGACCTAGCTGAATTTTATGTGGTTTTGGGGTTTCATAATGAAAGTTTTGCTCAGTTTTAGTTGTGACTTCAGACTCAAGCAGCAATGAACATAAAGGGCTCGTGGCCGCACCACACCAATGTCTCTCTGCATCCTCCTTTTCCTGAACTATTGTTCAGTATCTTTGGGTTTTTATGTCACCCTCTTCCTGCTGCAGCCAAATGGGGCAAGGCCTTATACAGTCTTTATCCCTGGCTGTGGTTTTGATCCTTGGGTCCATTAGCAGGAGGCATACATTAGAACAGCCCTTGGACTGCTATAAATTATTGCATGTACTTGTGGCACCTTAGAGACTAACAAATTTATTAGAGCATAAGCTTTCGTGAACTACAGCTCACTTCATCGGATGCACCGATGAAGTGAGCTGTAGTTCACGAAAGCTTATGCTCTAATAAATTTGTTAGTCTCTAAGGTGCCACAAGTACTGCTTTTCTTTTTGCGAATACAGACTAACACGGCTGCTACTCTGAAACCTGAAATTATTGCATGGAAAGTAACGCTGCTCACAGTGGCTCCAGGAATGGAGAATACAATGCATGCTTTATGCCTCCTTTGTACACACACCCCAACCTGTGCTGCATACAGTTCGACCAGACCCCAGGATCTGGCCCTAAATCAGGAGTAACTCCATTGGAGTCAATGAGTGTAAAACCAGTGTGAGAAGAGAATCTGCCCAGTGAGTGCAAAATGGTCATGAAATGCTACCTCTGGTGTCAGTGAGTGGGGAATGCCGACCTACTATTTTATCTATCCTTTGCACCGGTGTAACTGATGGCACAAGTTGCAGTGTGTAGAATCAGACTCCTGTTGTTTGCAACGGCAGAGCCCCACGCACCCAGCACAGAATCACAAGGGGCTGTAAAGCAGCAGCAGTGAGTGGCAGGGAATGGCTAAGGTCTAGGAAAGAGAGACAGGGAGAGGTGCAGCAAAAAAACCCCAACCCCATGGCAGCCAGTCTCAGAGCCCAGGTCAACTGACTCAGTGTAGATGTTTGGACTGGGGCTGGAACCAAGCTCTGAAACCCAGGGAGGGGGTGGATCTGCCTTTCCACAGCTGCCCTGCTCCCTTCCAGCAAACAAAGGGTCCCATTTGATACTTTCTGCTCCTGCAGCTTTCACTGGAGCTAAAAGGAAACTCCAGCTGGGCAAGCACCGAGTGAGAGCTCTGTAACTTTAGAGTCAAGCGCTTCATGTGTTACTTTCACAACTGATCTCGCTCTTAAGTGGCTGCGAGAGAGCACGGTGCAGCCGTGCAGGGTGGGGGGGTGAATGCTGATCCGCTCCAAGGGACACCTGTCATAGCGTGGCGAGCCAGCACCGACACATGCTTCTGCCTGTTGCCCCGCGGCTTCAGACTCACCGCCTCACCATGCAGGACGGCTCGGGACCGATCACCTGGGCCGGTATTTGTACGAATTCATTCTCCACATTGGTAGCAAGCCAGGGTATTGATTTCTGCAATGTGATTAGTGCTTTTGGATTGGAGCAGTGATTGGCAGGGAGGAAGCTGGGGGGGACGGGGACGGGGGTGTCTTTCACACTCTGTTCCCAATTAAATTTCCCTTGCAAATGTAGCCGCTTGTGCTGGTAATCAAGATAAACGGAATGTACTTAGCTTACTGAATTTGTGTAAATACACCAATGTCCAAGACCTGAGAGCCTGGCTTTGCAGCTGGACTATATATAACTCTCCTAAAACTTGTGGGCGCATTTCTCTGGCAGTGCATGACCCAACTCTACACGTTGGTTAATAGAGGGGGTTTTAGGAGAGAGACTATTTTCCTGGTTTTGTCATTTTTTTTAAGTTTTTGGCACTGGACTGTTCCAGGCACCCTCCAGGATGTGTAGTTTTTTACTCATAATTTGACACCCAATGCTGTGAAAACTCTTCTCATCACAGACTAGACGTGTGGCCGGTGAAAGAAAGGCAGTTGCTTGAGTTAGGGAGTTGAAGGGTGAGACCGTGAATGCCACACTCGGGAAGAAATCCCCAAATTCACAGCTATAATACCGACAGCGATACCAGGGACTTTGGGGAATAATAACTGCAGTGCTGCAACTTTCAAGCAGCTCTGAGGATGAAATTCTTCCTAGATAAAAGCCAGTGGGAGTTTTGCCACTGACTTCTGTTCAATATCTTCATCAATGATTTAGATAATGGCATAGAGAGTACACTTATAAAGTTTGCAGACGATACCAAGCTGGGAGGGGTTGCAAGTGTTTTGGAGGACAGGATTAAAATTCAAAATGGACAAACTGGAGAAATGGTCTGAAGTAAATAGGGTGAAATCCAATAAGGAAAATGCAAAGTACGCCACTTAGGAAGGAACAATCAGTTGCACACATACCAAATGGGAAATGATTGCCTAGGAAGGAGTACTGTGGAAAGGGATCTGGGGGTCATAGTGGATCACAAGCTAAATGTGAGTCAACAGGGTAACACTGTTGCAAAAAAAGCAAACATCATTCTGGGATGGATTAGCAGGAGTATTGTAAGCAAGACACGAGAATTAATTCTTCTGCTCTACTCTGTGCTGATTAGTCCTCAACTGGAGTATTGTGTCCAGTTCTGGGCACCACATTTCAGGAAAGATGTGGACAAATTGGAGAAAGTCCAGAGAAGAGCAACAAAAATGATTTAAAGGTCGAGAAAACATGACCTATGAGGGAAGATTGAAAAAATTGGATTTGTTTAGTCTGGAGAAGAGAAGATTGAGAGGGGACATAACAGTTTTCAAGTACATAAAAGGTTGTTACAAGGAGGAGGGAGAAAAATTGTTCTTCCTAACCTCTGAGGATAGGACAAGAAGCAATGGGCTTAAACTGCAGCAGGGGCCGTTTAGGTTGGACATTAGGGAAAAACTTCCTGTCCGGTTAAGCACTGGAATAAATTGCCTAGGGAGGTTGTGGAATCTCCATCATTGGGGATTTTTAAGAGCAGGTTGGACAAACACCTGCCAGGGATGGTCTAGATAATACTTAGTCCTGTCTTGAGTGAAGGGGACTGGACTAGTGACCTCTCAAGATCCCTTCCAGTTCTATGATTCTAAGATGAAACCCATGGTGTTTAATATTCTGTGTGCAGATTTCTCTAAAGTCAGTGTGTGCTTGCCAAGACATCATGGCACAAACATACTTCTCAGCCTGCTGCTTATGCCTGGGTAGCCCCTATTAGATTTTCAGGATCTTCTCTGTAAATGCATTTAGAAGCAATCCATAGGGAACGTGCTTTTTACCTACATGTATAAATGGGAAAAGCTGATAACAGGCTCTTGTGCCTTTTTACTGAACATTGTGGCTCTGTATCGCTCACTCTCACTACAATGCGGCTTGAACAACAGAGAGGAAGGCATCTACTCATCACCATGAGCCAGCAAGCTGTCTCTACGGAGATAGCATAATTTCTTTACACAGAGGAGACCCATCCAAAACCCTAAAGCCAAACTTTAAGGAAGCTCAGCTCCAGGTCCAGATGTGTCTTGGTCTACCTTTTGTTTAGTGCACTGGTTTTAGAATCATAGAAATGTAGGACTGGATGGGACCTCGAGAGTCATCTAGTCCAGCCCTCTGCACTGAGGCCAGACCAAAGAAACCTAGACCATCCCTGACAGGTGTTTGTCCAACCTGTTTTTTAAAAAAAACCCATAATGGGGATTCTACAACCTCCCTTAGAACACTTGTCCAGTACTGGCAAACCCACACTATGATTGTTTTGACATTCATGTAACATAGTGGTAGTGGCAAGGGGCTCAATCCTGCAAAGTGCTGAGTATCTCCTACAGGCTGCTGTGTGTCTGCAAAACTCCAATGGGAGAGGAATAAATTCCACCACTCCCAGGGGAACATGGCAACCAAAAAGCTGTTCTTCTGCCACGCATCAATAGGTGACAGGTTTCAGAGTGGTAGCTGTGTTCGTCTGTATCAGCAAAAACAACTAGGAGTCCTTGTGGCACCTTAGAGACTAACACATTTATTTGGGCATAAGCTTTTGTGGGCTAAAACCCACTTCATCAGATTCATGGAGTGAACAATACAGTAAGCAGTGTATATATATATACAGCACATGAAAAGATGGGAGTTGCCTTACTAAGTTGGGGGTCAGTGCTAACGAGGTCAATTCAGTTAAGGTGGAAGTGGCCTATTCTCAACAGTTGACAAGATGGGGTGAATATCAAGAGAGGGAAAATTACTTTTGTAGTGCTAACAAGGCCAATGCAATCAAGGTGGATATTGGTCACTTTCAACAGTTGAAAGTTGAACTGTTGGAAATGGCCGACGTCCATCTTGATTGCATTGGCCTCATTAGCACTATAAAAGTAATTTCCCCTCTATTGATATTTACCCCTTCTTGTCAACTGTTGAGAATAGGCCACTTCCACCTTAATTGAATTGGCCTCATTAGCACTGACCCCCCACTTGGTAAGGCAACTCCCATCTTTTCATGTGCTGTATATATATACTGCTTACTGTATTTTTCACTCCCTATATCTGATGAAGGGGGTTTTAGCCCACAAAAGCTTATGCCCAAATAAATTTGTTAGTCTCTAAGGTGCCACATCAATAGGTTTGGCTGGTTAGGGGTGACAGGCGCCCTGACACACAGGAAAGCTGGTAAGGGCTGGTCATCTCCAGGCACTAGCCAACTGATGGGGATCAGGATTCTGTTGACTCGTATCCAGCTTGTCATCCACTGTAATCCCCAGGTCCTTTTCTGCAGAACTGCCGCTTAGCCAGTCGGTCCCCAACCTGTAGCAGTGCATGGGATTCTTCCGTCCTAAGTGCAGGACTCTGCACTTGTCCTTGCTGAACCTCATCAGATTTCTTTTGGTGCTGGTGGGGGGAGGAAAGAGGAGCGACGGTGCAGCGTGCTCAGGGGAGGGGGCAGAACTGGGCGGGGAAGAGGTGGGGTGGGAGCAGGAAGAGGGGGGGAAGAGATGGGGTGGGGCCTTGGGGGAAGAGGTGGAATGGGGGCAGGGCCTGGGCAGAGCACCCCCTGGCAGATTAGAAATTTGGCGCCTATGTCCCAGACCTTCTCCCGCCCTGGGATGGCCCTCTCAACACTATTACTTTTAGCAGTCAAACTTGTTATCGCCTCAAAAAAAAGATATCGTTAGTTTGACAGGATCTGTTTTCCATAAATCCATGCTGATCTGCATTAATTGCATTGCCTTCTGAGCCGCCAAACGGACCCATAAATATACCTGCAATTGCTGGGAAAGTTGGCTTTCAGTTTTCTAAAATAGAGGGGTTTTTTATCAGTGAAAATCCAGTATATTTACTGAAAATTGAAGAAAAACTTTTTTTTCACCAAAGTTTCCTGCAATGCCCCCCCCCCCCCAATCCCTGCCCCTCAAGAAAACCTGGCATTTTTTCAAGCAGTTCTCAATTGGACTCCCCCTCTGGAGGCTCTCTTCAAGGGACACTGCACCTGCCCAGCTGATGAGTCATAGATGGCTGCACTCCTGGCAGAAAAGGGAGTGTAATGGAGAAGAAAATCTAATCCCCATTTGTGCCACAAAGCAGAATCACCCAGTTAGGGGGGAAAAAAAAAAAAAAAAAAAGCTACAACACTTAAAAACGCGGCTCCCATCTGATTACTAAAAGAGGATTTACGAATTGAATCGGGGTATGAGTGACAGGCGAAGTGCTGGGGGCAAGGCTCTCTCTGGTGGGAAAGATGGGAATGAGACTGACCTGTTATTTGGGGCGCCACCTCTGCTTCTGCTGTTGTGTGTCACATTTTCCCTGTCAACTCAGCCGTCATTTCCCCATAAGTCATGTGCTCTCATAGGGGTCTGCGGGCCCTTCCTACTCTTGGACGGAAGGCTTGTGGTCATGGTGAGCAGTGAGTTTAGAGCTCACAGACAGAAAATCCAGAAGCGAAACCCTTTCAGGCTCTGCAACACTTTTCACTTGGCTGCAGATGCAAAGGCTAGAGGGGACTTGCAGCTCTTCAGCATAGCCCATTCCTCCTATGACTGATCTCTGGACTAACATGGACCGTGGCCTGCACACCATGCATTGCTGAGGTCTGCCTCATCCACAGGCTCCTGCTCCTCTTTATTTTCCCTGCGATGCACATGCTGGGGGAGCTCTGTGCTCTGGGGAGAGCTTTGCATCTACAAGCCAGAAGAATCCAAGGGAAGGTAAGGGCAGTCTGATGTGGAGGGGACAAGACAGAGGGGAGAGAGATTTTACCCCCAAGATGTGGGCTACTGGTTACATTTGGCAGAATGTGGGAGGTCCTATAAATGGACTGGCCCCTAGAAAGCGGGGCAACTTGGATTCATCTCCAGAATTATGGGGACTCCCCCTCCACGCCCCACCCACAAGCATCCCCATGTGTAAGTTTCTTGGTGGGAAGGAGGAATACATGGGCCCTGCTGGTTTCCCCTGCTCTGTTTGGCTTTTGCTTGTGATTGTGCAGAGGCTGTCTGTCAGCAACTCTGCCTCCCTGTTTGATGTATTACGCTATAGTAAACTCTTCAGCTGCTTCTCTTCTCTTCGGGCTCTGGAGAATGAGCAGGGTTTTCCCTGCTTTAGATCCTCTCTGGAGAACACTTGGTGCTCAGAGAGAGTTTTGAGACAGTTATTTATAAGGGCCTGGTACAGGGAACACAGTTATGTTCCTTTTGGTCACACTCTGGAAATGTTGCCCCCATCCAGAGACATGCACTCAGCCGTGCACTGCTATGTGTGGCAGGGGCCAGTGGAGAGAGCCTGGTCTGCTATTTTGCTCCCTAAGTGATGGAGACTGGGTTGCAGTTTGCACATTCCTCTGCATGAGTTTAATTAGACAGCAAGAAGAGAAGAGTTACCAGTAGTGTCACTAGCAAACCATGGGTGAGGCAGCACACCTACATGCACATGCATGCTTGCATGTGCTTGCACACTCACACAGGTACACATATGAACATGCATATGCACGTATGTATAAAAATATATGTCCATGCATATGCACAAGTGTGCACATATGAGCATGCATGCTTATGAATATACACACACTCATACATGCACACGTATGGTCATGCATAGATGTGCACTCACGCACGCACATACATCTACAAGCGCATACTCACATACGCTAAAGCAGTGGTTTTCAAACTTTTTTTTCTGGTGACCCAGTTGAAGAAAATTGTTGATGCCCATGACCCAGCAGAGCTGGGGATGAGGGGTTTGGGGTGTGGGAGGGGCTCAGAGCTGGGGCAGAGGGTTGGGGTGAGGGCTGTAGGATGGGGCTGGGAATGAGAGGTTCAGAGTGTGGGACTGGCTCTGGGCTGGGGCAGGGGGTTGGGGTGCGGGAGGGGGTCAGGGTTCTGGGCTGGGGGTGCAGGCTCTGGGGTGGGGCCAGGGATGAGGGGTTTGTGTGAAGGAGGGGGCTCCGGGTTTGGGGGGGGCACAGGGCTGGGGCAGGGGGTTGGGGTGTGGGAGAAGGTCAGGGAACCAGCCAGTGGGAGTGCTGAGCCAGTGTTCAGGGTGGGGGCAGCGCACGGGGCCTCATGGCCCCTCTGCCTAGGAGCCAGACCTGCTGCTGGCTGCTTCCAAGGTGCAGCGCAGTGTCAGAACAGATAGGGACTAGACTGCCTTAGCCGGGCAGCACCGCCGACGGGACTTTTAATGGCCCAGTTGGCGGTGCTGACCAGAGCCGCCGCGACTCAGTGCCTTACTTTCCGAGATCCAGTACTGGGTCGCAACCCACAGTTTGAAAACCACTGCACTAAAGCAATCTCTGAGTTAATGAATGAATAATTAGTAAACAAGAGCAGCTCTGTAGTCCCAATCCAACGTCAGGGGAATGCATCTGCCTCCAGCTCAAAGAGAAGAGTCACTCCTAGCAAACGGAGTCAGAGGCCTGCAGCGGGACTGGAATCCCATGGATCCCGCAGGACCCACTGAAATAATAGCATGAGCGGGTAAAATGTACTTTATTGCGGGCTGGATTAGGTGGGCAAAAAAAACAGACTGCGGTAATTTGCGGGAAAACACTAAATCTCTCGTCTGTTTACCAAGAGTAGCCTGTTCAAGAAATTATTTTGTTTGAGCTTCTCTTTCCTATATGAATACGATATATTAACCAATCATTTTTTAATTATTATTATTTTTTTAGTAGCATGAGGTAATCTCTCCCTCTTGCGGGATTTGCAGGATCTAAGATTTTTTTCAGGTGGGAGCGAGATTAAAAATTCAAGAAACAATGCAGAGCGGGTGAGACAGGGAGTGAGTATTGTGGGCTGGGATGGGAGAGGGATTAAAAATAAATATAGTCCCGTGCAGAGCTCTATCCGGGCGCATGTGATGAATGGACAGGCTGGGGCAAGTCCTCTACAGAGAGAGTTGAGATGCTGCTGGAACTAGCAGCCTTGGAAGAGCTGGTTGAAATGCAGAATTTCTGTTTCAACATTTCAAAAATTGTTTTCATTCCAAATTCTGAAGTCTTTCCATTTCAAAACTGTCTTTTTATGTGCAATTTCATTCAAACCAACATGATTTCTTGAAAATTTGACTAAGGTCAAAATGGCATTTTCTGGTAGAAAACTGTTTGGATGAGAAATTTCCAACCAGCTGTAGCCCTTGGCCTGGCAGCTGCTCAGACACCAGCCTCTAACTGAAAATAAACCATCACACCTAGCTGGGGACAGACAGGATCGGGGTGGTGACAGGAGGAGTCAGGTGGGGGTGGACCCTGCCCTGCTGCTGCCTCCCTTATTCTTCTGCTGGGAGAACATCTCTGCCTACATTCTCTCTCGGGAGGGAGCTGGCTCACCCTCTGATTTCAGCAGCACTTGGTGATTGCCTCCCCACTGCAGCTGGTTTGGGGAGAAAAGCCCAACTTCCCTCTGTCCCCATGTGCTGCACCTGACCTCCCTAGGGAGGGGCAGAGTGGCTGCTTCCTGATAGGATGTGGAGCCCGTCGATCAAATCAGATCAGCCCAACAGAGAAAGACTTTTGCTTTGGTCCCTATTGTAGGAGACCTCAAGCTGCCAGAGAGCAGTGATGGGGTGGTGAGATTGGTCACCTGTATGTGTCACCCCACACCATATGGTACTCTGTCCCCTCTAGTGGTGACTGCGCCACATCTAGAGCTGCGTCGTTTAGCTCATGCTGCAGATGCTCCTGATTTCAGATCCAGAGGTGCCAGATTCCATTCCTGCTGCTATTGACCCACCCAGCAGTGTGGGTGCAGCATTATGTAGGATCCTGACCCTGTGATTTGGAGTCAGGGTAATCCCTCTCAGACCCTAAGCAGGACTAGGCAAGGGATGAGGCAGATGTCTCATACATCAGTCAGGGAATGTAATGCCTGGTTTGGATTCATTGTGCCCATTCTGAGCCTACCCTCCGGCTTTACTCTCAGACATCCCTACGACAAGAATTGTGCCCCTAGCAAAGCAGGCCATGCACGTGGGTATTGTGGTGGAAATGGAAATACCACATGACTCCAAGCCACAAATTGTCCACTAAGCAGCAGCAAATGGAAACAAAGATTGGCAGAGCAGGAAATAATGATGAGGACTGGGCAGTCACCCAGAGCAATCTGGATCGCTTAGGAAGCTGGGCCCTTTGAAACCAACTGCCTTTTCGATACAGCCAAATGCAGAGATATGCCTCTAGGAACAAGGAATGCAGGCTATAGCCACAGAATGGAGGACTGTATCCTGGACAGCAGTGACTCTGAAAAAGGATCTAAGGGTCATAATGGACAAACAACACAACCTGAGCACCCAGTACAATGCTGGGGTGTAGGAGGAGGGAGATGATGATGATTTTACCTCTGTGTACGGCATTGGTGAGAAAGATACTGGAATACTCAAAGCTATTAATTCCAAATAGCGCAGCCCATTCTCCTTCTTGAAATTAGCATTATACATAGCTGCTGTCTTTCACTCTTTGGATCCCATTAGTCTCCAGAGTTCTCTGTTTCTGCGGTTGACTATTTCCACCTCTCCATCCATCACTCTGTTGGTTCTGCAGTATTCATACAGTGCAATGGCATGTCTCAGTCCTCTTGGACTCTGATGTTATTTATTGCTTGGGAGACTGAGTTCATTTGAGATGATGCTTCTAGGAATTATTCCTCAGACTTGTCTCTTTTTGGAAATAATTCCCTTTCCCCCCCCCCCCCCGGAGCCATTTTTCCTGTAGAATTTCTTTTTTTATTAGTAATAGTCTAGCCTGCGAAGACCCTGCTTCCATAACATGTGCCTGGTTCTAGTCCTGCACGAGTTACCAACCCTTCCAAAATAGGCAGTTGTCATGAAAAAACTGAACAGAGCCTGAATCATTAGCCATCAGGTGCTCTGCTGGCATATCTCTTTGTTTTATGCTGGGGTCTAGCTCCATTTGTTTTTAAACTGTCTATATCAAGGCCAGGTCTACACTACAGACTTTTGCCACTAGAGCTCTGTTGGTCAGGGGTTGTGATGAGATGTGATCCCTGACCAACAGAGCCATGCCATCAGAGCCCCTAATGTAGATGCAGTTACACCCAGCAAAGCTGAGCTTTGACTGGCATAATTTGTTTTGCTTGTGGGGACGTTTTTATTATATGGGTCCAGAGGGCAGCTGCTCTAGGAGACCTTTGCTGGTATAGCGTGTACCACCATTCTTATACCCACAAAGTGCTCCTAGTGTAGATGTGGCCCACGGCGGTAGCTTTCATTGGATTGTTATGGGAGACAATAGCAAATTGTAGATGATTGTCATATTTCTGCAGTGACTTGCTTTCCCATTGGGGCTGCTACCCAGTGGCTGCCCGAGGGAACAATATTCTGAGGCTACATCTGCTGTAGCAACAAAGTGCTCCTAGTGTGCACTTGACTTATACTGGCAAAACTGCTATTTTGCTGGTATAGCTTATTCCACCTGCTCCCACATGCAAAATAAGCAGCACCAGTGAAAGCACAGTTTTACCAGAATAGCTGCCTCTACACTAGGGACTTCTGTCGGCACAGGTATATCAGACAAGGATCACACTTCCTCACACCTCTGGCCAACCGAGCTGTGCCAACAGAAGCCCCTAGTGTGGACCAGGCCCTAGGCTCCCATGCTACAAACCTTTTTGATTTTGTGCAGCTGAGTAGTCCCATTTGCTTCACTGGGATTCCCTTACAGGGAAGAAAGTGGAGCATGTACCTGAGTCTGCAGGATCAGGGCCATATGCTAGTGTTTGCTTTCTAAGGCTAAGCACAGCCCTGTGGGTTGGTTCTCTGCCTCCTGCAATGTTCTGTTTCACCAGCTAGCCACTAGATCTTGAGCTGGTGTAAATCAGTGCAGCTCCATTGATGTCAGTGAAGCTCATCCCAGCTGAGGATCTGGCCCCACATCTATAATAACGAAGATCGGGTAAGCTGGGTGCTGGCTTGGGTTCCACACACATTTTGATGCTTTGTCAAAGAATCTTTCCCTTTAATAAGTGGGTCCACCAAAAAGTGATGGTGTCCAAAGGGCATTTGAGAGTTCCATGTTTGCTGGCTCTGGGTGTGTTCATCAGCACTGGAGAAAAAAAAACTTTTGTAGTGAATGGCCATCCTGATTATCACTACAAAAGTTTTTTTTTTTCTCCTGCTGATAATAGCCCACCTTAATTAATTGGTCTTATTACAGTTGGTATGGCAACACCCATTTTTTCATATTCTCTGTGTGTATATATAGATCTTCCTACTGTATTTTCCACTGCATGCATCTGATGAAGTGGATTTTAGCCCATGAAATGCCTAAATAAATTTGTTAGTCTCTAAGATGCCACAAGTACTCCATGTTTTTCTTGTCTCTAATCTGTCTAAATTAACATACAACTAAATACATGGAGGGGGAGGGTAATCTTTCAGAGGGGAGCTGCACTTCAAATTAAATTTCCTTTGGAAAAAACAATGCTTTACTTTAGAACAGCGTTTCCCAAACTTGGGACGTGCTTGTTCAGGGAAAGCCCCTGGCGGGCTGGGCCAGTTTGTTTACCTGCCACGTCTGCAGGTTCGGCCGATCGCAGCTCCCACTGGCCGCGGTTCACTGTTCTCGGCCAATGGGGGCTGCAGGAAGTGGCACGGGCCGAGGGATGTGCCAGCCGTCCTTCCTGCAGCCCCCATTAGCCTGGAACAGCAAACTGCAGTCAGTGGGAGCCGTGATCGGCCGAACCTGCAGACGCGGCAAGTAAACAAATGGGCCCGGCCCACCAGGGGATTTCCCTGAACAAGTGGCCTCCCAAGTTTGGGAAACACTGCTTTAAAAGAAACAGGGATTGCTAACTAAATTTCAGCTTCTGCTGGGGAAAGGCTAAGGATTTGTTTTCTTGCTTCTACAGCAGCCGAGGGAGTCCAAAGTTTTAAATTAGTGCATTTGCTCAGAATGATGGGGAATTCCTATCTATAAGGTTTTTTGGAGCTCGTTTCTAAATCTAAAAGCCCATGGTTTGTGATTGTGTTCTAAATTTGGCCAAACAAGCTCACCCGCCCAACTTCTGGGGGTGAGATTTGAATGTGGAAAACCACCAGCAACATTAACAATAATTGTCATTTTTAAGAGACACTGTCCATGAGCACCCCATGGCCTGGAAAAACCTCCAGGGGTTAGAGGAGGTAGAGATCAGTGGTGCAGTCATTGTAGCAATATGAAGGAGGCTTCCCCACTCTGTACCTGTTCTGTGGATAATGAGAGCATTCCAGTGTCTGGGGCAGGTGGGCTGGTACCTTTTCCAGCAGTAAATTCACTTTTTAAAAATAGAATCATACAGAAATCGACAGGACGAGTGGTGTTGCTAACTCTGGAGATTTTCTTACAAATTCTGCAATGCCTGGTGTTTTTCCTGAAGCTCCAGTTCCTGGAGCCATGTGACTATGGGAGAATCTCCACTTAAAAATAAAGTGAGTAAGTTTCTAGTCCTCGTCTTTGCACAGAAAAGCCTGAAAATGTGACTCAAGTGATTTTGGAAGGCTAGGATTTGGTGATATTGGAAGCACTATATAAGGTTCTTCCACTACTGTCCAGAGACCAGGGCCTCTAGAGCCAGGTCCCATCTGTGTGCCCAGATGCAGAATCATGTATTTAATAAGAAATGGGAACTTGTTCTTTGAACAGAGTTTGTGAGTCTCTCCTGGCAGTGGGGTGTCTACCCCTGCATGGCAGCCCCACATACTTGGAGCTAGGCTATAGAAGACAGATCTTTGGGTGACCAGGGCAAGCTAGCTGGTTCCCCCAAAAGGCCTCTGACCGTTTCCAGGCAGTGGAGAGGAAGGGATGGTTTTAGGCCTCAAGATGGCTTCCATGGGATAGGCCCAAGGAAAGTTTGCTGTTTTCCTGTACCGTATTAATGTGTATTGGGTGGAGGGAGAGAAGTGTGAAGCTAGTGGATATTTAGTCTATGAGCTGCAGTTTTCTAGACAGAGCTGAGCAGCATGAGCTCAGGAGGCTGGGGGTATTTGTTGCCTCTGTGGTCAAAATAAGAGGTAGCGAAGAGGAAGTGGAGACGGCTGTATTCACTATAGGTACTTGACGTACACCTTAAAAATAGAACAGAGGAACACATCAAGACAGCGAGAGTCCCTCAGCACTTGTCATTGGTGTAAGCCCACGCATCTCCAGGTTAATGACTGACTCACTGGACATTTATTTTTAACTCTGAGACACCAATATAGTCAGAGAAGTGACTCTGAAAGTGCCCCCATGAACTTGTGCCCCTGTTTTGAGGATTAAGTGCCGGCCATTAGCCTGGCCCCTGCCAGGGGTGAGCTCCACAACCGGATTGCAGCACTCTTGCGTGTGTTGCTGGTAGGCAGTGTCTCCAATTGTTGAACTATTTATTACCAAATGGCTGTGGTGCTGGTAGGCAGTGTCTCCAATTGTTGAGCTATTTATTACCAAATGCCTTCAGTAACACCGCTTGCAAGGCTGCTGTGTAATCTTTGGGCAAGGGGCCGCTCTCAAGTTGCTTGATCACACTGTCCAAAGATGGAAAGAGAGAAGTAGAAAAAGTGAAGTGTGCTGTGCTGCCGTCAAGGTGAACGCTAGCCTGAGCGAGATAAGGAGGCTGGGTGGACGTGTGGCAATGCTCTCGAGAAATCTGAACAGAGCAGCACTGTGCACTCTCAGGAAGCGCTGTTGTAGTTGGAGCCCTCCTCCCACTCAGAGCTCGGGAGAGGCGAGGTATTGACTCACTTAATAATAATAATTAGCCATTTGCCTTCCCTCTGAGGATCTGAAAGCACTTTCCAGACATGAATGAATTAAGCCAAGCAACTCCCCATACATGAGGGGAATAGTGTTATCCCCCACTCTGCTGATTGGGAAACTGAGGCACATAAAAGCAAAGTGACTCCCTCAAAGCGACACTGTGTCAATGCCAAGTCAGGGACAGAATCCACTCCCAGCTGTAGTTCCTAGACTGCACTACCACCCAGGCTGCATGGAGAGGGAGGGGGCTTCTTAGAAATGGATCCCAGGAAGATCGTGTGGAGCTTTTGCCTCTTATTCTCTCTGGCTCTTGTCTCTGCTCTTCCATCTGCTGCTGGAACAGTGCATGCTGCCATCAGGATTGGAACTCCCCCACCCCAATGCAGGGTGCTTCCAAAGCTGTGCTAACTGGGAGCAGGCTGCTGCCGAGGGAGTAGTGGAAGTCAGCATGAATGGCAGAGAGCCAGGTCTGGTTCCCAGTGCCTGGAGCCAGAAATAAATACTGGAGGGGGCGGGATAGATTTTGCAACCTGCAGATTTTGCAGGAAACATTTTATTAATTGAACAGCAGCACGCTCTCAGTGAGTCATGCATATTGATCTAGAAGGGCCCTGTCCTGCATGGGGCTCACTACATGGGCAATCCCATAATGGCAATAAGCACTTGGCTTGGTAGTAATTGTTCACAGGATTGGGCCCTATAGTATAATTCTCCTGCTCCCCAGTTCCCTTGGCTGACTGTACCTCTCCAAGTTCAATCTCTTGGTGATGTCCATCTGTCTGTCTGTCTTCCCCCTTTGTCCCCCTCCCCAGTCCAGCGGTGACACTGCATTGAGAACTGAGCAGTTATCACAGTCTCCAGAGAGCAAATGCTGTGAATTTATTGAGGCCTGTGTGGATACAAAAATGTGGATCCACATCTGATCTGCATCTGCCAGGATCAACCTGCAATCTGCTAGCTGTCTTTTACCTGTATTCACATCTGCACTGCCCCAGCAAGCTGTCTCACAAGGACTAGCGACGTGGGGCGGGGGGAGGGGTAAAAGACTGGGGGTGTGGGGTCTTGCAGGGAAGACGCAGCGCGAGGGTGGGGACTGGGGTAAGGAGCAGCGTGCAGATGGGGGTCTCAAGGAGAAGGGGCAGTGCTAAAGGGGGTTGGGGGAAGGGACATTGCATCATGTGCTGTTCCCGGGGGCTTGTAAGCGACGGCAGCAGCAGTGCCTGTTGCATCACAGTGGGGCACAGGGGTGGGCAGAGGGGCCCCGCCTACTCCAATCCCCATGACCATGGTGGGGACACTGGCGCTGCGGAGGGGCCTGAGCTGCTGAACAGCCCCCGACTCCGACCTGCCGCCCAGCCCCAATCACTGGCTGCTGACCGCCATCCCCGAGCGCACTGTGCCCTCTGGGCTGCCCGAGGCGGACACCATGGTTCAGGCACCGTCGGTGAGTAGAGCCCTGCGCGGTTCTATCTGTATCCAATCCACCATCTGCAAAAATGGTCCGCAGATATGAAGCAGATTTTCAGGGCTCCGTTTATTCCCCCAAGGTTATCAACCTGAGATCAGGTTCAAGTCACCTTCCTGCTGCCCTAATGAGAGCTGGGTGATCTACACCACTGCCTCCAGGATGTCATGGCTGTTTCTCTCTTTCTGCCCTTGGACAGTGGGCTCTTAAACCATCAGATTTCAATGACCAGCCACTCTCCTTAGCTCAAGTGTTACAGCTGGGTAGCTACCTGATGTTATTTCTCTGACGCCGACACTGCTTGGCCTGTTCTGTTTCCCTCCTGGTTGTTTCTGTAGATAAATGTGCAAGGCTGTAGGACAGAGGTTCTCAGCCTGGGGGTTGCAGACAGGTGTCACAGAGCTGCAGTCATGCTGCCTTTCCTATATTGCTAGGAGGGCACAGGGTCCCAGTATGGAACAAGCTGGGAACCACTGATGTGGGACACACGTTTCTTCTCCACACCCTGCTGTACCATTTGGCACTAGAAGGCACAATCCCCAATGCCCGCCTGCCACCTGGTTATTGTGCACTTAAAGTGTCATCAACTGAGTTAAGCAAAAATCAGTTTCCATCCTGTGGAAAAATCTGACATTTTGACATTTGTTTTCATCCTGAAGCAGGACAAAAAGTCCAAATTTTTAGCAAAGTGAAAATTTTTGAAAAATTTAGATTTGGAAATGTCGAAACATTTTGGGTCAGATCTATTTGATGTTAAATCACATGCACTCACAATCAGAGGCGACACATGGGGGGCATGTGGGGTCATGTACCCCCCCAGATTTCTGCCAGGGTTTGCTGCCTGGGCCCCCTCCTGGAGCTGGTGAGCTGCAAGCTGCGGTCCTGGGGAAAGGCAGCAGCAAACAGCTGGGAGCTGCAGGGAGGGCCACTAAGGATAAGAGGGGTGAGACATGGCCAGAGGGTGGGGGGGAGTAACTCAAGCGGGTCCAGAGCGCGAACCTTTAATTTGTGCTCCCGCCACTCTCAGCAGGAACCAATCTGCTCTCCTCACAGTCATGTGACTCCCATAATGCAGCACGTGGCTCAGGCAGAGGGGTGACTGCATTGCATTATGGGAGATGTAGTCTGGACCAGGAGCTCACGGGAAAATGAGAGCATGATGCACCTTGAATACAGCTTCCACAAGGCATTGCAGGACCCAAGGCAGATATAGTTTAATGTCAGACCAACCCAAGATGAAATATTTTGTTTGCATATTTTGTCAAAAAGTTGTTTCATCAGCAAGTTCCTAACTAGTGCTAGTCATTGGCATTATAGCCTGGCACAGTCCCCCTCTGTGTCGTCACCAGTCTGTTGTGAGTCCATCCAAACACTGGGTCCCGTATGCTTCCAAGTCACCTGGGTCTGGGCAGAGTCTAGGATCTGTAGGGCACACTCCTGGATTGAGACCTCTTGTCTGACACTTGTCCAGGGGCATTGCCACCCCGTCACCTTAGACCGTGAAACCAGTAACTCAGGCCTCAGTAAGTGACACATGCACCCCAGAGCTCCGCCAGGGCTGTGGGCACTCTGGCCTTCTCGATAACTATCCTCTTTAGGGACAGCAAGGCAGAAAAACAAGGGACACAAGCCTAGCAATGAGATTCCTAACCATGGAAACTTGACTCTTGAAGTATTTGAGAGTTACAGATCTTTGGAAACAACAAAAGTTCTCAGATGCCCCATCCTCTGGTCTCATCTCACTCCATCTGGGAGTCTGTAGTTCACCAACATTCCAGGCTGATTAGTTCCTCCTGCTCTTTCACTCCTGCTCTGACCCCGTGACGATGGCTGGCCCCCAGCACAGAGCAGGATCCCATCTCTGAGCCATGACTGAGAAGCTGCAGACCCATCAGTCACGCTTGCCATTCCCCCCCCCCCCCCCGTATGGGCCCCTGCGGAGAAACTCATTTTTCCATGAGCATGGGCCAGTAGTTGAGAGACGATCAAAGTGGTTGGCCCCAGGCTGCAGTCTGGATGGCTCTTAGTCCTTCAGTGAGGTATGTCAGACCTTTCCTGGGCAGGGCAGCTGTCTGGAGGGCATTACAACAGGCTGTCTTTGAGTGTATGCAGGCTCCACAAGTACAGCAAGACAGCCTTCCTACTCGGACACAGACAGAGCCCATCTGGTCACTGTCCATGCTGCCTAGCCTTGCTTCTGAAGAGTTTGGAAGTTCCTGGAGCTTGTGTCTGCACGAAGAACTCGCCCGATGCTCGTCTGTAACTTCCTCCAATACCCACCTCTCTTCCTCCTCCCTTGGCATTCCCTGTCACTCGCTGTCCTGTGACAGGCTGGCTGGCTGATGGATACGCGGCCAGATGAATTCCTTCTTTTCTCCCATTCCCTGCCACCAACCTGAGCATGTTCATTTGCAAGTGACTGGCTGACAGCACTCGCTAAAGCTGAGTGTACCGTGATCTAGCCCCATACACTGATGCCCACTCAATCCTGACCCGTCTCCCCTGCTATCCATTCCTGGGCTCACCTTCCTCATGCACACAGCTCTCCCAATGCTCCTCAATCTCGACCCACAGAACCCCCACCGTGCCAGTCTTGGGCTCCCCACACCCAGCTCTTTGGATTCCCCTCAGTCTCAACCCACAGCCTCCCTGCTACTCCAGTCCTGTTCCTGCACACAGCTCTGCCAGTGCTCCATGCTCTGCAGCATGAACCGTTAACCCAGTCCTTGGCCTTCCTGAGCAGGGATGGCCAAGTCCCAGCCATGCCAGAGTGAGCATGGTGGTGTGACGCAGACAAATCTCCCTTCCTTCCTATTCCACTTCTTGTTTTTTTTCCCCTGTCTCTAAAGAGAACAATGAGGTCTCAGCACCAGGGGAAGCCATCAGGTTCCTGGCTGGATCCTCTCTTGGTGCCCTTCAAAGACTCTGACAGAGCTGTGCGGGAGATTGCCTTGTGGCCGCTGATTCTCTGAGCCACTGGTTTGTGATTAGGAGGGGTTTGATGTGGGGGTGGCTGTGGTGTTGCTTCTCCCTAGGTAACAGGACAGCCAGTGAGTTAAGTCTGCCCTGGCACAGGCCAGTATAGACGAGGCTGCCCACTGCTGTGCTGTGACACTCATGTATCTGATTTGTACATTGCGCACCTGGCTGGCTGCAGGACAGCGTGTCTTGTTGAGAAGGAAGCGTAGGCAGTGGGGTGGGGACAGGAGGTTTCATCCCTCAAATCAAGTCATTTACATCCCTGAAGGGGCATCTGGCAGGAGCCCAAATCCAAGGGGAGAGAAGCACTAGGAGGAGCTGAAGTAAAGCAATTCTACTTTTCAAAGTCAGCTGAAGAACAGACTCTGTGTGACTGAACGCCTTGGTTCAATGCCTAGCTCTAGCACTTACTTCCTGGGCAGCGCAGTTAATCTCTTTGGGTTTCTTTTTCCCCACGTATAAAGCAGAAATAACGATATTCACCTCAGGGATGGGCTGCTAGTATTTTAACATGGGGTTCTCACAGCAACACCCCACCCCCACTTCCCCCGAGGGAAATCTAGTGTGCAGTTGGGATCTGTCCATTTCTTCTCCCTCAGTCAAGGAGCAAGGCAGAGCCCTGTGGCAAACAGACTAGAAGTGAGTGGCACTGGCTGGAAATGTTTATACTGTGCTTCTGAGATGTGCATGGAACAGGTTCTCCCCTAACACAGACAAGCTTGTGCACCAGGATAGCCCTACTGGGCCCCACTCACCATTGCCCACTACCATCATTTGCACCAGTGCCAATAGGGTGGAAAGCACTAGTAGAGCAGGGCGGTAACATCTTACCCACTTTGCACTAGTGTAAAAGACTTGGCAAAGTGCAGGCCGAAAGAGAGTCAGCCGCATGGACTTCACTGGCCTGATGCTTGATTGACACCAGGATGATCGGTGAGATCTGGATGACCATGTACAGCTCAGCTTGTGCCATTCACTGTGTGTGTGTGTGTGTTACGGAGGGGGGTTAAAGATCCTGTGGAGGGGATTAGGCGTTCTATTTACCAAGGGCTGTTTTGGGAGAATCCCTGACCCTTGGTGCCACCAGGCGCCTTCCGAAGGCCCAGATCTGCTCTGCAGTGTGTTTCTACAAGAAGGCCTCTCCAAAGGGCTGCAATGGCACCCGTCATGCCATCCTAGTCAGGGGGACCCCCCTCCTAACCTTCCCTTCAGTTTGTCTGGAGAACATGGGACAGCCCAGCAGCAGCGCATCTGTGACTATCTGTGACTCACTGAGTGAGCTCTTCATTAGCATCTCTGTGAAGCTGCTTTAGACGTGACAAGTACTAGATACCAGTCTCTGCTTTGTTGGCCTGCCATGGGGTGGCTGGCCCCTGTGAGAAGAGTCAGGGTGATGGGTTTCATTGAGGCGAATGAGCCCATCTCAGCCCACCTGTGAGCAGCTAACTGCCTAGGTGGCTGCTTAGCAGCTAATTAGCTGAAGAGCACCTAGGCCTGATTAAAGGCTGCCAGAGCTCAGTGGGGGCAGGGTTGCTGGTGGGGACAGGGAGCTGCCCAGGAGCAGTGCTCCCAGGAGAAGGAGCTCCCGGAGAGTTGCAGGAGGCCCAGCCTCTGGCGGGGGGAAGCAGGAAGGCTCTGGCTCCAGGAGGGAATCCAGGTTGGGGAGGCCTTGTAAACATGGGACTGACATGCTCAGCTGGAGTCTGCCTCCTTGCTAAGAAGCCTGGGTGAGGGGCTTTCTTGTGGTGCTGCTGAATTTTCTGCTAATGACCAAGACCCTCAGAAGGGGGGCACAGTTCAATACGTATCAACCTTGCTAACCTTACAGATGGCCGCATCAGGGAAATTAAGGCAGGATCTCCCTGTAGTTCTGTGCCTGGCTGCAAGGGGGTGCGGGAGACAGCGTGTACCTTTTACACTTCCATTCGCTGTGCGCTGGCAGCAGGGAGTCCAAGCTAGGCATGTGCTTTCCCGCTAGTCAAGACTGCTTCAGCTGCAGCAGCTACGCCGCTGCCTTGGCAAATCCCCCTGGCCGTGCGCAGGGAAAGGCCAAGAGGCCTTTCCCTGTGTCGCCTCCTGGGCACTTTCTGTTCCATCAAACCTGCTTCCCTGACAGGTGCCACCTTGCCTGAGTTAAATCCTTACCCACTTTTACTGGGGAGTCCCCATTCTCCTTTTCCAACCCTCCTGGCAGTTCCTCTGGCTCGTTCCCAGGCTGCACTGCCTCCCACCAGGGCATTCACTATCTGAATTCTGGGGGGAGGGATAAGATAAAAGGCCCAACCCCCAGGTGGGGGAGGGGCCACAGGACCCAGGAGCCAACTGATCACTAGGAACAAAAATTGAAAACATGGGCAGGGGAGTGCAGATGAAAGGGGTAAAACCAGGGTAGCAGAGGGGGACCCCGCAGAGAGCCCTAGGCAGTGCCCGCTGCTTGGTGAAAGTGTCCAGGGAGTCAGTGGATGTTGCCCAGAGGAACTCTGTCTGGGTGCGTGATACGACCAGGAAATGGGAAAAGGCCCTGTGGCCGTAGAGCAGCCCCCTCCTCCCACTCCTGGGCTGGTGGGTGGCCAGTATGGCAGCGCCAGGAGGAGGCTAACAAGGAGCTCTTGTTCCATTGTGGGACGACAGAGGGGGAGCTGCGTGCACAGAAATAGACGTGAGGAGAAGTGCAGCCAGTGCCTCAGCAGGAAGTTCTGGAGGAGCCAGAAAAGGCGCTGTACCCTGGTGCACTGGTGGCAGGTATTCGCCAGAGTCTCCCTCTCGCTGCAGAAGGGACAGGTGTTGGCACCTGTGAACCACACCCATGCTCACAGCTCCAACTAATATCCCCAGTAGGCCGAGGTACCGGGGTGGAATAAAGACTGGCCTGCGGTAGGACATCCTGCAGCTGGGTTGGGTTGGGACGTGAGGGTGAGGAAATGCATGGTATGGGGCATGAGAGCATGGAGATGCTTCCTAGGCATGGTTCAGAGATGGACTGACTGGATATCATTTGGCATGCTCAGGTAGCGCACTGGGCATGGTTGCTGGGGCTTGCGGAGCAGGGGCCCAATGGTGAGCTCTGGAGGGTAAGGGGATGGGGCAGGTTGGGTGCACCCTCTTGCAGGGCCTGCTCGAGATAAGTAAGAGAGGCAGAGGCAAGCAGCCCTCACCTCATGGAATAGATGGTGTGAGCAGCCCCACATGCAAGGCAAGCACCCAGGGTTCAGCCTGTCCTTTCAGACGGAGCCCAGGAGGTCTCTGGTCCTGGTGACACCAGCCAGGGCCAATCTCTGATGCACCTGCACAGGGAGCTGGAGATTGTGCAGCAGGGGCGACAGCAGGTCTTCTCCTGACCCCCTCCGGGAGGCTGCCACAGGCCTGGTCCCGGAGACAAGCTTGCAGGTCCTGAGGAGATTGTAGTAAGAGACAGGCAGCTCAGAAGGGCCTATATCAGACCTCTCATAGTGAGCAGTGCAGATTGAATGCGCCGGAGACTAAAGGCCTCTCTCTGTCCTGAGAACAGGGACCGCATGGGCAGCAAGAATCCTCCATGGCTTATTCAATCCTTGGCCCCTGCTGAGGCTGAAACAAGAGAGCGATTAGGGCCCGTGGGCTCCCTGGTGGGTGCTGAGCTCTCCTGGGAACCTGACCCTCGGTGCCCATTGTGGCTGCCCATTTCAGTGGCATCTCCCTATTTGTGCCCCCTCCCTCTCTCATTTTCACACGTGGGCCGGTCTGATCCCACCTTCCTCTTGAGGTTTCACCTGTGTCTCTCTTGTTTTGCAGGTGAGACAAAGGACGCAAGGCCATGCAAGTGCTGAGTGAGAAGCTGCCACCTGCTTGCCCTGTTGTTCGAGAAGTGCTGAGACAGATACATCTGCTCCCTGCCCATTCATGGAGAACACAGGTCTGTGATTGCCAGCAATGTCCCTGAGCGGGTGGACTGAGGCAGCAGGGAAAGGCAAGCTGGCCAAGGTAGCCCTATGTGCTTCAGCAGAGCGAGAGGCTGGGTGAGAAATAAGTCCATCTAATGACTAGGGAGGTTGTCCTGCTGCGCTGGTACTGCGATGAGTAGCTCAGCAGTAACTCTCTCCAATGGGCCCAGGGAGGAAAGATGGTGGTATGTATAAGGTACAGGGTTGGCAGTCTAGGAGAAAGGCTGCTAGTAGGACTGGGTTATAGTGCCATTTCACTTCCTTTCATTGTACCTCAGTTTTCCCCTGTGTAAAGTGGAGATGACATTTACCTATCTACCTCACAGGTATTAATACACTGCATAAGCTGTTACTATCTGTGTGGCCATAGAACCTAGAGGCCCCAGTCGAGATCAGGACCCCATTATGCTAGGCACCACACAAACACACAGTGAGAAGGAGCCTCTGCCCTGAGAGCTCACAGTGAAATAGACAAGACAGACAAAGGAAAGATTATTGTCCCCATTGTACAGATGGGGGAACGGAGGCACAGAGAGACTAAGTGACTTGCCCAAGGTCATGCAGGAAGTCTGTGGTAGAGCAAGGGATTGAACGCAGGTCTCCTGAGGCCAGCTCAGTGTCTTTACAAGTCCCACTTACATCCTCAAAAGAGTATCTAAGTGGAACTTAAGTAATTCAAAGGCCTTTTGCTGGCTCCCTGTACAGGGCTGTTTGAGCTTCCAGCTTAGATTCTCCATTCAGATTTTATGACACTGGTTCCACCCAATGCTAGAGCTGATCACACGAAGATTGCAAACATGGATATTTTTTTATAATGACAAAAATCTCTGGGCATTCAGAAATGGCTTGACCATTTTCGCTCCGGCTTCCTGAGAAAATTTGCTTTGGGCCCAAGACCAAACATGGAAAATTTCAGCCTGAGAAGTAAATGTTTGACAAAGTTATAAGCATCTGGGAAAGGCCCTTTAGAATGGAAAATGTAGCCTTAATTCCAGGATAGGCGTCGCTCCACACAACACCTGTAATTCAGTTACAGTAACATGGTATGGTGAAGTTCCCAGCCAATGGGAGCTGCGGGGGTGGCGCCTGCAGACGGGGGTAGGCGCACGCAGACTCAGAGCTTCCCTGATTGCCCCTGCACCTAGCCAGGGGGCCAGATCAGGCCCACGGGTCGGAGGTTCCCCACCCCTGCCTTAAAGCAATGTAGCCTTGGGCTTCCTCCCAGACAGCCAAGTCAAATATGATGGGGATTACCAAAAAATCATATAAAAAGTTCTACCAATCCCAAAGGATCAGACACATTACCCACCAAGTTAATGAATATTTCAAATCTTACCCAAATATATGCTTACAGCCAATCCTTTAGTATCTAATATTTAAAGGTTTATTTATAAAAAGAAAGAAAGAGGTGAAAGTTAAAATTGGTTAAAAGAATCAATATGTACAATAATTGCAAAGTTCTTGGATCAGGCTTGGAGCAGTCATGAAATAAACTGCTGGCTTGTTAAGTCTCTGGTTGCTTCCAAATGATTTGGAAGGTCCTCAGTCTCTTGGTTAGAATGCTTCCATTAGTATAAGTCCATAGTCCAGAGCTCAGAGCAGGAAAGAGATAAAATGGAGATGTTTCCAGGGCCTCTTATAGCTTTTGCCATGTGGAGGGAACTTCACTGTCCCAAACAAAGCCCTCAGCACAGTTTGGGGGAAAATACAGGTAACAAGATGGAATTTAGTGTCACATGATCTAGTCATATGCCCTTGCATGCTTCGTTGAGTCGTAGCAGAGGCTGTTACCCATATTCTAGCTAGAACTTCCACAGGAAAGTCCATCAGGTAGGGATAAGCCTCTTGTATGGTCCAGTGTGAGTTAAGTGCTCTTTGATGGGCCATTCAGCTTGAATAGTCCCTTCACAATGTGCTGGCCAGACTAGAAGTAAGCTGCCTTGTGGGTGTGACCACAGAAGCGAACACATTTGAAATAGAAGTCTACAAGCAATATTCATAACTTTAGATATAAAAAGTATACATGCATACAAATAGGATAATCATATTCAGTAAACAATAACCTTTTTATTGACATCTTACATGACATACTTTGTACAAGATTTGTTGCAATTATATAACAGTGGTAGCAACAATGATCTACATGGTCATGTTTTAATCATATCACAGCACATGTTTAATGAGCCAACTTCTGCTAGTGAAAGAGACAAGCTTTCAAGCTTAGTCCAATAACAGATACTACCTCACTCACCTTATCTCTCTTAGCTCAAGTGGCCTTATAAACCAATTCCTTAATTCAAGAGGCCTCATTCATAGAAGCATCCTTAACTGAGGTGCCCTGTAGTGACTCTGGAGAAAGGAGAATGGGAATGTTTGCCAGCTGCCAATGTGGGTCTGGGACACCCGATTCCCAGACATTTTATTTTCCATGGGAATTGGGCACCAGATCCCGTTATAGAGCTTTTGAAAAACTCAGCCCGAAATGTCCAGGGATCTGACTCCACTGACTGAACTGGACTCGCTTCTGATTTACACCAGCGTCTGCGAGAAGGGAATCAAGCCATATTTGTAAAAATACTGAATGTGTTTTCCTCCAACCTGAATAGTTTCTCCTTCCTCCAATGGAGGAATATAATAAGCTCTTCAAAGCCAGCGCTGTCTCTTTGTTCTGTATCTGTATAGCACCTAGGCACTACTGCCATAGATTATTCTAGGCCAGATTCTCATTAATACTAAGGCCATGCCTACATTAAAAGTGCTTTACCGGGATAGCTATACCAGTTTACTGTACTGGAAAAGAGTTCCTAGTGTGGATGCAGCTACATTGGCAAAGCTGCTTTTCTCGGTAGAGCTTATTCCGCTACCACTCCAAATGCAGCTATCCTGGCAAAAACAAAATTGTGCCGGTATAACTGCATCTGTTCTAGGGGCTTTTGCCGGCACAGATCTGTCAGTCAGGGATCACTTTTCCTCACATCCTTAACCAACGTAACTATCCTGTCAGAAGTCTGTCGTGTAGACGTAGCCATCTACCCCTCTAAGCTGCCAGGGTGGAGTAAAGGGACTTTAGTGACTTTAGTAACAAATTTATTTGAGCATAAGCTTTTGTGAGCTACATCCAATGAAGTGAGCTGTAGTTCACGAAAGCTTATGCTCAAATAAATTTGTTAGTCTCTAAGGTGCCACAAGTCCTCCTTTTCTTTTTACCTAAATTTTAGTTAACCTAGTTATGCCACTCAGGAGGGTGAAAAATTCTCCCCCTTGAGAGATGTAGTTAAGCCGACCTACGCCCTGGTGCAGACACCACTAGGTCAACAGAAGATTTCTTTCTTTGACCTAGCTACCACCTCTCGAGGTGGATTTACTGCATTGATGGAAAAACTCTTTCTATCACTATAGCAAGTGTCTACCGTACAGCATACAGCGGCATAGCTGCAGTGCTGTAGTGTAAACATATCTTAAACTGATGACAGTGTGTGCGTAGACAAGGCCTATGATGCAGTCCTCAATGTACAGCGCCACACTCTGCTGAATGAAGTACAGACTCTCTTCCCCACCACATTAGGAGACAGCTACATTTAGCACTTTGCCTCATTCCTTTCATTTACGAGCCATCACACTTTCCGACTGAGGTCAGGAAACCATAGCATTTTCCTGCACGTACAGTCCACAAATAGTCCCCTCCCCATTCACAATTCCACCACACTGACCCTTCTTTCACAAAGCCTGTCCCGGACACTCAGTCACCATTCATTCCACATAAACCACAAAACGCCTTCTGCTCTAAAAGTTAGAAATACCACCGTCATCTTAGTCGTCTTCCTGACGTGGTTCTGAGACCGTGACATCTACACTTACACACTGTGCTCAGCCTCCCAAAATCCACTCTGCACATTTGGCAGGAAATTTGGTAATTAAGTTAATACTAAAGGAAATCTGAAGAGGATGGTAAATTTTGGCCAGGTTGTGTATATAATTCCGTTGGGAAGAAGGTAAGAATGCTACTTGCTTTCAGTCCCATAATGTAAAATACAGACCTCCAGGCTGCAGTTCAGTCCATATCAGTGGAACTGGATGCATGTTATGGCCCCGGTTAAGAGAATGAAACTGTTGTATTCTGAGTCAAGGAATGTTTTGCAAACTCCATTCTGCATCTTCCTGTAGAGAGAGAAAGTACAAAGGCCCTTTGCAAAGAACTAACAATGCAAATCTGAATTATCTTAATGCATTATCTCTTTTAATTAATTAATGGATTATTTTAATGAAGAGAAAGGCAAGATGCCTCTGGGGTCCTGGAGCAGGATTTTTACAGCTATGGACTAAATGAGCTTTAATTATTTCATCTGAAGATTATTTATCTTCTTTCTCCATGCCTGCCTTCTCCCAGGTCTCAGCAAATTGGATCTAGATATTAATGACACTCACTAAGTCCCTGGAAGCTGGTCTGTGGTTCTCAGACTGACGTACTGATTTTAGAACAGCAGAGCTTGGTTTTGATTGAATTTATGCTGCTGTAGGGCCTGATCCAAAGTTCACTGAAATCAATGGGAGTCTTTCCATTAACTCCAATGAGCTTTGAATCAGACACCTGGCCCACCCTATTACTTTTACACATTTATACAGAACAGCTGGTACAAACTTACTATCCTCCTGGAAGTTCCTTGATTAGTAACTTGATTACTAGATTTCCTGCCTAGTATTTCTTCTGTACTTAGCTGTTTTGTGGGTTGCTCCCTACAGAGCCCCCTCTATCATGGCCCTTAGTTCCCTATGTGTCAGAGAGATGTCCAAGGGGAATTCATTGCTTCCCTATGGCTCCTCTGTGTTTATAACCTGCCTAGGAAAATGGGGCGCTCTGAAGGTCTGAGACCAATATGTGCAGGGTGGATGGTGCCAGGCTGAGCACAACATATAGCTGTCAGTGAGTGTCGCGGTCTCCGAACCGTGTCAGGAAGGCGACTAAGATGGTGACTAAGATGTTTCTCATTTTTAGAGCGGAAGGCAGTTTGTGGTTTATATGGAATGGTGACTGAGTGGCTGAGACAGGCTTCGTGGAATTGTGAATGCGGGAGGGAGCTATTTGTACATAGAGGGTAATATGTGGCAGGTTTCTTGACCTCAGTCGGTCAAGGCGGGTCTGCAAGTTGGCTCATAAATGGAAGAAAACAGGCAATATGCTGAATGCCACTGGCTCCTATATGGTGGGCAAGAGAGTTTGTACTTCACTCAGTAGAGTGGGGCAGTACAGTGGTTATTATTATTTGTATTATTGCCTAGCAGTGCTAGCCCGTCATGGAGCAGTGCCCTGTTGTTTTAGGGGCTGTGCAAACACAGAAGAGAAAGATAGTCCTTCCCGCAGAAAGCGTCTAATCTTCGTGAGGAGGGTATGTCTTTTATTTGAAATGTAGCGGCTACACAGTGCCTGAAGGACATAGGCATAAAGATAGGGTGAGGAGTACAGAGTTAAGATTTCTGAAATAACCTTAACTCTAAATTTCCTGACTCTCAAATATCAAAT
Source organism: Dermochelys coriacea (assembly GCF_009764565.3). Classification (NCBI taxonomy): domain Eukaryota; kingdom Metazoa; phylum Chordata; order Testudines; family Dermochelyidae; genus Dermochelys; species Dermochelys coriacea. The sequence goes on from NC_050081.1 coordinate 23,726,494, forward strand.
GTGTTAACGACACTGTTTTGACAAGGTTCCCTACAACGTACTACAACCTGAACTCAGTCTGAACAACATTGTTTTGCTTCGTTCCACCCCACCCCTAAATTCTGAGCAGTTATCATGATGATCATACTTCCTATTGCTGGCCGGTTCCTCAGCTGGTGCCAATCGGCATTGCTTCATAGAAGCTACTGCTACACCCGAATGTGACGGCGTTTCCGTTCTTCGTTTACAAATGGTCTGTCGCCAAATCATTTTTTTCCCCGCAGACCCTCAACAATTCTTTGAAGAATTTCTGTTGCAAAAACTCTGTATAGACCTTTTGCTTCTTATCCTGCTGTGTGGCTCAGGGAATTCATAGTGTGGATTTAGCAGTTTAGCTGTAGTAACCATGTCTGAACATTTTGGCCTTAATCTACTGAGACCATCTCTGGGGTTCCCCAGTTCTATAACCTTTGTAAAATTGTGGCACTTTCTACCTACCCTAAATGAAGGTGATACAAAGTAGGCGCCTTATGCCTATGCAGCGAGCCACATGCCAGTATTTACCCAAGTATAGCAGAGTTGTGCTGGTTGCTCATATCCTTTTCCTCCTTTTGCGCCAGAGGTGGAGTCGGACATTCTGCGCAGCGTGCATGCCCTCCTTAGAGAACTCGACGGACACCACCATGCCTTCCAGGGTGAGCGAGGTAAGACAGGCCCTCTCTCAGCTGCCTGGCACTGTCTCTCTCCTGTTCTCTGTGCCTCAGACAAGGTCAATGTCAGAGACTGCCCTGGCTGTTTGTTCTGTTTTGTTGGGATCAGAAGGCCCCAGGACATCATTGGTGGAGTATTCTCCCACCGCACTCAGACTGAATCACTGGCAGATGCTCTACATGGTTCTCATCTCCTTGAAGTGTGCACTTGGCTTGCAAGGCTGGTCCCAGAGGGACTAAAATTTTCAACCAACTTTTGGTTCTGCGCACCCATTTCTCCTACTGTGAAATCCCCTTACTGTAGCTACTCTGTATGATGCTTCCAAAGCAGCTCTAGCCAATCTCCTCCATCCTCCTTCAGCACAAGGTCTCCAATAACCTTCATTAATCTGCAGGACTGGATGATTAGACCATTGAGAGACGGAGGTCATAGGTTTCATTCCCAGATACGTCCCTGAGTCACTGCATGGCTTTGGGCAATTCGCAGAACTTCTCTGTGCCTCAGTTTCCCCATCTGTAACATGGGAACAAAACCCTTTTTTGTAAAATGCTTTGGGCTCTTCAGCTGAATGGAGCTATTTACGTGCCCCAGTTATGGAGAGTTGAAACCCTGCACTGTCAGTCAAACAACTGGTTCCAGAGCCTTAGCAGCCTGAATTAAAATTAAAATAGATCTTGCTGGGGATGCACAGAATATGTTACTGTTAATTAAAATTAGATCTGATCCTGAATGAATCCTCGGTCTCTGTAAAACTGAAATATGTGGATTTTATCCTTGTTGCTATTGTACGTTATCAGCAGCTAGCATTTCAAAGTCTGTGATGGCAACTGCGGTAATCTGAATGCTCAATAGACAATGAATCTGTATAGAGATGTGATGATGATAATAATATTCCTCTGCCCTTCTGTAGCCCCTTCCTTCCAAAGATCTCAAAGGGCTTTTTACCGTGAAATCATTACACACCCCATCTCCTCTGGGACGCGGGCCTGTGTTGTCATCTCTGTTTTATACCAGGGTAAAATGAAGCTTAGAGCTGGAGCGCCTTGTTTGCTGTAAGAGACAGAATCAAGTATAGAACCCAGGAGTCCTGATTCACAGTGCCCTGCCATAACCACTAGGCCACGGGCCAAAGTCGAATCTGTTACTCTGGTAGTACCAGAAAGTCAGCACAGTTACTCCAGATTGGTGCTAACATGACTGAGCGTAGAATTTGGCTCCATGACTAATTGTTGCCAGCTGCTTGGAAAATGAAGACCATAAAAATCTCCACTTGCAGCTTTCACAGTGTGTTCCCAGGAGTCTGTCTGTTAGTGTTTGTCAATCAAAACGGGTAAGTGGAATTCTGCCACTACATGACGCATGGGGCAGGCATTCCCCGCTGCTGCTTGGGAAGGTGCATAAAGGACGCCATCACATCTCAAGCCGGCAGTCTGAGCCAGAGGGGCCCAACCACTGCCCTATCCGGTGCCTTATTGATAATAATCCAGCAGCCTCATTTTCTTACCACTGAGCACATTCCCACTGCCCTCATCTCTGTAATGGAAACCGCAGGTCCCAGCATGCAGTGTTGCAGTAGGGGGCCAGGTGGCATTCTGCTGGGATCAAGACGGAGCCCTCATGTGCTGTGACCTTTTGTCTTCTTGGATGCTGCTGCCAGTTACAGACCAGGACTGCCAGGGAGTGCTGTGTTCTGTAATGTCATGGGGAGAGCCTGGCAGGCAGGCTGCTGTTGAGCCATCCCATTGTTGCTGATCAAACCCACATCTTTGCTGTGCTTCTGCCTTGGAGCCGTGAGGAAGCAATTTCGGTTGGCCAGCCGCATGGAGCATGTTTCATGAAGGCCAAGACTATAACAGGGTTCAAAAAAGAACTACATAAACATAGGTGCTGGAACTAAGGGTGTGGGGGGGTGCTGCCACAGCCCCTGGCTTGAAGTGGTTTCCATTATATACATGGTTTACAGTTTGGTTCAATGGCTGTCAGCACCCACACTATACAAATTGTTTCAGCACCCTTGAAGATAAATTCATGGAGGATAGGTCCATCAATGGCTATTAGGATGGGCAGGGATAGTGCACCTAGCCTCTGTTTACCAGAAGCTGGGAATGGGTGACAGGGGCTGGATCACTTGCTGATTACCTGTTCTGTTCATTCCCTTTGAAGCACCTGGCAGTGGCCACTGTCAGAAGACAGGATACTGGGCTAAATGGACCTTTGGTCTGACCCAGTGTGGCTGTTCTTATATTCATGGATTTAGCCAATCCTGTGTCAGGGATTTAATTACAATTTTTACAAAGCAAGGCACACATAGCTCCAGAGGGGTAGTAGTGAGAGGGGGACTCATCAACCCCCCCCCCCCCCCCACACACACACTTTGTGCCTTGGCCCCGGTCACTCGGAGATTGGAATTAATGCGTGGAGGCAGCCTGCTGTTTCTTGATTTCTCTCACTGGGGCGCCTCAGCCTTCATTTAAAAACCAAGACCAGACCAGCTGTAACCAAGGTGAAGTGTTCATGCATAATCATCTCTTCATCACTGCAGTGTTGTTGTTGTTGTTGTTATTTTGTGTATCTGTAGCACCTATGAGCCCCAGTCATGGCCCAGGGCCCCATTATGCTAGGTGCTGCACAAACCAGGGGAAATAAAAATGACTGTCCCTGTCCCAGGCGCTTACACTCTAGGTGTTGCCAACTCCCATGATTCTGCTTCAAGTCTCACGATATCTGTCGTTTTCCTTAGAGCCCCAGCTCCTGGGATCAGGAAAATGGCCTTGAGACTCTGCTACAATTGTTTTAAAACAGTCTGCTTCCAGCCATTACGGTGGCAGAGACAAGGGTGAAAATGTAACCCCACTATGAGCTAAAGGCTCAAAACCCAGCAAGCAAATAAAAAAGAATTCACTATTTATACCTGGCTGAAAAATCATGTGATTAAAAAAAAACCCTGACTTTCTGATGATTTTTGATTGCTTGGGGTGGATGATACTATCCTTGGCATGAGACTTTGCACTGCTACCAGCTTTTTCATGTGCACATGTACTGACAGCACTGCCAAGGTTAAGACGATGGCTCAGAGATAGCATCTCTCGCCATTGAGAAATGTGTGCAGTGTTAAGTGTGGGAGGCTTCCGTTGAAGCCCTGGGACTATAACTTTCCGTCAGAGTGCTCAGGAAGGTAAGACTTATCCATGCACAGAAACTGCACTGCTGTAACTAAAGGTTTGTTGTCTGCATGGGGAAACTCATCACTGTAATTACAGCAGTATAGCGCCCCCATGCGGACACACGTATTCCAGAATAAGTGTCCACATGATGAGTTCTACCAGTATAGCTATTGCGGTATAATTGTACCAGTATATGTATGCCACTAAATTTCCCCATGGAAGCCCTGTCTACACTTAAAAGGGTTTGCTGGTTATAGTTACAAGCTGTAAACTGGCAAAAACCCCTAGAGGAGATGCAGTTTATACCAGCAAAAATCACAGAATCATATAAACATAGGGCTGGAAGGGGCCCTTGAGAAGGAATTGAGTCCAGCCCTCTACACTGTGGCAGGACCAAGAATGCACATGCCCTAAGTCAGTGGTGGAGCCAGACATAGAACTCAGGTCTCATGGCTTAGTTCCCACCCATAGCTACCATGGTGCACTCCCTCCTTAGTACTGTTTTCTGCTGGATGACCTTTCCCTTGTTCTTGGTCTCACAGGGATGCTGCGCTGGACCTTGCATAAGAAAATTGATCGGAATCCCCCCAACAGCACCATCTTGATTAAAATCCTGGTGAAAGAGCTGGAAAGGGTAAGAAGAGAGAGCAATGTCTGCCATTGGTGTCTGGTACCAAATCAGTCCAGGTCTAGCATACCCATCTCATGGCTTTCTATGGCCTTCCTTAGCATGGCATCTCTGACTGGTTTGCTAGGCCAGCTCTGTGCCTGCAGTGGCCTCTTCCTGCTGTTATGGATGTTGCTGGGAAGGAAGATCTCAGCCATCTCTGGAGCTCTGACTCGGAGCACAGAGATGTTAACTGCACAGCTCAGTGCCTGTGATGGCCGAACCAGGGGGCAGTGGAGGCTGGAATTATTGTGGGGGCTGATCTGTGTTTCTGCCCTGCAATATTTCCTCTGTCGCCAGGGAGGGTGTGTGGTCACCAGCCTCATTCCTGTAATCTGGTGGCATGCTGTGAACACCACAATTTGGGGAAGCTGTGTAAGTACTTCAGCGGGTGGGTGGGTCCAGATAACAATCCACCAACTGCCTTCCACCACACTTCTCCCAGGGACCCCAGCTGCCCTCTGCCCTCCCCAGCCCCCATGACCTATCTCCCTCCATGGCTGGAGGAGGAGAGCAGCAGGAGAGTCACCCTTAGCAGATTCACCACAGTCCCCCATCCTGGCCTCCAGCTGCTCAGCGGGTTTATCACAAGGACCTTATTTGTTTGGTGTCACCTGAATTAGGAAATACAGTGCTGTGGTTAAAGGACAAATGTCTGAATGTCTGGTAGCTTAGAATTAAGGTGCTATAAGAAGCTGTATGACTACTCTGTGTCAGGGCCCACCTATGCCTAGATCATAGACCTTCTCCTCCACCCATCTGACCTATACATCACCATCTCTCCCCACAAGCAGGCCGCTGATCAGATCACAGACTGTAGGCCAGTTCCCTGTCCTATTGAGGTTGAGAAACCCCAATATCTCACCTCCTGTTTTTCTCACCTCCTGTTTTTTGGGCGTTCAAAAAAGAACTAGATAAATTCATGGAGGATAGGTCCATCATCTATTAGTCAGGGTGGGCAGGAATGGTGTCCCTAGCCTCTGTTTGCCAGAAGCTGGGAATGAGCGACAGGGTCACTTAATGATTACCTGTTCTGTTCATGGCACTGGCTGCTGTCGGAAGACAGGATACTGGCTGATGGAACTTGGTCTGACCCAATATGGCCGTTCTTTTGTTCATCTTCTGGCACAAAGCCCAGCATACCTATAACATCTCACATTCTGCCCCCCGTTTATAATCTAGCTGCTCTACACCCTCCTGTACTCCTATAGCGAGCCCCGTCTGCCCCTCCTGCCCTTCTCAGGACTGTCTGGACCTGGAATGCTGCACTACTATGCAGCCATTGTCCTCTCTCCTTATGTTACTCAGATACCCCACCTCCAGCTCCAGGGCCTGCGCCTGCCCACTCTGTGTAGTGCTGAAGCCTATGGGCCAGATTCTCAGTAACACTGAGGCCTAGTCTACACACAGAAGGGGTACTGCTCTAACTAGACTGGGGCAGTTAAAGCAGTACCACTCGCCGCAGTGCGGGTGCAGCTAACCTGCTATAAAGGTGCCTTATACTGATCTAGCTTATTTCTGTAGGGAAGAGCAATAAGCTATATCAGTATAAGGTACCTTTATACTAGTATAACTGCAACCACACTAGGGACTCTACCAGAAAATCTGTATTGCTAAAAAATCACCCCACTAATTGAAATAGCTAAACTGATAATAAATGTGTGTGACCAGTATCAAGGGGCCTTAAATGGGTGGAAATGCCCCCTAGGTTACTCTCCCTGACGGAGCTCTCCTCAGCCAGTACAGAGCTGCTCCCAGACCCTGGCTTGGGGGCCCCAGGATGCTAGGAGCATGGCTGCGGAGCAGTGCTCTAGGGCTATTCTCCCTGAGCTGGGGGGCAGTGCGGGCTGCTCCCCATGGTGTTCTGTCTGCTCTGCAGATTGGTGCAGAGATGGAGTGAGGCCATAGATCCCTTCTCTTTGTTGCCCTTCTGACAGCCACAAGGCCTTAGGCAGGGGAAGGAGGGGGCAGAAATTCTTTGCATCTGCTTGTCCGCCTACACCCACCCACACAAATACCCGCAGTCTGGCTCCGAGTGTTTATCTCTGTGTATAGGTTTCAGAGTAGCAGCCGTGTTAGTCTGTATTCGCAAAAAGAAAAGGAGTACTTGTGGCACCTTAGAGACTAACAAATTTATTAGAGCATAAGCTTTCGTGAGCTACAGCTCACTTCATCCGATGAAGTGAGCTGTAGCTCACGAAAGCTTATGCTCTAATAAATTTGTTAGTCTCTAAGGTGCCACAAGTACTCCTTTTCTCTGTGTATAATGATCTTAGATTTCCGTGCCATGGTCACGTTGCGGTGGCACTGGCATCTGATTTGCCAGTGCTGCAGCCGCTTAAGCTGGCTGACTGACACTTGATGCCATCTCTTTAGCAAGGGTTGGGTTCTGGCTCTGTGCTTATAAAAGAAAGGTCTCAGTCTGAAACACAAACCACCGCATGCTGAATGAGTGAACGCAGCAGGCACCTTATCTCAGTGATCAGAGCAGATACAGTGAGCCCTCTCCATTAGCAGAGGCTAGGTGTGCTTCCTGTTCCCCTCCACCACCATCGCTGAGTTGGTCTCCCAGAGGATGGCTGGCAGGGAAAAGCAGGAAGGGAAAAGAGCAGGCAGGGGAAAGCAGAGAATGAAAAGGTGTGGAAATGTCTGAGAGCTGGGGAAGTGTTAAGTGAGAGGGGTCGGCTGGATTTGTTGTACACCTGACTGTTGATGTGGCGGCAGCTGATTTTGTGCTTCTTCACAGACACACACAGTCACTGCTCCTTCCAGGTTATTATGCCATTTGCACTAGTGCTGCAAAGCACAGCTACCAGAGTTTGTCACAAGGATCAAACCTGGCTGTCCAGTGTGGAAAAGCACACGCCCCTGCTGTCTGACCAAAGGCAGAATGCCTGTAGTTAGCCCATAGTAGCAGACTGGATGGTTGCTGTGACAGGCTATTAGCCAGAGACATTAGCACTCACACTAGGCCAGAGTGTTATACTTGCATTGGGCACTAGGGTCTGTGAGCCTTTCTAGGGGAAATGCATCTCCTGGTTTTTTTTCCGGGAAATTTTCTTTTTTGAACCCCTGACAGTTGGCAGCCCTGGCATTGGCTGTTCAGCATTGCTGCATAGAAGCTACTGCTACTCCAGTAGCGTAACATTGTAGTTATGTTCCTGAAAAATGCTACTTTAAGCGAAACAATATTAAGCAAATCCAATTTCCCCATAAGAATTAATGTAAATGGGGGGAGGGGAAGACTACAGTATACGTTTTAAACAAACAATTTAATACTGTACAAAGCAATGATGATTGTGAAGCTTGGTTGAGGTGGTGGAGTCAGAGGGTGGAAGAGGGTGGGATATTTCCCAGGGAATGCCTTACTTCTAAAGGGTGAACTGGCACTTGGCTGAGCCCACAAGTGTTAACACGTTGTTAATGTAGCCTCACACTCTACAAGGCAGCAGGAATGGAGGGAGGGGAGACAGCATGGCAGAGAGAGACACACACCGTGTGTGTGTGAGAGAGATGCGCATTGCCCCTTTAAGTACACTGACCATATTTTAAGTACACTGCCTTTTTAAATAAATCAGCAAGTTGAGACAGCAGGTGCTGCCAGCAAGCTCCCTTGGTCCTGAGCCCTGTCGTGTCCCCTCCCCCTTCCCCCCCCATGGAGATCGGATAAAGGAGCAGGTGGGTGTGTATGGGGTAGGAGTGTTGGGGGAACGGGACATTCTGACATTAGCACTCTTCTTCCGCCCTCCCCCCCCACACACACAGCAAGCAGGAGGCTCCCGGGAGCAGCTCCAAGGCAGGGGGCAGGAGCAGCACATGACAGTGGGAGAGGGGCAGCTGAACTGCCCAATGGGCGACTGCCTCACAGGGAACTTAGGGGAGCGGGGAGTTGATGGGGGCCTGCCGGCCCACCCTCGTTCCAAGCCCCCACCAGCTCGCTCCAACGGGCTGCTCTTCCTGCAAGCTGTGGACAAAGCAGGCAGCTGCCAAACAACGTTATAAGGGAGCATTGCGCAACTTTAAACAAGTACATTCTCTAATTGATCAGCAACGTAACAGCGAAACAACATTAACCAGGATGACGTTAAGAGAGGAGTTACTGTACTGTGTTACAAACAAATTAAGTTCTGTCACTGGGCAGTTACAGACCTGGCACTTGAAACCCCCTTAAACGATATAGGAAAGACCCTTAAACAATATGGGAAAGACTGTAACACACACACTGGGTTGTGTGTCTCCTCAGACATTATCTACACATTTATTTGTACTGAGAACTTGGACCAAGCAGGTAGGCCCCTGCATTTCTGTCTTGCTGAAATTCATGCTTTGTGCCTTAAAAGAGCAGGGTGTGCTCAGCATTTCATTTGAGTTTCCTTCCTCTGATGCAAACACCACTCAATTGCTTCACCAGTCAGCAAGTCATTAAGCAGCATGAGCTTAAGTTAACTGTTTGGCTTGATTTTGCAGGCAGAAAAAGGAGATTATAGACATTACATCATCCCCCTGCTTCATACATTAATGTACACGCTAATAAAGGTAAGATCTGCAGATGGTATTTAACAGTTCAGGGAAATTCAAAGCTATGGGGTCTGGCCCTGAGATCACTTGCACCCCCAATTTATAGCAGAATAGGTAGTGTGGTCATGTGGACAGTGTATTAGTAGAGGGTACAAGAAACCTAGGTTCAGTTCCTGACTCTGCTAATAGGTGACTTTGGGCAGGTCATTTCCTTCTCTGTGGCTCAGTTTCTCTACCTGTAAAATGGGAATAATCATGCTGACCTCCTTTGTAACACACTTTGAGATCTGCAGATGACAAGCACTATATAAGAGCTAGGTATTATTACTAGGTGAACTTAAAATCAGACCCACCATTCAGTCAGCCATGTTGTACCTATTTATAGTGTTCGATACATGTATAACTACATAGAATATTTTCAAAAATGTTGCCTGTGCAATATGGATGGATCAGTTTTTCTACAAGAACCTTAAATTTCCTAATTTTGTGCATTTGAATTCTCAGCTTTAACAACATGGGATGTGAAATAAATAGGGTTTAAACAGGTCACCTCGAGCCAGATTTTTAAAGGTATTTAGCTGCAAAGGTATAAAAATGCAAATAGGTACATAATCGGATTTTCTTATGTGCTTAGGCACCTAAATGCCTTTAGACATCTGGCCCCTGCAGCCTTGCAAGAGGGTATTTCTAGATCTCTGCAGAATTTCCATTACTTTGTCTAGTCTTAGGGTCAGATGCAGGCCTATCGACTTCAGCTAGAGTTGCTTCCTTTAAACCAAAGATGAATTTGGTCCTTAATCTTGAGTCCTTGCATCCCTGAGCTGCTTGTTTCTTATGGCTCTCACATATGGTGAAGAGCTTCCTCCACAGGGAGCCTATGTTTAGGCTGCTCCATCTCAGCTGGGATCTTGTTAACTGTTCCTTTCCCATTCCAGGCTCCCTGCATTTCAGACGATCTCTATGAAAGAGTGTATGACTTCTGTAAAAAGCTACTAACCCTGCCGAAACCTTACTGTACCATTGGCTTGGACTACGCGTTCCGGTTAAAAACAGAAAGAGTGGCACCAGGTTTGTGGAATTCATGGCATCTCTCCTGTGGCATGGGGGTGTACTATGAAACGGTGATGTCTTTGCTTTAGTAATTATTTATGTTTCCAGAAGGGTGATGGGTATTTTCTTTTCATTGTGTCTTTAAATGTCTAAGAGGTCCTCTTGTAGGCAGCGAGTGCTCCCATTCTGTTCTCTGAATGGCTGCAGCACAGGAGACTGTCACACCATGCTCTCTTCTCCTGGAGACCTCAACCTCACTTTGAGTGATGTGGGGAAGGAAGCAAAAGTTCCTTCTTCACAGAATGGAGGAGAATTGTGCTTAGAAGAGACCCTCTGTGCCCAAATCTTAAGGAAACTCACCACTCCTGTGCTATCACTGTTATGGGGATTACAGTTGTGCCCAGAGGCATTCTCTGAGATCAGAGCCGCATTTTGCTATTTACTATTGTATTACCAATAGTGCCTGAGAGCTCCAGTCATGAACCAGGAGCCCGTTGCGCTAGGCGCTGTACAAACCCAGAACAAAAAGACAGTCCTTGCCCCAAAGAGCTCACAATTCCAATAGACAAGATGAAGTGGTTTCCCTAAGGTTACACACACGGAGTCTGGAGTACAGCCAGGAACGGAACCCAGAACTCCTGAGTCCCATCCCCTAAAACCAGAAATCAACAATGGAAATTGGTCTGCAGTGGAAATGCAATGGGCCCAGCAGGGCCAGTCCAGTGCTCTACAACAGTTACTAGTGACAGACTGTTATAAAACCACACAGTAAACCCATTCTCCTTAGATCTGTATCCTGCCATGAGAAATCTCCATCAAACCTAATCCTGCAGCCTTCCCAACATTTGCTTTCTCATCATCTCTTTTTATGAAAAGCAGGTGCTAAATACTAAAGAGCCAGTTAGAGTCTTCTGGAGAATAGGTGTGTTTAGAAACAATACTGCTGAAATCCTGTATTTTCAGTTTTCTCTGCCTTATTTGTTAAAATTCTTATTTATGTTTTTTTTTCCTATGGCTTCCATCACCATCACATTAGAGCACCAAACAGGCCCTCCCACCACGTAGAGATGTATTATTCCCGTTTTAGCTGAGGCACAGTCTCTGCTGAAGAGTTGGGAAGAGAACACAGATCTCCCAGAGCACTACTTTAACCACATGACCACTCTCCCTTGGCAACAGCTGAATGGGACGAGGATCTTTGGGGCAGTTTCTCCATTGCCTTGCACCTTCGGTCATCATGGACACTGCAGCAATGGGAGTGGAAAGCACCATGATTCCGATGTGGCAGCAGTGTGCTCTGACTTTGTGTTGACACAAATAATGACACAGGATAAAAGTCAGCAGCGAATCAGGCCCTTTCTCCTGCATCTGCTTCAGAATCCACCCCCTAATTTGTAATCTAGTCAGCAAAAGACATGAAATACAGGCAGTGTGTATCTGGGATCATCCCTGAACAGAAGGTGTTTTCATGTGTTCTAGCAGAATTCCCTTTAGATTTTTCTGTCTTTATTCTGGGCTATATATACACATGCTTGATTCTCCTCTCACACCTGCTTTATCGTCCTGTAGCTCAACTGATTTAGCAAAGTTACTCCTAACTCATGCCAGGGTGAGAGCAGGATCAGGCCACTCTCTTGTTACTATCTGTTGCATGTGCCTATTTTTATTTGTTAGGGGTATTATACCAACGAATGATTATTTCTGAACAAAGTCTGAAGAGCGACCCATATCCTTATCAGGAAAGGTATGTACTGCCTGGCATTTTAATCTTGCAGCAAAATCTGTGCCTTTACTGCATACTGGACACAGCATTTAATGGCACTGGGCAATACTATCAAAAAATCTAGCACAGAACTGGAGCAAAATCAAAGCCCTGCTAGTGGTATTACAAAGCAGAATACAATAGACGTCAGTGGCATCTCAGGTTTGTTAAAACAAACTTGGTGTCAGGATGCCGGTGTTTTACTGAGTATTCCAGCTGGTTTTCCACGCTCCAGGAGCAGGGAGCTTCCCCTAGACAGGTATAGAAGCACAGGAAGTATCTGCAGCAGCTCTGTTTAATTGAGCAGAATGATGCAGACCCAAAATATTCATTCCAGTCTGAGAGTGCAAATAATTACTATGAGCCAAATTCAACTCTTGGGTATGAGGGTGCATCTCCCCTGGCTTCATTTGAGTTAGATTCATCGAATATCAGGGTTGGAAGGGAACTCAGGAGGTCATCTAGTCCAACTCCCTGCTCAAAGCAGGACCAATCCCCAATTTTTGCCCCAGATCCCTAAATGGGGCAAGGATTGAACTCACAACCCTGGGTTTAGCAGGCCAGTGTTCAAACCACTGAGCTATCCCTCCCCCATGTTGTAGCCGTGTACACTAGGGTTGAACCTGGCCCAGTGGCAGACAGTTTTCTTCTCTGAACCTCTGCCTGAAAGATTAGACCCAATATGGGAATAGACCCAGCCATACCAGAAAAAGCCGATGACCCATCTAATCTAGTACCTTGCTCCAGATGGGGAACAATGCTGGCTTCTTCAGCAGGTTTTAATCCCTTCATTGTGCATTGTTACACCACAGGATGAATTTCTTCCTGACACTGGCTGGTTGACAGCGTAAGCCCTGAAGCATTAAAGTGGCAACCATCACGTTGCATTTTAGATATACAATGGCATGCCTTACCTGCCCTCCCAGTCTTCATTGACTCCTACCTTTTTGCATACTCTGCTTTGATAACCATATTCATTTATTTTATGCATCTATTTTTCAACCCTTCATTTCCACAGAGTTTTCATATTTGCAGATCCAGATGTGCTCTCCAAGGCTGTATGCAATTCACTAGTCACTGAAGTCAAAGCTGCTCAGATGCATCAGAATCCCAGATCATGCATGTGCCATGTGATAACACATGCTGTGCAGGCGGCTCTGGGTGAGGACTGTGATGTTGAAAGTTTTCAGAGGATCCTTCAGGTAATGGCTTAACTGCAACTTCATATCACCATGAACTTGACCCATGTTTATGTGGGGCCAGATTCTCAAAAGAGCTCTGCTCTCATTTAGGCAACTCAATGAAGTGAACAATTTCTCAGAAGCACTCAGCCCCCACTAGCTTCCACTGACATAGAAAGCAGATTTTGCTACCTTTACACACATTGTAGTTCCAGTGAAGATGCGTGATTTCATACAAATATACAGTACATGTGTGCGCGGTTTAGTGTACTTTGGTAGCTGTGAGCACTTCCATTGTGCATTTGAAAGTTGGACAATAGAGTTGATCAAAACACAAACTAATTATTTTTGCAGGATACTTGCAAAAAAATAAATTTTAGGGGGGCTTTTTCATTTTCATTGAAATTTCCCACATTTGACAAAAACTGAAACCCAAAATTGATTTTTTTTCAGTTTTTGAAAACTGTTTAGGTTAAAAGTCCACTTTTCATTAAAAATATTTGGTTTTCCATTTCCAGGTTTGCCTTGAAAAACCAGACAATTGACTTGAAATGAACAATTTTCCCTGCAATTTTTTGTTTGAGATGAAAAGCCATTTTCTTGTGAAAAATATGTCCCAACAGGAAAATGTCCCACTCTCCTGAGTAGCCTTTTTAAGGGAGCACTGGGGACCAAGCATTATAGGCGTGGCCAGTTCAGGCATGTTAGTGGAGCCCAGCAAGCACTGTTTATTTTGAGCCTTCCATCTAACGTAAACCTGGAGATGGTCTCTTGCTTAGGGGCTCCATCATCCCCTGCAGAACCTTCTTCCCTTCATATCCCATTGGGAGCTATTTCAAGAGCCCATTTGCTCTGCTGCTGAGTATCTTGCCCTCACTAAGGCCTCCAGCGTGAACTTCAGCAGCTGCCTCTGCCTTGCAGCCGATGGAGCGCATACCTGGCTTAGAGTAGGACCGAACAGTTAGTCTGTCTTCCTCCCAACTTGGCACCTCTGCTGCATTGGTCTTTGTAGCCTGCCAGAACTGGCCCCAGTGTTAGGGCTACAGTGTGTCAGAGGGTACTTCTACATGGAGATAAAAAACCTGCAGCTAGCCTGAGTCAGCTGACTCAGGCTCACAGGGCTCATGCTCTGAGACAGAAAAATTTGCTATTTAGACAGGCTCAGACTGGAATCCAAACTCTGGGACACTGCAAGGGGAGAGGGTCCTGTCTACACTGCTATTTTTAGCCCCGTAGCATGAGCCCAAGTCAGTTGAGCTGGGCTCTGAGACTTGCTGCCATAGGTCTGTTTGTGCTGTGTAGATGCACCCTGAAAGTTTAATGCTATTTAATGGTCTCTTTTATTTCAGCAGCTGTGAAATGATGGGGTTGGGCTTCAGTCCATCAAAACGTAGTGGATGTTTTTTAGTCTCCCCCTTCCATATGCCTCGCCCATGTAGTGTATCTAATATTCATACCCTTGAGTTATTAATTGCACCTCTCTGTGACAGAATACGCCCTCAGATGAACTAGAGCACTGTTTCCGGCAAGTGGTGGCAGCCGTCGAGTGTACAGGAAGTGAGATGAATGCAGACCGTGGCCGGCACGCTGAGAGGCTGGAGAGGATCTACAGCATGGTGTTGAACTCCTCTGCAGGAGGTAAGTACGCTGTCTTCTCCAAAAGCATAGGAATCAAGGGGCTGGAATGTCCAATGAGGACACCAGTCCCAGGAACAGCTGTGGCTACTGAGTTCAGGGCAATCTGAGTAGTCTCTGCGGTTGACTAAACTTTCCTGAATCCTAGCAGTGCATGTTCACCATTTCCAGAGCGACTGGGATGCAAAGGCCTTGTGTAGACACTCAAGTGGCACTACTCTAACTATGCCGGTACAGTTAAAGCCTACAGCCCTTCTAGTGCAGATGCAGTTATACGGGCATTTACAACTAGGTATAAAGGTGTTATACAGGCATTTACAACTGGGGTATAAAGGCATTTACGACTAGTATAGCTTATGCCTATATAGGACAGGGAATAAGATATACTGGTATAAGGCATGTTAATACCATTAGGCGATACCTGGATGGTTCCAGGATATACATGGGGCTCTGATGAACTGCATGGGCATATATTTGAATTGCAGTTGATTAATTGCTATACATGCACAGTGCTGCAATTCCAATGCATTGATGAGTAATATTTTTTAAAAGAAAGTCTTATTTAAGCCCCCGATGCCGTGAGACGCTCTGCTGTTTTGAGCCTGGTGTAAAGCTTTATGGAACGGGTGAGAGGGCTAAGCAGTTCTTCCCATTTATGAGCTGTGCCCCTTGGCAGGTTGGGGCTTAGAAGAACTCGACCTAGAGCAAATCATTGGAGCGTTTTTCCAGTACAGGTGTGTGGGAAAATTGGCTGCTCCCTCATGTTTAATGGGCAGTTTCTTTTCATCTACCAAATGGCTGGCTGGGCTGCACTTGGTGCAGATAAGGACCCCTGTTAACCGAGAGCTTCCCCTTCCTACAGGAGGCAGTTCACCAGGAGGGCTCCATGGCACCCCACTGCCCAACCCAAATATCAGCTTCCATTTGTGGACTGACGAAGACCAACTTTGTGAGTGCCCTTAAGTGACTGAAATGAAACGCTGATGGTGTCTAAGTCTGAGAAGTGTTTGCCAAATAACGGGTTGCAAATTGGCTCAGATGGTTGGGAGGCAAGTTTTATTTCTCCTGGTTCCAGAGCAGGGGATTGGCAGCACAGTGTGTTGGGTTAATGCACTAAGCTTTCCTGTCACAGGGCAGGGTAGCCTTTTAAGGGAGCTGGGCTGAGCAGAGGAGGCCAACAAGCAGCTCACTTAAGGTGAGGGCTGCCAGGAGTAGAGAGGCTCCTGCAGAAGAGCCAGGATCAGGGGAGGATGCAGAAGCGGGGTCTAGCCACCTAGGTGGAAGACCTGGCTGGAGATATGGGCAGTAGGCAGCAGGATGGGTCAGGTTTACCTGCTTTGATGCTGAACTGTGTGTGTGAACAGTAAAGGTATCCCTGGGGAAAGGGACTGAAATATTGACACTGATGGAGAGTCACTGACACACTGGACGTGGGCTGGCTTGCACATGAGTGGGGTAACTGAGGCAGAGGCAGAGTCCTGTGCTGGGTTTGGGGTGGCCTTGCTCTATTTCCTTCTTGAGGATTTGGTGAGAGGCTATTGGATCGTTGATTTGACTGGCAGATTCTGTTTGGGAAAGGCCCACAAGTGGGATAGCAGTGAAGATCCGCAGGGCCAGACTTAGCTCTATTGGGAGAGATGTCTGAGGGCCCGGGGCTGGAGTAGCAGGAGCAGCTACAGATCAGGACTGAGGTGCATTGTCATGCCTCTATAAGGGTAGCTGGTGTGAACTCCACTTGCCCAGTGCCTGCTTGTGTGGTATGGGGCTCCCCCGTTTCTTTTGGCCTCTCTTCCATGTGAAATGCAGGGAGGCAATGGGGTTAGTGTTTGTTATAGTGGAATTTCAGAAGACAGAAGGGCCAATGTTCAGATTGTTTGGCCTGTCCCAAAGCCCACTGGAGTGAATGGAAAGACTCCGCAGATGTCACTGGGCTTTGTATCGAAGATGTAGAACTAAAGTTAGGCATTTAAATCCAGCAGTTGGCACCTAAACCAGTGGCCTGAGCACTTGCCGCTCCCGCTGGCCCGGCTTGGGGATGACTCCCACCTGCACACCTGGCCTTCATCACTTACGGGCTTTCCTCCCCTGCGCAGGGAAGGAACTGGTGCTGTTTGTCCGCCTGCTGTCGCAGACTTGCGAGCAGGACTGCCTGAGCCAAGAACTGGACAACTTTCAGATCCAGGACATCGTGTCTGACTGTGACTACTGCGAGCAGACCCGCTTCTCCGTGCTCTCCACCGACAGCGGCATTGAACGGGACCTGCCTGCGGCAAGCGAGGAGCTGCTGCCGCCCGGTGGCACTGATGTGGAGCATGCCAGGCTCCAGAGGAAGGGCGGCATTAAGAAAAAGGCATGCCTTTTGGAGAGCATGGCCTTGCTGCAGAACAGCTGCAATGGTGCAGGGGCAAAGCAATCTGGGAAGCTGCACAGGAAGTCTGACAGCAACTTGGTGCCCATGCCTCACTTCCACAGACGGTACACTGCCCGGATTGTGGTTCTGGGGGATGACAGGGTCTTGGGGCGACTGGCCCAAGCCTATTACTCACTGAGGTAAGACTACAGCCTCCTCTGAGGGGAGGCGTTTCTATGCAGGGTGCAGTGATGGCTAATACTGGGGAGGATTGTCCGGCACAGGCTCTGCAACAGGGGTGGGATAGGTGCTGGCTGCTTCCACCTCACGCCACCACCTGTCATGCTGTGGGGTTAACAGAGGAAGGGAAAGAGGGAGCCCAGAATGGAAGGGTGGGGGGGTTGGGCTAGTATGAGAGCTTCATGGGAGTCGCCTCTCCTGCTAGGTAACACCGAAGGCTCAGGCCTCAGAGGCACCAGGTCTGTGGTGGGCTGCAGCCTGGAAGGGGAAGGATGATCCTGGAGCAGCAGGAAGGGATGTGGTGGGATTCTAGTGTTAAAGTACCACATGCCCCTGGGAGCCAGGATTGAACCTCTGGCGTTAAAAGCAGGCACCACAGCTGCCTGAGGTGACAAGCTCAGTGCTGTTAGCTCAAAGGCTGCAGCAAAAATGTAAATGGGGCTGGTCAAACATTTCCATGTGAAAACTTTTTTTCGATGGAAAATTGGGGTTTTGAGGCAGCAACAACTGAAAAGTTTTCACTCCTGGTGTTTTCATTTTTTTGTTTTTATGAAAAATTGAAATTTTCCACTGGGGACAAATCAAATATTTTCCAGCTCACAGATCTCTCTCTGACACCCTCCCCCCCGCACACACACTAGAGAAGGCCAAAGCGCTGCATGGTGAGCGTGGATTTACGTTAACGTGTGGTAAGGCCTGACCTGCCAGCCATCGGTGAGCCTAAAGAACAGAGCTGGTGGGAAGAGCGGGAGGAAGGATAGTACTATGGTTAGGGCACTTGCCTGGGACTCATGACCCTGGTCCCCTCCTCCTCCCCGGAGACATCCTAATGGACCTTGTGCTGTACCCCATTTCCAGGTCTATTTTTTTGATGACTGCACTGCCCTGCCTCACAGGGCTGCTGTAAGGGTAAATAAAGATTGTGACGTGCTCAGACACTATGGTAATGCAGCCCAGACACATTGGAAAGGCGTGTGAAGAGCACAGAGCCTTGAGGGGATTAGTGGTGGAAATTGTCCCCACACTGAGGGAGCAATGCTGTTGAACTTCAGGGCCCTACCAGGATGCAGCTGTGGGCTCTCATTCCACAGAAGCAGTTGGCTGTGGTTGGCTTATAGCAAACATTGTAACTTTAAAAACAAATGTATTTTGTTTTTTATTTCAAGGAAACGAGAGACCAGACGTGTTTTCCTGACGCCGAGGCTGAACCTGCAGTTCTATTACGTCCCTGTTGTGGAGAGGCAGCCAGACACCTGGCACACTCAGGTGAGCGATCCCGTAGGGGGGCCCATACCCTCTCTCACCTCTCGGCCTTGCAGAGGGGCAACCAGGGCTTGGATTGATCTGGTTGGAATGTTTTTCTGGGGGCCCACCAGGCTTCTGTAGGATTTAAGATTTTGTGTTTAGCCCTTATGGCTCTGAAAAAACCTACCAAATGGGACCCAATGCAGGGCTGTCTGGCTGAGTCTGCAGACAACCTGAAACCATAGCTCTGAGCAAGGTATCAATGGTTCAGTTTGTCCAAATGGGGTGTTGACTATGAAACCTAGTGATGATATTTAAGATCTCAACATGACTTATTTTATTGCTGGTCATTTTAACAGCTGCATCCAGCTACTCTGGGACTGTAGAAGGAGCTTAGGATCGTGCATAGGGCCTTTGCAGAGAAACAGTTTTTTGTTTTGGCTGATCCGTGCTTCCAATCAAACACTACGGCAGTGAAAATGAGTCTATTTTCCTTCTGAGACTGTGCCTGTACTAGGGAGATATGTGGCATCAGAGAAATGGGACCTGTTTCTTGCTCTGCCACTGACATGTTGTGTGGCCATGGGCAAGTCACCTCGCTTCACTGTGCCTCAGTTTCCCCATCTGTAAAATGGTGGTAGTCTTATTATTTGAAGCACCAAGGAACTCCAGTCATGGATCAGGACCTCATTGCATCAGGTGCTGTACAAATACGTCTCTATCCAAAGACCTGTCAGTCTAATGAGCTCTATGTTTGTGAAGTGCTTTGAGTTCTTTGGATGAAAATTGCTATAAGTGAACAGGTTTCAGAGTAGCAGCCGTGTTAGTCTGTATTCGCAAAAAGAAAAGGAGTACTTGTGGCACCTTAGAGACTAACAAATTTATTAGAGCATAAGCTTTCGTGAGCTACAGCTCACTTCATCGGATGCATTTGGTGGAAAAAACAGAGGAGAGATTTATATACACACACACAGAGAACATGAAACAATGGGTTTATCATACACACTGTAAGGAGAGTGATCACTTAAGATAAGCCATCACCAACAGCAGGGGGGGGGAAGGAGGAAAACCTTTCATGGTGACAAGCAGGTAGGCTAATTCCAGCAGTTAACAAGAATATCAGAGGAACAGTGGGGGGTGGGGTGGGAGGGAGAAATACCATGGGGAAATAGTTTTACTTTGTGTAATGACTCATCCATTCCCAGTCTCTATTCAAGCCTAAGTTAATTGTATCCAGTTTGCAAATTAATTCCAATTCAGCAGTCTCTCGTTGGAGTTTGTTTTTGAAGCTTTTTTGTTGAAGTATAGCCACTCTTAGGTCTGTGATCGAGTGACCAGAGAGATTGAAGTGTTCTCCAACTGGTTTTTGAATGTTATAATTCTTGATGTCTGATTTGTGTCCATTCATTCTTTTACGTAGAGACTGTCCAGTTTGGCCAATGTACATGGCAGAGGGGCATTGCTGGCACATGATGGCATATATCACATTGGTAGATGCACAGGTGAACGAGCCTCTGATAGTGTGGCTGATGTGATTAGGCCCTATGATGGTATCCCCTGAATAGATATGTGGACAGAGTTGGCAACGGGCTTTGTTGCAAGGATAGGTTCCTGGGTTAGTGGTTCTGTTGTGTGGTGTGTGGTTGCTGGTGAGTATTTGCTTCAGATTGGGGGGCTGTCTGTAAGCAAGGACTGGTCTGTCTCCCAAGATCTGAGAGAGCGATGGCTCGTCCTTCAGGATAAACACCACCCTATATCGGAAACCTACTGACCGCTATTCCTACCTACATGCCTCTAGCTTTCATCCAGATCATACCACTCGATCCATTGTCTACAGCCAAGCGCTACGATATAACCGCATTTGCTCCAACCCCTCAGACAGAGACAAACACCTACAAGATCTCTATCATGCATTCCTACAACTACAGTACCCACCTGCTGAAGTGAAGAAACAGATTGACAGAGCCAGAAGAGTACCCAGAAGTCACCTACTACAGGACAGGCCCAACAAAGAAAACAACAGAACGCCACTAGCCATCACCTTCAGCCCCCAACTAAAACCCCTCCAACGCATCATCAAGGATCTACAACCTATCCTGAAGGACGAGCCATCGCTCTCTCAGATCTTGGGTGATGTTGGTGATGTTGGTGATGGCTTATCTTAAGTGATCACTCTCCTTACAGTGTGTATGATAAACCCATTGTTTCATGTTCTCTGTGTGTGTGTATATAAATCTCTCCTCTGTTTTTTCCACCAAATGCATCCGATGAAGTGAGCTGTAGCTCACGAAAGCTTATGCTCTAATAAATTTGTTAGTCTCTAAGGTGCCACAAGTACTCCTTTTCTTTATAAGTGAACAGCATTATTTACTGAAGGCCAGATCCTGCAACGAGTTCCACGCACAGGACCCCTGTGTCCCCACAGACTTCATTGACATCAGTATGGCCACATGGAGACTCAAGGGTCTTTTGGCACGGAGTTCAGGGCAGGATCAAGGTCTAAATGAGGTTAGAAGTTGGGACAGCCGGAAACAGGGAGGATACCGTTTGGATCAGCACAAGGCTGAGATGCTATCATGGTCCGTATTAGAAATCAATGAACATTTACAGCTCCTGGCAGTCTAAATTTGCCCCAGAAATGGCAGTATATCCTGACAGCATGTGCACGTATTATTAGTTAACTTAATTCATTAACTGTCTTTATTCTGGAGCACCCAGAGCTGCAGAAAATGTTCTAGCTGCTCCACACCAGCAAGCAAAGACCCAGCCCCTGCCCCCAAAAGCTGACCATTAAAATTTGACACGACTACATGAGGATCATAACCGACCAGTGAGAGTGCACAGTGGAGGGGGGTAAGATTGGGAGGTTACTGAGGGTCTGTCTACACTGTGTTTGGAAGGTGTGACTGCAGCATGTGTAGATGTACCTGGAGCTGGCTTTGATCTAGCTAGTTCAAAGCTAGCTCAGGTAACAATAACAGCAAAGCTGTGGCAGTATGGACAGCAGCCACTCAGATATGTACGCAGGGTCCTGTGTGGGCAGGGTTAGCCCAACAAGCTGTCTGTGTTGGCACGGCTTCACTGCTATAGTTACCTGATCTAGCTTTGATCTAGCTAGACTTGAGCTAGCTTTGATCCAGCCAGATCAAAGCTTGCTTGGGAACGTCTACACATGCTGCAATCACTTTCCAATTGCAGTGTGTAGACATACCCTCCGTCAGGTGTGAACCACACTTGCATTGCATTACCCACTCTGGTACAGCTAAAAATAGCAGTTTAGATGTGGTGGCATGGGCTTCCACGCGGGCTCTACAAGCATACAGAGGACACTGGGTATGTCCTAGCGTTGCTGAAGCCACTGTATCTACACTGCTATTTTTTTAGCCATGCTAGCACAGGCAGAGCTAGCATGCGTGTCCATCCGAGCTGCTGTCATATCTCGGATTGCAGAGTAGACATACCCACCGAGGGAGAAGGTTGGGTTAATAGCAAGATTGCATCCCTGTCAAAGCAGTCGTTTGCTTAGCTTCTGGTGTCTTTAACCCTTTCCTTGAGGGATATTATTCCGTGCATAACAAGCAGGTGCAAGGAGCTGACTGTCCTGTGCTGTGTTTCTCCTCCTCCAGGATCATACTATGCCTAGCCAGATGGAGCTCTGCGAGCTGGCTGTGTATCTGGGCAAAGCTGACCCTTGGTATGAGAGCAATATCAACGCACTGTGTCACATGATCCCCAAGCTGGCCACCATGGTACGAGGGGGAACCCTTCCTTTTGTGCACTGTTCGTGCCGGGTGCCTCAGAAACCACAATGGGGCCTCTGAGTGAACTTCTCAGAGGCTAAAAGCACCCAACTCGTGTTTCTCACTGAGTTCTGTACTTTCTCAGTCATGTGGAAAATACAGAGTGGCAGCGTCACACATTTTGGGGTGCATGGTTGTGCTTGTGTGGTCTGCAGGGCTGTGATTTCCCAATACTTAATGATTTGTTCAGGTTTTTGATAATTTTTATTCCTTTAAGAATATTCCAAGACCAGTCGTGCGGGATGGCTGAATTGGTGGTGGGGTGGGGGTGGAAATGGGCTCATATTGCCCCCACCCAGTGAGTAGACTCCATGCTCTGAAGCGGATGGGATAGAAGGATGAAGAGCTGAATCCATGCTGGGGCACTTTACTGCAGCAGATTCTCTTTGGTCAAGGCTCAGTGTTGCAAATTTAGTAACTGGGGTGGGGGAAGCGAAATAGCGAAATGAGGTGTTTGCTCAAAAGCCTGTCTGTGAAGGGGATTTGCAGCTCTCATTGCCTGGCTTTTTCAAAACATTGTCAGATCCCCTTTAAACAGGGGCAGTTGGTGGGATGGCAAAGGGCAGAGACTCTCCTCCCCTGTGGTCTTGCTCTGACTGATCTCCATATAGAAATGGAGCACTCTCAGTGTGTGCGGGGGTGGGGCGGTGCCTCATTGTGGTAATTTACCAAGAGGGGTAAGGATCAGAGAAGTGACTGCAGGTGATGCAAACTGTGCTTTCCACACAGCCTTCCTCCCTGAGCACACACCCCAGGTCTGACCCATTCATTATTGATGTGATCGCTTACTACGTGCGCCTGGGCATCCAGCCAGTCTATTTCCAGGTCTATGCTGTTAAGGTCAGTGTCTTGTCTGTCATCCTTTTACATAACACACCAGCAACGGCCCCAAACCACACCCTAGTTCACATTCCCGACGTGGAAGAGGGCTTGCTGGCCCAGCTGTGCAAAGCTCCCAGGTTTTCATGCAAATATCAGCTTTAATCTACATGGTCTCCAGCCCCTAGTGTTCCCTCCGAGCTCCTGGTTCTAGTGATCCTCCAAATCTAGTAGGGAAGCTGAGTTGAAACCACTGGGCTCCATCTGGGTCACCTCAGGGCCATGCAGAAGAGCTAATTTCGTGTGATTTTTTGGCACCGAACCATAAATTGGTCCCAGGTTCCTGTTTAACTGGACCCAGGTTTGCTCACAAGGTGCACAAGTTCCCTTTGTTCAGATTCTGTGATGAAATGTGGAATCAGGTGATTCATGGGAGTTTTTGCCAGACTCTACCTCATTGCTGCAGGGTCTATGGATTTCCTGAAATGTTTCTTGTATTTCCTGCCATCTTCTCTGAAACAGAATCAATGTCAGACCTGACATTCAACATGAGACAAAAACAATTAGCGAAGGACTTTAATGAGACCACCTGGTTAGATCATTAGCAGGAACCGATCCAGGGCCTCTAGCTCCAAACACTTGAGCTGCCTTTTCCACTTTGCTTCAAGGACTAGATTCATCAGCTGGGAACAAAACCAGGTCTCACTATCATCTGTGGGTCAGCCGCAGAGGGGAGCCAGTAACTCCTCTTGTCAGTGCCTCACAGGACTTTATCTCCTTCCTATCACTCTGGCATTATTCCAGCCCCCACCTCACTTGATCCTCGTGTCATATGGCTGGTGACCTTGTTATTTTTAAATTATTTTTATTCCCCAGTTTTTCTCCTCCGTGTTGCAGACTCATGGCCAGGTGACTCTCTGGGCATTTCTGTCAGCACTCAGGTGCCACAAACAGGAATTTACATGCCTCAGAGCTAATCAGCATACTGGTACAAGGACTGAGGGTCTTGCGTGGGAGCCCTCATTTCAGTCAAGATGACACCTGGTGGTGAGGTGTACAGTGCCCCAGGAGAAATCCCCCTTGTTTACATTACTGGCCAATTCCGTGTTCTCGTTCTGGAAGTTCTCGAGCTCCATGATACTGTATGTAGGTTCTGTGATGAAATATGTAACCAGGCAACTCTAGGGCGGTTTTCTCAGACTCTTCCAGAGCTTAGCTGTCCTCTGTGATGAAGGAGACGTGCATGAAATCACTTTTATTCCTGACGTGTACCTTGCCTCCGGTTGCTTGTTCCACATATGAAGTCACAGCCCCTTTGTGATATCACAACCGGTTGCTGCAGAGATGACTGTGATGTCACAGAGGGTCACTATGGGGGGACCAATCAGGAGCTGTTCCCAGAGGTCTTTTCCTCTTTCAGATTCTCTTCAGCAGTGCGGCTCAGGAGCCAGCAGAGGATGTGTTCCTCACCGAGCTGAGTGCCAAGGTGCAAGATTGCAAAGCCCCCAAAGGTGCGTAGCGGGTTTCAGCATCTTCTCTGCCACCAGGAATTCCCCTTCATCCCTTATTGCCTCTCTCTTTAGTAAGCAATCACACTCACCTCCATCACCCCTGGGTCCTTCCATACACAGTAACCAAAGCCACAAGGCCCCGGAGTGAGGCAATAATCTAATGGCTGATGAGGATTTCAGCTCGTGCATGTGTCTCCTTATGATTCACAAGCTGGAAATCATTAGCCATCATGTCAGTGCACCTGTGGAAAGACTGGTTTTTCAAGTCTGAAATCAGGGCTGCGCAGAATACCCATTCAGAGGCACTTGCCCTACAGGCTTAAAAAATGCACCATAGTGATGCTGTGATGTGGTATAGCACCTCCCAGGTGCATCTCAGAGTCAGGTACTTGGATGCATGTGGATAAAACTCCCCTGGCAGGATACAGCCTGAAGAGTGATCCATCAGATAACGCGCTCTCATTCTATATAGGGCTTTATAGATTGTGGCTAATGCCTTGAATTGCTCTTGGAAGCACATGGATAGCTAGCGCAAAGCTTCATGCATGGTCATTATATGTTTGTAGTGCTCCATCCCAGTAGCTGAAACTTCCAGGTGCTTCCATGAAAGTATTTCCAAGCAGGGTCGGAATTTGAAAAATGTAGAATTTTTTTTTTTTTTAGGTATGGGTTGGGGGAGAGGGGGAAATTTGAAAAAAACATTTGCAAGACGTTCTGCCTCCAAGTATTGTTGGTAGGTTGGGGACACTTGGTAAAAGAACAGGCAAGGAAACCTCCTGGCTCCTAATGCTGCGGTTAGAACTAACCTACAGCAATAAAGCCCAATCCTGATCCCATGGGAGTCAATGGATGCCTTTGCATTACAGCTGAATGTATACCCTGAATGAGCAATGTTGCCATTCGGATCCTCACTTCCCGTTGATTTTCCTCTTCCAGACCATACGCCAACAAAGAAGAAAACAACGCTGGAAGTCCCTGGGGCAGATCTCTCAGTAACATATAGCAAGGTAAGATGTGACTCTTTGTCCCATGGCCTCATTGCTCGCAGGACTCCTTTTGGCGGATCTGGGAGCTCTCTGCATGCAGGGCTCTGGGGGAGATCGCTGCGGCAAGGGAAAACTGCCTTTGCTTTTGTCCATGAGAACGTGGCTGTGATCCTTTCAGCACATGCATTGCTTGAGGGCTGAATGTGCCAGGGTATCATCTTACCAGCTGTTCTTGGGACATCTGGTCC
The DNA here is from genome assembly GCF_009764565.3 of Dermochelys coriacea. Lineage (NCBI taxonomy): Eukaryota > Metazoa > Chordata > Testudines > Dermochelyidae > Dermochelys > Dermochelys coriacea. Next base: position 23,752,360 of record NC_050081.1, read on the forward strand.
CCCCTGTCCTGGAAATCTTGATTAGGATGCACAAGACCCCTTATTGGTTAACTGTAAAGTCTAGCCTATGTGATTATGATTTCTAATGGGCCCTCTTTTCTCCTCCTATTGCACATCTATAGAGGAGGGGTACTTTTCAATGAACACCTTGATGGCCTATTGTAGTTGTCGTTTCCCTTTGTTTTGAGTCCCTCAGCATTGCCCGTGTCCAGCTAATGTGTTTGTAAAGGGGTTCAGCCCCATTTACACTAGCCCTTAAGCAGCGTTTAAAATCACGTTAGCTAACACTTTTTTCAGAACACACATCTTTTTCCTAGTCTAGACAAAGCCTATGGGCCCAGTTCTGCCACCCTTATTTAGACTGCGTAGTGCTTTACTCATCGACCAGTCTCACTAAAATCAGTGATGCTACTCCCTGAGTAAGACACATGTGCAAGCGCTGGAATAAATTGCCCAGGGAGGTTGTGGAATCTCCATTATTGGAGATTTTTAAGAGCAGGTTGGACAAACACCTGTCAGGGCTGGTCTAGATAATACTTAGTCCTGCCTTGAGTGCAGGGGACAGGACTAGAAGAAGACCTCTCGAGGTTCCTTCATGTCCTACGATTCTATGATTCTCTGTTCTGCCTGAGCAGCTTAGAATCTGTTGTTTTTTTTTAACATGGCCCTTTATATTTATCATTGTCCCACCTTTTTTCCTCTCAGTTTAGATGGGTTTTCCCCACTGTAATCTTATGCTTTTTCTGTCATTAAGAGGGGCTGGCAGGGTGTCTTTTTGAGTTTAACCAGGGGCTGGGTGACTGTGTCTTGCCTCATTTCGAACCCACTCAAATATTGTGGGTTTGAAAGCTAAACTGGAACATGAAAGCTATCAGGTTTGCTTAGGAGAGGTTGTGAGAAAAGCCACAGAGGGAGGAAATCCAGTGGGGTGAAAAGTGGAGCAGAGTGAGAAACAGAGGAAGAATGTGAAAGTAGGAGCAGAGAGGGAGGGGGCGGGGAGAGAAATCAAACGAAAAAAACAGATTTAGCCTGTCCCAGTGTGCTCTGAATCAGGCACCCAGTTGGTTTCATGCAGACCTAACATGTTAATCCCCATGAATGTAACTGAGTGAAATGAGCCTTTTGTGCAGGTTTTGCTGAGTGATCGGAAGAAGGAGGTAGGTGTCCTGCTGCGATCTACCGGCCTGGTGATGAAAGCCATTCCCTCCAGTGAAACAGAAGGTGAGGATTCTCCAGGTGGGGCACTGTTTGCTGAGCTGCCAACTATTCAGCGTTTTGGGGATTCCTGAGCAGGACCTGGGAAAAGCCAAAGAAGAGGCTGGCCCCCAGAGAATCCATCCTAGAATGCTCAGTGCATGCTTTGGCTGGGCTTGGGGAGCTGAGTCCCTGCTGCGTGCATACCCATGTGCTGCAGACATGGTCACTACAGCTCATGGTCATGTATCTGGCTGTTGAATCTCATGCCCCACTTTTAAGGAGCTCCCAGTAACTGAGGCTGCAGCACTGGACTCAGTTCTGCTTCTTTGTGCCATTATATCCCACCTCTTCTGCATTTGTGTGACCGGGGATGAAGGGAGGAAGCAATGTCTTTGGGGGATAGACCTTCAGCTGGTGTAGACTGTCATAGCTCCTCCTTTGCGTCTGCCCCATGAGCCCCAGTGGAGATACTCCCTTGGGGTGACAGAGGATGGAGTCACTGCAAAGGCAGCACTCTCAGCCTTATGTAGTGCAAGGGAATAGGACGGGAGTAACTTGTGTTGTTCTCCGGGGCCCCCTCAGACTGATGCTAGGAGCTGGACCAAGGCACCCCAGGCAGACAGACACTCATTCTAACATATTACCTTCGGAGATGATGGGGGACACACGAACAAGGGTTAGCAGTGGAGGATCCCAGAAAACCTCACCCAGCCAAGGCAAGGCAAGCTGGGCTGACCTGTGCTCTAGTCTCAGTCTAACGCCCCGATTCTGTTGCAGATCTGGTGTGCTTGGATGTAAATATTGCTGAAGTAGTCAAAACCTCCAACCTGTCAGGAAGATCGTTTTCTGTAAGTAGCCATGGCCCCTTGGCAGAAGCGGTGGAAGCACCCTAAAAGTGTGGGGGGTCACAGACGCCTGAACCATGGCCCTGCCCCCATGCTGCCCCTTCCCCCTGAGGCCCCACCCCCTCTCCCCAAGGCCACGCCCCCCACTCACTCCTCTCTGCCCCTTCTCCCCGCTCCGTCGCTTGCCCTTATGGCCGGTAAAAAGTGTGGGGACCCCCAGTGCCCCTGTCCCTTGGAGGTGGTGATTCAGAATCACAAGCTGAGCAATGTTGGGCCAGGTCAGTGCTTGAATGAGAGCTCTCCCAGGAAATCCCAGACTGTTGCAGAGTGGGAGGAAGGAGGACCAGCCAACCTGGTTACACAGACATGGTGTAAGGGTCCTGTCCACACTGCAGAATAAGGGTGTTAAAAAAGGAAGATAGCACCCCAAACTCCCAATCCTCTCAGGGATGGGTCCACCTGGGATGCAGAGCAGGGCTTAGAGTGCCTGACCCCGCAGATGCTACTGAAGCTACTGCTTACTACCATGAACAGCCTATTATTGGCCAGGAAGCTACTCATTATAGGAATAGTGCGCTCAGCAGGGTTTGCAGGATCTGGCCCATTGCTTAGGATCCTTTGGAATGAATGAATGATGTAGCTGGAGAAATGTAATCAGAAGCATGATTATTAGAGATTTTACTTATTGCCACTGCAAAGACTGAAGAAGGAAATCCCCCATTGCTCTGCAAAAGTGGGAGGAGATATTGCACACAGCTGGTCAGAAAGTGGTTTCAGTTTGTTTTCTCCCCTGGCAAATTTCAGCTTTTTGCTGGAAACCCAAGCAGTTCTGTCACTGTCCCTCAATACTGCCTGGACGGAACACCGCGCATCAGCATTTCTCCTCTGCAAGACTGCCATTGGAGCAGCGTGCCTTGGTGTATAGTAGATATTATGATCCAGAGGACAAACATTCACTAGATACAGGGTTTGATCCTCTTGCCCTGCAAGAATAGTGCAAAGAGGGTTTAGTATAACTGAAGGTATGAGGGCAGCTTGTGTGGGCTCGCCGGTGCTAGCTCTAATCTATCAGTGCAGCTGTGGCAGCACAGACCTTGTTGTAAGCTAGGGACGCGGGCTTGTACAGCCAGTGCCACAACATCTCACTGCTACTTTTAGTTAGCTTAAAGGTAGTTTGGGTGTGCCTACGTGAATGGCAATCACACCCCCAGTTGCAGTGTAGACATATCCTGAGAATCAGGTCCTTTAGGGCCAAATGGACCAAAGGCCTGTTTCTTTATCACCTATTGCCATGTATTTCAGGCAACCCGGGTGAGATTCAGTGACTCACAGCCCAAGGGAAGGGCAGCTATAAGCCACCTTTGTGCCCTCCCAAACCTGGGCTGCTCTGGGGCCTTCAGTGTACCTTAAACAGCCCTAGGGGCCTGTCAAAGTTATGGCAGCCTCCCCCATCTCCACTGAGTCACAGTGTTGCCTAGAATCGCTGCAGCACTAGCGCTGTAGACCTGCCCCGACTCACCCTTCCTGCCCCTGCCCCACCCCCAGCATGACCACAGGCTGCACCAGGGCTTGCAAAGGGGTCCTCAGAGAGCAACTTTGCAGTGCCTGTGTCAGGGGAAACCTTCCCACACTGGTATAAAGGTCTAGAGTGGGGGTGGGAGATCTCACCCCAAGACTCTAACACTAGCAATCCTTTGTTAGGCTGCTTGAGCACCAGGCTTCCCCAGTTACTGTGGAGACTCTGGCCAGTGATTCTGGAGGCCTAATTTGGGACACCTTAAGGGGGCCTGATTTTCAGAGTTGTTGAGCCTCTGCATCTCTCACTGACTTCAACTGGGGCTGTGGGTGTTCAACACCTTTGAAAACTAGGCCCCTTTAAGGAGCCTCAAGTTAGGCACCCAAATCACTGGCTGCTTTTGAAAATATTGGCCAATTTGTGTCGGGGGAAATAAAAGGAAGGAGCCAGTTCCCTCTTTATTCCAGCAGTCATGTCTTGTGGTCCAAGGTTCAAAAATAGATGTGTGTATGCACACACATTCACCATCTGTCTCAGTGCAGCCTTGAGAAGGTAAGTGAAAAATTCAGCAGGGCTTTTTCTTCCCTGTTGTTCCAGTCAGCAACAAACAAGATCAGAACACGCAATATCAAAATCCAGTGCATGGAACAAAGGACCTTCAACCTGTGCCTGGACAAGGACTTCAGAAGGACCTACACGAACGTGGTCAGGTAAGGCTACTTCGCTGCAAGGCTTTTAACAAGCAACAAGCTATTGATTTAAAGTTAGACTCCCCTGGAGACACAACATGTCTTTTCACAAGGGTCATCAGGACTACAGAGGAGGTGATGTGGCTAGTGCCCAGGCCTGGAAGTCAGGAGATATGGGTTCTAGTCCTGACTCTGCTGCTAACTTGGTGAGAGGCCTTGGGTGAGTCACATGGCCTCCCTGTGCCTGCTATCACCAGGGTAAAACCAGTGATATTGACCTTCCTTTGTAAAGTGTTTTGAGATCTTTGGTTGTAAAACACTGTCAATGCAAACTATTTTATCATATATAGTAAATGATAAAAGAGAGCGGCTCAAGCAGATGGCTGGGGGCCAGGAAATCTGGCTCATTTCCCAACATTGCCACAAACTTCCTCAATATCTCTGTATTGCGACCTTCCCATTTGTAAGGTGCAGATTATACTCTTCTACCTCCCATAAGGGAGTTCTGAAGCCTAACTCATTAATGTCCGTAAGAGACAAGGTGAGTGAGCTAATATCTTTTATTGGACCAGCTTCTGTTGGTGAAAGAGACAAGCTTTCAAGCTCCACAGAGCTCTTCTTTGAGATTCATGGATAGAAAGCATTATCCAAGTGCGTGTTTGCACATGATGCTCTAGATATGGATACAGTAATCTTCATTTCTTGCTTGAAATCGTCGTATAATGTTGTTTACTGTTAAAGAGCTGCTTGAGTTCTACCCCAGCAGTGGCAGCATTTCCGTGGTGGTGGAAATGATTCTTTTCTACAGCTTTTAGAGTGATTTTGGATCCTTCAGGATAAAAGGCACTGTAGAAATCAGAAGGTGGGAGTGGGTAGTCTGTGTGAGCAGCTTTGATACTATAGCAGCAAAAAATGAGAGTTTTTTCAAGAATTGGTGCAGGCTGGCTTTGTATTTTAAAAACCACAATTTCATAATTTTGCCCCAAGTCACATCCACAACAAAAATGTATCATGGACCAATTCACATGCAGCCACCACCATCATCTGCAGGGGTTTGAACCCAGGACTCTAAGCACAAAAACACAAGCTACCACTTGAGCAGAGCTGGTTGAAAAATGTCAACAGTCAAAATTATTTGACGAAGAAAAGGAAGATTCTTTTTTGTGGATGAAAATGTGTCCCTTTTTTAAACTGGCTCAACAATTGAGTTGAAGGAAAAGTCCTTTGTGTGACAAAAGTTGGCTGTACGGTCACAAATCAGCCACTTAGAGGAGATGTTATCATACACTAGACCAGAGCATTACACATGCTCTCATAACTGTGCACATAAACACTGCATGTGCATATGCAGCTCTGATAGTTGGGTGTGCAAACTGGTATTAGTGCCTGGATTTCAAATGCCTTCAAAGTTCGGGGGAGTTTGAAGGTGGAGTTTTGATTCAGGCCCATCTGTAGTACATACACTGTGCATTTCCCCCAAATCAAACTTAGGCTAGCCTAAGGCACTGTGTAAATCAAATAATAATAACAATAATATGAATTAGATAATCTTTCTAGCAAAAACCAGTGCAAGATTACAAACAGATTATACATCTTAGTTCCATGGATGTAAATCCAAAGCAACAGCCAAAGCCAATGGAGTTACTCTGGATATACACTGGTGTAATTGAGATCAGTATTTGGCCCATGATTCAGCATGTTTAGTGAAAGTATCTTTCTTCTTCTGCAGTGTGGAAGTTTCTCCTTGCCTGGAACCCAGCTATTGCTTGCAAAAGACCAGGACAATGAAATTCAGCCTGCATGAGCCGGAGGGTGTGGGACTGGCCCAATACATGCCCAAATCTTTGCTGTTGCCCATCAACACCTTTGCAGGCATCATCCAGTGAAGAAGATAAGAAAAAAATTGGCGTGAGAGGCATTTGTAAGAATCCCTGGTTGGGTCACAATAGAATGGGGACCGAAGAACACACTAAAAGCCACCTACAGTGACTTCAACAACAATTTCTCTTGTAAAGCTTCAACTCTACGGGAAGTTAGGGCTCAAAGAAGAAAGTAAAAATCAGCCAAACTCTTATAATGCCGTGGCTTAGGGCTGAGCCAAGGAACAGAGCCTCGGGGATGGTGGAAGAGCAGGGAGTTCCTGTAATGCTGGAGAGTGGGGCTGGGCTGGGGAATTGAGCACAGAGGGAGATAAGCAGGAGTCAGACTATTATTCTTCTGTGTGTGTCAGTAAAATACCTTGAGAGAGGAAGAAGGGCTTCTTCTGTAGAAGGATTGGAGACAAGCTGGCAGAGTTTGGCTTCTGCTTGCTTTAGGTGTGGCACAAGGTGCAATTATTATTATTTAATATTTTATATTACAGTAGTGTCTGAAACCCCTAATCAGGGATCAGTGCCCCATTGTGCTGGATGCTGCACAGATACACCTGAAGCTACAGTCTCTGTTTCAAAGCAATATATTTGAGTCACCTTGGGGACATAGGCAATTGCCTCAAAACATTCACTCAGCAAAGAAGAAAGCTTGTAAGGGCTGACTGGAATTGAGTAGAACATGTGTATCACTAGGGTCTGCCCAGCTCTCACTGAGGTCTGTGGGAAAAACTGCCATGGACTTCCATGCTAGTGACTTTGGCTAGCATCAGAAAAAGCTGCCATAGCAGCAGGTGCACAAGTTCCTATCTTCATTCCTGCTCATTGCCAGCTGAAGTCATTTCAGATACCAAGTGTAGATTCATTAACTTGTCAGATCTAATCCCAAATGTCCAGGACAGCGCTAACAAGATTTCCCTTAAATCCTGATAGATGTGATCATTAAACCTTTCTTGCGTGAGACTATCAGTGTCTGCTCCTAAAGACTGGGTTACACAAACCCCAAATTGTTCTCTGCTTCCACACCTCATTGCTAGTGTTGATTTGTCACAGCGATGCAAGAAACAGCTACCCAAAGAACCCATCAGTGGCTTCTCTAGTTTCTTGGCCTTCATGTGCTTTCTCTTTGGTTCACATGCTATAGACTGGTGAGGAGAGCCTGAAAGCCCAGAGCAGTTTACAGGTGGTAATACATTGTAGTGTAGTGCATATTGAGCCAGGTTAATTTGCGGGTCCATAAGGTCTCAAGTGCAGCACATGCTCCCCAAGAGATTCTGCTCATAGCCAAAGCAGCCCGAACAGGAGATGGTGCTGGTTGATGAAGGTATCCGTAGGGGAGTGCTGAGTCAGTACATCCCAGCTGAGGGTTAAGTCAGCAAGACTCCCACAAGAGCTGCTGGTGGAACGCCCCAGCAGAATCCCTACAGGACTATGGCAGGGAAAACAACATCCCCCTTGCCCCCAGAGGTGACTCCACACTCCTGCCATGGAACAGATGGCCAGGCTGGGATGTGATTTGTGTCTGGCCAATGGGAATTGTTCCTCTGCCAATCAGGGGCTACTTAATTTAGTGTCTAAATGTGGAATCAGAATGTATCCAACAAAACTTTAGGTATCCAAGTTTGAAATGTTGGACTGCAATGTTTAGATCGGGCCCTTCTAAATACCCTTCACAGAACTGCCTTGATTAAGGCCCAAATATTTTGATGACAATAGGATTTTTTGGACATTTAGGCCCTGTGGACACTGGGGAAGTTTGGGTTAAATTTCCCCCCATGTAGTCTTTAAAGATTGTCTCAACCCTCCTGCAGCTCCCATCGCTGCCCTGCTCTGCGATTTTTAAGATGAAACAACCATTTACTCTCACTCCTCACTGCAAAATTTTTATCTTTTACCTTCTAGCTAAAGTTTTACAAACTCCCAGCTTAGCATATTGCATAAAACTATTACAATGAAAACAATTCCCCAGGAAGCGATATTGAAATATACTGCCTGCTGGCAAATCACCTTTAAAACTGATGGCAGGTGAGAGGCTCCCTAGCAATAGGAGAGCCTGGCAACCCCCCAAATCATTTAATTACAAAAAAAGTAAATGTGTGTGTGAGACTCTCTCTCACACCATGGGACATCCTCATTGTGAGACCCTCATGGCTTGGGTGTGTATTGAGACATTCACTGTACTGACAAGTGACTCAAGTACTCGAGAATTGCGATTTCATGAAGAGCTATACTCCCCAAAGTGTGTTATTCCACTTATGAAAACTGTATATTTCACTTTTTCCTCCAGAGGGAAAAAAAAAGCCAAGTCCTATTGTTGTCCCATAATCACTGGGGTTACAAAAATAATCCAAAAATTTAATCCAGGGAATATCCTTCCCCCCTACTGCACTGCACTTCCTTGTATTCGGATCTCACCAGAGCCCCTGAAGGAAATGATATTTTTGTTGTGCTAGGAGATTTAGCCACCTCATTCCAAGTTCAGCTAACCTTACCCTCCTGAGTCCTCACGAGGGGATACAAGATAAACAAAGCCAGAAGCATTCAGCAACAGGGCTTTCATGACTCCAGCGTAAACAGCATCGTCTTTAACCTCAGTTTACTCATGGTTTATTGTAAATTATTGACAAGCAACAACATAAAATTTGTGTGGAAAAGAGATGAATTTGGCCCCAGAAGGAGAGACATACAAGGGAGACCCCATGACTAATGATGGAAAAGGAGGTCAAGAAATGCCTGGATGAAGCCAGCACTTCTCTTCCTATAAGCTGCTATGTAGGGCAGTAATTTGAGAGGCTGACAAACAGCTCCTCACATGGCCGCCTGCCTTGGGATTTAACTATAAGTTCACTTTGCCTGGCATGCTAGACATAACCAGAGACTTGTATGATAGCTTTGAATTTGTACTGATGTATATAGGTATTAACTATGTATAGCTGTGTATGATGTAGATAGATTATAAATTATTTGTATAGGTGTAATTGATCATATATATTGGAAAGTGCAGTTTTTTTACCTATTTGATTAAAATGGCATTACAAAAACCCAAATGGGTGCCAATGTGTGTGGGCACGTGCGCATGTGTGTGAAAGGGGAGATGGTCCGGGTCGAAAAAGGTTACTTATCAAAGTGGCCAAGTAAGTTTTGTTCTCCATGTCTTCCCTCTGCTGTCCCTATTGTGAGATTGTACACCCTGCATTAGGGGATGGAATCCATTTCCAAGCAGTTAGCAATTAGAGGAGTACTCATAAGTCTCTGTGTGCCAGTATGTTAGAAGCCAGGATGGAGAAGTCCCCAGCCCCCTCGTGGCCTAGGGAAACTCTCCTGAGAGAGAATTCTGCTAATATGCCAGCAGAACCATGGAAAGATCACAGGGGTGGAGCTAAGGAGTAGCCTGGATAAAAGGGCAGGTGCTGGATCTCCACGAGGAAAGTGTTTCCTTGCTACCAGAGCTGGAAAGGACTCTACAGAGCCTGGAAAGGTGCTGGGGGAAAGGGCCTTCTAGAGGCAAGCCAAGGTAGGAAGAAATCTGGGGACGTGGCAAGGGGTCAGAGTGAGCAGACTTGTCTGATAATAGACGCTGGATAAACAAAGCTAAGAGGTAACACTTTCAAAAATGCCTAAGTGACTTAGAAGCTTAAGTGCCATTTTCAAAAGTGACTTAAGAGCCTATTGACTTTCAGTGCGACTCCCCTTTCTAAATGGAGAGAGGGATAGCTCAGTGGCTTGAGCATTGGCCTGCTAAACCCAGGTTTGTGAGTTCAATCCTTGAGGGGGCCATTTAGGGATTTGGGGCAAAAATTGGGGATTGGTCCTGCTTTGAGCAGGGGGTTGGACTAGATGACCTCCTGAGGTCCCTTCCAATCCTGATATTCTATGATCACTTAGGGTAGATCCACAAAGAAATGTAGGCCTGGTGATGCTGAACTTTGCCACACCTACCTTTTAGGTGCCCAGAAATTCACTGGGATCCACAAAGCCTGAGTTCGGCACCTCCTCTTCCTCTACAATGAATGGGTAGAGGGAGGTGCCTCAGAAAGGGATTCACAAAAGCCAGCATGCTGGGTGGCTTCCTGCCTAAATGGGAGATGACAAGCCAGGGGGTGTGTGCTAAGTATTGCTGCTCTCATGAAGTTCAGCACCTAAATCTGGGCTGCAGGGGGGCACCTCCCTCTGCTTGGTATTCTCAACCCTCCCTTGGGGCTAGGTGCCTAGGCTGTTTTTCGCAAGAAGCAGGTGGGGGGGGGGGCGAAGGAGGAGGATGACCTAACCACTGAGCTATGGGATATTCCCATGTGGGGCTCCCTCAAGCTTTCCTGTTGAAGCTGTTCCACCGTGGGTAAATAATGAAAGAATGATTTGGAGAGAGAACACAAGCATGAGTGATTCTGGAGCCTAGTGGTTAGAACACTCAACTGGGAACCCAGGATCCAGGACCCCTGCTCCAATGAATTTCTGAAATTTATTCAGCATGACAAAGCTTCAACAGGAGAGTCTGAGGGACCCCACACCAGAATATCCCATAGCCCAGTGGCTTGGGCACTCACCAGAGAGGTGGCAGACTCCTGTTCAAATACCTTCTCCCCCACAGGGAGGAAGAACTGGGTGCTTCCCACATCCCAGGTGAGTATTCTAACCACTGGGCTAAAAGTTATGAGAGCCTCCCCTGCCCCACTTTTTTGTATATTCTCTGCTATAGGGGGCTGATCCAGTAGGTGAGCTCTAAGAATGCTTACTGGCTAGGCCCTGCAGGCGAGTTAAGCGGAGGAATGCCTGTCTTTCCCCTGGGTTTTGCTTCGTTCTAGGATTTAGACATCCAGATGCCTGCACATGCACAGAGGCACAAACGTAGGTGCCTAGGGATCTTTTACTGCAAAAATGTAGTGCCAAGCAAGTTTAGGCACCTACAGATGTGGCAGCCAGAGTGTGTGTGTGTGTGTGTGTGTGTGTGTGTGTGTGTGTGTATTGGGGGAGGGGAGGGGAGGTGAATTCCAGTGGGGCCTGATTCTGGGATTTCAGCACCTAAGGTGGGAGTTAGGCACCTAAGTCCTTTGGTGAATCTATGCCTTAAGTAGTTTTGAAAATATTGCTCAACATCTTTACTTGCAAATTCTGCAACATGCAGGCAGCAAAGACTACACTGCCAAAGAAGGACCAGGCTACATATGAAGACTTTCAGTTTATGTCTAAGGGGTCTCTGTACAAGTGGCCTCATATGTTCCCTTCTGCAATCTTACAGCCTTCTGTAATGTCTCGATATCTTGGAGACTGGTGCCCTGGAAATACGAAGATGTAAATGAGTGAGTCCTTAACCTGCTCCCAATGCAGCACATGCATACAGTGGATTATAGTCCTAATTCACCTATATATTTAAGTTATTTACACACTCATAGGGCAACCAAAGAGAACAGCCTGTTAGCAGCCCCCTCTCATTTAAACAGGGCTTTAGCTCAAGTGCCTCTGCTGATCTCAACTGTGATAACACTGCAGAAAGAAACAACTCTCAGGTACATAGCTCCTAATTAACAGTGGATGAAAAATGGAACTTCTGTCCTGAGGGAAATGCTGAGATTTCAAAATTTTGTTTTGTTCCAAATCGTCAATCTCAGCATTTTTCACTAAATAAAATATACTGAACAGGGCCATCCTTGGGATTTATGGGGCCCTATACAGTATTATCAAACTGATGCCCCTATGCTTTGCTGAAGGCAGTCCCCAGCCAGCGCCACTGCCACAGTGTGTTGAGGGGGCACAGCCACCACCCCCGCCTGTGGACCCCCAAAATTCCCCCCCCCCCATTGCTGACACACACCAAGCTTTATACACAGCAGACGGAGTGGCTCAAGGCAGGCTTTGTGCTGTCACAGGGGCTGCATCTTGCCAGAGCCCACAGCCCTCTTGCAGCCCCTATCACTCCTGCCTCACCACAAGCATTTTGACAGGAAGTACCAACAATAATACGTGTGTGTGTGTGTGAGAGACAGAGCCAGTGCGTGTTTGTGACTGTGGTGGGGGACTGTGTGACAGTGTGTGTTGGGGAGTGTGAGACTGTGTGTGTGTGTGTGTGTGTGACAATCTGTGGTGGGAGACTGTGACTTGTGTGAGGCAGTGTATGTGAGTGTGAGAGCCAGTCTGTGTGTGAGACAGTGTGCGTGCGTGTGTGTGTGTGTGTGAGAGAGAGACAGTGAGCTCCTTACTGAAAATACTTCACTTTGACCTTGTCACTTTCACTTTTTTAGAAATGACACATATTGATAATTTCCCATTAAAATGTTAATGAAATTAATACATTCCCACAAAATATTTTGATTCTGTTGAATCAGCATTTTCTAATGGAAAACTGTTCTGTCAGAAGAGTATTGATCATCTTTACTCCTAATCTATTCAGGGGGTTATAGGTTAAATTTTGCCTGGAAACCACAGCCAGCCAGTGCAGATCCTGGAGCATCAGTACCATAGATGCTCATGGCAATATAGTCTGCTTAGTAAGCAAAATGCTGCCTTCTGAACCAACTTCAGTTTCTAGGCAGTGTTAAGGTAAAGACCAACATGGAGCACCTCGCATGGTGACAAAGGCATGGATGACTGTTGCAAGGCTCATTGTAGAGGATAATCCTAGTGTTGCAACTACTTGTCTTCTAGTAGCAGATGGGAATCTGACCAGATTACTGGAGGATGAGCCGGAACAAATGGTGAACACACACACTTGGTTAATGGACCAGATATGTAATAAAGCCCTGAGGCAGGATTGTACTTACAAACATAAACCTCAAAGTGCATTACTGCTTGAGATGGCTGATCCTAGAGTTTCACCTAGCAAGAGTTCCTATCATTCCTTCATTCTAGCTGGGAGAGAAACAGCCTTTTATACTCCTACCTATCAGCTTAGAACTTTATACCATGCTCACCACTGGAGATGAAGATTAACCCTATTTTGTCTGGCTTCCAGGATGAGTCAGCACCTCCACGCTGCATCTTGAAACCTGACATCCACCATTCAGAGTGGTGACAGGTTTCAGAGTGGTCGCCGTGTTAGTCTGTATCAGCAAAAACAACGAGGAGTCCTTGTGGCACCTTAGAGACTAAGACATTTATTTGGGCATGAGCTTTTGTGGGCTAAAACCCATTTCATCAGATGCATGGAGTGGAAAATACAGTAGGCAAAATATATATACACAGTACATGAAAAGATGGGAGTTGCCTTACCAAGTGGGAGGCCAGTGCTAATGAGACAATTCAATTAAAGTGGAAGTGGGTTATTCTCAACAGTAGAATACCAAGGGAGGAAAAATCAGTTTTGTAGTGTTAATGAGGCCAATGTATTCAGCGTGGCTCATTTCAAACCATTGACAGGAAGGTGTGACTAACAGTAGGGGGAAATTAGTATGGGGAAATAAGTTTTTGTAGTGACCCATCCACTCCCAGTCTTTATTTAGGCCTAATTTGATGGTGTCCAGTTTGCAAATTAATTCCAGTTCTGCAGTTTCTCATTGAAGTCTGTTTTTGACGAGTTTTTTGTTGAAGAATTGCCACTTTTAAGTCTGCTATTGAATGTCCCAGCAGATTGAAGTGTTCTCTGACTGGGTTTTGAATGTTATAATTCTTGATGTCTCCCCCTACTGTTACTCACACCTTCTTATCAACTGTTTGAAATGGGCCACACTGATTACTTTGGCCTCATTAACACTACAAAAGTGATTTTTCCTCCCTTGGATATTCTACTTTTGAGAATAGTCCACTTCCACTTTAATTGAATTGTCTTGTTAGCACTGACCCCCCTCTTGGTAAGGTAACTCCCATCTTTTCATGTGCTGTGTATATATACCTGACTACTGTTTTTCCACTCCATGAATCTAATGAAGTGGGGTTTAGCCCACGAAAGCTTATGCCCAAATAAAATTGTTAGTCTCTAAGGTGCCACAAGTAATCCTCGTTATTCATTCCGAGTGGATTATTCAATAAATAGAACAGTTACATCAGTATTGTGATTTTTATTTCACCTTCCACGAGCAGAATCCCCTGCTGTCCATCAGAACAATTAGTCTGGAATCTGAATATTCCTTCTGTAATTATTTAATTAAAAACTACCTGTGCCTTCTTTAAGACAGGGCAGATTTGGTTGGTTGAAAGACAAAAAGCACAGGCTCATCAACTGAATTATTAAACAACATATGAAAGAGTCATCTCTTTCTCATAGAACATCCTGCCCCAAAAAGCCTCACTCCTGAGAGAAGCTAATCACTGAGGCAGTCATGTTAGAAATTACACAAGGCAATACAAATTATTGTGTAGAACATTTTCACAGCGGAGGTGGAGAATTCAAGCCTTCCCCATGTTTTCCATCGGCTGTGACATTCCACATGTGAACTGGACTTAACAGCAGAAATACATGTAGTAAAAGAATTGCAGTTCCAGAACATGGATACAGCTGGATGAGGTTGGCCTCTGAAAGATTTATCACCAGCAGCATACTGCACAGCTCCTTAAATAAATCAGTGACATCAATGTTAAAAAAAACCAACCCATCAATATTTAATACTCCCCCTGAAATGATGCTCAGCTCCCTCTTACTCAGCCAGAACTCTCCTTCTTATTTCAGGGAAGTTGCCTGAACTTGCTATGTACATACACCACCCAAAGCAGACAATTTTGCACCTATCCATTCAACAGGCACCTTAAGAACAGTTAAATACTATGGTGATGAGCTCAGTATAAGACCTAAAGAGAACAGAAGCTAATAACGGTATCTCAAAATGAGTGAAAGTGTAACGCCACCACAGCCTCATTTCCAACTCAATCTGATGGGTTCTAAGCTGCAATTCAGTGATGAGGGATGGTGTGTGATTTTTGTGGTTTTTCTTTTTTAAGAAGATGACAGGTACTTCCCTCTGAGTCAGTGCTGGTCCAAAACACCAGCAAGCTGTTACAGAATGCTGTTCTGTGACTCTTTGTTATAATTGAAAATTCCATAGTACTAAACCTGGTATGCTGGTCAAATTTCAGTTTGGAGTAGCCATATCCTGTCTGTCTTAATTCCCTCTGTAATTTCAATTGGATAGGCTGTTCCTTGTTTCCTGTCTTAAACAGCTAGATTGTGTTGCTTTGTGCTTTTTAACAGTAGCTGAAATTCTATCCTAGAGGTAGCTGCATTTCAATAGTGGATAAAGTTACTCTTGCAAATACAGTTTTGTGTAAACAGCACAATATGCAAAGCACTTAGGGGTCCAATTGGATGGAAAGCACTGTAAAAATGCAGGTTTCAGAGTAGCAGCCGTGTTAGTCTGTATTCGCAAAAAGAAAAGGAGTACTTGTGGCACCTTAGAGACTAACAAATTTATTTGAGCAAATGCATCCGATGAAGTGAGCTGTAGCTCACAAAAGCTTATGCTCGAATAAATTTGTTAGTCTCTAAGGTGCCACAAGTACTCCTTTTCTTTTTGTAAAAATGCAAGATCACTTTCTTAATATGCAATGTATAGTAGCAAAAATAAGACTCTTGTATGAAAAGTATTTTCCAGGATTGCAAATACACTCTCTCAAATTAAAAAAAAAATACAAGTGTCTTTGGGTGAAATTTATTATAATACCATTTATCTGAGGTTTCTTTACATTGCAAACACTGTGTGTGGGGATGGGGGTGAGTCATGAATCAGTGTGCAGAGGGGTAAGTGGCTCTGATGGAAGCCCACCGCCCATACCTTCAAGCTGAAAGAGGTTTGCTGCACATCCAGCCAACCTGTGACATCATTTCCACAATTATCCTAAGCCAAGTATTTAATTTCAGAATTACCCTCTGTTGGCCAAGGCAATACTTACTTTTGTGGGTTTTTTATCCTCATCCAGGAGGGGAGGAGATTGAGATTGAGAGTGTGAGAGATTTTCAGGGAGTCAGGTAAAATCAAAGCCCAGTCTGCCTTGTTATAGGATTAGAATCCCTGGCCTATAGCTGATGAACTTTGTGTTCTGTTCAGCAATCTCCATTTGTGATTGCTGTGTACAGCAGACATATCTGTGTCAAAGCATCTCAGGCTGTGTGGAGGAGAGGACTAGTATAGAACCTAAAGCAAACCGGGGGGGGGTGTTGGAACTTTACAATGGTTTTGTGAAAAGGTGAGTGAGAGGGGAAATGTAAATCCTGTGAGAATAGAATCAGGCTTGTAGGAGCTAGAAGAATAGTTTTGTTCATATTCACACAACAAATAAAATGTGGGGTTTTAGGGCTTTTTGGCCTTGACATGAACACGCACAGCATAAGCGACTCAGTTCAAGTTCCAAAGTGAAAAAAATTGCATGTTGGAACATATTTGTGCATGTGTGCTTCTTGCCAAACATGGGTGTTTTTTCAGGGGGACAGCAAAAGGAACATCCCCCTGACACCAAGATGATCCTCTAGACAAATTTCATCTCCCTGCTCCAAAGAATAGAAGCATTAGGATTTCTCAACAAAATAGTTTTCAGAATTTTTCAACATGGGCAAAATAGTACTTTTCCCTAAATTCTTTCTGAGAAATAGGAGAACTATTTTTGGTAAAAATTTCAAAAAAATCTTCAGCCTTAGGCAGACAGCTAGCATGGAAAAAGTCAGCTCACAATTTCAACTAAATGGTTAAGGTTGGGCAAAGTTATAAGCAACAGAAAACAGGGCTTTATAATCAAATGCGTCAAACCACCTTTAATTATACGCATCACTATTTGCACTGCTTCAAATAAGATCTTAATGTGTTTAACACTGTTGAATAAGTGTCATTAGCCCCATTTATACAGTACAGGAAACTGAGGCATGGAAAGATTAAGTGACTTGCCAAAGGCCACCCAGTTTTCTGACCAGTCCTGGGCCTTATCCAGCAAGCCAGCTAAATACAGCCACAAAACAAGCTGGTCAGAAAATTATAAGTATAGTTAAAAAATTCAGATTCAATCTTGTTTTTGAAAATCAACTTTTCATCTTAAATGATAAAATTAAAAAGCAAAAAAAGGGTCAACATTTTTCATTTAGAAAATGAACAATTTTGACCAGCTCTAGATAAAATGTTCCCAAACCAAAGACAGCTTAATGCCATTAGAATCCCAGATTTTGGTCACGTGCTGCTAAATGAATATAATTTACTAGAGCTAAATCCGAGCAATGAGAAAATGGAGAGATCAAAAGATAAGGGGGTAAATAAGTAAGATTAGCAGGGTCTCCCCCCAGCGTTGCTTGTCGAAAATGATGGGTTTGTCTATTGTAGGGGTGGCTAACCTATAGTCAATAAAGCTGTAGAAAGGGCCCTACAGAGATGCCCCTCTTCTTTAACACAGAAGTAGAATCTGCAGTGGCTAGAGGTCCCACCATGCAAGAATACACGTTGATCCATGCAGAGACAGCGAGTTCTTGCACGTGATGATCTGCTGCGTGCTATCACCTATGGGCTACCCTCATTTATTAAACATATAGTATGGATCACAAGGTCTCAGTGAGTGCTCGGACCTGTTGTCTCTGTGGAGTACACAAAGCTGCTGTCTCTGAAGAGGCCACGCTCAGTGCTTAATATATGTGTGGAATAGGAGCGAAAGAGCATAAAGGGTGACAAACCCAGCCAAAAAAAAAAAGTTTTTAACTGAGCCAGGTTGCTGAGGGGTTGCACTGTAAGCACTATCTTACCAAAGCTGCTGCTCCCAGATTTTGACAGGCTTCCCACTTTTACCACCGACCACACTGCACTGGTGAGCCTGTCATCTCCACCTGTGGACAGGGGCCACCTGCTGACCCCACACAAAGGCTGCAAGTGACCACTGGGCCGATCATCACTCAGGCTACCCTGCCATACCCCAGAGGGGGGTGCCTGCTGCTCTCCCCTGTGCTTGGTACGGTTCCCTGTCATCTCTTAGCATAGGCCAGGCTAGATCCTGGCCTTGCCCCTGCTTGAAGCCAGTGGGACAGTCCCAGTTCAAAGGGGATTAATGCTACTACTGGCCTGGCAGTGACACCACTTCTGCCCTTGGTGCTTGCCTTTGGTCCTGGCACAAATGGCCCAGCAGAGAGAGAGGGGCAAACACCATCCTCTGAACTGTCTTGGGGTGGGGGTGGTGATGGCCTGCAACACCCCATCCTCCGCCAGGCCTCAGCTGAACTGAGGGAAGGGCGGGGAGGTGGGAGAGGAAGGGCTGTGGCTGAAGGGGTGATGTGATAGGGAGGGGGAGGGTGATGGGAGGGGGAGGGGAAAGTCCTGTGGGGGAGGGGAAGGGAAAAGGAAAGGGGAGGGGCGATGTGATGGGAAGGGGAAGGTCCTGTGGGGGAAGGAGGAGGGGTGATGTGAGGGGGGAAGGGAAGAGGGGAAGAGTGGTGTGTGGGGGGAAGCTCTTGAGGAGAAGGGGGAGGAGTGATGTGATGGGGAGGGGAAGGTCCTGTGGGGGAAGGGGGAGGAGTGATGTGAGGGGGAAGGGAAGAGGGGAAGAGTGGTGTGGGGGGGGAAGTCCTGAGGAGAAGGGGGAGGGGTGATGTGATGGGGAGGGGAAGGGGTGGTGTGAGGGGGGAAGGGCCTGCGGGGGAAGGGAAGGGGGATGGGCGATGTGATGGGGAGAGGAAGGTACTGTGGGGGAAGGGGGAGGAGTGATGTGAGGGGAGAAGGGAAGAGGGGAAGAGTGGTGTGTGGGGGGAAGGGAAGAGTGGTGTGTGGGGGGAAGGTCCTGAGGAGAAGGGGGAAGGGTGATGTGACGGGGAGGGGAAGGTCCTGTGGGGGAAGGGGGAGGGGTGGTGCGAGGGGGGAAGGGCCTGCGGGGGAAGGGAAGGGGGAAGGGTGATGTGATGGGGAGGGGAAGGTCCTGTGGGGGAAGGGGGAGGGGTGGTGCGAGGGGGGAAGGGCCTGTGGGGGAAGGGAAGGGGGATGGGCGATGTGATAGGGAGGGGAAGGGGTGATGTGAGGGGGGAAGGGAAGAGGGGAAGAGTGGTGTGTGTGGGGAAGGTCCTGAGGAGAAGGGGGAGGGGTGATGTGATGGGGAGGGGAAGGTCCTGTGGGGGAAGGGGGAGGGGTGGTGCGTGGGGGGAAGGGCCTGCGGGGGAAGGGAAGGGGGATGGGCGATGTGATAGGGAGGGGAAGGTCCTGTGGGGGAAGGGCCTGCGGGGGAAGGGAAGGGGGATGGGCGATGTGACGGGGAGGGGAAGGTCCTGCGGGGGAAGGGGGAGGGGTGGTGCGAGGGGGGAAGGGCCTGCGGGGGAAGGGAAGGGGGATGGGCGATGTGACGGGGAGGGGAAGGTCCTGTGGGGGAAGGGCCTGCGGGGGAAGGGAAGGGGGATGGGCGATGTGACGGGGAGGGGAAGGTCCTGTGGGGGAAGGGGGAGGGGTGGTGCGTGGGGGAAGGGCCTGCGGGGGAAGGGAAGGGGGATGGGCGATGTGACGGGGAGGGGAAGGTCCTGTGGGGGAAGGGCCTGCGGGGGAAGGGAAGGGGGATGGGCGATGTGACGGGGAGGGGAAGGGGTGACGTGAGGGGGGAAGTGGGGCGGAAGAGGGGGCGGGCAGGAGTCGGAGCGGATCCGGGCTGCAGTTCGCTCTCCCCTCCAGCAGGGGGCGCCGCGCTCCCCCCTGCCCCGCCCGCTGCCGGCCCCTCTAGCCCGCGGGAGCCGTGCAGCTCGATCGTCGCTGGCCGTCTCCTAGCAGCAGCCCCCTCACTGCCGAGGCCGGCGCGCGTGGTCCGTGGGGTCGGGCGGCAGCCGAGCCCGGCCCCCGGGGTAGGTGTCGGGAGGGGCGCGAGCTCGCTCGCTCGCGCCCGCCCTCCGCAGGTGCAGGAGGCGGGGCCACGCCCGCGCAGGTGACGCGTGCGCAGGGCGTGGCCGGGGTGAGCCCGTGCGGCGCAGCGCGTGAGGAGCCAAGCCCCAGGTACAAGGCCAGGGGCGGGGGGCTGGTCTTCAGGTACCTGCCCGGCGGGAGGGGAGGTCGCCCAGGGATGAGGAGCCGTGGGGGGAGCCCCCTTCCACCACCCAGGTAGTCGCCTCTCCCGTGGGACCTGGCTGGCAGGGCCCCCTGTTCCTAGCCCAGAGTAGGCCCCTGGTGGCCCCGGCTGGCTGGCAGGGCTCTCCCTGGTGGCCCAGTGGCCGGGTTGACGATGGGTATTTGTTTCTGCGGAGCAGGGACGTGGGGGGCAGCCGTGGTGCCCCTGCCCCGCCCCGCCCCGCCCCATGGGGGGCTGGAAGAGCCGCCATCGCTCAGCATCTTACAGCCAGGAATGGGGGGCTGGAGGGGGCCTCGAGAGGTCATCTCGTCTAGCCCCCCATGCTGAGCCGGATCTGGTGACCCTGGATCGTTCCTGATGGCGTCTGTTCAACCTGCTCTTATAAACCTCCAGAGATCCGGCTCCAGAGAGGCTCGGGGTCCCCTGACGGCGTCACAGCTTGATGACCAAGGCCTGGGATGTCTCCCCGCGTGCAGGATTGGACCCCGGTGGTGGGGTTCTGGGCGTGGGGAGGGCCGGGCGCCCCCTCCGCGCTTGCTCTGTGCCCCTCTCCCAGGCAGCTGGGAGGGGCCGGGGCTGAGGTCGGCGGAGGGGGTCTCCTCCATCTGTGCTGGTCTGCTGCCACCGTCGTGCCATCCCCTCTGTGCGCATACCCGAGCCGCCCGCCGTCTCGTGGATGCTGCCCGACGTGAGGTCTGCCCCCGGTCGCTGGGACAGTCCTCCACGCCGCTTCGGCGCGTGGGGAATGACGGGGACCGGGCCGTGGGCGACCGACCCTGGACGGGGAGCTTGACATGGGGTGTGCGGCCGGGATGGCGTACACGGGGTGGACACAAAAACGGCTCACGTCTGCCTCCCAGGCATGCCAGGAACAGAGGGAAACCCCGGATCCCTGGGAGCGGGGCGAGGCCATGACAGCGGCTTCCCAACGCGCCTTCTGGGGCGATTGCCCCCCCCCCAGGTAACGCGGAGTCGGGCACCACTCCGCATGCCGTCCGTCGCTCTCCTGCCTACCCCGTAGGCTGGAAGCAGCGAGGGGGCGCCGGCGCCCCAGAGGGATTGGAACCGTTTCCCTCACCCAGGAGCTAGGTACCTAGTGCTCTCCGCGAGCCTCACGGCCCGGGGAAGGCGGTGGTTCAAAGATTTGTGTGGCCTGAGGTGGCCCATGGATGCCCACGAGGGGGCCCCGGGGAGGGCAGAAGAGGGACCACTGAGGAGGGAAGGACGTCTGAGGATGCCCATGTCCCCCTCGGTACCCCCATGCCAGCCCCCCGGTCCACGGGAAGCCCAGGATGGAGATGGGCTACCCTGCCTCCCTCTCTGCGTTGGGATCGAAAGGCCAGGGCCCATCTTGCCTCTTCCTGCCTCCACCCAGCCGGACTCCCACCCATGCTCCGCGACTACCTGGGGCGTGGTGGGAGGGTCAGTCTGCACGTGGCTGCCGATTTCCCTGCCCGCCGCCCCCTCCCCCCCCCCGGAGGGAGGGATAGCTCGGTGGTTTGAGCATTGGCCTGCTAAACCCAGGGTTGTGAGCTCAATCCTTGAGGGGGCCATTTAGGGATCGGGGGAAAAAATTGGGGATTGGCCCTGCTTTAAGCAGGGTGTTGGACTAGATGACCTAGCAGGTCCTCAAGGAATCAATTCTGAAGCACTTAGAGGAGAGGAAAGTGATCAGGAACAGTCAGCGTGGATTCACCAAGGGCAAGTCATGCCTGACTAATTTAATTGCCTTCTATGATGAGATAACTGGCTCTGTGGATGAGGGGAAAGCAGTGGACGTGTTGTTCCTTGACTTTAGCAAAGATTTTGACATGGTCTCCCACAGTATTCTTGCCAGCAAGTTAAAGAAGTATGGGCTGGATGAATGGACTATAAGGTGGATAGAAAGTTAGCTAGATTGTCGGGCTCAACAGGTAGTGATCAATGGCTCCATGTCTAGTTGGCAGCCAGTATCAAGTGGAGTGCCCCAAGGGTCGGTCCTTGGGCCAGTTTTGTTCAATATCTTCATAAATGATCTGGAGGATGGTGTGGATTGCACCCTCAGCAAGTTTGCAGATGACACTAAACTGGGAGGAGAGGTAGATATGCTGGAGGATAGGGATAGGATACAGAGGGACCTAGACAAACTAGAGGATTGGGCCAAAAGAAATCTGAGGTTCAACAAGGACAAGTGTAGAGTCCTGCACTTAGGATGGAAGAATCCCATGCACCGCTACAGACTAGGGACCGAATGGCTAGGTAGCAGTTCTGCAGAACAGGACCTAGGGGTTACAGTGGACGAGAAGCTGGATATGAGTCAACAGTGTGCTCTTGTTGCCAAGAAGGCCAATGGCATTTTGGACTGTATAAGTAGGGGCTTTGCCAGCAGATCAAGGGATGTAATTGTTCCCCTCTATCTGACATTGGTGAGACCTCATCTGGAGTACTGTGTCCAGTTTTGGGCCCCACACTACAAGAAGGATGTGGAAAAATTGGGAAGAGTCCAGTGGAGGGCAACAAAAATGATTAGGGGACTGGAACACATGACTTGTGAGGAGAGGCTGAGGGAACTGGGATTGTTTAGTCTGCGGAAGAGAAGAATGAGGGGGGATTTGATAGCTGCTTTCAACTGCCTGAAAGGGGGTTCCAAAGAGGATGGATCTATACTGTTCTCAGTGGTAGCAGATGACAGAACAAGGAGTAATGGTCTCAAATTGCAGTGCGGGAGGTTTAGGTTGGATATTAGGAAAAACTTTTTCACTAGGAGGGTAGTGAAACACTGGAATGCATTACCTAGGAAGGTGGTGGAATCTCTTTCTTAGAAGTTTTTAAGGTCAGGCTTGACAAAGCTCTGGCTGGAATGATTTAGTTCGGGATTGGTCCTGCTTTGAGCAGGGGGTTGGACTAGATGACCTCCTGAGGTCCCTTCCAACCCTGATATTCTATGATTCTATGATTCCCCCAGCCTCCTTACGGAGCCCTGCTTATCTGTGTGCCATATCCCTGTATAATTCTCCTTAGAACAGGAAACCGATTAGGGTCTTGTGTTCCCAGTATCCAGCAGCAATAGTCTTGGAGTACGTCTGGCCCTGAGTCTGGTCTCTCTTTTGCACGCAACTGTATAACTCTTTGATTAATGGAATTATTTCTGATTCACAGTGATGTGTGACCAGATTCACACTGCTTCCTGATGCCAGCACCATAGAAATATTGTGTAAGTTGCTTACTCACATGCATTCTTATCACTTACCAGTACATAGGGGAGTACTTTGTGCCATTCGTTTACCATTTTGTCTTGGAAACCTTCATGCTGCCACTGTTAAACAAATAGTAAATACTATGTTAATAATTCTCTGTACTCTGAAATTTAAGTATACCTCCTTCTACAGTATCATTCTGCCCTGCTGGGTGTGGAGAATTTAAAACATTTCCAGATGCATCTAATCCCCAGCAGAGCGACAGAAATATGTCGTC
The DNA here is from genome assembly GCF_009764565.3 of Dermochelys coriacea. Taxonomy (NCBI): domain Eukaryota; kingdom Metazoa; phylum Chordata; order Testudines; family Dermochelyidae; genus Dermochelys; species Dermochelys coriacea. The sequence goes on from NC_050081.1 coordinate 23,775,851, forward strand.
TCCTTTTTTAGGAAAATTCAAGAGTGTGTACGGTGAGGATTTGTTAAAGGAAATTTCAGAGTTTACATGGCGCGCCAGGTATCATAAATCTATAAACAGTTTGAAAAGTGCTTCTGGCACAAAATACAATGAATTTGAGATGATTTTCCTCCTCAATGTAGAACAAAGTACAGTTAGTGGAGTTTTTCAAAAATGTAGCTGCAAAACTGGCTAGATCACAAATACTAGATATGGTGATAGCATTTCTTAAGTGTCTTTTAGCTCTATTACAATAAACTGAGGAATGGGGACAGTACCTGAACTTCGTGCTGTTTTGTTAGAAACGCACAGTCAACCAGTGAAACTCATTGCCAGGGAAGGTTGTGAAGGCCAAAACTACAATGGGGTTCAAAAAAGAATTGGATAAGTTCATGGAGGACAGGTCCATCAGTGGCTATTAGGGCCTTACCAAATTCAAGGTCCATTTTGGTCAATTTCATAGTCCTAGGATTTTAAAATTAGTAAATTCCATAGTTTCAGATGTTTACATCTGAAATTCCACTGTGTTGTAACCATGGGGGTCCTGACACAAAAGGGGGCCATAGGAGGTCGCAAAGCTGTTGTAGGGGAGGTCACTGGATTGCCACCCTCACTTGTGCATTTCCTTCAGAGCTGGGCTCGGAAGGCAGGCACCATGGAGCTTTCTGCAGCTGGGGGAGGTCCCCAGAGCTGGGTATGATCTCCCCCCGAGAGCGGCTGTGTAGGGGAAGAGGAAATCCCGTCCCTCCGCAGCCTTGCTGAGACTAGCAGCTAGATCCTGGTAGGAGTCCCTGGCTGGGGTGCCCCCAGCCCTGCCCCTCCCTTCCATTAGCTAGATTTTATGGAGTAGATTTGATTTCATGGTCCGTGACTCACTTTTCACAGTCGTGGATTTGATGGGGCCCAACTATTGGATAAGATGGTCAGGGATACAGCCCCATGCTCTGGGTTTCCCTAGCCTCTGACCCCCAGAAGCGGGGAATGGACAAGGGGATGGATCACTCGATGGTTGCCTGTTTTATTTGTTCACCTCTGAAGCTCCTGGCATTGGCCACTGTTGGAAGACAGAATACCGGGCTAGATGGATCCAGTATGGCTGTTCTTATGTTCAGCCTTTTCATTTGGACTAATATCTCTAGTGTCTGTAACCTGAAGTCTTTAAACTACGATTTGAGGACTTAAGTAACTCAGCCAGAGGCTATGAATCTATTGCATGGGGGAGTGGGGAGATTCTGTGGCCTGCAATGTGCAGGAGGTCAAACTAGAGCTAGATTATCACAACGGTCTCTTCTGACCTTAAAGTCCTATGAGTCAAATCTCTTTTTGTGAGCTCACTTCATTTTTAAACTTTTCAGTTTAAACATTTCAGAGCTTGGCATTTTAACTGCCAGGCTTATAAGTAGTGAAATATTTGACACTTTCTAAAAAGCCTGTTTCTCTTCTAACTTTTATTATTTATGAAATACTCAAAGGGTTTGTTTTTGTGTCTTCATTTTCAGGTCCCGTTCGAAAAGCATGCAACTGAAGCCATGAGTACAAATAAACAGTGGGATGTTAGCAAAGCGCTGGCTGTTGCCAGCCTCTTCCATTTTCTTTACAGTGCAGGAAATGCCTGTGTGATTCCATTTTTAACTCTTTACTTCCGGCAGCTGGGGTTGACAGCCCCTTTAGTAGGTATTATCATAGGAATTAAGCACTTGATATCATCTCTCTGGGCTCCACTATGCTTCTACTTTGCAAAGAGCCACAGTAAAAGGAAAGTTCTCATTACTGGATCATTGCTGTGTTCAGTGGGAACTGGTTTGCTGCTTACACTTGTCCCACCCTTGAGCAAGGATGTCATGTACAAATATTGTAATATAAGCCAGCAATCAAGTAGCTTATTGAATGCAATAGAGGTTCCTGACGTGAGTCTGAACAATCTGAGTGCTGTAAATCCCAATACTGTTACCAATAAAGAAATGGTATCTGCAGAAACACTAAGAACAGCTATAAGTGTTTTGGTGACGAGTGGAAAGCCATCGCTAACAAGTTCAGCTTTCCAAGAATTGTTTACCTTTATGGATGCACAAAAGAAGAATAGTGAAAGAACTAGTGAAGTGGGTACAATTGCAGACCATTACCATAATAGGCCTTCTGGCAAGATAGCTTCTATGAATGCAATTAACCAGATGATACAAGAACTTGAGACACTCGCTTCAAATGAAACGCAAATCCATAGGCTTGAGAAGGAAACCAAAACTCCAGAGGTTGGGCTGCTGAATGTGAATGGTAGTCCTGAGAAAAATCTTTCTATTGGTGGAAGTACTGAATTTTCTTTATTTCAAACCAACCCTCACCCTGCTGGTCGAGCTTCTTACGTTTTTGAGAATCTGTCAAGTCACTCGGAGAAAGTTCGGGATGTCAACTTTGAGCTCCTACAAGATATTAACTTTCTTGACCGTGAGCACCAGATTTTTCTCATGGTGCTAGGTGCTGTTGTGTTTTGGGAGCTGTTGGCTGCACCTCTTGAATGGATGGTTGATGACAGTCTTTATGAATATCTTGACTTTGTTGACGCAACTGACAGATATGGGAAGCTTTGGGTTTGGAATTATTTGGGTGCATCTGGAGGAGCCTGCAGTATCACCATATTTGTGGATCAGTTGAACTGCTTCCTCAGTGCTAAAATCTCTCGTCTCACTGTGCACTTCTATGGCTATGCTGTACTGATCACACTCGCGTTGCTCATCAGTGTCTTTCTTCCTATCCACGTTTCCAAGAAAACAGAGCATGTGAACAAAACTGTCAAAGCTCTGAACCTCATTGGAAGTGATGGCCGAACGATTCTCTCTGCTGTCACCGTCTTCCTTACAGGAGTCATTGGATCTACTGTGCAGAATTTTCTCTTCTGGCAAATGCAGGACCGAGGCAGTAGTGAATTATACATGGGTCTCTCGGTGGCTATTGGACTGATTGCTGAAATTCTGCTTTATGTCTTCAAAAGCAAGTTACTAAGGGCTCTCTCAAGTAGTGGTACTGTTGCACTGAGTTTAAGCTGCCTTTCAGCACAGCTTCTGTACTATTCATTCCTGTGGAATGCATGGTCAGTACTGCCTATTCAGATGTTGTGTGCCTTCAGCAATGGTGCCTTATGGTGGGCAGTTAATATGTCGGTTGACGATGTAGCCAGTCCTGGGACAGAGAGAACTCTGCACATTGTCCTCCAGGGCCTCTCATATGGTTGTGGAGCTACCTTGGGAAGCTTTGCAGGGGGATTTGTTGTGAGCAACTTTGGCTTGGCAGTTCTGTACAGGGCATGCTCTATAAGTTTGGCACTGTGGTTAATCTTGTTCCTGATTGTCCAGTCTAAGTTGCCTCGGCAGAAAAAAATTAATTATTCTCGTCTCCTGGCGGCAGATCCTAGTGATGAGAGTGACTCAGACGAGGAGAAGGAAAGGGACTGGCTAGTGAAAGCTATGAAAAATGAGAACTTCAATAGTAATTGGTAACCTCATCACATTTGATCAGCTAATCTGCAGTAGAACAAATTCAGAGTGTAAAGGTGAAATTATTAAGCAAGAGGGAAAGAAATGCCCAGGAATGACTAATAATTCTTAAGTGGTGGAATATACAGTGTACATATTTGCTTGGAAAGCCATGTATAAAAACCATGTTTTATAAATCTTTTATTTTCTTAAGATTAATTTATAGTAAATATTTGTAGCATTTTTTAACTTAATCATTGTTTCCCAAATCCAAGTGGAAGACCTTTTGAGATATGCATTTGCTAAAATAAACAGATCTCCTAAGTCCCAGGACACTGCTGTAACCACAGTGCTATCCTTCCTCTCCCTGGGCTCTGTGCAGACTGCATCTCCATATTAAGGATAGAGATGGATAGAGCCCCATCTTTTATATCTTTCAAAAGATAGCTGCTACCTGCTTTATTTTGTGCAAATTAAACATGGTACTTTTTACATCCCTTTGATTGGAGTCAGTTTGGGCAACGTGTGTTTTTAAAGTACATTATTCAGTGCCTTTGGACAGAAATATATCTGCAGTTCTCAGGTGCTGGTGTAAATGAGTAACTTTAAAGAACCCCTGAGATTTGTCCAATTATAATCTCAAAAGCATGCAAATTCCGGCATAGTTTTCTTCATAGGCACCTACAAAATAAAAATGATTTGGCTGACCTCACCAAAAGGTCCATATTAGACTTCACTAAAAATGGGCCATGAGTTTTTTTTTTTTTTTTGCCCTTCAGGCTAAGGTTGAGTGTAGTGCCAGTGTAGTAGTAGTATTGTCTGTCTTTCAAAAGTTTACATTCTTCCTTTGCAGAGGGATGAGGTTTAATACTTAGTGGATGTTTAGATATAGTTTACTAGTTCAGGCTTAAAGTTTTACAAACTATGAGAGTGATAGCTGCAAGCAAACTAAATATTTTGATATATTTAACATGCAGTAGAAGCAGGGCTCATAAAAGAGCTGTAAATAAAATAGTATGCACTTGGCTTAATTAATGTTTGACCTAACACCTTCCTAATTCAGTAGGAAGTGGTACAGAAGTGACCAGCAAAGAAAGGGGATACCATTGAGTGGTATTTTATTGTTAGTTACACATCAGTAACTACTGATCTGTATGTCGGGTCATTTCAGCCCAACAAGCTGCCTTCATCTTGCTGGCACAAATCCACTTTGCCTTGCAGCATACTCTACTAGAAATGCTTTATATAGAGAATTGTCTTAGTGCCAAGAACTTACGCTATCTTGTCCATCAGAAGGAAAAAAAATGTTACTATCTCATAGGAATTCAAACCAAACAAACTGGGAACAATTTTAGTGTCAAAATAATCTGCATCTCAGCCCTATTATCACGTGATACCTCATCAGCAAGTGGTGGTCAGTAGTACTTAGCACTAATTACCTTTTAACTTTTAAAAAATAAGTATCTGACAGCAGCCGTAAGTAAAATAAAGAAATTGCAAGTACAGTATTTAAAGGGACAGCATCTGTTAGACACTCTGATACATGGGGATGTTTAGATAAGTAGAACTTAAATTTGGCCCAAAATTTAGTAAAAACAGGCTTTTATAAAACCTCAGACCAATGGAAATATACATTTTTTAAAGTCCAGTGAAAACAGGGTTGTTTTGTTTTAAATCAGAAACAATCCCCTTCGGTGGTTGAAACTCTAGATTTTATAGCACAAAAAATCTGGAAGTGAAACTGACTCGGGGCTCGTCTACAACAGACATTAACTATGTCTGTTTCTACTTAAATCTGTGCAACACCTTTGTGTAGACGCTTCCCGTCCCTTTCTCTGCTTGAGGCTGTGGCTATCTCTGCAGTACTCCCAGCCACAGCAATGAACAGTGAGAGGCAGTGTGCAGAATAATAGGCGATTTTCCTGCCCTTCAGAGGCTCAACTTGCTGGTTCGACAGCATCCCCAGGCCCTTCTACCCAGCAAAGCAAGGGACAAAATTAAATTGTCCTTGACATTCATTTAACACCTTTTTAGTTGTGTGTGTTTTTTTTTTTAGCTGTAATTTCATTTGCTTTAGTTGACTTCTGTCATATCCCTGGCATTCTTTGAACAACTATGAACCTTGTCAAGGCTTTTAATACTATTAGGACTAAAACAACCACCCCATATCAACTAAACTGCCATTGTGTAGAGTAGGTATTCGGTCTCGTAAAATAAGTGATGAATGGCTACGCTTGGTGGATTTAGAAATACACCCACATCAACAACATGTACTTAGATCACCTACTAAAGCCCAAAATTATTAATGAAATTCCTGCATGGATATTTTTCTGTTGCACTGTCATTTATTGTTATTAACAGGAATGTCGTATGTAAGATATGGGAGCTAACTGTCATGCTCTACTTGGCACTGGAGAGGCCAAGTCCAGTACTATGTCCAGTTCAGGGCACCACACTTTAAGAAAGATGTGGACAAATTAGAGAGAGTCCAGAGGAGAGCAACAAAAATGATAAAAGATTTAGAAAACCTGACGTATGGGGAAAGGCTAAAAAAACTGGATGTGTTTTTAGTCTTGAGAAAAGAAGACTTGGGGACGGTTGCTGGGGGGACCTGATAAGTCTTCAAATATGTAAAAGGTTGTTAAAAGAGGATGGTGAACAATTGTTCTCCATGGCAACTGAAGGTAGGTCAGGAAGTAATGAGCCTAATCTGCAGTAAGGGAGATTTAGGTTAGATATTAAGAAACAAATTCTAACTATAAGCATAGTTAAGCACTGGAATAGTCTTCCAAGGGAGATTATGGAATCCCTGTTTTTTGAGGTTTTAAAAGCAGATTAGATTGATTTTAGTAGGCAAGGCCTCAGTCACTAAAATCAGCAGATTGGTTGTATAAGAAAGTGTCAACATAGTCACTTTGCTGACCATAACTAATCTTTAAACTCTGCAGAACACTACACAACTCTGATTCAAATCGCCAGAATTTGAATAACTGGTTGCATCATCTTATATTTTGATTTTTATCACTGAAACCTAAGAAAATTACCTTCTTCAACAATCTAAGTTCTAGCTTTTTACATCTGTGTCCTATACAAACCTTGTAACCAGAGCTGTGTGCAGCAGGGTGGCTTCATTTCACAGTGTGACGCTGAAACTTTTCCTTTAGTTTCTATTCATGTGTGGTTCAAATTCTGAGATTTCCTTAAAATTTCAGGTTCCAACAGAACTACAATCTCAAAGCAAAACTCAGGTGAAATTGTAAATTTTTCATGCTTTTGATTCAGAATTGTAAGAGTTGTCCTGGTGCTCCAAAATGATTCAATGAACTCAGGAAACCTTTCCACAAAGCTTTTTTCACTTGAGTTTATAATGAAATATAAAGCCAGGTGAGTTTCTAGAAAGGATTTCAGGTTTTGCAATGAACGCTTTCCCCAGCTCTGCTTGTAACAAATAAATCTCTTCTAGTCCATTTCCTTAGGGTGGCTCCAGTTAGCTGTAACTTCACAAGAATGTCAGATATTTTCAGTAATGTTCTATTACAAATAGGAATATTTGCATGTTCCAAAACTTAAAATCTGGGCTCTCCTGAATCTGCCCTCTTTTATCATGGAATATGCTGCCTTTCAGCACTAAGACTTTCCATATTACTTTACCAGTAAAAATGCTGCTCGTTCTTTTTGCCTGTCTCTGAAATATATACTGTTCTGAGGGCTGTGTGAATGGTGTGCTCCAAATCAGATTTAAGCACTTGGAAGAGTGAAATAAGATTGGAACTCGATATTGAATTGCTGATGTTGCAAATTCTCCAGATGGTACTTTCTGTAGACTTTTTATAATTGAAGATATCTTGTACACATTTTATGAGATATTAAGCAGGTATTGACTCTTGGTAAGGTGAACATATAGCGAACTAACCCAAGAGATAAATATTGACTGAGATGGATATCAATATTTACCTTGAGAATTCTTGAAGCTTATTAAACATGAAGTCAGCATACAGTATATATTGCTACATTCATTCAAATAGACACATTTTTAAAGACCCAGTTTCTACTTGTTCAGGGGCAGGGACTAAGTCTTCCTATGTGTGTATACATTGCATAGCTTAACTGGCCTCAATCCTCATTGGGAACTCTGGGCACTACTGTAATACAAATACTGTTATTGTGCCCAAAGTTAATGATGCATACAAATTAGGTAAAGAAATGCCTAAAATGCTAGTAGTTTGTGACCCAAAAATAGAGGCTAGATTGAGGCACCTTTACAAATTTAATCTTAATATCTTCATTTGTAATATTTAGAAATTTTTCTGCTATGGCTATGGATTTCTAGTATAACAGTTTGCTTTCTTCCTTCTTCTAGGGTTTCTATAGTGACGATCACTCTAGTATTTAAAACTACTCCCTTCTGTTTGGGCTAGCAGTCTAACGGGGAGATAATGTTAGATGGCTAGTGAAAAAGTATAGTCCTGTGATCCAGCCAGCCAAGTAACAGAACTTTGTGTATGTGGTTTGACTAAACATAGAATGAATTCAAAAACATCTTGTAATTGACCTCTGAGTCAATCATGTTGCTGTTTGCATAATCTAATTATTAACGATTCCAGAGTTCCCTACTGTTGATCCCTATGGAGTTAAGCAATAGAAAACAGCTGAATTATCACATGACTTGTCAAGTAATCAGGAGCCAAACATTTATTTTATAGTTCTTCCACAAGAATAGGATTTCAGGTTCACCAGACTGAACAGAGCTGGTAAAACCTGGATGTGGAACCTAGATTTTTGCAGGTAACCATCACTGCCTTGTGTTGCCCAGTGATATATTTGAATATGAGGATAGGCAGAAGTTTAACAATGTGGTGGTTAATTGACAGTACATAGCCCTTGCTTCATCATGGAAGCATTTTTGAAAGCTTTGATTCTTGTGTATTTTGTTGTGTGTGCCTTGGCGCTATATTAAAATTTCTTATTGTCTGCTCAAATAATTCTTTTAAAGAGCTCTAAATCACCATATATGTCTTAATGTTTTCCCACCTGCAGTTTAATCTTTTTGGCTTTTGTCAGTATATCTCCGATGCCATAGAGACTGTGTTACTGTTTTCTTGAATTGGGCAATGCACTTTAATATTAAGCTTTTAATATATGTACCCTTTCTACTGGATATTGATGTACATGCACCTTTTGGCTTTTTATAGAAATAACTATGTACAGAGAAATAGTTGGGCTTTTAAGACATATTATTCAGTTATACTGGAAATGTTGCTTTTAGTAAATCTGTTCTTACGCAGCCTAATCTAAAAATCCTTTTAGAACAGGGTCCAATAAAGACTTTTAGCCTTGAATTCTAGGACTTAAGAAGACTGTGCATGTAGTCAGACTTGCACATTTATACTTGAGAATTGATTTGCACAGGGCATGCTGACTGGAACATAAATGTGCTGGCCTGCTTGCTACTCGACTTCCAATCTTGCCATGTGGAACATCAACACATCTGAATGTAACTTTTTCATTTGAAATTACTTTTGCCATCCGTTTTGCAAAGTGATTTGATTTGATGATGACAGCATGTACTGTGGAGCAAACTGACCTTCATGCTTTAATTGGATCATAAACTCAGCCATGTGATTCTTTAACTGTTTTAGATTAAATCCTGTATTTTTGGTAGCACAGTATAAATATCTAAAACATTCTCATTTTGGCCAATAGTGATTTACATTCCTGAAGATGAGAATATCCCTGTAAATATTCATTTCTTCTGTTGATCAAACAGTTTACACTTTTTTTTTTTTTTTTTTTTCCCCTGCAATGCAGAGCAGTGAAAACAAATCTGAGGTGATTCTCATTGAGAGCTCACAAATGGGTTTTATGGCAGATGCTCTTCATTTAATGAGTTGAGTCACAGTCAGATGCTGGGATTCTTTTACATTTTACATGTCTAATTGAGGTACAATAATAAGCAGCTTGATTTTAAAAACAAATTGAAGTATAAATAAACCAACAGGTGTTTGTACTTGTACAGGAAACAGCCATTTCCTGCCTCTACAGAGATTTTGTTTGCATCATTAACAATAAGTGATTTGACCAAAAGTTGAAAAGTACAGTACAACTCCTAAAAACTTTTAGTACATGAACTAGGAAGCCCAAGATATTCCTGGGGCTGAACAGCTCATGAAAATACTGTGGTTATATATTTTCCAAAAAACACAATCTCGTCAAGTGCCAGATATTGCATTCCTTAATGCCCTAAATTACTGCATTAATACAATGCAGATGATGGTACTGTATTTGCAAATAATTGATTATTAAGAGGGAGGGAAAAGGTATTCACTGCTGTGAATAATCACAGGTCATCCATGCTGGGTTCTGCTGCTGTCTTTCAATTTGAAATCAACATTTCCAGAATCCTCTGCCTTTCATAAACATTTCATTTGTCATCTGTATATTTTTGCACTGAGTTTACAAGCAGAATAAATACCTTTTAACTAATCAGAAATGTTGTGGTGTTTTAAAATCCTCGACTGACTCAAGACTAGGCTGTTTCTCTTTGCTCTTAGTTATGGGTGACTTGGTATTTCTGGTTTACTTCCATGACTTGTGCCCTTGGAACCTGTGATCACCTCATGACTTCTAATGGTTATCATTGCAGCCGTAGGGTTGTGTTTTCTCTGTGGGTGAAGTTCACTCAAGGTATTTTGGAGTCAACCACAGTAGTGTTTAAAATTAATTAAAAAATCCATCTTTCCAGCTGAGCAGAAGGTCAGTGCTGTGCTGGCACTGGGCACCACTCCATCCCATACTGAGCTGTATGGCTCCTGGGTGGGATTATCAAAAGCACCTACCTGACTTTCACTGTCAAGTGAAAGTTAACAGGAATAGTACACCTGAGTCATTTAAGATGCTTTTTAAAATCCCAGCCCATGACAGCTCTCACCTTCAAAATCTCACTGCAGCCAATGGCAACTGTGGTCAGTGTTTTCAAATGTAGGCACCTAACTGGGAGGTCTCAAGCCCCTGCAGCTCCTATTGGCACGGATGGGCATGCAGATCTCTGAGAATGTAGACACTTAGATAAGTGTCTAAATATGTATTTAGGTACATGACTTTGAGGCACTTGGGTTTGAAAATATTGGTCCTAACTTGGTAACACTGCATCTGGATTGGGATCACTGAATCTATTGCTATGATGGGGCCTTGTACCTATAGGACAGATCGTTTCAACCTCTTGTGCCTCAGCAGTATCTGCAGCACTGCTTTAGAGGAGAGACCACACTGCCTTCTTTCCCCTTCACCTGCACATTTGCTGTTGTTGTGTTCATCTTTCTCTGCCTCCCTTAAGAGAATGGCGGTCTCTTTCCTCAAGAGCCTCCATCCAATGGTTTCTCCAGATGAAACAATCCATTACAATTCAGTTTACATTCAACTAAACAAAAGTATTTCTTGGAATAAAAGAGTGATACTAAATGCCTGAAATTTAGCTGTAATGGATGTTTTCTTGTCTGCATCTACCGATTTATTCGCTCAAGCTTTTAGTCCTCTCAAACACTAATGGATTTAGCTTCACAATTAGCTTCTTGAGAGCTAGGTCAGTATTCTCTGTGTTTTACAGAGGGGAAGTGAAGCAATTAAACCCACGTCTTGTGAGGTCCAGTCCAGTACCAGATCATCTTTCCCTCACTCTTAAATTGGAGAATATTTATAAAATGCTAATACATCTTCTTTCTGCACATCTGTTTCCTGTACTGAGGGTCATGCGCCTCTGGGAAGGAATGGTTCCCAGAACACCAGCTTACCTATTGATACTCCCCATACCCACACCTGCCTTTGAGGTGCATTGTAAATGTTAACACCAGCATTTGATTACAAGAGCCTCCCTTGTTGAATTTGGCTGGGACATAAAAGCAGAATTCCCTTGTCTCCTGTTTTTAATAATAAAATGCCTTCATTTTAAATACATCTTTTGGGTTTAGCTTTACTTTGTCCACCCTTGTCCAAACAGAATGTTGGGTCTTTCCTAAACTCTAAGTTAGCATTAAAAAAAAAAAATCTTTTCCAGTGTGGCATTACCTAGGGCAGGGGGCAGCAACCTATGGCACGTGTGCCAAAGATGGCACGTGTGCCGATTTTTAATGACATGCTGCTGCTTGCCTGGTCCCAGCTGCCGGCCCTGCTCAGCCCACTGCCGAACCGAGGCTGGCAGTGGGCTGAGCAGGGCCGGCGGCCGGGACCCTGACAGGCAGTAGTGTGCCATTAAAAATCCTGTCTGCCCAGGCCTGCTCTTCTTCACGTGCCCCCCTCTCCCTCCCCCACGGGGGCAGGGTGAAGAAGCTTGGTCCTGCCAGCTGATGCTGCAGGACAGGCAAGGTCCCCTCTCCCCCGCCTCTTTCCCCCAGCATGCTGGGTTCCTGCCCCTTCTCCTCTCCCTCGCTGCCGCCAATCAACTAATGGCCCTTGCGAGGGAGGAGGAGAAGCGGAGCTGTAGCGCGCTCGCTGCTCTGGGGAGGAGGCAGAGATGAGGTGGGGATGGGGCCTTGGGGAAGAGGGGTGGAATCAGGGCATATCCCCTCCAGCCCCCTGCCGTGAGCTGCTCTGGGCAGGGGGCTGCAAGCACCTGCACAAACCTAGCCCACACTTCCAGCCCTCTGCCCTGACCCCTGCACCCCCCTCACACACACACCTCAGCCTTTAAAAATTAAATTAAAATGCTGAACCCCAGACTGGCAGCAGGCTGAGTGGGGCCGGCAGACGGAACCCCAGACCCGCAGCGGGCTGAGCCATTCAGCCCACTGCCAGTCTGGGGTCCCAGCCACCAGCTCCACTCAGCCTGCTGCTGGTCTGGGGTTCTGGCTGCCGATCCCTTGCCAGCTGGGGTCCTGGCCGCAGGCCGGGCTCAGCCTGCTGCTGGCCTAGGTGAATGTAAGCCCAGGCTAGCAGCAGGCTGAGCAGGCCGGCGGCATAAGATCAGCATTTTAATTTAATTTTTAAATGAAGCTTCTTAAACATTTTGAAAACCTTGTTTACTTTACATACAATAGTTTAGTTATATAATATATATATATAGAGAGAGAGAGACTCCTAAAAAATGTTAACATGTATTACTGGCATGCAAAACCTTAAATTAAAGTGAATAAATGAAGACTCAGCATACCACTTCTGAAAGGTTGCCGACCGCTGACCTAGGGTATGAGCTGGACCAATGAACGGCTTTCCCCCTCAGTTCTCCACCCTGGGGTGCCTTTTACACTGCTTTGCTTTCACACAGCATGTAAGTAACTCCCAGTTATGGTGTATGAGTGCTGTGGTTAGTCACTCATGAATTACACTGCAGAGCAACACCAGTAAATTCCCAGTCCCAGACTTCCCCCAGAAATGTACATCTTATACTGCCCGGCTCTCTCCTGGACAATGCAAGCTCATATAAAGTCTGTCATTTTATTAATAGAAAGTGATGTGCAGAAATCCTCTTATCCCAAATGAAGTTTCCCAAACGCTTCAATCCAAACAAACTGGTTTAGATAAAACAATAAAGCTAATTTATTAACTACAAAAGATAGATTTTAAGTGACTACAAGTAATGAGGCATAAAAGTCAGAATTAGTTACAAGAAAATAAAAA